>NC_090922.1:920229629-920887754 GCF_040938575.1 Ambystoma mexicanum | reverse complement strand
ACATGCGATTTCAGCAGGGTACGTGTATCTCAGGGGTGCGCGGGAAGTTCCACACGCGATTTCAGCAGGGTACGTGTATTTCAGGGGTGCGCGGAAGTTCCACACGCGATTGGCCCAGTGCGAGCAGGGTACGTGTATTCCATGGGTGCGCGGGAAGTTCCACACGCGATATCAGCAGGGTACGTGTATTTCAGGGGTGCGCGGGAAGTTCCACACGCCATTGGCCCAGTGCGAGCAGGGTACGTGTATTCCATGGGTGCGCGGGAAGTTCCACATGAGATTCCAGCAGGGTATGTGAATTCCAGGGGTTCTGGGGAGTACTACACGTGAATTGGCCGTGTGGGTCCTCCCAGGTGTACGCTCGACAACCTCCACGGCCCCTGCAGGCAGCCCACACCACGGGGGACTACCCTGCACCCCTGCTCATGTCCCGCAGGCAGCCCATCCACCATGGCCAGGCCCCGCAGCCAACCCACATGTCACCTTGCACTACTGATCAACAATGCATGTCTCCCACCACCTCCACCCCCCAGCAGTGCAGGGGCAGCCTCCACCAGGCCCCCACTCATGTCTCCCAACACCCCCACACCCCAGCAGTGCAGGGGCAGCCTCCACCAGGCCCCCACTCATGTCTCCCACCACCCCCACCCCCCAGCAGTGCAGGGGCAGCCCCCACCAGGCCCCCACTCATGTCTCCCACCACCCCCACCCCCCAGCAGTGCAGGGGCAGCCTCCACCAGGCCCCCACTCATGTCTCCCACCACCCCCACCCCCCAGCAGTGCAGGGGCAGCCCCCACCAGGCCCCCACTCATGTCTCCCACCAACACCACCCCCCAGCCGTGCAGGGGCACCCTCCACCAGGCCCCCACTCATGTCTCCCACCACCCCACCCCCCTGCAGTGCAGGGGCAGCACCACCAGGCCCCCACTCATGTCTCCCACCACCCCCACCCCCCAGCCACCAGGGGCAGCCTCCACCAGGCCCCCACTCATGTCTCCCACCACCCCCACCCCCCACCATCCAGGGGCACCCTCCACCAGGCCCCCACTCATGTCTCCCATCACCCCCACCACCCAACCACCAGGGGCACCCTCCACCAGGCCCCCACTCATGTCTCCCACCACCCCCACCCCCCAGCAGTGCAGGGGCAGCCCCCACCAGGCCCCCACTCATGTCTCCCACCACCCCCACCCCCCAGCCACCAGGGGCACCCTCCACCAGGCCCCCACTCATGTCTCCCACCACCCCCACCCCCCAGCAGTGCAGGGGCAGCCCCCACCAGGCCCCCACTCATGTCTCCCACCACCCCCACCCCCCAGCCACCAGGGGCACCCTCCACCAGGCCCCCACTCATGTCTCCCACCCCCTCCACCCCCCAGCAGTGCAGGGACAGCACCACCAGGCCCCCACTCATGTCCCCCTGCACCCCCACCCCCCAGCATCCAGGGGCACCGTCCACCAGGCCCCCACTCATGTCTCCCACCACCCCCACCCCCCAGCTACCAGGGGCACCCTCCACCAGGCCCCCACTCATGTCTCCCACCACCCCCACCCCCCAGCCACCAGGGGCACCCTCCACCAGGCCCCCACTCATGTCTCCCACCACCCCCACCCCCCAGCAGTGCAGGGGCACCCTCCACCAGGCCCCCACTCATGTCTCCCACCACCCCCACCCCCCAGCAGTGCAGGGGCAGCACCACCAGGCCCCCACTCATGTCCCCCTGCACCCCCACCCCCCAGCATCCAGGGGCACCCTCCACCAGGCCCCCACTCATGTCTCCCACCACCCCCACCCCCCAGCAGTGCAAGGGCACCCTCCACCAGGCCCCCACTCATGTCTCCCACCACCCCCACCCCCCAGCCACCAGGGGCACCCTCCACCAGGCCCCCACTCATGTCTCCCACCACCCCCACCCCCCAGCAGTGCAGGGGCAGCACCACCAGGCCCCCACTCATGTCCCCCTGCACCCCCACCCCCCAGCATCCAGGGGCACCCTCCACCAGGCCCCCACTCATGTCTCCCACCACCCCCACCCCCCAGCAGTGCAGGGGCAGCCCCCACCAGGCCCCCACTCATGTCTCCCACCACCCCCACCCCCCAGCAGTGCAGGGGCAGCCCCCACCAGGCCCCCACTCATGTCTCCCACCACCCCCACCCCCCAGCCACCAGGGGCACCCTCCACCAGGCCCCCACTCATGTCTCCCACCACCCCCACCCCCCACCATCCAGGGGCACCCTCCACCAGGCCCCCACTTATGTCTCCCACCACCCCCACCCCCCAGCCACCAGGGGCACCCTCCACCAGGCCCCCACTCATGTCTCCCACCACCCCCACCCCCCAGCCACCAGGGACAGCCCCCACCAGGCCCCCACTCATGTCTCCCACCACCCCCACCCCCCAGCAGTGCAGGGGCAGCCCCCACCAGGCCCCAACTCATGTCTTCCACCACCCCCACCACCCAGCCACCAGGGGCAGCCTCCACCAGGCCCCCACTCATGTCTCCCACCACCCCCACCCACCAGCAGTGCAGGGGCAGCCCCCACCAGGCCCCACTCATGTCTCCCACCACCCCCACCCCCCAGCAGTGCAGGGGCAGCCCCCACCAGGCCCGCACTCATGTCTCCCACCACCCCGACCCCCCAGCCGTGCAGGGGCACCCTCCACCAGGCCCCCACTCATGTCTCCCACCACCCCCACCCCCCAGCAGTGCAGGGGCAGCCTCCACCAGGCCCCCACTCATGTCTCCCACCACCCCCACCCCCCAGCAGTGCAGGGGCAGCCCCCACCAGGCCCCCACTCATGTCTCCCACCACCCCCACCCCCCAGCCACCAGGGGCCCCCTCCACCAGGCCCCCACTCATGTCTCCCACCACCCCCACCCCCCAGCAGTGCAGGGGCACCCTCCACCAGGCCCCCACTCATGTCTCCCACCACCCCCACCCCCCAGCCACCAGGGGCAGCCCCCACCAGGCCCCCACTCATGTCTCCCACCACCCCCACCCCCCAGCCGTGCAGGGGCAGCCTCCACCAGTCCCCCACTCATGTCCCCTATCACCCCCACCCCCCAGCAGTGCAGGGGCAGCACCACCAGGTCCCCACTCATGTCCCCCTGCACCCCCACCCCCCAGCATCCAGGGGCACCCTCCACCAGGCCCCCACTCATGTCTCCCACCACCCCCACCCCCCAGCCACCAGGGGCATCCTCCACCAGGCAACCACTCATGTCTCCCACCACCCCCACCACCCAGCCACCAGGGGCACCCTCCACCAGGCCCCCACTCATGTCTCCCACCACCCCCACCCCCCAGCAGTGCAGGGGCAGCCTCCACCAGGCCCCCACTCATGTCTCCCACCACCCCCACCCCCCAGCAGTGCAGGGGCAGCCCCCACCAGGCCCCCACTCATGTCTCCCACCACCCCCACCCCCCAGCCACCAGGGGCACCCTCCACCAGGCCCCCACTCATGTCTCCCACCCCCCCACCCCCCAGCAGTGCAGGGGCAGCACCACCAGGCCCCCACTCATGTCCCCCTGCACCCCCACCCCCCAGCCTCCAGGGGCACCCTCCACCAGGCCCCCACTCATGTCTCCCACCACCCCCACCCCCCAGCTACCAGGGGCACCCTCCACCAGGCCCCCACTCATGTCTCCCACCACCCCCACCCCCCAGCAGTGCAGGGGCAGCACCACCAGGCCCCCACTCATGTCCCCCTGCACCCCCACCCCCCAGCATCCAGAGGCACCCTCCACCAGGCCCCCACTCATGTCTCCCACCACCCCCCCCCCAGCAGTGCAGGGGCACCCTCCACCAGGGAGTGGGAGACATGAGTGGGGGCCTGGTGGAGGGTGCCCCTGGTGGCTGGGGGGTGGGGGTGGTGGGAGACATGAATGGGGGATTCATGTCTCCCACCACCCCCACCCCCCAGCCACCAGGGGCACCCTCCACCAGGCCCCCACTCATGTCTCCCACCCCCCCCACCCCCCAGCAGTGCAGGGGCCCCCACTCATGTCTCCCACCACCCCCACCCCCCAGCTACCAGGGGCACCCTCCACCAGGCCCCCACTCATGTCTCCCACCACCCCCACCCCCCAGCCGTGCAGGGGCAGCACCACCAGGCCCCCACTCATGTCTCCCACCACCCCCACCCCCCAGCAGTGCAGGGGCACCCCCCAGCCTCCACGGGCACCCTCCACCAGGCCCCCACTCATGTCTCCCACCACCCCCACCCCCCAGCCGTGCAGGGGCAGCACCACCAGGCCCCCACTCATGTCTCCCACCACCCCCACCCCCCAGCAGTGCAGGGGCACCCTCGACCAGGTCCTCACAATCCCCAATCATGTGCGTTATGGTCAGCCTCCACAGCCAAAAAGCCCTACCAAGTAACCCATTCACCCACATGGAAATGGAAATTACATGTCACACCCCCAATGTTCATGAAGCTAATGAACCCATGTCCGTCACACACAATGTTTGCAATTGAATGGGAAAACACCCAACATGACATGCATGAAACCAATGAGATGATACCACACAGTGAAGTATGAAAACAAAATTGTATTGAAAAAAAGAAAGAATGCTAAAGAAATGAAACAAACTACAATGGGAAGTAAAAAAAATCAAGCTGCATGTCCGTATAAAAATAAAGAACTGCAAATCATAATCCAAAAAAATGTCGTCCAAAGTCAAATTAAAAAAATAATCTATCAAATCAAGAACTATGTAAAAAACTCGAAAGGGTCCATGAGCCCAACTGAACAAAGGAAACCTAAAAAAAATACCTAACTAAAAAGCAACTATATACAAAAAGTGGAGCAGTGTCCGTCGACTCCAAATCATAAGAAAAAACAAAGGAAACCTAAAACTAAAGAACTATATACAAAGGCGGTGGGCAAGTCCAGCGGCTCGCTCCGTGGTGTTCCGGGCCAGGGCATCATCGAACTCCTGTTCGATGTCCCGGAGGCGGTCCAGTTCCATGGCCCCGAGGGTCCGCAGGGACGACGCCGTGTCCTCCTCCAACCCCCTGCGGATTGCCTCGAGGCACTCGGCCCGCCTCAGGGCCCTCCGCATGGAGTTCTCCGCCCTGACCATTGTGAGCCGCGCCTCTTCCGCCCGCCGCCGCTCCGTACCTATGGCCTGGCCCAACTGCTGCCACACGGAAGACACTCTCTGTCCTGGGTCCTCCTGCCCTCCGGCCGATGCCTGCCCCTCCGATGTCGAAGGCCCCGAGCCTTCATGGCTCCCACCATGTTGCTGCTGCTGCTCTGCCTCTGCCCGTGCACTGCCTCCTGCTGCCTGCACATCCTCCGCCGGCTGGGGTGCAGTTGTTGATGTGGCCACCCCTGCTGGACGTCCGACTCCCGACTGTGGCAGGGATGCCTCCTCCACCAGCCTGGCCGCACTGTCAGAGGCAGCTCCACAGGGCACCCAGGTGACTGATGGGTGGGAAGATGGCACAGAGGACGACTGGCGCGTAGGGGGTCCAGTTGAGGAGGGGATCGGAGCAAGCCCCATCAGACAGAGGAATCCGGTCTGGGTGACCTGTCCCAGCAGGCTGACGTGGTCAACGAGCCATTCGAGATGACGTGCAGTCTCTCCATGAAAAGACTGCAGGTCACCTCGCATGGCCCGTTGACGCAACGCCACACCAGCCAGGACAGGCTCAACCCGGACCTGGATAGCCACGTCCGCAGGCAGAGGAAGGCCAGTTGACGTCAGCTCATCCCCTGCCTGAAAACGGGTCTGGACGTAGGCATCCCTGCTGGTGCAAGATGATGCAGGGACAGGATCGGGGACAGGATTGCACACAGGCACCTCCGCGGCGGCCTGTGCTGCCTCCTGTCCCTGGTCCTGCACTGCACCACTAGCACCAGTGGGATCCCCACCTCCAGACCCCGTCTCTGGTGCTTGCACGGCCTCCTCCTCCACCAAACCCCCCACCAACCTGGATGACTCCGTGCCATCTTCCCCTGTTGGGCCCTGTGGGGTCCCAGCTGTCCCTTCTGCTGCCGAGGAGTCCAACTCCAACCTCCGCCTCTTGGACCTCCCCCCGGCAGCTGCGGCCTGGGACGCGGCACCGGACTCCTCACTCCCCGACGAGATGACAACACGGGAGGGGAGCCGGGCCTTGCGTCTCCGGCTGGCGGTGGG
Source organism: Ambystoma mexicanum (assembly GCF_040938575.1). Taxonomy (NCBI): domain Eukaryota; kingdom Metazoa; phylum Chordata; class Amphibia; order Caudata; family Ambystomatidae; genus Ambystoma; species Ambystoma mexicanum. The sequence continues at coordinate 920,881,604 of NC_090922.1, read as the reverse complement.
ATCCCCGCCGCTGTGCTCCACAGCACCTTCTCCGCCCTCTTCATCAGTTGACGCTGCAGACAGGGAGAAACAAAACACAGGCATCAGGGCACTGACAATGGACACATACACACATGACAGTTGCACATGAGTGGCATTGGCAAACCTCAGACATGTCATCACAATCCCCAACACACATGTCATTGCAACTCGCACACATGAGCCATACCACAGCCATATCGCAACTGCCACCACCATCCATACACATACAACAGCATGAGCAGCCAAAGGTGACCCAGACATCACATGCAACACAGGAAGTGCACCACACATGTACACACACCACCACACTTGCATGCATGTGTACACCTCTGCCAAGTGTCGCACTGTTCAGACGGGCATCCATGTCACATCTGCCAATCAGGCTTCCACATACCGCAGTCACATGCATCCATGTTGCATCACTGTTGCACCCTTGTCAAATACACACACATGCACATGTACACAGTGCTCATACATGCAGCCGAAAACAACATACATGCGTGACATCACGGACATGTCTACTTAAATACACATTCATCCAAACATGTGTGCACACACAACTGCATTTGGCATGCAAGCCTACACACACAAGCACCATCCATGTCTCACACATTACAGCCCTCGCATGTGTCAGCCCCACGGCCCTGGACACCCACACCCATACTCGACCCCATACAAACAGATGTGCAACCTGCACACTACCAAATAATCACCACACGCACTGCTCACAATCAGGATGCATGTACACTCACCGCTCGACTCCAGACGGGTCTGCTTCTCCAGGACCTGGACGTGGAGCGCTGGGGATATGCGTTCCACGACCCTCATCTGTTCTTCCGACAAGTGGCCCCGGCGCCCCTTGGCATCCGCTGCCTTCAAGAGGCGCCGGGCCTTGTTCAGGGTCCTGGACCTGAAGTCCTCCCAGCGCTTCCTGACATGTTGGAAGTCGCGGACTGCCACCCCCTTCGCGTTGATGGCAGTCACGATGTCAGTCCAGATCCGAGTCCGTCCTTCCTTGTCGGTGCGGGAACTTCCGAAGAGGGCATCATACTGCCCCAGGACTTGCTCCACCAGGACACCAACTTCGGTGGCACTGAAGCTGGTGCCCCTCTGCCTCTCTGGCCGGGGGTTGTCAGTGGTCACAGATGGTGTTTGCCCCGACATGACAACCCCAGAGGCAGGAGTGGGTGGGCAACTGGGTCCTGGGGCTGGGCTGTGGAGCGATGGAATACCAGTCGGGAGTCTTCGGTTCCAGCAGGGGTGGTCACAGCAACAGCACCCCTGGCTGATGTGCAGGCAGCAAATGGCAGTGCACGTGGGCAGCAGGCAGTCAGGCAGCAGCAGATGGCAGGTGGGAGCATGCTCGGGGCTCTGGGGGGCAGTAGTTCGGCCTTCTGGGCAGGAGCGTGGTCTTCCGTGTGCATACACGTGGCCAGCTTGATACGGAGTGATTTGGCACGTGAAAAGTCTGCACGTCAGCGTGAAAATCGAGGAAAGGCCCTTAGCGCGTAAGCGCGTCAGCACGCATACGCGATTCTATTGGATCAAAGGCCCTCAGCGCGTAAGCGCATCTGTGACGTGACCCGCACAGGTGTTTCCCGCACCGCACGTGATGACAGAGCACACGTGGAAAGACTGCACGTCAGAGTGTCATCGCGTGTTATTGGACAGCACGTCAGAGTGTCATCGCGTGTAATTGGTGGGAATGGGCCTAGCGCGTACACGCGGCAGTGACAAAGCGTGTAATTGGTGGAAATGGCCCTAGCGCGTACACGCCGCGTAAGTGACGCTGGATGTGTGGGCCTGTATAAAAGGTACGTGTAGAACACCATTTCCTTGTACGTGCTTTTCGTGGAGAGCGAGTGGGTGAATTCTGTACTTCTTGTCGTTTCACACGTGATTTACTTCACGGCGTTTCAAGTTCGTATTCCCTGTTACCTCTGACAGCTTTTTCTCTTTTTTCTCTTTTACTGGTTTACCTGGGCCTGTTCCCTCAAACAGTGTTCCCTTCTACTGTTGTCCTGTCTCCTCAGACAGCGTACAAATCTTCTTTTGGCGGGGGTGTTGCCAACCAAACGCGCTCCTTTTTCACGCTCTTTTACCTGGCAGACGGTGAGTCACGCACGTATCTAACATCTGTGCTTGCCCCGTGTGTAGCCTACCCCTTCAGAGGTCATTCTAGGCTGCGTGTGACACGCATACGTTCATTCTTGTGTTACTGGGTGCCACAGCGTAGTGCAGGTTTTTCTTTCTGCACACGTGGTCTAGGAGGGGTTGCGTGCACGTCATCTCCCTTTTTTGGGGCTCCTGTGCGTAGCGTGACCCGTCATCTTTCCCCAGGGGTTACATTCAGCCTTGCAAGAGCACTATAGTACAATTACCATCTGGTACCCAACCCCTTTGACCCCCAATTGCCCAGGACAATAGTTTACAGCCACTCCCATACGCACATTTACATCAGTGCCATGGCTGGGAGGCGAGGATTCCGTAAGGGTGGCAAAGGTGGAAGAGCCACAAGTGGTGGCCGTGGTGGATCCGGTAGGGGACGTGGTCGTTACTTGCAGGGTGAGCCTGTCCCCCCATGTGTGGAGGACCAGTCAAGGGCACCCATAATCCCCCCCCCTCCCGTTGAGGCTGATGTGGCTGACACCATCCATGCTCAGCCCTTGTTGGACCAGCCCATTGTGGCACCAGACCTGGCTGACTCCATGGCTGACTTCCAGGTCAGCAGGCCTATGACACGTGCGCTGGTACACGTTGATGTCACCATGCCACGTGCATCTGGGGCAGCAAGGTCATCTGCTGCCCCAAGTAGGCAGGGCGGAGAGGCTCCATCCACCCCAGCCATCACACACCCAGCCAGGACAGTGTCGGTCCTAGTCCATCCTGCTGACATTCCCCCTGACACCATCACACTTGAGCCAATGCCTGCACCAACTCCCATGCTGAGTGTGCAATCCCACACTCCTGATACAGAGTCCACCAGGGCTCCTGCCCCTAGTGTCCAGAGCGGCGCAGGACACTCAGGATCACCACCACCTTCCAAGCGGAAGAGGAAGAGTGCTCGTCCGGCACAGGCTGATGCCCCAGACACGGCTACACAGTCCGGCCCGTCGAGGAAGCCCAGCTTCATGGATGACGAACTGAATGCACTTGTCGAGTATGTGTCCGCACATGACAACGAGATGGTCATTGTTGCAGGATCCAAGACCACACCTGCACAACGCCAGGCACACTGGCAGACCGTTGCGGACATCATAAGTGCCCTTGGAATCGTGAGGCGCACAGCCAATGATTGCTATAAGCGCTGGAATGACCTAAAGCGCAGGGCAAAGAGTAAGCTGGCCTCAAGTCATGCCGCAACTCTAGTGACTGGAGGTGGGTCTCCAGTAGTAGACATGGAACTCACTCCACATGAGTCAGTCGCTGGGACCTACGTCACGGAGGAACAGATCCAAGGCGTGGGAGATCTGCCTGATTACGAGGCATTGTCCGGTGAGTGCACATGCATGTGTGTGTCATCCATGTGCATGGTGTGTGTGAGGGCTTCTGTTTGTGTGCCAGGTGAGAGTGTGTGCGCCTGAGTCGTATGGGTCAGCCATGTGCTTCATGCAATACATCCTGCGCAGCTGCATTTGGCCATAGCAGTATCCCTTCTGCCAACAGTAGACATCTAGCACAACTGCACGCCAGTTGCCCTTGAAGTGTCACCTTGCCACAACATTGTTGCTTATTTTTCACTGTTCATTCAGTCAGATTGTTTGCATTCCACCACTTTTACTAGGCATTTCGCAGTCCTCTAGTCACATGTCTGACATGGCTATGGTAAAGTGGAGTGACTTTGTTACCTGGATATCATTTGTTCACACATGTCCCTGTGCAATTGGACCATTTTGGACTGGCAGCTCCAGGTGAAAAATCTGAACTGTTTGAATTAGAAAAGCTATTACATGCGGGAACTGGACTGAATGAATAGGTGCTGCCCTCCTCTCCATCTTCACTCAATAGCAATGGTGCATGCCATCTGTGTGATGGCATGTGTGTTTCACCTGGCAATCACAGGCCAATGTGTGATGCCACTGCCAGGCAGCATGCAGAAAATGTGTTCATCTTCCATCTTGGTGTCATCAGTGTGTGCCATTTGCCTGCCCTTCATATGCAGTGAGGGTGCATGCATGGGAGGGTTTTAGTCATGTGGGACATGTGTCAATCAAGTACTGGTTCTCTTGCTTCTCAGCCCTCATTGTGTGCCATGGTGCTAATGCCTGTTTCCATTTCTTTGTTTTTATGTCTTTGCAGGGGAAGACGCACCTGATACTGCTGGGGTTGTGGAGATGGTGTAGACCCAGGAGGGGTCCGAGGGCCGACCAACCACCAGTGAGGGACGTGGTGTGGTGGTGGGTGAGAACCCACAACTGCTGCAGGTCGTGCTCTCAAGGGGTGTCTCTGGCTGCACCTCCCCCGAGCTGTACTCAGGTGTTGATTCGGATGAGACCTACGTGCCGTCGCAGGTGAGTGTTCCAGGGAGGGATTCTGTTCTGTCCCACCCACCTGCACCAGGGTCAGAACCCTCAATGGGGATGTCAGTGTTGGCAGCTACGCCTTTGGTAGTTACGGATGCAGGGTCACACTCCGCGACATCTGATCCTGTTCCTGGGCCAGAAGATCAGAGGGGGAATGCCATCCTGCAGCCTCAGGCAGTGCCGGCACAGCAAGGCGCAGTTCGCCTTGCCCCAGACAGGTGTGGTGCCCGCCGACGTGGTGGCCGTACGCCACCTGGCAATACCGCATGGGAGCAATCCATTTACGGTATGGCAACCCAACAGGCAGCATCATCCGAGATGATGGCTCAGGCCATGGATAGGGTGGCCACTTCCATTGTCCCCCCTGAAAGGCTGATGGAGCAACTACAGCAGGCAACCGACTCCATCTGCCAGTCACACAGGGAGGACATGTTGGCGTCCAACAGGGACAGGCGGGCGGCACTGGCGACTCTGCAGGAGGCCATCTCCATAGAGTCCCAGGGCCACAGGGAAGCCCTGAGGCAGGAGCTCCTTCACCTCAGGACGACTCTTGTTGAGCTTGAGGCTTCAACACACCAAAGGACAGAATAGCAGCTGGAGCATCTCACCCGTACGCTCTCAGCTGAGATGCAGGCAACGAGGGCGGAGGTCCGGGCATCCCGTGAGTTGTTGCATGGGGACCTCCGCACACTCATCCTCCAGAACCAGACCTACCACACCCGCATGCTTGCAGCCATGGAGGAGCAGACTAGGGCCTTGCGTGGGCTGCCTCCCATAGTGCAACCACCTCCGGATGCAGCTGCACAGGGTGATAATAGCGACAGCAGTGATACTCCCACAATAGGGTAGCCGTGTGGGCCATGAGCCCATGGAGGTGTTTTTTTTCCCCAGGATCCACGCAAGTGGGTTCTGGTGTGCATCCTGTCCTCGGACCTCCTGGGTGGCCTCCCCAACCCCCGGGCCCATCAATGACCATTTTTTATTTTTTTTTATTTTTATTTTTATTTTTAATTATTTTTTCCCAATTTTTTTGGGACAATTTGTTGGCTTCCGTGGTTCCTGTGGGCATACGCTGCATTGTGGCTGGGCACATGCAGGCTTGTCATGTATTTGGTTCAGATGCTTGGGTTAGAGTCACACACACCCCTCCTGCTTCCCGTTTCCATGGGCTTGCAAAGGGTGTGCCCAAGTGACATTGACGTACATGGTGACATTGGACTCCCACTACATGTGTGGGTAGTCTAGTCAATACTGTGTATACATTCCTAGTGCATTTTGCTGTTGTGTTGTACACTGCATGTTGCAATGATGTGTAACTCATCATCTGTGTCTACCTCCCAATTTGCAGGTCCCTTCCCCATGTCTACACAAGGCCCTCTAGTTTGGAGATGGGGTCCATGTTGGCAGCAGTGCACCTACAACTCTACATGGCGCCAACACTGCACAGTTGGTAGTGGTGGGAGTGCAGGCATTTCCAGGTGGTGAGACTACTAATATATAACATTTGTGATGTCATGTTGATGGTAGTACCTGCTCAAGTTTGTTGTTGGTCCTGCATTACTGTGAGCATTTCAGGTGTTGCAAGTTTCAATTAGGGACACTCTACATTGTGACACTAGTGTCATGTTGTGGGGATTAGTTTGTATACCTGCAAATAGCATGACATGGCACGGTGTGTCGTGTGGCGGTGCTGGGGATGGGTTGGCTGACATGGCACTGTCCTCTTGTTGCATTTTGCAAGTGGGTATTCATTTTAGCTGCTTGAATGTGTTACTTCACAAAACTGCATTGGTGGTGTCTGTGTGGGTAGGGATGCACACATTGTGACACTTCCAGGTGAACAATCTCAGGCTGATATGGTTTTCACGGTTCATTCTCCAGACATTCAGGATCAGTGTCAGGTTGAGTCATCATTGATTGTCAGATGGAATGTGCCAGGGCAGTGTGCACTCCACAGGGGTGTGATTTCTATGTGAAGTAATTAGCCACTAGCTGTGTACGGGCTGCCTCCCCCCGTGCCCTTTCCCCTCCCATGCGCAGCGGCTGTGCATGTGGTTGGGGATGTGGGCCACCACCATGTCCACGGCCAGGCCCCGGCGTGTTGCAACGTTGTGCAGGACTCATGCTGCCACTATGATCCTGCACACTACTGGGGGAGCGTACAACAGCTGCCCAGCCAGAACGGTCAAGGGAGCGAAAGCGTGATTTTAGCACTCCGAATGTGCGCTCCACTATGCCCCGGGTTGTAATGTGGGCTGTGTTATATCTTACCTGGGGTGGCGTGGTTGGGTTCCGAATTGGCGTCATCATGTAGGGGCTGAGAGGGTAGGCACTGTCCCCTGTGGAGGTGGTGATTGGTATCATTGGTGGGGTTGTGACCTTGCTCAGTATCTGACATGCATGCATGTGCAGTGGCATTCATACTCACCAAGCAGCCATGTATCGCCATGCCGCCCAGCTTCTAGGTCCCGGCTTAGGGTGGACATTCGGTAAATGAAGCTGTCGTGGGTTGACCCAGGATAGTTGGCAAATACTGAGGTGATGATTCCCTTGGCATTACATACTACCTGCACGTTGATGGAATGCCAGTGCTTGCGGTTCCTATAGATGTGCTCTGATGCCCTGGGGGGACGTAGAGCCACATGGGTGCAGTCAATGGCACCTAGCACTTTGGGGAATCGTGCCACACCGTAAAAATCCAGGGCGGCAGCATGCCTTTCTGCAGGTGTTCTGGGCAGGTATATGTGCCTGCGGACTGATGGGCGTGCAGTGATGATGTTCAAGACCTGGTGTAGGCAGCGTGACTGGGTGGCCTGTGATACCCCACCCACAATGGCACTTGTCCGCTGAAATGATCCTGTGGCCAAGAAGTGCAGTACATTGAGAACCTTCTCCAGGGGGCTGAGTGCTTGGGAGCACAGGGTGGGTGATGTGAGGTCATCCTCCCACTCACTCACCAGGTCCAGTATAATGTGTGGTGGAAACCTGTACCTCCCATGCACCTGGTCATCAGGCATCCCGAAAAGGCTGGTTCTTGGTGTGAATATTCTGGCCCTGACTATCCTCCTCCTCCTCCTTTGGTAGCCCACGCCCACTGCTGCTAGGAACGGTATGTTCATCCTGGGTCTGAGCTTGTTATATTGTTAGCGCGCAAATTAATGCGTTGCGCGTGTTGTAGGCGAGCGTGTGACCCGCGCACCCCTGAAATCCAGTACCCAGTCCAATAGCGTGTGGAAATTCCCGCGCACCCCGGGATACAGGTGCGCTGACGTACTTGCGTGTGTAAGTGCCCGCGCACCCCTGATATACACGTACATAGGCCAATCGCGTGTATGCGCACTTTTGTCCAATTACACGCGATGACACTCTGACGTGCTGTCCAATAACACGCGATGACACTCTGACGTGCAGTCTTTCCATGTGTGCTCTGTCATCACGTGCGGTGTGGGAAACACCCGTGCGGGTCACGTCACAGACGCGCTTACGCGCTGAGGGCCTTTGGTCCAATAGAATCGCGTATGCGTGCTGACGCGCTTACGCGCTAAGGGCCTTTCCTCGAATTTCACGCTGACGTGCAGACTTTTCACGTGCCAAATCACTCCGTATCAAGCTGGCCACGCGTATGCACACGGAAGACCACGCTCCTGCACAGAAGGCCGAACTACTGCCCCCCAGAGCCCCGAGCACGCTCCCACCTGCCATCTGCTTCTGCCTGACTGCCTGCTGCCCACGTGCACTGCCATTTGCTGCCTGCACATCAGCCAGGGGTGCTGTTGCTGTGAACACCCCTGCTGGAACCGAAGACTCCCGACTGGTATTCCATCGCTCCACAGCCCAGCCCCAGGACCCAGTTGCCCACCCACTCCTGCCTCTGGGGTTGTCATGTCGGGGCAAACACCATCTGTGACCACTGACAACCCCCGGCCAGAGAGGCAAAGGGGCACCAGCTTCAGTGCCACCGAAGTTGGTGTCCTGGTGGAGCAAGTCCTGGGGCAGTATGATGCCCTCTTTGGAAGTTCCCGCGCCGACAAGGAAGGACAGACTCGGATCTGGACTGACATCGTGACTGCCATCAACGCGGAGGGGGTGGCAGTCCGCGACGTCCAACATGTCAGGAAGCGCTGGGAGGACTTCAGGTCCAGGACCCTGAACAAGGCCCGGCGCCTCTTGAAGGCAGCGGATGCCAAGGGGCGCCGGGGCCACTTGTCGGAAGAACAGATGAGGGTCCTGGAACGCATATCCCCAGCGCTCCACGTCCAGGTCCTGGAGAAGCAGACCCGTCTGGAGTCGAGCGGTGAGTGTACATGCATCCTGATTGTGAGCAGTGCGTGTGGTGATTATTTGGTAGTGTGCAGGTTGCACATCTGTTTGTATGGGGTCGAGTATGGGTGGGGGTGTCCAGGGCCGTGGGGCTGACACATGCGAGGGCTGTAATGTGTGAGACATGGATGGTGCTTGTGTGTGTAGGCTTGCATGCCAAATGCAGTTGTGTGTGCACACATGTTTGGATGAATGTGTATTTAAGTAGAAATGTCCGTGATGTCACGCATGTATGTTGTTTTCGGCTGCATGTATGAGCACTGTGTACATGTGCATGTGTGTGTATTTGACAAGGGTGCAACAGTGATGCAACATGGATGCATGTGACTGCGGTATGTGGAAGCCTGATTGGCAGATGTGACATGGATGCCCGTCTGAACAGTGCGACACTTGGCAGAGGTGTACACATGCATGCAAGTGTGGTGGTGTGTGTACATGTGTGGTGCACTTCCTGTGTTGCATGTGATGTCTGGGTCACCTTTGGCTGCTCATGCTGTTGTATGTGTATGGATGGTGGTGGCAGTTGCGATATGGCTGTGGTATGGCTCATGTGTGCGAGTTGCAATGACATGTGTGTTGGGGATTGTGATGACATGTCTGAGGTTTGCCAATGCCACTCATGTGCAACTGTCATGTGTGTATGTGTCCATTGTACATTGCCCTGATGCCTGTGTTTTGTTTCTCCCTGTCTGCAGCGTCAACTGATGAAGAGGGCGGAGAAGGTGCTGTGGAGCACAGCGGCGGGGATCTCACTGCCAGCCGGAGACGCAAGGCCCGGCTCCCCTCCCGTGTTGTCATCTCGTCAGGGAGTGAGGAGTCCAGTGCCGCGTCCCAGGCCGCAGCTGCCGGGGGGAGGTCCAAGAGGCGGAGGTTGGAGTTGGACTCCTCGGCAGCAGAAGGGGCAGCTGGGACCCCACAGGGCCCAACAGGGGAAGATGGCACGGAGTCATCCAGGTTGGTGGGGGGTTTGGTGGAGGAGGAGGCCGTGCAAGCACCAGAGACGGGGTCTGGAGGTGGGGATCCCACTGGTGCTAGTGGTGCAGTCCAGGACCAGGGACAGGAGGCAGCACAGGCCGCCGCGGAGGTGCCTGTGTGCAATCCTGTCCCCGATCCTGTCCCTGCATCATCTTGCACCAGCAGGGATGCCTACGTCCAGACCCGTTTTCAGGCAGGGGATGAGCTGACGTCAACTGGCCTTCCTCTGCCTGCAGACGTGGCTATCCAGGTCCGGGTTGAGCCTGTCCTGGCTGGTGTGGCGTTGCGTCAACGGGCCATGCGAGGTGACCTGCAGTCTTTTCATGGAGAGACTGCACGTCATCTCGAATGGCTCGTTGACCACGTCAGCCTGCTGGGACAGGTCACCCAGACCGGATTCCTCCGTCTGATGGGGCTTGCTCCGACCCCCTCCTCAACTGGACCCCCTACGCGCCAGTCGTCCTCTGTGCCATCTTCCCACCCATCATCACCTGGGTGCCCTGTGGAGCTGCCTCTGACAGTGCGGCCAGGCTGGTGGAGGAGGCATCCCTGCCACAGTCGGGAGTCGGACGTCCAGCAGGGGTGGCCACATCAACAACTGCACCCCAGCCGGCGGAGGATGTGCAGGCAGCAGGAGGCAGTGCACAGGCAGAGGCAGAGCAGCAGCAGCAACATGGTGGGAGCCATGAAGGCTCGGGGCCTTCGACATCGGAGGGGCAGGCATCGGCCAGAGGGCAGGAGGACCCAGGACAGAGAGTGTCTTCCGTGTGGCAGCGGTTGGGCCAGGCCATAGGTGCGGAGCGGCGGCGGGCGGAAGAGGCGCGGCTCACAATGGTCAGGGCGGAGAACTCCATGCGGAGGGCCCTAAGGCGGGCCGAGTGCCTCGAGGCAATCCGCAGGGGGTTGGAGGAGGACACGGCGTCGTCCCTGCGGACCCTCGGGGCCATGGAACTGGACTGCCTCCGGGACATCGAACAGGAGTTCGATGATGCCCTGGCCCGGAACACCACGGAGTGAGCCGCTGGACTTGCCCGCCGCCTTTGTATATAGTTCTTTGGTTTTAGGTTTCCTTTGTTTTTTCTTATGATTTGGAGTCGACGGACACTGCTCCACTTTTTGTATATAGTTGCTTTTTAGTTAGGTATTTTTTTTAGGTTTCTTTTGTTCAGTTGGGCTCATGGACCCTTTCGAGTTTTTTAAATAGTTCTTGATTTGATAGATTATTTTTTTAATTTGACTTTGGACGACATTTTTTTTGATTATGATTTGCAGTTCTTTATTTTTATGCGGACATGCAGCTTGATTTTTTTTACTTCCCATTGTAGTTTGTTTCATTTCTTTAGCATTCTTTCTTTTTTTCTATACAATTTTGTTTTCATACTTCACTGTGTGGTATCATCTCATTGGTTTCATGCATGTCATGTTGGGTGTTTTCCCATTCAATTGCAAACATTGTGTGTGACGGACATGGGTTCATTAGCTTCATGTACATTGGGGGTGTGACATGTAATTTCCATTTCCATGTGGGTGAATGGGTTACTTGGTAGGGCTTTTTGGCTGTGGAGGCTGACCATAACGCACATGATTGGGGATTGTGAGGACCTGGTCGAGGGTGCCCCTGCACTGCTGGGGGGTGGGGGTGGTGGGAGACATGAGTGGGGGCCTGGTGGTGCTGCCCCTGCACGGCTGGGGGGTGGGGGTGGTGGGAGACATGAGTGGGGGCCTGGTGGGGGCTGCCCCTGGTGGCTGGGGGGTGGGGGTGTTGGGAGACATGAGTGGGGGCCTGGTGGAGTGTGCCCCTGCACGGCTGGGGGGTGGGGGTGGTGGGAGACATGAGTGGGGGCCTGGTGGAGGGTGCCCCTGGTGGCTGGGGGGTGGGGGTGGTGGGAGACATGAGTGGGGGCCTGGTGGGGGCTGCACCTGCACTGCTGGGGGGTGGGGGTGGTGGGAGACATGAGTGGGGGCCTGGTGGAGGCTGCCCCTGCACTGCTGGGGGGTGGGGGTGGTGGGAGACATGAGTGGGGGCCTGGTGGAGGGTGCCACTGCACGGCTGGGGGGTGGGGGTGGTGGGAGACATGAGTGGGGGCCTGGTGGGGGCTGCCCCTGCACTGCTGGGGGGTGGGGGTGGTGGGAGACATGAGTGGGGGCCTGGTAGGGGCTGCCCCTGCACTGCTGGTGGGTGGGGGTGGTGGGAGACATGAGTGGGGGCCTGGTGGAGGGTGCCCCTGGATGCTGGGGGGTGGGGCTGGTGGGAGACATGAGTGGGGGCCTGGTGGAGGGTGCCCCTGGATGCTGGGGGGTGGGGGTGCAGGGGGACATGAGTGGGGGCCTGGTGGTGCTGCCCCTGCACTGCTGGGGGGTGGGGGTGGTGGGAGACATGAGTGGGGGCCTGGTGGAGGGTGCCCCTGGATGCTGGGGGGTGGGGGTGCAGGGGGACATGAGTGGGGGCCTGGTGGTGCTGCCCCTGCACTGCTGGGGGGTGGGGGTGGTGGGAGACATGAGTGGGGGCCTGGTGGAGGGTGCCCCTGCACTGCTGGGGGGTGGGGGTGGTGGGAGACATGAGTGTGGGCCTGGTGGGGGCTGCCCCTGCACTGCTGGGGGGTGGGGGTGGTGGGAGACATGAGTGGGGGCCTGGTGGGGACTGCCCCTGCACTGCTGGTGGGTGGGGGTGGTGGGAGACATGAGTGGGGGCCTGGTGGAGGCTGCCCCTGGTGGCTGGGTGGTGGGGGTGGTGGGAGACATGAGTGGGGGCCTGGTGGGGGTTGCCCCCGCACTGCTGGGGGTGGGGGTGGTGGGAGACATGAGTGGGGGCCGGGTGGGGGCTGCCCCTGGTGGCTGGGGGGTGGCGGTGGTGGGAGACATGAGTGGGGGCCTGGTGGGGGCTGCCCCTGGTGGCTGGGGGGTGGGGGTGGTGGGAGACATGAGTGGGGGCCTGGTGGAGGGTGCCCCTGGATGCTGGGGGGTGGGGGTGCAGGGGGACATGAGTGGGGGCCTGGTGGTGCTGCCCCTGCACTGCTGGGGGGTGGGGGTGATAGGGGACATGAGTGGGGGTCTGGTGGAGGCTGCCCCTGCACGGCTGGGGGGTGGGGGTGGTGGGAGACATGAGTGGGGGCCTGGTGGGGGCTGCCCCTGGTTGCTGGGGGGTGGGGTGGTGGGAGACATGAGTGGGGGCCTGGTGGAGGGTGCCCCTGCACTGCTGGGGGGTGGGGGTGGTGGGAGACATGAGTGGGGGCCTGGTGGAGGGTGCCCCTGGTGGCTGGGGGGTGGGGGTGGTGGGAGACATGAGTGGGGGCCTGGTGGAGGGTGCCCCTGGATGCTGGGGGGTGGGGGTGCAGGGGGACATGAGTGGGGGCCTGGTGGTGCTGCCCCTACACTGCTGGGGGGTGGGGGTGATAGGGGACATGAGTGGGGGCCTGGTGGAGGCTGCCCCTGCACGGCTGGGGGGTGGGGGTGGTGGGAGACATGAGTGGGGGCCTGGTGGGGGCTGCCCCTGGTGGCTGGGGGGTGGGGCTGGTGGGAGACATGAGTGGGGGCCTGGTGGAGGTTGCCCTTGCACTGCTGGGGGGTGGGGGTGGTGGGAGACATGAGTGGGGGCCTGGTGGAGGGTGCCCCTGGTGGCTGGGGGGTGGGGGTGGTGGGAGACATGAGTGGGGGCCTGGTGGGGGCTGCCCCTGCACTGCTGGGGGGTGGGGGTGGTGGGAGACATGAGTGGGGGCCTGGTGGAGGCTGCCCCTGCACTGCTGGGAGTGGGGGTGGTGGGAGACATGAGTGGGGGCCTGGTGGAGGGTGCCCCTGCACGGCTGGGGGGTGGGGGTGGTGGGAGACATGAGTGTGGTCCTGGTGGGGGCTGCCCCTGCACTGCTGGGGGGTGGGGGTGGTGGGAGACATGAGTGGGGGCCTGGTGGGGGCTGCCCCTGCACTGCTGGTGGGTGGGGGTGGTGGGAGACATGAGTGGGGGCCTGGTGGAGGCTGCCCCTGGTGGCTGGGTGGTGGGGGTGGTGGGAGACATGAGTGGGGGCCTGGTGGGGGCTGCCCCTGCACTGCTGGGGGGTGGGGGTGGTGGGAGACATGAGTGGGGGCCTGGTGGGGGCTGACCCTGGTGGCTGGGGGGTGGGGGTGGTGGGAGACATGAGTGGGGGCCTGGTGGAGGGTGCCCCTGCACTGCTGGGGGGTGGGGGTGGTGAGAGACATGAGTGGGGGCCTGGTGGAGGGTGCCCCTGGTGGCTGGGGGGTGGGGTGGTGGGAGACATGAGTGGGGGCCTGGTGGAGGGTGCCCCTGGATTGTGGGGGGTGGGGGTGGTGGGAGACATGAGTGGGGGCCTGGTGGAGGGTGCCCCTGGATGGTGGGGGGTGGGGGTGGTGGGAGACATAAGTGGGGGCCTGGTGGAGGCTGCCCCTGGTGGCTGGGGGGTGGGGGTGGTGGGAGACATGAGTGGGGGCCTGGTGGTGCTGCCCCTGCACTGCTGGGGGGTGGGGGTGGTGGGAGACATGAGTGGGGGCCTGGTGGAGGGTGCCCCTCTACGGCTGGGGGGTGGGGGTGGTGGGAGACATGAGTGGGGGCCTGGTGGGGGCTGCCCCTGCACTGCTGGGGGGTGGGGGTGCTGGGAGACATGTGTGGGGGCCTGGTGGAGGGTGCCCTGCACTGCTGGGGGGTGGGGGTGGTGGGAGACATGAGTGGGGGCCTGGTGGAGGGTGCCCCTGGATGGTGGGGGGTGGGTGTGGTGGGAGACATGAGTGGGGGCCTGGTGGAGGGTGCCCCTGGTGGCTGGGTAGTGGGGGTGGTGGGAGACATGAGTGGGGGCCTGGTGGAGGGTGCCACTGGATGCTGGGGGGTGGGTGTGGTGGGAGACATGAGTGGGGGCCTGGTGGAGGGTGCCCCTGGATGGTGGGGGGTGGGTGTGGTGGGAGACATGAGTGGGGGCCTGGTGGAGGGTGCCCCTGGTGGCTGGGTGGTGGAGGTGGTGGGAGACATGAGTGGGGGCCTGGTGGAGGGTGCCCCTGGATGCTGGGGGGTGGGGGTGGTGGGAGACATGAGTGGGGGCCTGGTGGAGGGTGCCCCTGGATGCTGGGGAGTGGGGGTGCAGGGGGACATGAGTGGGGGCCTGGTGGTGCTGCCCCTGCACTGCTGGGGGGTGGGGGTGGTGGGAGACATGAGTGGGGGCCTGGTGGAGGATGCCCCTGGATGCTGGGGGGTGGGGGTGCAGGGGGACATGAGTGGGGGCCTGGTGGTGCTGCCCCTGCACTGCTGGGGGGTGGGGGTGGTGGGAGACATGAGTGGGGGCCTGGTGGAGGGT
This sequence comes from Ambystoma mexicanum, assembly GCF_040938575.1. Classification (NCBI taxonomy): domain Eukaryota; kingdom Metazoa; phylum Chordata; class Amphibia; order Caudata; family Ambystomatidae; genus Ambystoma; species Ambystoma mexicanum. The sequence goes on along the minus strand of NC_090922.1, from coordinate 920,866,471 downwards.
GCCCCTGCACTGCTGGGGGGTGGGGGTGGTGGGAGACATGAGTGGGGGCCTGGTGGAGGGTGCCCCTGGTGGCTGGGGGTGGGGGTGGTGGGAGACATGAGTGGGGGCCTGGTGGAGGGTGCCCCTGGATGCTGGGGGGTGGGGGTGGTGGGAGACATGAGTGGGGGCCTGGTGGAGGGTGCCCCTGGATGCTGGGGGGTGGGGGTGCAGGGGGACATGAGTGGGGGCCTGGTGGTGCTGCCCCTGCACTGCTGGGGGTGGGGGTGGTGGGAGACATGAGTGGGGGCCTGGTGGGGGCTGCCCCTGGTGGCTGGGGGGTGGGGGTGGTGGGAGACATGAGTGGGGGCCTGGTGGAGGGTGCCCCTGCACTGCTGGGGGTGGGGGTGGTGGGAGACATGAGTGGGGGCCTGGTGGAGGGTGCCCCTGGTGGCTGGGGGGTGGGGGTGGTGGGAGACATGAGTGGGGGCCTGGTGGGGGCTGCCCCTGCACTGCTGGGGGGGTGGGGGTGGTGGGAGACATGAGTGGGGGCCTGGTGGAGGCTGCCCCTGCACTGCTGGGGGGTGGGGGTGGTGGGAGACATGAGTGGGGGCCTGGTGGAGGGTGCCCCTGCACTGCTGGGGGGTAGGGGGGGGGGTGGGAGACATGAGTGGGGGCCTGGTGGAGGGTGCCCCTGCACGGCTGGGGGGTGGGGGTGGTGGGAGACATGAGTGGGGGCCTGGTGGGGGCTGCCCCTGCACTGCTGGGGGGTGGGGGTGGTGGGAGACATGAGTGGGGGCCTGGTGGGGGCTGCCCCTGGTGGCTGGGGGGTGGGGGTGGTGGGAGACATGAGTGGGGGCCTGGTGGAGGGTGCCCCTGGATGCTGGGGGGTGGGGGTGCAGGGGGACATGAGTGGGGGCCTGGTGGTGCTGCCCCTGCACTGCTGGGGGGTGGGAGTGATAGGGGACATGAGTGGGGGCCTGGTGGAGGCTGCCCCTGCACGGCTGGGGGGTGGGGGTGGTGGGAGACATGAGTGGGGGCCTGGTGGGGGCTGCCCCTGGTGGCTGGGGGGTGGGGGTGGTCGGAGACATGAGTGGGGGCCTGGTGGAGGGTGCCCCTGCACTGCTGCGGGGTGGGGGTGGTGGGAGACATGAGTGGGGGCCTGGTGGAGGGTGCCCCTGGTGGCTGGGGGGTGGGGGCGGTGGGAGACATGAGTGGGGGCCTGGTGGAGGGTGCCCCTGGATGCTGGGGGGTGGGGGTGCAGGGGGACATGAGTGGGGGCCTGGTGGGGGCTGCCCCTGCACTGCTGGAGGGTGGGGGTGGTGGGAGACATGAGTGGGGGCCTGGTGGGGGCTGCCCCTGGTGGCTGGGGGGTGGGGGTGGTGGGAGACATGAGTGGGGGCCTGTTGGAGGGTGCCCCTGGATGCTGGGGGGTGGGGGTGGTGAGAGACATGAGTGGGGGCCTGGTGGAGGCTGCCCCTGGTGGCTGGGTGGTGGGGGTGGTGGGAGACATGAGTGGGGGCCTGGTGGGGGCTGCCCCTGCACTGCTGGGGGGTGGGGGTTGTGGGAGACATGAGTGGGGGCCTGGTGGAGGGTGCCCCTGGTGGCTGGGGGGTGGGGATGGTGGGAGACATGAGTGGGGGCCTGGTGGAGGGTGCCCCTGGATGCTGGGGGGTGGGGGTGGTGGGAGACATGAGTGGGGGCCTGGTGGAGGCTGCCCCTGGATGCTGGGGGGTGGGGGTGCAGGGGGACATGAGTGGGGGCCTGGTGGGGGCTGCCCCTGCACTGCTGGGGGGTGGGGGTGGTGGGAGACATGAGTGGGGGCCCGGTGGGGGCTGCCCCTGGTGGCTTGGGGGTGGGGGTGGTGGGAGACATGAGTGAGGGCCTGGTGGAGGGTGCCCCTGGTGGCAGGTGGGTGGGGGTGGTGTGAGACATGAGTGGGGGCCTGGTGGAGGGTGCCCCTGGTAGCTGGGGGGTGGGGGTGGTGGGAGACATGAGTGGGGGCCTGGTGGAGGGTGCCCCTGGATGCTGGGGGGTGGGGGTGCAGGGGGACATGAGTGGGGGCCTGGTGGTGCTGCCCCTGCACTGCTGGGGGGTGGGGGGGTGGGAGGGTGGGAGACATGAGTGGGGGCCTGGTGGAGGGTGCCCCTGCATGGCTGGGGGGTGGGGGTGGTGGAAGACATGAGTGGGGGCCTGGTGGGGGCTGCCCCTCCACTGCTGGGGGGTGGGGGTGGTGGGAGACATGAGTGGGGGCCTGGTGGGGGCTGCCCCTGGTGGCTGGGGGGTGGGGGTGGTGGGAGACATGAGTGGGGGCCTGGTGGAGGGTGCCCCTGGATGCTGGGGGGTGGGGGTGCAGGGGGACATGAGTGGGGGCCTGGTGGTGCTGCCCCTGCACTGCTGGGGGGGTGGGGGTGATAGGGGACATGAGTGGGGGCCTGGTGGAGGCTGGCCCTGCACGGCTGGGTGGTGGGGGTGGTGGGAGACATGAGTGGGGGCCTGGTGGGGGCTGCCCCTGGTGGCTGGGGGGTGGGGGTGGTGGGAGACATGAGTGGGGGCCTGGTGGAGGGTGCCCCTGCACTGCTGGGGGGTGGGGGTGGTGGGAGACATGAGTTGGGGCCTGGTGGAGGGTGCCCCTGGTGGCTGGGGGGTGGGGGTGGTGGGAGACATGAGTGGGGGGCCTGGTGGAGGGTGCCCCTGGATGCTGGGGGGTGGGGGTGCAGGGGGACATGAGTGGGGGCCTGGTGGGGGCTGCCCCTGCACTGCTGGGGGGTGGGGGTGGTGGGAGACATGAGTGGGGGCCTGGTGGGGGCTGCCCCTGGTGGCTGGGGGGTGGGGGTGGTGGGAGACATGAGTGGGAGCCTGGCGGAGGGTGCCCCTGGATGCTGGGGGGTGGGGGTGTTGGGAGACATGAGTGGGGGCCTGGTGGAGGCTGCCCCTGGATGCTGGGGGGTGGGGGTGCAGCGGGACATGAGTGGGGGCCTGGTGGGGGCTGCCCCTGCACTGCTGGGGGGTGGGGGTGGTGGGAGACATGGATGGGGGCCTGGTGGGGGCTGCCCCTGGTGGCTGGGGGGTGGGGGTGGTGGGAGACATGAGTGGGGGCCTGGTGGGGGCTGCCCCTGCACTGCTGGGGGGTGGGGGTGGTGGGAGACATGAGTGGGGGCCTGGTGGGGGCTGGCCATGGTGGCTGGGGGGTGGGGGTGGTGGGAGACATGCATTGTTGATCAGTAGTGCAAGGTGACATGTGGGTTGGCTGGGGGGCATGCCCATGGTGGATGGGCTGCCTGCGGGACATGAGCAGGGGTGCAGGGTAGTCCCCCGTGGTGTGGGCTGGCTGCAGGGGCCGTGGAGGTTGTGGAGCGTACACCTTGGAGGACCCACACGGCCAATTCACGTGTAGTACTCCCCAGAACCCCTGAAATACACATACCCTGCTGAAATCGCGTGTGGAACTTCCCGCGCACCCCTGAAATACACGTACCCTGCTGAGATCGCGTGTGGAACTTCCTGCGCACCCCTGAAATACACGTACACTGCTGATATCACGTGTGGAACTTCCCGCGCACCCATGGAATACACGTACCCTGCTCGCACTGGGCCAATCGCGTGTGGAACTTCCCGCGCACCCCTGAAATACATGTACCCTGCTGAAATCACGTGTGGAACTTCCCGCGCACCCCTGAGATACACGTACCCTGCTGAAATCACGTGTGGAACTTCCCGCGCACCCCTGAAATACACGTACCCTGCTCGCACTGGGCCAATCGCGTGTGGAACTTCCCGCGCACCCCTGGAATACACGTAGCCTGCTGAAATCGTGTGTGGAACTTCCCGCGCACCCCTGAAATACACGTACCCTGCTCGCACTGGGCCAATCGCATGTGGAACTTCCCGCGCACCCCTGGAATACACGTACCCTGCTGAAATCGCGTGTGGAACTTCCCGCGCACCCCTGAAATACACGTACCCTGCTCGCACTGGCCCAATCGCGTGTGGAATTTCCCGCGCACCCCTGAGATACACCTACCCTTCTGAAATTGCGTGTGGAACTTCCCGCGCACCCCTGAAATACACGTACCCTGCTGAAATCGCGTGCGGAACTTCCCGCGCACCCCTGAAATGCACGTACCCTGCTCAAATCGCATGTGGTACTTCCCGCGCACCCCTGAAATACACGTACCCTGCTCAAATCGCGTGTGGAACTTCCCGCGTACCCCTGAAATACACGTACCCTGCTCGCACTGGGCCAATCGCGTGTGGAACTTCCCGCGCACCCCTGTAATCCACGTACCCTGCTGAAATCGCGTGTGGAACTTCCCGCGCACCCCTGGAATTCACATACCCTGCTGAAATCGCGTGTGGTACTTCCCGCGCACCCCTGAAATACACGTACCCTGCTGAAATCGCGTGTGGAACTTCCCGCGCACCCATGGAATACACGTACCCTGCTCGCACTGGGCCAATCGCGTGTGGAACTTCCCGCGCACCCATGTAATACACGTACCCTGCCGAAATCGCGTGTGAGACTTCCCACGCACCCCGGTATACACACACACGTAATTTTTTGTCAGCGGGTGTCCGTGTTTGTGGGTACCCCTTTGCACGTCTTCCAAAGGTAGCGGGCGCCCCTCTCTCGCAAGAACAGACATGATAACCTGTTCAGTGGTTATCAACCACTTGAGAGTTCGCAGCCACTGCTTTTACTCACTGTGCCTTTCACAGATGGGAAATATCCATTTGCATATCAGTCTTTGTACTGCCCAGGGGCAGTCCAGCACCGAAATACAATGGCAACTCCAATCTGAACGAGAGTACCACCAGCAACCCCATACACGTGTTTCACCCTTGTTGGGGATCATCAGTGAGGTGAAGCTGATGCCTCTCTAAGCACAGTGAGAGGGAGACCACGTCTGGTTGCCCCCAGGAGACCTAGGGTTACCAATCCCAGGTTCCTTAAAAAATAGTTTTCCAAAGGTAGCGGGCGCCCCTCTCTCGCAAGAACAGACATGATAACCTGCGAGAGAGGGGCGCCCGCTACCTTTGTATAACTATTTTTTAAGGAACCTGGGATTGGTAACCCTAGGTCTCCTGGGGGCAACCAGACGTGGTCTCCCTCTCACTGTGCTTAGAGAGGCATCAGCTTCACCTCACTGATGATCCCCAACAAGGGTGAAACACGTGTATGGGGTTGCTGGTGGTACTCTCGTTCAGATTGGAATTGCCATTGTATTTCGGTGCTGGACTGCCCCTGGGCAGGACAAAGACTGATATGCAAATGGATATTTCCCATCTGTGAAAGGCACAGTGAGTAAAAGCAGTGGCTGCGAACTCTCAAGTGGTTAATAACCACTGAACAGGTTATCATGTCTGTTCTTGCGAGAGAGGGGCGCCCGCTACCTTTGTATAACTATTTTTTAAGGAACCTGGGATTGGTAACCCTAGGTCTCCTGGGGGCAACCAGACGTGGTCTCCCTCTCACTGTGCTTAGAGAGGCATCAGCTTCACCTCACTGATGATCCCCAACAAGGGTGAAACACGTGTATGGGGTTGCTGGTGGTACTCTCGTTCAGATTGGAATTGCCATTGTATTTCGGTGCTGGACTGCCCCTGGGCAGGACAAAGACTGATATGCAAATGGATATTTCCCATCTGTGAAAGGCACAGTGAGTAAAAGCAGTGGCTGCGAACTCTCAAGTGGTTAATAACCACTGAACAGGTTATCATGTCTGTTCTTGCGAGAGAGGGGCGCCCGCTACCTTTGTATAACTAGCCCTTTGCACGTCATTTGTCCTGGATGGCCACAGTATAGGACATTCTTCATGGCTGTATATAGGTGCTATTTGTTGGCGAACCTTTTGGCGCACATTTCTTCCAGGCGCAGAGACGCTACCGCCTGCTTTCTTGTGGCGGTCGTGTTTGTGCCTGTGCGCTGGTTTGAGCGTGCGCTTTTTTGCCCTATTCTATTCCATGAATACGTGTTGTAGGCGAGCGTGTGGGCGTTCCGCGCACCTGTACCCTGTACTTCCCCCGTGACGCCCACGTTTTGGCAAGTTGTTCCCCATTCCGAGTGTTACGCCCCGTGTTCCGCCTACTTTTGTTGCGTGCGCCGCGCTATGTGCGATTTTCGCTGTGGCCTGTGCGATTTTTGCTGTGACCTGGCGCACGCTGTTAGATGGCCTGTGTGCCAACGTGCGCCGCGCACTTTTTTTTCGCACATCCGATGGTTTTCTCGCGCACGGCCTTCCATGAATCGATGTGCGCTGCTTTTCGTGCGATTTTCGCACTTGCACTGCGATTTTTGGTATTCCACTGCGATTCGCACGTTTTTGCCCACTTGTGCCGCGCTAATTATTCCATGAATCGGCCTCTGAGAATTTAGTTTTAAGTATCTACAGATATTTGAAGATCCCCTGTTGCTTACAATAGTAATTTATAATCGATTATGCATATATGTATGGATGTTGGTATGATTATGCAAAATAGGTTTGATACTGTATTGTGAATGCCAGCATAAGAGAAACGTCAGGCAGATTATTTTCTTTAGACAAGTTGCCTGACTTTAATTTATGTCTTTATTAGTTTAAATAAAGCATATTTACTCAGATTAAAAACATCATGTTTCTTGTCCCAGATAATATCCAATGTTGGTTGTCCTTAATCTATGTATGTCCACTTATGTATTGTCCGCGGTGACTGTTCCATTTACTCCCCTCCACGACCTGGTCAGAATGTCCCTCAAACCTAACCCATCGTAAGAAGCTCACTGCTTCCCATCAAATCTGACTTCTTATCTATTGTAGGCTCTTATGTGATCAAAAGAGCATTGTTCCTCTCGTATACAAATACATTAATGAATTAATTAGATAGTGGGGTGCGATTGTCATGGTGGAGGATATTATATTAGGGAAATGTGTCCATAAATTAATAAAACACTAGAAATATAAATATATTCCATAGACTGGAGTCATTATACGTTCAGCTTATCACAAACACCTATAACTATACACATACAATCCAAATACATAATGTACCTTGAGATCTCCAATAGAAATCCCAGCATGGCCTAAGCCAAACACTGCACAATTGTCTTGTGTCATGGACTCACAATATGTATCTCAAAAATATAGAATCCAATTGGCAACAGAGCCAGTCGGAAGACGACTCACCAGCAAAAAAAAAAAAAATGACAAGGCAAGCCATCACAACAAAAGTACAAACACATTATATGCCACATGAAACACAGTATGGTGTTTGTTTTCTTTGTTTTTACTCATGTACATATTGCTACACTCACATTAAGGCAGTGCACTGAAGGCTTGTCAAAGACCAATGATTAGTGAGTGTTTGGCTGTTTGTGCATATCCACCATACGCGGGCCCGTGTCCCGATTCGCTGCCTCGCCCGCCCCTCCCCTCCTGCTTCATATGGAGGGGGAGAGGGCCGAGAGGCGTAGCCGAGCAGCGAAGGCCGTAAGCAAAGGCCTCCGGTGCTCTTTGCAGCTCCGCTGCGTTCAAGAAGCATCCTCGACCAGCTGAGCGCTGAATCAGCTGTTATCCCCCAGTTCGGAGCGGACGCGTGTTCCCCTTTGTTCACGCTACGAGCCGCATGCATGGAAGCACCAGGCAAGATGGCCCCCGTCACCATGGAAGCAGGATCAACAAAATATGCCCAGGAAATCACCGCCACGGGCCCATGTCCCGATTCGCTGCCTCGCCCCGCCCGCCCCTCCCCTCCTGCTTCATATGGAGGGGGAGAGGGCCGAGAGGCGAAGCCGAGCAGCGAAGGCCGTAAGCAAAGGCCTCCGGTGCTCTTTGCAGCTCTTCGCTGCTCACCTGCCGTCTGCCCAATGCCCATGCGGCACCTACAAGGTAAGAAGCACTACCCAAGCAAGCTTCTCTCCAATCCATGTGTCTCTTTAAGGCTCCGCAGATTGCGTGCAGGTACTTTTAAAGCCGCCTTGAGCTCACACCCCAACCCCACGAGCACCCGCAATACACGGCTATGCTCATGGACTCTGCAACCCTCTATATCTGCTGTTAAGGCCAGGCTCCCACGCATAGCCTCAAAGACCTTATCCACTACTAGTTGCACCAACACAGCAACCGACAAAGTACTTTACCCGCCACACAATTGTCCTACCCCCCTAACAAATGTAAAGGTTCATGTGTCCACCACCACCCCCAGTGTAAAATCTGTGATATGTACATTTTCTCCCACCATTTTGAATGCTATTGTGCCAAATGCTATGCCACAGGTGTCCACCACCTCTGAAAATGAGCCCCCCCAGTGTAAAATCTGTGATATGCAAATCTTCTCCCACCATTTTGAATGCTATTGTGCCAAATGCTATGCCACAGGTGTCCACCACCTCTGAAAATGAGCCCCCCAGTGTAAAATCTGTGATATGCAAATGTTCTACCACCATTTTGAATGCTATTGTGCCAAATGCTATGCCACAGGTGTCCACCACCTCTGAAAATGAGCCCCCCAGTGCAGAATCTATGTTGGCCACCTCCCCCGAAACTCTCAATGCACCTAGCCCTTCCACACCACCCTCTCCCATCACAACCCCCCCCACAGCCACTACTGAACCCCACCTGAAATGCGCCATGATTAACGCTAGATCCATCAATGCCCACGCTCTAGACATCCACAACCTCCTAACCTCCCAAGACCTAGATCTACTCATGATCTCAGAAACTTGGCTACATGAGGCCTCCGGCCCTGCACTCTCACTCGCACTGCCCCCTGGTTACTCCATCACTAGACAAGACCGCCTCTCCAAAGGTGGAGGTGTAGCAATCATCGCCAAGGACTACCTCCCATTCAGAAAGGTAGAGAAACCCCCTAACAACAACAGAGACTACCTCCAAGTCAAAATAACTCTCTCCCCCCACTGCACAATTACTGTGCACACTGTATACCGCCCACCAGGCCCAGCAGGAGACTTTCAAGCTTCTCTCATCCACCTCCTATCTGACAACCTCAAAAAACAATCTAAAGCCATTCTCCTAGGGGATGTCAACCTAGGGCTCCAGGATAGTAAGGACGTAGCAGCAAAATCCTTTGACTCTGCCCTCAAGACCCAAGGCTACAAGAACACCATACTTAGCCCAACTCACACCCAGGGTAGAACGCTTGACTGGATAGCACAGCACAACTGTCCACTCATCATCACAGGAAACACTCCCACCCATGGTCTGACCACCACATCGTCACTTTTAGCATCCTCACCACTTGCTCCCCAGCTACCCCTTCACCCCAACCTCTCCCTCCCTGCCTCGCCAGAAGCTCCCGCCAACTCACCAAGGAGAGATTACCCTTCTTCCAAGGTCCAGCCTTCAGACCACCTTTCTCTTCAGACCCTGAAACACTCGCATCAACTTATGACACTGCCATCAAAGCAGCTATCAACGCCATTGCCCCGCTCAAACCTCGCAAATCCAAACCCACTACCCACTCCAACTCCTGGTTCTCACCCGACCTCCTCTCACTCCGCAACGAAAAAAAAGCTGCACTCACACAGTGGCAAAAGTCCCATTCCGAAAAAGATAAGACAGTCTTTAAATCCCTCTCCACCAAATACAAAAAGGCAATCACCCAAGCCAAGGCCAAATCCTTTGAATCCAGAATCTCGGAAGCCCAATCTAGCACTAAAGAAATATTTGCCATTTTTAGAGAGCTCGAGACACCCACTCCCGCCCCCCAGAATTTCACCAAAGACAAAGACTGGTGTGACGAAATACAAAAGGCCATGCAATCCAAACTTAGCCTCCTCAAAAACAAAATACTAGCCACTAAACAAGCCCTTCAGAACAAGCACATCCCAGTCCCACCGCCTGCCCCGGATCCCCCCTTACCCTTCTCCTTCAAACCCATTCAGGAAGAAGACATCATCAACATAATGAGGAACATCAAACCTTCTAACTGCAAAGGTGATGCATGCCCAGCCTCCATTATCAAAGACTGCACGGAAACACTAGCTCCCTTCCTAACAGCCTTTGTAAATGCCTCCTTTTCCACAGGGAAAGTCCCTGCCTCCCTCAAGGAAGCGTGGGTCCGCCCTCTTCTAAAAAAGCCATCGCTCGATCCCACCTCCCCCAACAACTACAGACCCATCACCACTGTCCCCTTCCTCCTTAAAATACTGGACAAAGCAGCCTACCTGCATGTCCAACACTTCATTGAAGAGAACAAACGCCTTGGACTCCGACAATCTGGATTCCGCCCCAGACACGGAACTGAAACAGCCCTACTGGACCTGAAAAATCAGATGGACGATGCAAGAGACATGGGTAAACCAGCTCTTCTCCTACTCCTCGACCTCTCAGCGGCATTTGATCTCGTTGATCATAGCGTCCTATGCCACCATCTCTCCAACACCACCAAATTCTCCCCTGAAGTCACAGCGTGGATCACCTCCTTCCTACAAGACAGAACCATGCAAGTTTTCTCGGACCTAGCCGCAGCTTCACCAACCATCATACACTGCGGGGTGCCCCAAGGCTCCTGCCTCTCCCCCACGCTATACAACATCTTTACACGCCCCTTCTTCCTCATTCTCGACGCCATGGGCATCTCCTACACAAACTACGCCGACGACACACAGATCCTCCTCACTCTCACAGGTAACTATACCACTGACTCCCTGACCCTCAACAACCTCTACAACACCATCCAAGCCTGGATGGCAGATAACGGCCTATGCCTCAACTCCGACAAGACGGAACTCCTCCTGGTAGGTTCTCCCAACACCTTAAAAAACCTAGATGCCCAATTCAGCCACTTCACCATTGACTCCATTAAAATTCAAGTTTCCGACTCTGTCAAAACTCTGGGAGTCTACCTGGATTCCAGCCTATCCATGGACAGACAAATGAACGCAATTGCCTCTGCAGCTGCATATCATGCCAAACTTATCAATGCAGTCAGACCCTTTCTCTCCAAAGAAAACTGCACCAACATAGCCAGAGCCATCACCGGCTCTAGGCTAGACTACTGTAACGTACTCTTCCTAGGAACCTCCAATAAAAGCTTAGAGAGATTACAAGTAATACAGAACAATGCACTCCGGGCAGCCCAAGGCATTGCAAGAAGAGAACACATCTCGGAGGCCAGAAAACTAGCCCACTGGCTCCCAATAAAAGAAAGGATCTTATTCAAAGCCCTTACACTGACCCACAAGTGCATCCACCTCACTGCTCCTGCATACCTCTCTCAAAGGATACACCTCCTCTCCTCCACCAGGCCAACCAGATCGCTGTATACCAACATGCTCTCGGTGCCACGAGTAAAAAAAGCAAAAGCGGGCGGATCCAGCTTCCCTTATCTCGCGCCCTCTCACTGGAATGCCCTACCACCCACTATCCGTGGCAAGGCCTCCCTCACCACCTTCCGCAAAATGTTGAAGACCACCCTCTTCACTTAAGGCCAGACACACCAGCACGAATACCTCCATGTATCATGTATTATACGACCAAAGCGATATATGTAACATTCACAATGTGTCAACAACTTCTACCATGCCTGTAACATGTAACTAAGTTTAATGCAAGTAACAGCGCCTCAATGCCCCTGGGCTGCTTGCGCGCTATATACATGTAAATAAATAAATAAATAAATAAATAAATAAATAAATAAATAAAATTAAGAACACTGAGGACCAGACCATCCAATAAGTGCCCTGTGCCCTGTGCCTATGTCCATGTTTATTTGTGACATTGATTTGATTTTAGAATGTGACATGGCACTTATGATATGCTACAAATGCAATAATTGGTTGTCTGCGTACCTGAGTTTTTGGAGATAATTGTGCTGTTGGTAATTATGCTAGTGGAATTGCCAGCAGAGAAAATACAAACAGAATGTTCTTACTCAGAACTCAGCAGAACAGTAAAAGTATTGAAAATCCTTTTGCTGCCACATTTTTACTGCATAAGGCCGATTTTTGTTACCACAACAGGCCCGGGTGGAGATAATACAACCTTTTAAAATGTATAGCCAGCACCTTCGGCCTCATTACAAGTCTGCCAGTGAATCCGACGAACTGCAGTCAAAATCAATTACTGTTACGGCTACCTGGACCCGTGACCTCACCACGGAATTACAAGTAGTGGAAGGGTGGTGTAAATCTCCCTGTCTAGAGTCCATAGGCCTCAGTGGGTAATTCCACTGATTTCTGGCCTCAGATGTGGAGGATTTCCCTTTAGCATGATGCTGGGGGTAAGCTCTCCACTTCAAGTCCAAACTCGTAAATCAATGGTGAGGTAAAAACGGCAGTGACTCCATTTGCCACCAAACAAAAAGTGTGTTTTAAGCAGAAAGGACATGTTTAGGTAATTAAGCAGGGAACAGGGAATCATGAGTTATGGTTCAAGCAATGATTGTTTTTTTTTCTAACAATGCTTCCTCCTGTTAAGGATTTCAATCAGGTGACGCACACCTTAGTCTCGGCCTAGTATGCATTGCACGACTGAAATTCTTGTGTTTATATGTCAGTTTCAATATTGAGATGGTACACCACTCATATCACAACCCCTCTTCAAATACCCCGTGTCACAATGGACCATGAACCAGGCTGGTTGGTAAAATATAATATTTATTTATTTATTTATTTTCAAATTCAAAATAAATCATACACTTTTTAATATGGAGCAGCAATCACAAATGGGGTGAGAAGAACAACAGGAATCTAAGCAATGCACTTAGTTAACCTTCTATTGATACATCTACAAAATACTGGGAATAGGAACACTTTTTGATTTTAGGTAAGATAGCACTTGAGTTAGAATTTCCCCCTGCAATGTTCCCTCAATCCACAAATAATCAATTCTAAATGTATATGAAGGAACAACAGGTAATCAGGAATGAGAAATGGAAAACAGAATTGAAATCCAACCTTCCCTCCCAAACAAGAGAGAAAAGTTGATTTTAAACCCTGGCAATGCTAAACATGACACTCGGAAATGGATGAATGAAATAATGAATGTGTGCAAAAACCTTGAAACAAATATTATCCCTCACTACAGCAACCATGTAGAAGTACAAACAACCACAAGCAATGTATAAATAAGAGCATACCGTTTGAAAATGAGTGGCAGATTTTTAAAACATGTTGCAGCAAATAACATGTTGGGAATTTTGCAAACTTCCCACCTGAAATTACCAAAATGGTTTTTAATAAAAATGGGTGAAATATTGTAAATCGCAATGTGGTTTTGTGTTGGGGTGCAGCTATGGATCATAGGTACAATATGGAAGTGAAATTAGGTCTCTAGCTGGTAAAATGAGTGAGTTATGCAAGAGCTAGAAAGGTGCATTTTTAGTAAAAGGAAGCAGTGAAAAAGGAAAGGAAATCAGTTTTGACAAGAACAGTTCTACTCTACACTAGAGCATTCTGGCTAGGATACCAAAGAGGGACACAGTAAGCTCCAGGGTTGATTCGCAAATTCAACCCTAGTTCCCCAGTGCCCGCCCTGGCAGAACCAGTCCGATCACTAGAAATAGGATTAATAGCTGGACAAAAACAGCAGGACAGGATCAGCTGGGCAGGGACTGGTTACCGGGTAGCACTTCTGGACTGACAATCCTGGGCACTGGATAATATAGGTCATCAGGGTGGCAGAATGGCAGCTGCATGCAGTGAGTGGCAACAAGCCAATCTGGATCAGGATACCAAAAGTACCACAGTTTTCTCCAGGTTAATGGGAGATTAGTGGGTTTATTATTTTAGTGGGTTTATTATAGTGTAGGCCTTGCTGGAGCAGGATCAGCAATGCTTGGCCTTGTAGTTGGAGTCTGGATCAGTGCAAGATGAAGGAAACAGGAACGCAGCACAGGAAATCAGGAAGAGTGTGTGTCCCTAGGGTCTTGTCAGGGACCCTTATTTATAATATCTACTGACATTGTCATAGTATATGACCGAGGCAGGCTTAACTAAACACGCCCCTACAAATGGATAGGATTAGGGTGCTAGTCTCCACCTCGTTCTCAGTTGGTTGGATTTCTAAGGGAATGATGTCAGGTTTATGAGGGGAGTTTTATAATGTCCAGAATTTCCCACATTTACTCTACTGAAAATCTGATTTTGCAAAAAAAATAAATGTCTTCAGTTGCAATCTCTTGGCAAATTATACACACGGGTTACATATTATCTGCAGCACAGATCAGTCCAGTCATCAAGCCTGTGCAACCTTGTTTCTGATACATTTTGGTCATTTTAAAAACGAAAGGTTTGGCCTAAAATTCCACAATTTTATATACAGATGCGAATTATCCCCAGGGATGTATGTACAAAATGTTATGTTTGCAACATTAATACTTTCCTTGGCATCTGTCATATTTTGTAACTTCTGTTCCCCATGCGACAATGAGTTCTAGCAAGTTTAAAAGATAGCCCATAAATTAGATTTGAAACTGCAAACTTTTTACATTTTGACTAATTCTTGCTGTTGAGATAAAAAGTCTTTAAAGTTTCTTTATGAGATAGTCATTGTAACCAAAAGGCAGTCCCTTTGTTGGGTCATTTATTTTTTCTTTAACTTCAACTACAACCAACTGTCATTTCATCCCTGTGTGGGGTGGGGATTCTCCCTTGACTGGAGTTATATTGCCCTCTTCACACCTATGGCTTCCTTCCCTGGAAGCTTCATTGTTTGGGTCCCAGAAGAGACAAAAGTCTTTCAACCCCGCAATTATAAAGGGGTTTGTCAGTATCTGCTGAGAGTTTTTATGATAGTCCCCTTCCCCTTGGGGGATGTTTCATGGCTGGCAACTGGAATGACTGGTTTTTCTGAGAGCTTGGAAATCCAGCCCATGTGTTTTAAACTCTTGCATTTATTATTTTGGGTCCTGAATTAAACAAACCTGTGAAAGAAGATAGCCTATGTGTGTATTATCACCACTAACATAATCCATTTACATTTCTAAGTAAGCAGGCTTTCATTAACAATTTATTTTCAAACAGGCCAATTTTTTTCTTCAGTCAGCAAAACCCTTTTTTCCACATGTGTTAAAACTGCTAGCATTTCTTTCTTTAATTCGGTTTGGCAGCTGCCTCAGATTGCCCACACTGTCTTTGCGGCCATAGTAATTTCCTTGAAGCAGGAGTCTTATCTAAAGTATAGATAGATTTACACTTGACCTGGCTCAGAGAGTTAAAAGTCTCTTTGAACTGCTGCGCCTGGATACATTTTGGCAAGAAAAAACGCATGTTCCTGTGCGATTGAAAATTAAGTTGCTTCTTGATTTCGCTGAGAGCTGGTTTGACTGGGCCTGTCATTCAGGAATTATGGCTGGTTTTGGTGAAGCACAGTGAAATATCCTGGACATGACAGGGCCTTTTTACTCACAGTGATTTCAAAATGAACAGATGGAATTAGCGTAAAACGGCATTTTGAAAGTGTAAAAATGTTTCATTATGAAGGGGATTTTTCGCTTTTGCAGCTAGCAGTGCTCCCTGTTCACTTGATTCCATATATAGGTTTCAGAACACACTGGCATATTTTTTCAGTGTGTCCCCCTGTTCCATTTTGCCTGAAGTGTGCTAGGTAGAATGGTGCAGCCATCTTTTTGTTGTGCCAAAATGCAGTTTTGAGGTCCTGGTGCACACAGGAGCCCGCGCAGCCAGGTTGCTGTTTCTTGCGCAAATGCAGCTTAGTGATGTGGGGCAATGCCGTTGAGTGGGTCAATATATCCCACACTCCCTAAATCTCCTTGTTCTTTGCTATCTGTTTATACACAGACATGTGAAATAGAGAGCTTTGCGTTTGTACACAGCATCAACTCTGAATTGTGGGTGATGCATACTTTACCCTTTCATTTTACAGGTCTGGCTAAAACATGTCCGCAATGTAATGGCATCAATATGTTACAAGGTGAAATATGATTCACTTTTTTCTGTGGCAGTGTGTTCATCTCAGCAATATGTTGTGTTTTGTTTAGGATAATGCAGCACTCGTTCAATGCAAATTTCTCCAGCGCGCAGTTTAAAGAGATATGTTTCCAACTTCTGCTTGCCATAGCAAAATGTCTGTACAATGGAATACGTACGTTGAGGTAAACATTGCTGCATGGACAACAAGTGGAAATACAAAACAATTGACTCCCCAATTCCCTCTTCCCCAACTCCCAGACCTGGTGAACCTCAATAACCAGCCAGGCAAGACTTGCTTAGACCCTGAATATGATTTTTCTCTTGGTAACCCTAATACCACTCCTCCCAATTTGCACTCTAACGGGCCCTGCACCAGCTGTTTGCACTGTAACATCACCTCTTTTTGCACGGGTAAAAGCAGGATATGAGCAAACACAGTTTTGCCATAAATTGGTTTTCCTAATGAACTCACTCTCATTACGAAAAGAACCTTTGGCCTTTTCTTGTTTACATGCTTAAATCGGTATGCAGCCTAATTAATACAGCATATTTATCCTGAACATCAAAGGGACAGAGGCACGATGATCTTTCCAAACAATAGTTATGTTTGGAAGTCGTTGTGTTGTTAGACTGACACATGTGTTAATATATTGAATAGAATCTGACAAACCTATCAGGAACATTTTTACTTCTTTTGAGATGTCACCAAGAAATTCCTTTTTTAAGTTTGCAGAGTCAGCAACACTTGATGAATATTCCTTTTTTAATTACAAACATTCTCTTTATAAAGTTGGCGAGGGCTCACCATGCTATTACGTGCTTTAGATCAAATACCATCAAACTAACTTGCTGAATAATACGCTCTCCTAGCTTCTCGAGCATTCAATAAGTCGAATAATATGTGTCTGAAAGATTATGCAAATCGCGGAATGAAAAAGCATGGTGTTATAATACTCCTGGAGTTTTAGGCGCCGAGAGGTGCAGTCGGGGGCACGAGATGTTGGAACTTATAGTCACAGGAGTCCTTGATGAAAATGCGCATACAAGACTTTTACCTCTTGGCTGCCCCTATTGTCAGTCAGATGCTGACTTGTGTGTGTAGTGCACCGAGGCAGAGCTGTCACATTCTCCATTGTTCTCCATACAAGATGGAAGAAGCAAATAACCAGATGGGAGACCCGGCAGGTCCAGAGACTAATCTTCTTGCAAATAATTCAGAGATGCAGATAGTGATGACTTCCCAACTGAAAACACAGTGGGCGGCCATCACAGGTGCGGTTGGTGGTGGAAAGGAAAAACAATCTGTCCTCGAGCAGTTGCTTTTGAAAAATGTGGCTTGCAGAGATGCCGCGTGCAACGAGATAAATGGAGACGGAGAAAAGATTTGCCAGCAGTGGAACAGTGTCCTTGTAAATAATGATTCTCTTTCGAACGCAAGTAGAAAAAGAAGAAGTTACAACGATTGCTGTTAGATTTTAGGACTGGTATTTCTCGTGTAAACCCAAAGTTTTAGTATACACGTGCGAATGCTGTTTTTCATTTAAATCTTAAGAAAGGACATATGCCCACCAGAAAGCTTATATAAATCTGAAGTGAGCAGTGTAGCCTTTTGCGTAGCCAGTGCTTTGCTACGAAGTTGCCATTTGTTTGCTTTGCACACGATGGACCGACACATCATGCGAAATGCAAATGGTCCCTATGCATTGTGGTGTCCACAGGTTGCCTCAGAAATTGATGTGCGTGCTTTTGCACGTAAACCTCGTTGCCCACAGAAGCCACCCCAGGGGCAGAAGCCTGCATGGCACAGCAGAGCCCCTTCCCTGTGTCAGCACTGCCAACGTATCTGTGTTGTGCCCTGTCTCTTAATGGTACAGCAGTGCCGATGCCGAACTATCTGGCTCCTGGTGTAGCATCCTTGGGGGTGCAGGGAGCAAACCAAGGAGACTCCATGAAATACCTCCACTTTGGGACTACCTGCTGCCTGCTCAGGAAAGATTGCAACTATTGAATGGATTAAAACAGCATAAGTGGTCACAATCCAGTCATGGATACTGTGAGTCAGAAAGATGGAACTGCAACTATGTTCAGTTTTGGCTGAGGAGAATTTGAGTATGGAATCCGGATGATCTGTCTCAGCATACAGATACAAGGAAGGAGATGTCTTTCTGAAAAAGCTATTTCTCACAGTTCGACAGCACAGATAATCCTCTCACACCCTCATTCAGGAGAGAGAAGAGTGTAGTAGGTGTGTGCTGCAGAATTATTCCTCAATGTCTGACTCCACTCTTCCTCCTTTGTACCACAGGACGCACATGAAAAATGGAAGCTACAACAAGTTGAACTGGGGTTGTCCACCTGGCCCTTTCAGACGAGATAGCAACACTTTGAGATGGATGGGGATGCAGATGATACTCAAACATCAATAATAAAACTAACTCAGGAAGTTGGCAAATCACATCTGTTTTATTAACAATAGTCTAAAACAGGGAGTTACAATGAACATCGACGATTCTCTCGATCTTCTTACTCAGCAAGTTTTTAAAAAAAGCAGGTCAAATAGCAAAAACTCATCAATATTGATGTCATCCTATGTGGAAAACTTCAAAAACGTATTTGGAAAAGTGATAGGCTTAAAGGGAACATCTAGGTATACATTCCATACTGGTCTGGGAAAGTGATTGGTTCTCTAACATCAGGTGGAACAACTAAGCCCTCCTCTAGTGCAGATCACTACGAACATCATCAAATACATGACGTACCATTGGTTACACAAACTATAGGGCTCTCTATTACGTGGCCCTCTATAATTGTTTGGCACCCTCGTTCCTCACTGTACTTTTCCACATAAGCCAGCAAAACGCAGGCTGGCCTCCAGGTGATGGCGGGCTGGTCTTGACCATAGCTTCCCACCAATGAGCCTACTATCCAGCATCACTCTGCTGTCTGCCAGTCAATTATCCCTTTGACGATTGGCCTTGAGTTTGTTCTTCGTGCCTGGGAATAAGAGGGAGTATAGCATACTCTGTCTCCTGGAGATGGCGTAGCATGTCTTGATTATCTATTTTCACTCATCCACGTGCCTGAATACGATGTTTTAGAGTTCTGCTGCATTTAAAATACTATTATTTTATGAATCTCTAACATCTTCATTGTTTTCGTGCCCATCTTCTGAACAGGAGTTTGTTCTTTTCACACGTTTGTAACTACTGTTTGATCCTTCAGGCCCAGTGCTGCCTTGACTTCTTGGTGTTGGTCCAGCCTCGCCTTTCTTTGATTCACCTCTGTAATTCAATTGAATTTCTGCTGCGACACACTGGAAAAGCCTTTCCTTTTCTGGGTCCAGCTCTGCTAAAATGTGTTTGTGGAATTGTCCATAGTTCATTCGCTCTTATATATATGGTTGGTGCATGCTGCAATCTATTCACTACATAGCTAGCCTCAAGAATACTTTGTCTGCTTGCATTTATTGCATGTGTACACTTATAAATGGACTTGTTATCTTCCATCATTTCTGTGGCATAAACATCTTCATCTCGAACTTGAAATGTTGCTTATCTTCCACATTTTCTCGACGCCTATAGAATGTCTATGTTCTGCTGTCTCTGTATCTCTTCTGGGTGCCTCAGCCCTGCATCGTGTGACGTCACCAATCTTCCCTTTTGCTCACTTTTTGCACTTCTTCTGGAATTTCATTCAAATGGCCATCATATTGTGGTGCATGCAGGTATGGTTTTCTCAATGGGAACCTTGCTTCCAGGATTCTCCTTGGTATTGGTATTTTCACCGGCACTGCACGTGTCTCACACTCTGGTTACCAGCATATAGGCAACATGGGAGCGGTGCTTGAGGTGAGATTCCTTTTCTACAAAGCAGAAATCAGGAAAGGAGCCTCCAAGCAGTAATAAGAGTTACCAGAATGAACAGTCTAGAGCTCTGGCTGTTAAGATGGATTTCTACAATCTGGCCTGGTGGACAGATTTTAGGAGGCCATTCTATTTATTTGCATTTATTGGGTATTTATAATATGCCTATCTACAATGTGTTTCGAGGGACAACAAGACAAGAGGGAGAGGGAACAGGGAGGGCAAACAGAAAGAATCCTACCAGACCTTGTGACATTCAGATTGTGAAAGTTAAGTAACGAGGAGTGCATGGGAGGCGGAGGGGTGGAACATGCCAGCCAGGGCGGCTGGGCCTGTGAGAAAGTGAGTTCCAGGGGATGCCAGGTGGACAGAGTCAGGGGAAAGCAGAGAGTGCAGGTGAAGGAAGGTACACGAGCTAAGTGCAAGGTGGGGGCTGGAAGGGATACAAGAGTGCAGGCCCAGCCAGGATAATACAGGGGACGGGACACAAGCAGGTAGGGAGGGAGGGGTCAAGGGAAACCAAGAACAGGGAGAAACGTCTGATATGCAGGAAGGTAGAGCTAGAAGACCAAAGGGCTCTAGCAAGGAGGTATTTAGAGAGTGATAGTTGGATGTAGCGGGGTCCCAGGCCCCAGAAAGCCTTGTGGATGATGCATAGTGCCTTGCAATTGATCCTCGTAGCAATCGGGAGCCAGTGGAGAGATGTTAGAGCTGGAGAGATGCAGTCCCTGGGCTTGAGGCCGAGGATAATTCTCATATTCGTGTTCTGGATTAGTTGAAGGGGGCAAAGGGAAGAGTTTGGCAGATTGAGGAAGAGGCTGTTGCAGTAGTCCAGTCTGGAAAGAACATGAGCTCCTGAGACATTTAGTTACTGGGGCAAGGTGAGGGAAGGGAGAATGTGTCTGAGGAGGTGCAGCTGAAAGTGGGCCTTCTTGGCAAGGTCTGTGATGTGAGGAGAGAAGGAGAGAGAGGAGTCGAAGATGACACCAAGCTTTTCTGCCTCACAGTAAGGTGAGGGGCCCCATGGAGGGCAACCAGATTGTGGAAGGGAAAGAAGGAGCAGGGGTCCCAATGAGAAGGATCCCTTTCTTACTGGCATTAAGGCAGAGAACGTTAGCAGTGCACCATGCCTGAATAGCAGACAGACAGTCAGAATGAGAGAGTTGAAGGAGAGCTGCATGCCATCCGCATAACACTAGAAGTTAGGAGAGAAGGTGGAGATCAAATTGGCTATAACAGCCAGATAGATATTGGAAAGCCAGGTCAAGAGGATAGAGCCTTCAGGGACACCACAAGTGGAGAGTGAGATGTTGGAGTGAAAAGGGCCCAGTTGAACCTGGGAAGGTCGGTCAGAGAGGAAGGAGGTCAACCAGTCCAGGGCCAGGTCTGTGATGCCAAAGGTATTAAAGAACCGATTTATCAGGGTGGCATGATTAACCATATGAAAGGCAGAGGAAAGGTCAAGAAGAATGAGAATGGAAGGAAAGCTGGACTCAAGATTAAAGAGCAAGTCTTCACAGGTGTTCAGGAGAGCTGTTTCCGTGCCTCTGGCAGCTCTGAAACCAGACTGGTAGTTGTGGAGGCAGCCAACAGATTTCGTGTGCTGGATAACTGGGAGATAGAGCGAGTGAGTCAAAAGCTACCCTAACCAAAGGCATGACATAGGGTCACCAGAATTTGCAGTGGAGCTAGGTAAATACTAGCTCAAAAAAGGACACATAACAAAACCCAAGGGTACGGAGAATATCACAGAGAAGGGTTTTGTTTATTTAACATTAACAAAGAACAGAGAACATTTTAACACACTGCGCCTTGGCGCTGAAAAAGATGTATTGCTGAACACAAAATAATTTTCAATATTTGTGGGTTAGTAAACATAGTGACCAAAGGTGTCAAGTTTTTGTATTGTTTTAAATTACAATACGTTCCACATAGTTTAACATTGTCTTTCACATGTATTGTTAGGAATGGCAATACATTTATCATTGTCTAGCATCGTCGACACACGAATTTTGTGTTTCTGGTTCGGTATTTAATTCCTGGAGGCAGTGGCTGTATGAGATGGGACAGCGCTGCTGAGATGTTACTGAACGGTCATCAGGACAGGTGGTTAAAGTCGGGGCGATGTAGAGACGTGGGTGTCCACCTATGGGTGATAAGGGACTGTGTTAGTTCTATGAATGGTGTCCAGGAATAGAATGTAAAAACTGCAAAAACGGCGACCTACCATGAGCAAGTGATTTGGCGCCTTGGTCGTCGAAGTAGTTTGTCCAGTCACTGAATTAGCTGGAGAGGCTGTCTGTGAACATCATAGGCCGGGGGCTGCATAAATTGAAATATTTCGGATATTAAAAACGGCGGCTAGAGGCCGTGGAGGTAAAACACGAGTATAGATATGTGCTGGTGCCAGGGTAGGGTAATGGCGGTGCCGGGTGGTATTTAAGCAAAAGGGTGTATCTACCTTTCACCCTCTTGAGTCAAGCCCCCTTACAAAAAAAGAGGGTCCGCCCTATTATTTTTTACCTAAACTGGGAGATAGCCAGCTTCTCCAAGAGTTTTCCCAGGAAGTGGTTAATGGATATAGGGTGGTAGTTTGCCAGGAAGGGTCGGCAGAAGGCTTTTGGAGGAGAGGGTGCACAAGGGAGTACTTGAGAAGTGAAGAGAAGGAACCAGTGGCAAAGGAGTGGTTGCAGAAATCGGCAAAGGCTGAAGTAAGGGAGACAATCCTAGTTATAGTAAATATTGGAAACAGTCAAGGATATTCTCAGGAGAGTGTGAGTGGGGTCAGGGGTCCACAATGAGTCCACACAGTGAAACAGACAATAATTCAATTTAGACAGGAATGTGCAAAAATACTATATTATTCTAGGCCCAAAAACATACTAGAAAATGAAGCAAGCAGGTGATAAGATTGCACAGTCCTCAATAATAAATATATGCACAGCCACCATAGGTTCCTAAAATGCATTCAAAGACTTAAATCAATAAAAGAAGGTAAGTAAGTGATGAAGTAAGATGGAACCAAGTTACATGAAATATGCCCTAGTTTCAGACGTCCAATCCCTAAGAATATTGTGGCATTGTGCCCACAATGCACAATGCTTCCCCCTGTATCTGGTGCAAGTAAAGTACTTGTGTTGGTGAATGTTCAAGAGAAGAGATGCAACAAAGTCAATGGTAAGTAAAAATATGTTCTCTTTTTTCAGGTTGCACTGCTCAGGTGCGATGACCAAAAAGCAGTGGAATGGAAGGATACAAAGAGATGTGTTCTCGAGGTTATCCAATGGAGGATGGGGAAGACAAATGCTTTGCGATTACTTAACCCCCTGACTCTGATTTTGCAAGACGACTGGATGGGTCGACTGGGGGTTGCTGGTGGTAGGATTTCCCACATGTTGGTTTTGGCAATAGGTGCCCAGGATCTGCGGGTGAAGTATTCTTCTGGTCAGGTCCAGGAGCAGAGTACAGCCCATGGCGATGGAGAAATGCAGCAGCAGCAAGTGCATGAGCTTATATGGGATTTCCTGACCTGGCAATGCAGGAAGAAGGCCAAACAAGAAAACATTTGTACTGGAGAAATGAATGCAGAAAGCACCAATGCAGACCTCTTCAGGATATTTAACAGGATGGGGAAGGTAGGTCCAGTAATGCCCACCTCACACAGGTGACAGCAAGCGTCCTCCCAGTCGTGGCTGAAGAAGGCCTTCCAGAGCAGGATTCCTTGATGCTGGGATGCTGAAATAGTCTTTCCCCTTTCTGTAATTTCTTGGATGGCAAAGAACGATGGCCTGCAGGGTTGCTCAGAGCAATTGACAGATGTTTAAGATTCATTCTAAACCTTCCATCCATCACTTCTTCGTTTTGGGATGCTGAAATTCAACAGAAAGGCGACCTGCAGCACAAGCTGGTGGCCGCAAAAGTTCCAGCTGCAAACACAGAATGCTGATGGTTCTAGTGAGGTAGCCCAATGGAGAGCTGGTCAGTCCACCGGTTGATCCATGGACACTTTGAAGGCTCAGGACAGTTGAATTCTCGAGAACACATCCAGACTAGTTGGTACCACTAGTCCAGGAGTTGAAGCACTGCACAGAAACCTTCACAGATCAGGTAGTTCAGCAGGGCTTCACCAAGCCAGATGCAGGAAGGTATGCTGGGACTCTTTAGGAGTCTTCTTTATATCTTCAGTCGGCTTTTCTTCTAGACAGGATTCTTGGCTCCAAAGCTGATCTGATGAAATGACTACAGGAATCCTCTTCCAATCCAAAATCTTGGCTGGAAGCAAGTCCATGCCTACCAATGGGCAGGATCTGCATGATTCAATCAGAGACTACTTTGGTTTCACTCATGTCCCACACCCAGACGTTCAGGCACCATGGATGTGAAGCGGGACCAGACAGTCCCACCCCTACCACAAAATACCACAAAAAGGCATCACTAGCCTGCAAAAGTAGCAGCTTTCCCAGTTAAACGCATGCCCATATATGGGATTCCTGACCTGGTAAGGCAGGAAGAAAGCCAAACAACAAAATGTGCAAAGAACAAGTGAAAAAATCATGGCACAGCCACTTTAGGGCACGAGACATCTTAAGAAGCCATACCTGGTAAATGCAAATGTGCACAGTAGAATTATCGCAAACATTTTAAAAATAGAATTACTGCCACCAGCTTGTCTTTAGGCACATATAAAAGTAACCAGAAATGCCAAGTGTAGAAAGCTAGGATGTTACAAAAGTATCCCATCGGACTGCATTGTAAGATGTGTGCAATGTTAAAAATGTACAAAAGTGTATGAGTCAAATAGGAAACATAGTTTCCCAGTACTGATAGTCGGAAGGACAGATCAGTTTCCCCATAACAAAATGAGCAAAAGCCTAGGGGTTTGAAGTTGAAGGCTTCACTTCCATGTAAAAGGCCAGGAGAGGTTAAAAAACAAAGCAAAAAGTAAAATATTTGGGGATCCATAGAACTATGGAGGGAAGGTCGCCCAAATAGAAATCTTTGCTAACAGTGGGTAGTGGTGGTGTGGTAGAAGCTGTTATGAGTGATGTCAAGGAGGCAGGTGTCATAGGGGTTTTTGCATTAGTGCCAGCAGGTTCATCAGTCATCCCAGGTGGCAGTAAGGGTGCGCAAACCTGTGGGACTTTGCTTATAAAGTTGCAAAGCTTTTTCACAGGCACGATTACATATCCACAAATTGGGTTTGCAAGTATTTCTGTATGTATATGCTACATTAGAACCGTAACATGTGCGCAAGAGGTGCTGCATTAATCCCCTTCACAATCGTCTGTGACCAAAAAACAAATTCTGCTACTGAATACCCATCAAACAAATTAAGTCGGTGTCGAGAGCAATTCCCACAAACACAATTTGTTGACATCACCTCTCAGAAACCAATTCCATCCAGGTTAAAAGGATGATAGAGACAAGCATGCTATGCACTGCAGCAGCAAGGTATTCCGCGTCTTCATTTTCTCTCAAGCCTGCCCTGGGAATAAGGATTGAGTACATCCTCATGATTGGAAGAATCTAGATGCGTTATTTATTCTGCTGTGCAAGCCTTACAGTTTTTTCATGCTAAAATAAAGTTAGGGCTGAATAGATTTATTATAACTAATTAGTTCATCTTTTAAAAACTTTCTGGGGGAGGATGGATGATGGAAGTGGAGGACGCTGGGAAACAGAAATGCTTGTTTAATGGACCGTCTCTTTTCAATGTATGATGTGTTTGTGGGTGCACAGTGCACTACACCAACAGCACAACAGAGAAGGCAAAAGGTGGGAGCAAGGCATGGCTGAACCTAGTGTGGTTACAGCGGAAAAAGGTAAGGGTGCTTTAACTGAAACTTCTCGAATCGGAAGCCATTTTGTTTGTTCGGCCCCCGTAGTCATTCATTGTGCCATTTTAGGGGCGGGTGTGAAGGAGTTCTGGAGGGTTTGAAATTAAAGTAAAACCGTATATAAAAATCATTTGAAAGTGTAACATAATTATATAATGATAATTTTTATTTGATTTTTTGAACTTTTTGAACTATGTGAAAGAGATAAAAGTAATACAAACATGTAAACAATGGAATTAATGTAAACCACTTTCTTTTTTAATTGTACAAAAATGTGTAAACATGTATACAAATATATATTCCGTACATCCAATGTTTTACACTTGTCAATGATTGCTTTCGAAATGTTGTTTGAAAACAACTTGGCGCCCTAATATTTCAAAAGTCAAAATAGTTTTTTGATCATTGTCATAATTACGATTCTTGTATTATGCATATAACTGTTTAATGCAGGCGTAAAAAACGAATGGATTCCAATGGAATACCCCTCACATAAGTACCTGCTAATACGCCGGCAGAGTCTATTGGAATCCATTTATAAAATACTGCCTGCAAAGCGTATTTGCAGGAAGTGTTTCATATTACTCAAAACGGAGAGTAAAACA
This sequence comes from Ambystoma mexicanum, assembly GCF_040938575.1. Lineage (NCBI taxonomy): Eukaryota > Metazoa > Chordata > Amphibia > Caudata > Ambystomatidae > Ambystoma > Ambystoma mexicanum. The sequence continues at coordinate 920,840,319 of NC_090922.1, read as the reverse complement.
GAAGAGTATTATTTATTTGTATTTATATTTGTTTATATAATGTATTGATTAATATTGTTTTATATTGTATTAATAAATTATGTTGTATACATTATTATTTTGGCATTCATTATTTTTAATAATCTTGATTGTTAATTTTGCTTAATGCAACATTATTTTGCATTCATATATGTGTTCACTAATTATTTCTGTTTTGTTTTCAGTGTGTTTACATTATTATTAATATAGATTCATTTTGATCAACATAAATGCTATTCTGTAGTAATATTGCATTAGGATTTTTTTTTGTTGCTTTATTGATTACTAATTCTGGTGAATAACAATGTGTATTCCTTCCTTTGTGTGAGCGACTCTTCCAGAATGCCTTTGTATGCTTTAAAAAAACTAAAAACAAAAAAAAGAATGCTGTGAATGCTTTAGGGATTGTCTGCCATTGGCTGACTACCTTTCAGTTTAAATTATGCATGATGTGTGATTGGGTGCAGTGTTTACTGTCTGGTTCCCGGGGGGAGGGGGGATAAAAGCAGTCCCCCATATCCACTAGCCTTCTCTGCAGCTGGATCTCCAGACCTACATTCTGGAAGGCCTTTTGCTTTAGGAATGACCGCAGCTGTGCACACTTTGATGTCCAGCCCAATCTGACCATAAAACTCTGCCTCACCAAAGAAGACCAGAAGGCACCTTCTGTGGTGCCTCGTTCTCCTGAACCAGTTGGGAAAACCGGATCACAGTTCCTCCTCAAAGGCTTGGTCTCCCTGCTGTTGATGAGCATGCCCGCATTGCCATACACAGAAGCAGGTTCCCCTTCCTTGCCAGGACCCTAAACCCTATTAGAGCCACAGCGACCTGAGAATCTCTAGCACAGGACCTCAGCAAGTGAACTGGTTCCATCCCTCTCCCCTAGGAATCTCTAGAGGCTGTGCTGCAGGCAATTCTGTTAGTTCACAGCTGAACTCACCTCCCTGATTCATCCTCCATGGCTGGCTCCTCTCTTCACTCTCCACTCTTCCTTGTGGTCTCACCAAGCTGACCCCATCCTCAGTAACTTGATCCTGTGATGGAGGATGACCTTGGAGATCTGAATTACTGACAACTACTGACTGCAGCCACCTCCACTGTTTGCTCCTCCGGCTCTTATCCTTGATCTTGTATCTCCAAATCTTGACTATGGATTCTTCCCTGAGGTTTGAGGGTTGCATGTGCCTTGGTGTGCCATTACTGTCATCCTTGTTGGTCGCAGAACGTCATGCACAGCAACTGCCTCTGACAAGCACCAACCGTATCTCTAAGAACTCCTTATCTGGTCCTAGAACATTGCTCTCCTGATCCTCCAGCACTGCTGGTAGGCATTTTCTAAATTTATTTTGGATAAGGGAAATCTGTTCTCTTATGTTAAGGAATGGCTTGGCAGACTCAAAGGTGAGGTGATGTTATATAGCTCCTGCTAACAGCAATGACCCTCCTGAGCCGCCTTCTCCTACTCAACCGTCCTCTTTGGTCCCATTCCACATTCTATCACCTCATTCTTCCCTTCTGGAATGTCCAGTGATATAATATCATTCTTGCCACCTGGCCCATTCCAGGTGGCAGGAATGTGAGAACATTTCCTAAAACCTCCCTTCATTCCACCAACATCTATACTGAAACACCAGCATCCACAAACCTGAATAATTACAGAAAGACCCTCACTCCCTCTCTTTCTCTCCTCACTACTGCCACCCTTTCCTTATGTCATACACTTCCACCCTTAACCTGACCAGATGAACCCATGTCCGTCAGAAATTGGAATTCCGTGGGAAATCTCGACTTTCCTTTTTTTCCATGTCCCGGCAACTTTTGCTCCAAGCAGTGACCAGGCTCCACCCCAACTTCTCTGCAACGACTTTGGTGATCATACCTTTTCTTTGTGGCCATCTCCGTCTCATGTATTCTACCCCTCATTCATCCCACATTCACATGCCTTACAATGGATCTCTCCAGCCAACCCAGACACAAATGTGAATTGGGTTTATGCCTCCTAAAAACCTCAAATTGCAACACCCCTGTCACTGAGTGTGGAGTTTACTGATACTAGAACACCTGATCCATAACCACCCTGATCCAATCCCCTTTTCATCCTCACAGCAATCCTTACTGCATCCATCAATGTGCGGATAAAACATTTTACAAATCTATTGCCTAGAGGATGATACAAATCTGTGGCTATGTGGTCTATCCCATACTAATTCAAACATTTTTCAAATTTCCTAGACACAAGATGAGGTCCATGGTCCATCACCAATCACTTGGGAAAAACTTCCCTCCAAAACAAAGGTTCTAGAAATCTTATTGCACTACTGGATGTCATATCCTTCACTATGCATAACTCCGACCACTTAGATAATAGGTCGGTACACAACTACAATTATATTTGTATCCCTCACTCTTTTGAAATTGAAAGACCCCACTGAGTCCAAAACAGTCAATTCCTATTGCACCTTTGAGACATCATGCATCAGCGGGTTGAATATGCAACGTCAATTATCACTCTGCACACACTTCCTACATTCCTTAACTTTGCTCTCCACCAATTCATCCACCGCAGGCCACAAGAAATCTGCACGCAGCAACACGTTGGTTTCACCAATTCCTAGATTTCCCCTACGACCTAGATTTATAACTTGATATCTCATGCCTTCAGGCACAACCAGATGGTTCCCCTTTAAAAAATACCCTCCACTATGGTTAGTTTGTTCCGCACTCTCATTTCCTCATCCCCAGTTTCACCAATTTAATTATTTTGCACAAGTTCCTTCACCTGAATATATGCTTCATACCTAACATCTTGCTCCACACTCCCTTGCACCAAAACAATGCCCTTCACCTCCTCCTCCTCCTCACTTCCACTTCTCACTTCTTCTCCTTCCTCTGGGTCATTGATTGCTACTCTAGACATTGCATCTGCTACAGCATTGTTCTTTGCCATAACATGTTCCACTGTACAATCCTGTCCCTGCACACTGCTTACCCATTTCAAAATCCTCCTGGATATTCCATCAAACCCACCCTTGTGGAAAATGCTAATCAGTGGTCTGTGGTCAACCCTCAAAACTATTAACCTTTCCCATAGATACACTTTGAACTTATTTATCATCCAGATGCATGCTGGGGCCTCTCTCTCAATAACAGAGCATCTGATTTCTGCATTCTTGAGTGTTCCTGAGGCAAATACGATGCTATACACACAACTCCCTTCTTCCTGTATTAAATAAAGCCCCTAAACCTGACTCGCTGGCATCTGTATAAACCACTGTTTGGCCCTTCTCCCCGAAACTCAACAAAATGGGCACTTCCGGAATGTCCCTTTTCATCTCCACAAATTCCTTCATTAACTTCTCCGACTATTTAAATGGAACTCCTTTCTTTGTGATCCCTCTCGGATGCTGAATCTTATCTGACAAATTCTCAATGATTTTACTATAGAACTCCACAAGACCTTAAAATGCTGACAAATCCCCTTTATTCTCAGACTTTGCATCTCTCAAATAGCCATCACTGTATCACTCTTAGGATGCACTCCAACTCCTGGAATCTCATGACCCATATATGGCACCTTGTCCTTCCTCAATATGCACTTTCCTACTGCTATAGTGAGACCATTCTCCTCCAGCACCTTCAATACTCTCTTTAACTTGTCACCATGTTCCTCCTCACTCGTACCTCTGACCAACACGTCATCCGGATAAAACATCACTCATTCCTAAGTAGTCAATGCATCACATTCTGAAACATGCTGACACCAACACCAAACCGAAAGGCATGCCTCTACATCTGAAAAGACTGAACATAGTAATAAATGCAGTCAAATCCATTGAGTCCTGATGAAGCTCCACTTGGTAGTAAGCTGACTTTAAGTCTAGGAATGAGAGCATTTGTGCCCCTGTCACAATCATCAACAGATCATAAATGATATGATATGATATTTTATTTGTATCACGCTCATTCTTAAGTGTTTCAGAACAAATCAATATTGTTATTCAGTCCCTAGAGATCGATGCACAACCTCATATCCCCACTGGCTTTTCTCACCACCACTATTGTGCTGACCCACTCTGAATCCTGAACAGGTTCAATGATTCCTCCGACCTATATCCTTTTCAATACAGCATCACACTCCAACCTCAAAGCTAATGGTACTGGTCTCAGTTTAGATGCCAAGAGGACCACTCCATTTGTAATCTTACATCATGCACACAACCCTTGAGTTTACCAGCCTCACTCGTAAATACTTTGGCACACCAAGACACCATCCTTTCTCACATTGAGTTCTACCTTCACCACTCACACACTTTGTGGACACTAAGAGAACTTGATCTGGGTGAAGCAGATCCAACCTAATGGCCAGTTCTGCCCGGCTATTCCACAATAGTAATTCCCCACCCTTCCTGGCCACATACAACAATCCAGATGCATCATGTCCTCTGAACTTAAACTTAAACATAGCATCAAACTCCCCCACATTACCGTGGGTATTTGCTCTGATTCTTGCCTATTTCAGCATGCAGAACTTAAACTTCTCTCTCCATGTTCCTAAGTTGAGCCAGGTGTAGTCTGCACCACTGTCAACCAACATTGACACCTGTAGGAGGTTTTGTTTTTTTGGGGCAAACTCTGGTTTTGGCGGCATTTCCATATGGTGGGAATTTTTTGGTAAACTGGCAGTAAACTGGCCTTACCATTGGAGATAGTTCAGTATTACCCTATTTTGGTGATAATATAGTGTTAGCTAAATTTTAGTGGTATCTTACTTTGTGTTATTTTCAGAATTACCTTATTTCTGTGATATAGTGGTGAGCATATCTTTTTATAATACAGCCCCATAATAAAACAAACCTTTCCTCTCTATTAGAACATCTCTTGGTCCCCTGTAGAGAACTCCCCAGACCTAGCACACTTTTAGAGAACCCAGTGAGATTGTTCAGAATGCCACCTATTGTATGTAGCTTGTATTACTGGCTTATTTACATCCAGTAACCTATGTGTCTTATGTGACACTGCCTTCTTTTCTGCATGCAAAGTTGGACTCATTCACACCCATACAACCTTCTGTCTTGCTCATTTGTATACTTTTACTCTTATTCTAAACTTGTCCCACAGGGTAAATGAGAAAGCAAACATTATTTACCACATTGGTATATCAGTAGAATTACCCATCGACTCTTCCCCCTAACACACTAAACATGGGAGACATGCAAAAATAATAATCACTCCAGCTTTGCTTTTTGTTATGATATATTTATGTTAAAGACAATCCAGCCTACCAACAGTGAGCATAACCGTGTCTCCTGAAACAAAACACAGTAAAGAGAACAAGCATATAGAAACATAGAAGAATAAAAACCTTGCATTCAATTCTTTTTAGAATAAATGCATCAGAAAATATCAAAATAAAACACATTGCAAATTGAACTCAGTGTGCATCATTTTTAGCCGATACAAATATGCTAAGAGAGACATGATATTTTCTGTTAAGAGGACCTCATTACTCTGTCCTTCAACAATTGTACTGCATTTCATACATGCCCACGCTCCTCATGTTTGACTGACTCACCAAGGTAAGCGAATTATGAAGCACTTGTCACCGGAGCCTTATTTATGTGAACCTCCCTGCGCACACCAGGAACACAGCCTTGCACTGCGTCGGAATACTTCAAAGTCATGCAGCTCTCCCACTCTCTTATTATCTTCAAGACCCGAACAGCTCTTGGATCCCTGGCTGTTCGCATTCAGCTCTCAATCATCTCTGAACTCTTCATCTCACTTTGCCCATTAAAAAAACTTCCCTTGATTATCAATTGACACCAGCTGGCTGTGCCACCTCTCTTTTTCCGCCAATCATAGTGCAAGAAAGTTTTGTAAAAAATCTCTCTCTGTGCTCCAGAACAATGAAAGCTTCAGCCCAGCACAGTAATTGTTTCAATTTTCTTTCCTGCTGGTGCATATTTCTGCATAGAAAAACTAACATGAATGAATCTCACTGTGTTTAGAACTGCATTATATGTTAGATGAACAGTTAATGAGTTAGTGGGACACATTAGTGTATAATTAGTAAATTATATATTTCCAATGCAGCTCCACGCATATAAAAACATCCAAATTGGAAAATATGCACATTTTCGGGATTTTAAAATGACAGAACACTGTACTATATGATTCCAAAACTAAACCCATTTTGCTGGTTTGTTTAAATGCTTTTCCAACAATTATTGACTTATTGCTAAAAGCTGTCCCTCACACTTACTTTGAAATGGCTGCATTTACATACTGCAAACTGCATACTGCCAACAAACTAAATGCTTTTAAAAATAATGCCTGCAGTTTGAAATACTGTGCCTGGCTGCATTTTATAACATTGCTTTTTTCATTTACTACTATACTACTATATTTTTAGTCTCTCATGGAATAAAACACCACCTTGTCATTTTCATTATGCATGCATCATATGTAGTCAAGTTTTTCCACTCATTCATTAACATACAAACTTACTGTGTTTTCATCAGTTATCTTAGTGCTATTTTTCTTTCCCATGCAGTTAGTACACCTAACATGTCTCCACCTGCTCAAGCCTCTTTATTTCATGCTTAGGATGACAGGGCTTAATTTGACTGACATGGACAAGAATCTCTGTCGCTATTTCGTCCTCTGTCTTCAAAATTTTGTACACCAATGGGGACACTTTATCTGTGATTTAGAATGGACCTTGCCATGCCACAAGACATTTTGAGTTTTTATGTTTACCTCTCCCGAAATGTAACTTATATACCCGATCACCTACTGTCAGGAGTGCACTCCCGGTTGGCCGCAAAAGGTTGTTAAAAATACCTGCCTGGCGCCCCGTGTTCCCAGTCAGCGGTACGGTCAGGTCTTGCTACAGCACACTGTTTTTCCGGCATTGGCAGTTGCCATGGCACCATGGACGCCTAACAGTCGTTCCATGTCACGTGACGTGGCATTACGTGACACAGCATCAGGCGGTGACGCTCGCGTCCGGAAGTAAAACCGCGAAACACAGATGCGGCGGTGCTTCTGATTGAGCATTTTGTTGTGCAATCTGTTGGCGCTTTGTTTTTGGATTTGTTTGCGTTTTCCTGACCTTGGCCTGATTTTGGATATCTCTTGGAACTCCCTTATGACTCTCTGCCTTTGTGTGTACCGAACCTTGGACTTCTGATTGGATTGATTGTGGTTTACCCTGTTCTTTCCTTGCCTCCTTGTTACTGACTCGGATTGTTACTGACTCGGATTGTTACTGAGCTGCCTAGCTGTTGTTCTTGGATCCTTGTTCCTCTTTGTTTATTGGTACTCTGGGATAAACTTACCTTGGAATTCGGCTAGCATCTCTTCTGCAACTCATCACCAGCCCGGATAAAAGACGCTTTCCCCCTGTTTCACTTTAGGCGTCCTCGTGCCGGCGGGATAGGTTGTGTTTTCAGCAGCTTGGAACTAGAGACGCTTTCCTGTCTGCTGTGTAGGCATCCTCGTGCTGGCGGGATAGGTGTCTCTTTTGGAACTTTGTCTTCTCTCTGGATTTCCACATGGAATTGCAGGACTGGTACAGCCTTTGAACTCAGAGTGTCCCAGACCTTGGCTCATGGTAGGATCTAACCAGTTTGTTGGTTTCTCTTTCTGGGTTACTGTTTGATCATTAAATTAATGCTGGGTCCTCCTATATTTTCATAGGTTCCTGGGTACTCTTTGGGACGTCACTTCCTTGTTCCTTCCCTGTCCTCATCGTCTCCAATGAATTCATACAGGTGGGCACTCTTCTAATACCGGGCAGGGAGACAATCAAGTACTACTGGCTAGTAACCTGTGAAATATTCTTTACATACAGGTGTTCGGGAGTGATGTCCTATCTTTCGACTACTGGACCCCTTTGCTTGTCAGTTTAAAACAACAGAGGGTTACAGTTGTAGGAAGAATTCCTCTTCTACTGTCTCCAGATCCAGTGGTGAAACCTATTACGGAGTTTGGGGTGTTTCATGACACCTATTGTATACTCTTTCACAGATGTCTTTTTATCATAGAAGGACTTTGCACTATCAGCAGCTCTCTCCAAATGTTGCTGCACAAATACAAATGCATAATGTAAATGCTTTCTCAATTCTTCCACATACTCGTGAAGTGTAGATGCACTCACAAGTGTTTGCTCATGCGTCCTGTACAATAAATGTTGTGGTAGTACCATTTTCCTTCCTGTCAACACCTCATGACGACTGATACCTGTCGCTTTAGCAGGAGTCGACCTAATGGCCATCAACACTAAAGGTAATCGCAAATCCCAACTAGAACCTGCCTCTACTACAAACTTCTTTAGTATCTCCACGACAGATCTATTGCAACGTGCAACATTCCCAGAAGAGGCGGGCCGATATGCGATATGCAATTTCCTTTTTACCCCCAATATCTGTCACACCTTTCTCATTAAGGCGCTCGTGAAATGAATTCCTCTGTCTGACTCTATTCTTTGTGGTAATCCAAATCTTGAAAATATGTGATTTACCAACAATCTAGCTGCTGTTTGTGCACTACAATCTGGTGCAGGAATACATTCTACCCATTTCGACATTAAACACACCACCGTCAAAAGATATCGGTTTCCCCCACTCGATCTCTTTACAGGCCCTACATAGTCGATTTGTAAATCTGACCATGGAAGGGTTAAACCTTGTTTCATTAATGGAGCTCTATACATTGGTGAAGCAGGTTTAAATTGTGCACATACCAGACACCCTCTGGCATATAATTCCACATCTTGGGACATGTGTGGCCAGTAAGCATAATCTTTCAGTATCTCTTAAGTTTTTGTGAACCTCTGTGTCCTGCAGTTATCGCATCATGTGCATGGTGTAACATTAGCCCTCTGAATGAAAGAGGTACCACCCACTGTATCTGCCCTGTTATGGATTCCCTGATCATCAGACCATCCTGTAGTTCAATTAGTTTTTTGTTCTTCAACAACACTCTCAACTATTCTTTTCCTGTACAATCATTTTCAGTTAAAGGATATTTTACGTGGTCCATCAAATGATTATAATAGAACCCCAATACTGGATCTTCTTTTTGTGCCTTAAACAGATCCTGATCTGGTGTATCATAACTCCATTGCACTACAGGTTGTTCAACTTCTTTTACAGATTTAGAGCGTGTAACTGCATCTATTTGTATGTCACCAATTAAGTGTTCAATGTGCAACAATTCTCCCATAACAGCCCCAATCTGGCCTAATTGATCTGCTCTATCATTTCCCTCGTTACCCTCTCCTGGAGTTTTCAAATGTCCACACATTTTTCTCCAGTATATTGTTAAATCATTCTCTGACACTAATTTGTCTATAGCTTGAATCATTTCCCCATGTTTGAGAGGCTTTTTATTATATGTGAGCATGCCCCTTGCTTTCCAGCCAGGCAAATATTCTAGAAAGCTATTTCGTGCATAATCAGAATCAGTCACCAGGACAATTTCACTGAATTTGTTATCAACTGCAGTAGTAATTGCTTTATAAATGGCTGCTAACTCTGCTATCTGGCTACTCCTAACCCCAATTCTCATTCCTATACTAGGAATGTCCTCACATCTCGACCAGACGTTTCCTATCCCTGACACCAACTGTTTATTGCTGTAATTTTCAATGTGAAAAGTACACCCGTCAACATACACAATTGGCAATTCCTTGCATGTATTTTCATCAAAAGCTTTATGTGGTGATTGTTCAAACTCCTGCAAACTGGACTCCACCTCTGCCTCATCTGATACACACTCAGCTGCACAGTCATGTAGATCTGCCAAAACTTAAGCAATTGGGCTCTTTTTATTCTGGCCATATCTCACCTCTACAGGAAAGCCCTGCAATGCCAATGTCCATGAAGTAATTCTGAACTGTGCTAGATTGCCTGATCTAATCCTTTTACTCTGTAAAAACTGCAATGGTTGATGATTTGTCTCAATTATCACCTTTTCCCCTTGAACAATGGGACGTAAATGTAGTGATGCCCATGCAGTGGCCATAAGAGCCTTTTCACATTCACTGAATTTAGTTTCAACCTGAGAAAATGCCTTACTTGCATAAGCAATAGTTTTATGGTCAAATCATGTTTTTGAGATAACACTGCTGACATACACTGCTCAGTGAATCCTATTTATATGAAAAAGTCTTTATTCTTTATGGGATAGGCCAAACATGGTGCCTTTATTAGACATTCCTTCAATTTCGGAACTGCCCCAGATTGCTCCTTTTCCCATTTCCAGGGTGCATTCAGCTTCAATAATTTAGTCAATGGTTGAGGGATTTTAGCATAATTTTCAATACATTTCCTTTTATATCCTGTTATTCCTAATAGACTTTTTAAACCTTTCATGTTTCTGGATCTTTCAACTTCTGTATGGCCTCCACCTTTTTCTTTTGTGGATTTAACACGTGTTCAGTTACTTCATGGCCTAAGAAATTCACCTTTTTCTTTCACCATTGGGCTTTCTGTAAAGATCATTTTACACCAGCCTTCTGTAATTGGTCAAGTACATGTCTAATTTCATCAAAATGACTTTTTAAGCTTTAATTTTTTATCAGGACATCATCTCCATAAACTATGGTCCCTCTTTCCGCTGCATCTGGCATAGACTTTCTCAAAAATATGCCAAACACTTCCTCCCACTATTGACATACCCAAGTTGTGTTCTGGACCAAGTGTATTGCGTTTTATCAAATGATAATGCAAATAAATTCTGAATGTCTTCTGCCAATGGCACACACCAGTACCCAGATGTAAGATCTAATGTCTGATAATTCCCCTAGACTCCAAGTTTTTAATTATGTTTGCAATGACTCCAAGCATGCCAGTAGCAATCGATATTGGCGCACAAATACTGGATTTCTACCACACCCCTCTGGTAATATGGCAACATGTAAATCAGTTAGGCCGCAATCATATACGTCTTTGGCAAAAACCTCCTTAAATTCCATAAATAATTTTCTCAATTCATCCTTATCCTCTTCACTATCACAGGCATCTGCTAACAAAATCTGCTCTTCTACCATTTTTGAAAATTCCAAGAAATCCTCCAATGGAGAAACCACTGTGCTTTCTTCCAACTGTGTGGCTGTATTTCTCTGCAGAGTTGCCATTTTTAAATATTTTGGCATATCAGCCTCCATTTCAATGTGCTGATTTCCTGTTTCATTTTCATTTAAATCAAATAATATGCAATTATCTTGGTGACAGCACTCTGTCTCATTATAATCATAAGGGTACACAGACTGAATTTTGAACATCCCTTCGGGTTGAGAATCCAGGTACTCTGGCAACACGTCCTGTGCATTTACATATCTCTCAGGGATATTTCCAATTACCATATTGTTGAAATCTGCAGTATAATGTGATTTTTGTATTGCCATTCATAGCATGGAATTCTCTTCTAAATGAACATATTGATACCCTTTATTATCCACCATGATTTTGACGGACCCCTCCCCAATATCTACCAGTGGAGTATATTCATAGTCCAGTCCTTGCTGTTTCATGCACTCATTCCAGCACACAAATGCATCAGAATCCTTCATTTGCTGTCCATTTTTTAATTTTACTGTTATAGCAACCTTCCTGGTGAATGCATGAATGGTAGTATCCTTTTTCAACTGTAGCTCAATTGCATATGGCACCAATTGTGCATAATGACAAGCCTTTCTTTTGTCTTCAAATTCGGGCGCAGGCCTGCCTAGCCGGGACCATACTTTTTGGTTAAGGAAATCTAACACCATACACATCCTGTGCATGATATCATTGCTCAGGTAAAAATCATTTTGTGTTCCACTCACTATCCACACATTGTGGTAGATGGTCTTTTGTCCAACAGTAATCTTTAGCATGCACCTTCCTGAAATTCGATTTTCAAAATCTGGTTGTCCAACCCATGGATGTATTGGTTTTTAATTCTAAACTTTGGGATCTCCTCCCTTTCCATCATTCTCTGCAGTAGTTTTTCATTAACAAAACTCCTTTCCTGTTCAAGTGCCAAAGTGGCTTTTATCACTTCAGAATGGCCGTTTATTCCAATATGAATCCATGGCTGCTCATCTTCCATATGTATTTCAGCAAGAGTGGTGGTGTGTTTTTCTGTGTCTGCTTTAGGGATTGTGTTCTGTTTGCACTTCTCTTCTTTTAAATAGAAGCACAATGTGTGTTCATCTATTTCAGTTTGCCATTTCTTCCTAGCATCCAAATAAATCTGCATAGATTGTTTTTCTTTTTCACTTTGCATTTTGTCCTGACACATCAAAATAATGGTGACACTAGGCACACAGCTATTCTGGAGATACACTTCCACTGCATCATTTGATTTGGCAACAGTATGGCATTCATTTACACTGCTGTTTTGTGACTTTATTTTCTTAGGCCTTATTGTTTTTTTGGTTAAAGACCACAGAACCCCATTTACCCCATCAATGAGAGGTGACAATCTTTTCAGGTAATCTGTTCCCATCAAGAATGAAGTTTCACAAATAGATGTGATCAATACTTCCTGTTTCATTCTGTGTTTTACTATCTTTATGTCAACTTCAGTGACACCTTCAATAGGTACCTCCTCACCGTTAAAGTTATGTATTGGGCCTTCACTTTGTCTCACTTTGATCTGATTCCTTGGAGATCTCCCTTCATTGATATTTTTTCCAATTCTTTGGACATAGTTGTGGCCTGTGCACCTGTGTCAATTATTGCAAATGTATTGCACTTCTCTTCCACAGTAATGGGAGCATAATACCTGTCCGCAGCTTCCTCCAATACACACAAAAGTGTGAATTTTTACTATTTTCAGGACTCACTTTTCTCATACCCTTCTCACTCTTGGCCAAGCACATCAGTAAATGAAAGGACATATTTCCCTCCTTTCTTTCCATTTCCATTTGAGAAACCTTGCCAATCTCCCCATGTTCAGAGGTCATTTGGAGTGTGGCCACGGTTCCCCCTTCCGTCTGGGAATCATCAGAGTTCACACTGCAATCCTCCAACTAAATATGTGTATAAGCATCACCTGATAGGTTGTCATTTTCTAATTCTGGATATTTATTGGTATTTGTCATGATATCAGTCTTTTTAATGTCTTCAAAAATATGTGGCTCAAAGAACTCTTCAGGTAACTTATCTGTACCCTCCTTTTTGGTACTTATTTTTCCTGCCAGTATTTTATTAGCATCTTGATTGTCTAGGGAGGGTGTTCTAACATTCACCTCTACTCCCTCATCAATTATTTTATCAGTGCATAAATTGTCTTTCTTAAATCTGTCTCTTTGTTCCTTTGGAACTTTATGTTTTTCCCCTTTTTCCTTTTTCATTTGTACAGACTTCCAACGTTTGATTCAGCGCTAGGTTAAACCAAACTTCTTTTTTAGAAGTGTTTGCAACTTCTGTCTCATGTTCATTTGCAGGTATTTTCATGTTTAAATTATCAAGCAGCTCAGGACCATTGTGTAAAACCGGCTCGTGGGAATCTGTCTTTATATCATTGCAGGTGTCATGAATACTTAGTCACTTATTATCAGAAGCCTCCAGGTCACTTCTATGACCTTCTTCCCCTCCAGTTGATGACTGTTTCTGAGCTGTACAAAGTTTTCCTATTTGTTCAGCCAACATTTATACTTGGGCCTCGAGACACTGGAACCTTTCCATTTCTCTAGAACCTTCTTTTTGCAGCCTAGGTCGATATTGGTGGTTCTCCCCCTGGTTAAATCTATTCTGATATCTCTCAGGAGATTGATTCCTATTTGAATTGTTTCTGAACTCTTGTTTCATGTGAGGCGGAGAGCGGGGTGTCCCCTGGTGGTGGTGATTGATTGTATTGATGTGGAGCATAGTTCATATTCTACCTCGTGTTCTGTCTCTCATTTTGTGAGTCTGTTCCCTATGCTGATTCCCATTTTCAATAAACCGATCCACATACCGTGGTTTGTCCTGGTTACCATATAGCATGAAGTTGGGGTCTAATCTGCTCTGTGTCCCCAATGTCTGGTAGGGACTATTACTTCTTTGATCTTGATTTTGTCTCTGATTGTTGTTCATGCCTGACATATCGGGCCGATATCCTGCCCGGGATTTGTCTCCTAAGTATCTAGGACTAATGTAACTCTCTCTATTACTAGGATCATTTGAGTGAAACATCGGTGTCGAGGGCGGCAACCTCTGTGGAGTACCCCTCTAATCGGGTGTCATATTATTTTTGCCTGAACATTTTAGCCAACCTGATCTCCATTAATGTTGCCGCGGATTCTTTAGATTTTGTTCTTGTTTCTTTCATTTTGTCACTCTCTCTACCCTGACAGTAGAGCACGTCATACAGTTTGATACTTTGGTGCACAGTCCATTCAAGGGACTTCTCACGATCAAACTCGCTGACTAACTGTGATATAATGTCTTTCTGCAAACCATAAAAATAGGCAGTTTTAAACGCAATGGAATTGGGATTAAAAGATCCATCAAAACAAGAAAAGGCTCTTTTTAAGTCTTGAAGAAAGGCGATGTATCGATGTATTTGGCCCAGCTGTGATCGCATATGCAACTTTCTTCACCTCTTGTAATGATTGAAATGGAGAAAAAAGACGTCTAACCTCTTTTTCAAATTCTGGCCATGACATGCTCTCCTTTTAATTCAATCCTCTTATGATACTCGCTGTGGGACCATCCAGAGTTAAGTGAAAGAATTGTCTGTATTGTTCCTTGGGTATGTTTAGGGCTTTAAATATATTGTGCACCACTTCTAAGTGGTCCTCTATACAGCACTCCCCTCCTTTTTTGAACCGTTTGATCAGGGCCTTGATTGACTTCATTATCTTGATAGGGCTACTTGGCGCTATATTTGGAATTGCATTACTTTGTGGTTCAACCCTTGTCTCAGGTGAAGCGGATTGGTGGTAACCCCCAATGGGTGAGTCAAACCCCCCAAAGGTGATGCAACCAAGTCCAGACACCGTCACAGCCACCGCAACGCTATTTCCCTGTGTAGAAATGGAATTCACCTCAGTCCCATTGAATGTGGTGCCCTGTCGCTTGTCCTGAGACCTGAAATCGCATATCTGCTGTTCTCAATATTTGCACTTTTTAAGGAGTCGGTCTGCCCACGCAGGTAAGTGTTTTCATCACCTATTTTATTAATCACATTTTGCATATCGCTCATCTGCATTTGACATTCATTAAACTCTTTGTCCCGCTTGTCCCTTTATAGCTATCTCTTGTTCAACAGTCTGGAGCTCACCTTCTTTCTCTAGATTCTCTCTTTGTAAAACTTGTATTTCTAAAATAGCCTCCTCTTTACCTTGTCTAATGTGACCTACCAACCCTTTCAGGTGTTTTAATTCTTGTTCACTGTCCTCAAACTGTTTTCTCCTTTGAAACAACTGAGTGTCGAATTCTTTACACTTTGATTGCATGTCTTTTTGACATACCTCCAGTTCTGTTCTTAACCTTTTCTCCTGTTCACTATTTCCATCTAATTCGACTTTTAGTCTGCTAATTAGCTTGGCATCATGTTCTTGCATTCACAGAGACCTATTTAAAATGAACAATGTTTTGGCACAGAGCCGTATCAAACAGTCTTTCTCTGAATGTTTGTCAGCAGCATTAAATAATCTCAGAAGACATACCTGAATTATGCTACCTTCGTCAAAAATGCTTTGCAGTGGTTCTTTCTGAACTTCCCCATAGATACAGTCATGCCATTCTGTGGCATCATTTGATCACCATGTTCCATGTGCATATAATTTTGCCTCCAAATATTTTACCAACTTTGGGAATGTGGCATCAATTTGAGACATTCTGAGATTCAGTTTCAGTGTCACACTACTCTCACAAAATGAGTTCTCTTTAATGCACATATGGTGGTGTGGAACACACTTGCCATGCCCAGTAGTTGCTCTGCAGTCTGTTCCCACAGGCCCAACACACCATTTGTGTAAGAGGTTTTCTCTTTTTGGGGCAAACTCTGGATTTGGCGATATTCCCTTACGGTGGTAATGTTTCAGTAAACTGGCAGTAAACTGGCCTTACCATTAGAGATAGTTCAGTATTACCCTATTCCGGTGATAATATAGTGTTAGCTTGTATTGGCGGTAAGGTTTAGTGATATCTTACTTTGTGGTATTCTCAGAATTACCTTATTTTTGTGATATAGTGGTGAGCATATCTTTTTATACTACAGCCCCATCATAAAACAAACCTTTCCTCTCTATTAGAATATCTCTTGGTCGCCTGTAGAGAACCCCCCAGACCTATCACACTTTTAGAGAACCCATTGAATTTCTTCAGAATCCAACCTATTGTATGTGGCTTATTTACATCCAGTAACCTATGTGTCTCATCTGACACTGCCTTCTTTTCTGCATGCAAAGAAGGACTCATTCACACCCACACAACGTTCTGTCTTGCTCATTTGTATACATTTACTCTTATTCTATGCTTGTCCCACAGGGTAAATGAGAAAGCAAAAATTATTTACCACATTGGTATATCAGTAGAATTACCCATTGACTCTTCCACCTAACACACTAAACAAGGGAGACATAAAAAAAATAATCACTCCAGCTTTGCTTTTTGTTATAATATATTTATGTTATACACAATCCAGTTTACCAACAGTGAGCATAACCTTGTCTTCTGAAACAAAACACAGTGAAAAGAACAAGCATATAGAAACATAGAGGAATAAAAACCTTGTATTCAATTAAACACATTGCAAAGTGAATTCAGTGTGCATCATTTTTAGCCAATGCAAATATGCTTAGAGAGACATATTTTCTTTTTAAAATTACCTCACTACTCTGTCCTTCAAAAATTGTACTGCATTTCACACATGCCCATGCTCCTCATGTTTGACTGACTCACCAAGATAAGCAAATTCTGAAGCACTTGTCACTGGAGCCTTATTTATGCGAACCTCACCGTGCACTCCAAAAACACAGCCTTGGACTGCATCGGAATACTTCAAAGTCAGCCAGCTCACCCACTCTCTTTTTATCTTCAAGACCCGAGCAGCTCTTGGATCCCTGGCTGTTCGCATTCAGCTCCCAATCATCTCTGAACTCTTCATCTCACTTTGTCCATTAAAACACATTTCCCTGATTATCAATTGACATCAGCTGGCTGTGCCACCTCTCTTTTTCCACCAATCATAGTGCAAGAATGTTTTGGATAAAAAGCTCTCTCTGTGCTCCAGAACAATGAAATCTTCAGTCCAGCACAGTAATTGTTTAAATTTTCTTTCCTGCTGGTGCATATTTCTGCATAGAAAAATGAACATGGAATGAATCTCACTGTGTTTAGAACTGCATTGTATGTTAGATGAACAGTTAATGAATTAGTGGGACAAATTAGTATATCATTAGTTCATTATATATTTCCAATGCATTTCCACACAGATAAAAACATCCAAATTGTAAAATATGCACATTTTCTGGATTTTAAAATGACAGCACACTGTACTAAATGCTTCTAAAACTAAACCCATTTTTCTGGTTTGTTTATATGCTTTTCCAACAATTATTGACTTATTGCTAAAAGCTGTGCCTCGCACCTACTATGAAATGGCTACATTTACATACTGCATACTGCCAACAAACTAAATGCTTTTAAAAATAATGCCTGCAGTTTGAAAAACTGTGCCTGGCTGCATTTCCATACTGCATACTGTCAATAAAATCCCCAAATATATTCTTACACACCACTACCCATTTATCCAGCTGTCTGCGTGAAGCTTCTTCCTATAGCCACTCTTTGAGGCAGCACCCATCTGAGCATTCAAATTGTTGTTGGCACCATCTCCTACCAATGCCTTGTTGGACCCCTGTATATGTAGCTGCTTAATGCAGCTCCCTGTGTGTTCAATGTTTTTGGCTACCCCTATTGCTCTAGAGTTGGGTCTTTTGGCTTCCAAAGCTTTCCTCGCATTTTGTTATTGAAGCACCTAATCCTCAGCTGGTCTCAGATGTACTCATATTGACAATGTCAAAAATGTGACACTTGATGGCTAATCCTCCGCGGGCAGTGATGAATTCCTCTATGGACTCTCAATTCTTTTGTTCTCTAATAGCGAAGTGATATCGTGCGAACATTTTATTTTCTTGCACTTGATAGTGTTCGTTGAATTTTGCTATGTGTATTTCAAACTATCCCATTAAGTCCGACTCAGCAGATTCTGGCAGCCTCTTAAGTATATCCTGGCCAGCTGACCCAAGGCAATGAAATAGCAGTGCATCCTTGGGCTCTCTGGCGTATGTGCGGCCATACACAGTGATGACATATTTGGTAAATACCTTTTTCCATTCTGCCCATTTGACAGCAGGTTCTTCCGGTGAAGGCAGAAATAGCAGGTGCCCAAGAACGTTTGCCATGCCTAACTGAGTTTTTTGGTGTGTTTCTTAATGCCTGGCTGTGACCCTTTATTCCAGTACCCTCAGCAAGTTTCTTACCTCCAAATTGCACACCTATATGGTCCATGTACGTCTAACATCTACTGCGGTTCACATCATCCTTTGTTGGCAAAGGGACAGTGTACCTTGTTGACGCCATCTTCATTTGGCCATCCAAGCAGTTGCTAGGTTATGAGTGTGTAACACTCGGTCCTTTCATGCCTCCTTCGACGCAGCAGAGAGTGATGAGCACCGTAGTGCCAGCCACAAATGATGAGAAAACACTAAGGGCACAATGAAATCTATGCCCGTCACTGTCATCTCTGGTATTAATATTGATATTGATAGTTTATTTGTATAGCACCGATAAACATCTTTTTCAAAGTGCTTCAAGGC
Source organism: Ambystoma mexicanum (assembly GCF_040938575.1). NCBI lineage: Eukaryota > Metazoa > Chordata > Amphibia > Caudata > Ambystomatidae > Ambystoma > Ambystoma mexicanum. Next base: position 920,821,496 of record NC_090922.1, on the reverse strand, counting down.
AAGGGAGGTAGCAAAGGAAAATACAAAAACATTCTTACAAGGCCTTGAGACATTAAGAATCTGAAATGAACTATCGGACTAGGCCTGACAACATTTCAGATAGTGCAAGAGCATTGACAATGATTAAGGAGTGTTGGGAGGGGGAGGAAGGAGATGAGACAGACTAGCGACTAGCGTACTAGGCCTGACGACATTTCTGAAAGTTCAAGGGGAATGTCCAAAGGTGAGGGAAGGGGGGTGGGAGGAGGGAGGGAGGAAAGAGAGAAACATAACAAGCGACTATCGTACTAGGTCTGACAACATTTCTGGTAGTGCAGGGGATTTGCAAAAGGTGAGGGAAAGGGCGGAGGAAGGAAGGATAGGAACATAACAAGCGACTATCGTACTAGGCCTGACGACATTTCTGGTAGTGCTGGAGATTGAAAAAGGTGAGGGAAGGAGGAGGAGTAAGGGGGAGGGAGGAAGGAGAGGAACATAACAAGCGACTAGGCCTGATGACATTTCTCGTAGTGCAGGGTACCTATCGTCAGGCTAGTCCTCTACTTGTGCACAATCCAGCATTGCACGACCCATGCCACTAGATCAGTGCCGCACCACCAGTGTAACCGACTACCCTGCACACGTGGATGCTGGTCATTGCTTCTCAGTCCACTCATTGCCACTGATTGGCTTGGCAGACTCAGAGGTGAGTTACCATAACTATTTTGAATATGCAAGAATATATATCCTGCTAACAGCAACAACCTTCCTCGGCAACCTTCTCCTTCTCAACTGTCCTCCTTTCTCCCATTCCACTTTCCATCTTCTCATTCTTCCTTTCTGGAACATCCATGTGGTATGATCTCATACCTGCCACCTGGCCCATCTCTAGGTGGTATGAATGCGTTAACACTTTCTAAAACCTTTGGCTTATTTGACACATTTTTCACAGTGTGTAAAGAGGGGTGGACACCCCATACCTTCTTACCACATCATTGTGCCCATTCCCTACACCCACTACTCTAAAAATATATTTTCCATGTACCTTATCCCACACACCCCTAAACAGATTCTGAAAACACACAGCAAACACCCATTTCTTGAAATGCAGTGAAACAGCTGCAACCAAGTGATGGGTCCTTTTATTTCCTCGGCGGGCCTCTTCTTAATTTCCACCAACGCTTGAGGGTCTCCCTTCGATGGGACTCCAGGTACTGCTTCCTGTGAACAATTTAATTCTGAGGACTTCCTATGGGCTCTAAAACAATTCGTATTTAAAAGTGATAGTTGCTAGATTGTATTCATACAAAGTTTAACTTACCTAGTACCGGTAACCTAGTACTGTATTGTTTTATCTTGGCCGTTTCTTAATATAAATGTTGCTTTTTTAAATAAATATAATGTGCAGAACATATCTTATTTGGTGTCTAATAAACAGTGTGAACTGCACCTGATAATCAACCCGCTCCACCGGCTTTGAGTTAAATCTGGGCTGCTTTGCTGACTACAACTTGAAGAGCCTAGTGAGCATGAGGGAATAACTAGTTGTGCTCTGAGTAAGGACGCTATTCCTGAAGATCCTGACCACAGAGACTTAGAATATTCTTCTTAAAACACTGAGCTGTCTCCCTTGCTCGCTCATGGCAATCCCTTGCGGAGTCAGTGACCTCAACAGCCAAGCACACTCTTGCTGCCCCTGAACAAGCCAATATCAAGACTCGTTTCACCAAGTCTAAAAAGTACCGCAACACATAGCTTTGCTACATTTTTACATCAGCAAACTGGACAAACGTTTTGCAATTCAATCCATGCCCTGTTCTCGGTGGACACCAAAGCAGTACAGGAATATCAGATATCCAGCTGAATATATTTTCCTACAGTTGCATTGATTGATCATTACAAGAAATGACAAAAAATCTTTAGCGATAATTGGATAAGCACTACTTGAGTTTACTGTGGACAACATTCATGTGACAATGGACATGTGGACCAGTGCAAGGAACCGACTATGGAGATCATTTTGAGCTGAGTGTACTGGAAAACAATGTGTAAAAACTCTGTGTAAGGCTTTTATGCATTTAATTTCCTTTGCAGCCCATTGTCATTCATTTGTCTGGCAGAGAGGAGGGGCGGATCGTATCTTGAGATACTGCCGCCTCCTTCCTCTCCACCATAAAAATACTGCAGCATTGCTGGGGTTTCCTATCGAGTCCCATAGGAAGCCATTGTAAAGGGATGCCATTTGGGTGTTGCCAGGAGTAGCAGCTGCTAACCGTGGCTCCCCCTCTGCAAGCCCTACACTTGTCCTTTGCTACTCCTGGGCGACTGGACAAAGAGGCAGTGCCAAGAGCAGATATCTGTTTTCACCTAAAAAGGCAATTGTAAATGCAGCCAAATGTGCCACAGCTCTTTTCACCTGGAATCTAGATCTTGTTAGCTGGAGAAATAACGTGGATGCAGGAATAATCATGACACTGCATTCAGTTCAGGGGCGGAGAAGTCTGTGCAGCCACTATCCATTACTTCAGCAACAATAAGCGTATGGGGGCTAGTTTTAGCAAATTGAGAATGGGTAAGAGCAGCCTGCAGTACTGAGTGACAGCACAGTATGAACACAAATCTCATCAGTGTTCTTGTTGTCTGCTTTGCACGTCCAGTGAGCCACTGGGCCTGTGATGAGAGGGGTGTGCCCCAGTGGCTTCTGCCACCAATCCTGCCTGGCCACTGTGTGTCCTGACCCAGATCTGCCAGACCTGCATCACAGGAATACTGTAGATAGGCACAAGGTGAGATACTTAATTTACATGAAGTTGCCCTCTGCCTTTGAAGTAAACCATCTGTATATAATATATATTTGGAAGGATAGCTCAAGGGCAATGCACTTGCTTTGGGAACAAGAGGATGCAGTGCAACATGGGTTCGGTTCCTATTCCAGTGCTTAGACGCTGGAGGAGGCTGTCATCAAGGAAGGTATAAAGGGCCAAAGAAATAATAAAGTGGGTTATTTCTAGGGGTGATGTCATGGAGCTACTGCTGCTGATTACATTTTAAAATAAAAAACACCTGCTGTGACCTGCAACACATCCTTCCACTCTATCTCCCATTTATCAAAACAGCATTGGGTTACTTATCAAACAATCAAAACATAAAGGTGATGGCTGGAAGGTTTCAAATCAATCATAATCACAGGCACAGCTCTGTGCAAACCTCCAGGATAAGGTTTTTCTGGTTGTACTTGAGTTGGTCAATTGCTGTTTCCAGTCTGTGGCCAGACACTTGGCAGGCACTGGATGTCTGCACTTTGGGGTTTCGTCCTCTTCAAGTTGCTCTGTCTGTTTACAGATAAGCCTGAGAGATGTACAATAGTCCAGGTTGTTGTATTGGACATCTGCTTGCATTCACAGTAATTTGGTAATATGGGCCTATACACATTAATATTAACTCTACATATGGTGATCCATTCTTGTATGAAATGTATATCATATTACAGTGATATCGTAGCCATATTTTTCTTAATGTACTGATGAACAATGCTATGTGATGCCACTTCCTGGTTTGTCAAAGGGTGAAATGTTGTGTGCCATGACTTCCCGCTATGACACTTGGGGCAGGGTCAAATGACATGATGTCATCAGAGGTCAACAATCATGTGATGTCACTTCTACTACCCCCGGCTTCATACATGGTCTTAGTAGGAATCAATAAAACACCTTGTCAGGTTCACTGTAACACATCATGGCTGCTGACTGAAGTCATACAGTGCAGTGCACTGGAACACTGCTCTGCAAGCACAACACTGCTAACAGGATTGCTGACTCAGAGATATGTGAGGTTGCATCTCTGCTGGCTATCTAATGAAGGTACGAGTGCTGAGTGTATGTGGTTATTTTATTTAAGTAGATATTAGGTGTGTGTGTTCCTAAAATATACAAATAGAGAAAGATGGACACATTTGCACACCTAATTAGTTCAATAAAAGACCTGTTTAGTAGTCTTTGGACTAATAGGGAGGTGCAGAGGAGAGAGACACAACCCTGACAATAGGTTGTGAGTTTAAGAAAACTGAAAAAGGGAGGGTATCCACAAGTTGTGGACCCCTCACGTCCCCTGCACACTGAAGGTTATTGTCACAAACAGTCAAAAGGAATACTATTCAACAAAAAGGATTCTTTGTGACAATATAGGTCAAATTGATAAGGAAAATAATTTTGTAAAGGAAATACTTTCAAGTGGTGATTCTTTTACTCGTATAATGAGTGTTCAGTCTTTCTATAAAGTAGGGGTTAAGTATAATATTTCCACCACTGGCTATATTTTACCAGTCTTTGAAGCAAATTGTCTAGGATATTTTCTCTTAAAGATAAATATTAGTTTATTTCTAATTCTAGTCGCACAATTTCACATAATAACATAAATCATCATATAAAAGCAAGTAACTCAAATATGATATATCAATATACAAATATGTAGCAATCTCTGTTAATATTCACAGGTAATGATACATAACACTCTACGTGTTTCGGGAAGAAATCCCTTCATCAGGAGTGGGTATAACGGTTTCTGAAAGTCTATTCAAGTACATAGAACTTCTTCTTTTTCTAGGCTTCAATGTACATATTAACAGGATATCTATAAGAGAAATCATAAATGTCAGAATATTTAAGATTCACATTATACAGCTATTGGTCTATATTTGAGTCTACCATACATTGTACTCTTTCATACCTCGCTATGTAGTCCCGAGGCTGTCTTTGACATTGAGATCGCAGCAGTTTATTCAAAATCCCTTTCCAGAGGGTCACCTACAGAGAAGTGAATCTTCTTAGTACATGAATAATTTAAATATTTTGAAATCTCTTTAACAGAGTAAAGGAAGGATAGAAGAAGGATATACCTTCATGATCTCAGTGTATAGGGTTCCTCCTAGGAAGCAGGGTGACACAGATTCTAGTGTTTCAGGGTTCAGGGTATTCCCAAAAGGCTATAGGAGATAAAAATCAAAACACAGAAATGGGCTTCTTATCACATATGAGATCAAAATGTATATCTACTTAATAAATAATAGATCATCACTGGATAGTGAGTTTAGGCAGCTTACCTGCCAGTTGGTTGGTATAGGTTAATAAGTAGTCCGAGAACTTCTGAAAGAAATGATCAGTTGTCCTTACACTTTCTTAAGGTCAATTAGTAGTCAAGGAGTTCCTAGACAAAAAGTATTCTTACTGCCCAACAGCATCCTAGTATGCAGAGACAAAAGGGTGATAGGAGTGGTGGTTAAGGATCCTACTGGTGGTAACATCATAGGGATCAGGAGTTGTGGATATATGTCCCACAGTTATGCTTACCTTATGTGGCTCAATAGCTGTATAAAGTAGCCTCCAAGTGAAAAATGAATTTGTTTTCCTTTGATCCTGCTGCATTGACAACTCGTAATGCGAGTGTTTAAAATGGCGTCCAGCGCCGGGAAATGCGATGACGTCACGAGCATCATGATGTCACATGTAAACATGTGATGTCATCACGTGATCACGTTGCATGACACCGTCGCGTCACACAATGCAGTGGAGCTGATTTAGTAGCACAATGCCACTCAATGTGATGCAGCTAATTTAGCAGAAAGGGGCAAAACATTTTTTTTTAAGTTAAATACAGTATGATGCACTGCAATGATGTGAGGCTTTGACAAACCACTTTCTGGTTATAAATACTGGGGCTCCTGTAAGAATTTGGGGGTGGGGCTATCTAATACAAGATGAGGTCTGCATAGACTACAGTAGGTAATGGACAAATTTACTTGTTGGTTAGTGTCAAAATGACGTGCTAAATTGGATATAGGGTTCCTCACTTAAGGATGAGTGATAGAGCAAAGTAATTGATGGGTGCTTTAAACTATCATAGTTCAAAAGGCTGAAAATACTATATCAGCACTTGAAATAAGGTATTTAGCGGAAGGAATCATGACCAGGGTAAGTCTAGTAGTCTAGTTTAGGTTAGTAAGTGAGTGTGAGAAAGAAAACCTATTGGGTAGTACCGTATGTTCTTTACACAACCTTGGGGCACATATGCTCACAGACTAGTCAACTGTATTTAGTCATTGGTTAAATGTATTACTGCATAACAGTTTAGGAAATAATTAATACATCTTCTGTACCCATGTGGACAACAATAATTTATACGATAACGCAGATGTTTCACAAGATGAAGCAACCTTAAAGATGTATTGTAGGATGGTTTCCTCTATTCCTAGTAGACCAGAATCTGACATATACATGAACTTCTGTAAGGCCTCCCTTAAACTTGGTATTGATTGGTTTTGTGTGTTATAATGGTGATTTATAGAAAGGCCCCTAAGTGGAAATCTTCATTCATTCCGTATGGATTCATACTGTCCAGTTTATCGATCCAGTATAATTCTCGCTGATCCAATCTTTTGGCATGATAGCCCCCTCTTGGTGCTTTTGTGACCACTTAAAGAATCTGGAAACGTAATTGGGCCACTGTGTGTCTGTTGCTAATGAAATGTCGTGCCACAGGTGCTCGTTCATTCTTTGTCCGAATATTGCTTTTGTGTTCATTGCACCTCTCTTTCATTTTCCTTCTTGTCTGCCCCACATAGTAAACACCACATGGGCAGCTCAGAGCATAAATGATAGACTTTGTATCACATGTGGCATAGTGTTTTCATTTAATTTTAGCACCTGTTTGTGGATGTCTTATGTATTCCCCTTTGGTGATATTATTGCAATTTCCGTAATGTAGGCAAGGGAAGGTTCCAAATTTCCTGGTGTGAAGTGTTGGTTGTTGTAACGCGCTGCGTTCCGCTCTGACCAACTGGTCCCAAAAATGTCTTCCTCTTTTGTAGGCAATTAGTGGTGGTTCAAGGAAGAGTTTCTGTAGTTGAGGGTCCATCTGGATGATCCTCCAGCTTTTCCTTATTAGGCGAGTGATGTGGTGACTTTGGCTTGAATATTTTAGAGTATATAAAAATGGTATCTCCTTCTGTTCTGGTCTTTTATGGAGAAGTTATTCTCTTGATTTCAGATTTGCTCTTTCCTTTGCAGCATAGATGATGTTTTATGGATAGCCTTGTTCAAGAAATTTGTTAGTCATCTTCTCCATTTTGATTGTTAGTGTTGATTCAACTGATGTGATTCTTTTGGCCCGAAGAAACTGGCTGTATGGTAAATTCTTTTTTAGATATCTTGTGCTGTTGTTCACATCCGTTGGTTTAGTGAATAGGTTTGTGATGATTTCTCCATCCTTCAGTTCAAGTTCCACATCAAGGTAATGGATTTTTGGATTGCCTATTTCCATTGTAAACTTGAATCTGTCATTTACTGTGTTGATATATGTATAAAATGCCTCTAGTGACTCTTGATTACCTCTCCAAATGACGAAAACATTGTCAATATATCTTAGCCAACAAATCAGATTGGCTGCCCAAATTGGATGAGTTATTATTTTCTGGGTTTCCAAGTGGTGCATGAACAGGTTGGCATATGCTGGTGCCATTGCTGAACCCATTGAGGTACCGGATGCTTGGAGGTAAAATTGTTGATTGAACCTAAAACAGTTGTTCTGCCGAATGATGGTAGCTAGTTCTAGTATGAACATTTTTTCTGCTCTGCAGTCTTGTTCTTGTAAGAGTGCCCATTCTAATGCTTCAAGACCTCTGTCATGGGGGATGGAAGTATAGAGCCTTTGAACATCAAGTGGTACCATTAAGTCTCCCTGTTGTAAATTCTGTAAATTCTTTATGGTGTTCAAAAAATGAGTAGTATCTCGTAAGTAGGTACTCGTCTTCTGTACTATAGGTTGAAGTATCTGATCTACATAAATAGCCAGTGGATGGAATAGGCTGTCCGTACCTGCAACTATCGGTCTCAGGGGGGGTTTTGGTAATTGTTTGTGAATTTTGGGCAGACCATAAAACACAGGTATTATTGGGTCTGTTTTGTGTAGGAAGCGTCTTGTTTCTTCTGTTATCCAACCATTCTCTGTTGCCTTCTCAAGGATTTCATCAATCATTGTTGCAATTCTAACTGTGGGGTTCTCATCAATTGGAATGTACGTGTCTCTATCATCCAGTAATCTTAAACATTGGGAATTGTAGAAAGAAGTGTCCATAATCACTATAGCTCCTCCTTTGTCCGCTGGTTTCAGTGTTATCGTGGTATCCTCAGCCAATTCCTTGATAATTTTGCTCTGATGTTTGCGAATGTTGTATTTGCTCACTTTGTTGTAATTGAGTGTTTTCAGTTGGTTAAGCATTTGATTTTCAAAGATTTTGAGAGTCGTATTCTGGATGGGAGGGTCAAATGTACTTTTAGGTTTAATTTCCAAAAATCCTGTTGGAGAAAGATTATCAGTTGGCGGTTGTGTATCGAAGAAGACTTTCAGTCTCATTTTTCTCATGAGTCTATACAGGTTGACACGTTTTTCCAAGTGTGTGGTGTTCTGTGCCGGGGTGAATGAAAGACCCAAGTTCAACACTTCAAGTTGGTTGTTAGAGAGAGGTTTAGAGGATAAATTAACTATTAGGTGTTGTTGGCTTTTTTCTTGGACCTTAGGTTTCTTGAGCCCTCTTCGTGTGGTCTTTCATCTAAAAAATCCTGTGGGGTTGTTCCTGATGTTGTAGCTGTTTGTGAGTTATGAAAGATGCCTCCTCTTGGGCTGGTTATTGTGGGAAGATTTTCTCTGGTGTTTCTGCTTCCTTTGGCTTCTTCACCACTTGAGGGAATGTCACTACTCTTGTCACTGCTATCTTGCCTTATATCCCCTAGGGGTGGTCTTTTGGGGTTAGGTGGTCTCTTCGTTTGATAAAATTCCTGCCATGTGTAGACAATATCTTGGGAATAATCTAGGGTGTCCCTCCTAAATTTGCGAACCTTCCTCTGTTCGATATCCTTTTTGTACTGTTCTAAAGATGTATTGATGTCTTCCAGTATAGTTTTAAGTTCTTCACTGGTTTTGAAGGAACTGAGTTGTTCACTCAATTCACTAATCTCACTGTCCAACTTGACTACAGATTTGGATAATTCCTCTATTGTCAACAGTATTAAGTCCAGTGAGCACTTATTCAATATTTGTTCCCATTTCTTTACAAAGTCCGGAATTTCTTTGCACAATGTAGGTTTGAGGTAGACTCTTAGACCCCTTGGTATCCTCTGAGCCCAGTAGTAATGTGCTAAGGTTGTTGCGTGTAACTTCTGAGAAATCTCTCTACGTATTAGCTTCTCTAGTCTAAAAATGATTTGTTCCTGATTTGTGGCAGCTGGGGTTGAAGTTTCTATGTCTTTGATCAGGCCTAAGATATGTGTTGCCTCTTCTTCATTAAATCCAAAGGTTGTAGCATGCTTGTCAGTAATTGCATTAATTTTCGAAAAGGACATATTTTCATGGGCTAGTTCCTATTGTCTATTAGTGGGTGCAGCATGTGTTGTTGTGTCACACACTCAAGGAGTGGAAAACTATACAACAAGAGAAAGATGACCACATTTGCAGACCTAATTAGTTCAATAAAAGACCTGTTTAGTAGTCTTTGGACTAATAGGGAGGTGCAGAGGAAAATATGAAAGGAATCTAAATATTTATGGTCAAAAGTGAAGTTATCCAATTAATATTTTGTGGAGAGGTAAGTGCAGAGAGAATAGGGTGCATGCGCTGCAAAAAGGTTCCTCAGTCAAAGAAACTCCTGTGGTAGGTCATCTGATTTCTTGGCAAACGCTCACTGCTGGGAACCGCTTGGGATTAATCCCATTAATATGAATCCAAGGTAAGACTATCCCCAACTCTTAGGCTACTAGCCACTCACTATTGCCAATTTTATTGTGGTATTCCTTCATTCGCACTATAAACCCAAGTAGTAATCTCCATATTGAATTTTCAGGTATTGACACCTCTATTTCTAATGGAAGATTGAATGACACAGACTGGCCACTGCGCCCCACTACAGATCTCTACTCAGGTGAGAGCAAGGTTATTTCTCTCACAGTTAGTGTCCCATTGTAATGTTCTGTTCCCCTGATTCCTGTGAATGTGCATATCTTGCCTGTAGGCAACACATTCAGTGATACTTTGCATATCCAATCCACCAGGGTAAGGATCATGCACCCTATTCTCTCTGCACTTACCTCTCCACGGTATATTAATTGGATACCTTCACTATAGACCATAAATATTCAGTTTCCTTTCATATTTTCCTATAGGGATTTGGCCCAGAAATACTAGATTGGTGAGTTACCAGCACCATTCATTATGCATGACTATTTACTATCACACGTGGTACTTTGTCGCTAAGTAATGGGTCTGTATAATGCTTCAAAACAATGGTATCTGTGCACAATCTCTATATAATGATCACTTAGATTGGATCAAATTATGATAATAACACCAATATCTGTAACTAATCCTTTTGAACAGAGTCAAAAATAAATATTTAGCACTTTGAGCAGCTAAATACTTTCCATGTGCTAAACAATACTCATGTCTTATTCCCCTACTTCTGCTTTCGCCCTCCATGATTGTCCATGCCCTATGTATACATATTTTGTGTTTACTTGTGTTTCTTTTTTATGCACTACATTTGATGTATCATGTGTGTCTTAATGTTGTGGCATTTCACTTCACACCAACATTTTGTAAATGTTCTTACATACATAACAAAATATCCCATTTCCTTTTGCTTTCCATGTTATTGATGTTTGAACTGTTGTAACTGTATTAATATACAACCTAGTGGTCAAAACACGTGTCGGCTGTGCTTGGATCAAATCACTTACACATATCCAATGGCTTCATCTATGTATATATTTTTTGATGTTGTTAAGGATTCCGAATTGTAAATTCAAGTATTAATCACTGTAATTCAGGTCCATCTGTGCAATTTAAGTACACTCCACATCCTTTTCTGTACATCACCTTGGAGGTTTCATGGGGAACCTTCTGTGTACTTTCTGCTGCATTTAGACAAGACCTCAGGAAGTTGAGCGCACCACGCAGTAATCCCCCATTTTTGTTATTTGCATTCCTATATATATATATATATATATATATATATATATATATATATATATATATATATATATATATTGATATATATATATATATATATATATATATATATATATATATATATGTGTATTCCGCGTCAGCTACTAATGGGGGATTTCATAAAACAACAGCCATTTTCGCACCACGTTGCACGGGCATATGCCAATTTTCCATAGTTTATACAAAAAGCATAACAGTTAGGAACATGCAATTTACTCTCCACATGCCTAATTTTGCCCTCCACCAGTCTGCCAACTCCTAAATTCGGGACATGTTCAGAGCAGCCAAGAACACTTTTAGCTTGCCATTACAATTCCCTAACACAGGTCGATGCATTTTATTTCAACAAAATCGCCTGGAATTTATTTTAAACATGACACACAAATTAATGAGTTAAGACTTGTGGTTGGTGAGTAAAATGCATACGTTTTGATAGTCCTTTTAAACTAATGGGACATCTTCATGTCATGCAATTTGGAGCTCTCCTGTCTCCAGGCCATTTACCATCCCTGGCCAGCATGTGAACAGAGCTTCCTGGAATGTGTTTCTATCAGCTTCTTTGTTGTTTGAAGTTGGTAGGCTACAGGTCGTAAATACTTGGGATGCATCGGCTACACTGAGATCTCTCACTGCAGATAATGAGCTAGACTGGCCCTGTGATGTCACAAGGCCCTGTTGACATCTGGAATCCTGTCCTGTTATCTCAAGTCGACCACCATTTTGAACTGAAAATCCTTCTAGTTTCTTGTATTTTTTCCCAAAGTTCAGCTTCTTTTGATTGCAACTCCTCCCACATTCCATGCACTGGCTAGGCCCTTTGCCATTCACAGAAATGAGCCTTCAGAGACAACAGGTGTGAGGAAAGTTTGTTTTATACCCCCCCTTAGCAGGCCACACTTTATTGAAATTGTAAATATATGGGATGCAAGAGCCAGGCATGCAGTGGGGTAGTCCTTTGTGAAGTCTACCCAACAACAAGCAAAAGGGTCTGCCTCGGACCGAAATGAAATTTACATGTGACCCATGGAGACAAAGTGGCCTTTTCTTTTCAATTGTTGCCAGTGTTTTGCATGTGCAGCATAATATACATTGCATCTTTTCCCTCAAATCTTTATATCAGCAAGGGAATATTTTTCTCATGTCTTGCTTTAAAACTGCAAACGCACATGCAAAGCCATTTTGGTGTCAATGTTTGAAAATCCTGATTTTCAGGTGAAAGGGGCCTTTGAATTTCTTCTGCCACCGTGAAAAGGCTGTGTTTCCTTTTGTAATGACAGGTAAGCCTTTTTCACATAGCACTTCCTTGTCTTACTTGCAGAAAGTCCCATAGTCTGCCTTAATAGGCCCATTTTCAGTGTGAAGGTTCTTTAATGAATGCTGGTGGGTCATTTTTCCAGTGGGCCCTTCTGTTCTGTTTTTGGAGCCTATGATTAAACCCAACAGCTCCCTTGCTGCAGTCACTCGTAGGTTGGTGAAATATGGGGCTACTTTGAAAAACATTTGGGGGTCTCTTTTTATTCCCAGTCCAGCTTTGTAAAAAATATTGTTTTTTTCAGATTGTAAATATGCAATTCATGGTAGATAAAACTTGAAGAAACCTTGAAAAGGCATATTGGCAACCTCAAATTATATGTGCTTTTGAAATAAGATGTGTTTTAAATATTATGTTATGGGCTGGTTAATCTGTTTAAGGTCATGAAAAAATAATAAACAGAAGGACATGCCTCTTTAAGACAAGTATGCTCATCCTTTTTGCATAGACTTACATAATAGCCTGGCACTTAAGAGGTTAAACCTAGGCCTGTTAACCACACTTTTCACTTGCTGACACTTTAGCCTGGGTCATTGCCTGCAATACAAAGGTTACCTCTTTCTTGTCTAGAAACGAGAGGTCGATTAAGGGCACTACACACCTACTTTAAATCTGTGCTTTGAAATACATATTGAACACAATCTCTTCCTGCACATCGTTGGTGCATTAAGGATGCATTCATTTTTATTGGTCCTCTAAAACGTATTTTTGTACAAGCCAGCGTATTACGTATAGAAGTTAAATTAATATTAATGTATTATAGCTCTCACATAGATATACATTACATGTAGAGTGTAGTGGTGTAACACAAAATGTGGGGGTCCCTTTGGAAGCCCTGCTGAGGGAGCCCCCCCATCCGCCACCCCACTGGCCATGGGAAGCATGGGGCTCCCGCACCACAGGAGCAGTGGGGGCCCCCGTTATGCCAGTGGTAGAGTGGCAATTTTAAACGCATTATTGAAGATGTTTTGTTTTGTTAAATGTGTGGATAGCTTTATTTTAGACGTTAGCATTGCTAATGCTTTCAGTATGCTTAACTCTCCCAAGCACTTAAAGCATGGGCTTTGAAAATAAATGATATCATACAGCAGAATGGAACCTGCTAAGTAGTCAATAAAAGCATGTCTCAACATTTCTGCGTATTCTTTTTAGTTTGTTTAGTGGGTGCGCTTGCTTGACCTGTAAACTGAAACTATTTCATTAGAGTACAGATAGGGAGAAATGGCATATGAGGAAGGACACACAGCCTGTAGTTGTTATTTTCTTTTTTGCCCACCCATTGTCTGCCCATGGCCATTCCAATCCATGTGGGCAGTTGCTGCACCTCCCTGCCCAAAACACCTCCCGATGGAAACTCTTTGAAGTTACTCTATTCAGACCATACCATCAAACTTTAGAATGGAAGGGCCTGCCAGTGTTGTTTCAAAGCAATCTTCTGAGAGCAATTTACTTAATTGTAGCTGTAAACCTGCTGCTGGGGTTGTAAAAATGTCTTAATCAGGTCTGCCTTCAGCCACTCGATTTTAAGAAATGTGGGTGTCCTTCACTGAACTCCTATTAAAAACAAACATTGTCAACAGTGTTGGCTTGTGTATACGTATTAGGCATTTGCCAGGCACTTCTATTAAATTCTCAGGTACTCGCACCATTTTGCAGCTGCTAACACCAATGGAGAGTTATTACCACTATAGCAGTGCCTGGCACGTGTATTTCCTATGACTAAACAAAAACCCAAACTGATGGCATTGCCATTGCTTGTTTTTGAATGGGATGTTACTAATAGCAAAGACTAGTGCAATACTGTGCGTGCCAGTGAATGGGAGCGCGTTGGAGGCACATTGCTCTTCCGTGGTTTGCCAATGTGCATTAGTCTCTTTTAGGCTCGTGCACTCAGATATTTGTTCCTGGTCGATGGTATATAAGAGCTAAAATAACCTCAAAGCAGCTCTTCCGGACGCGATATTACTATAATACATCAAAACAACATGTCAAGAGAACGCGACTCTTTAAGAACCACAACGCGTACAGACCATCAATACCTAACCAGCTTGGCGTGGCTAGTTCGGAACTGGAAATCCCTGGGAATCACTGACTCATCAGGGACATTAATGATGTCTTGTAGCAAGTATTATGCAAACTTAATTATTTTACAAAGTCAATGCTGCGGGAAAATGGATTTTGAGTTAATGTTTAACATGTTTTCAATGGATGTAGTGCAGCACATCCATTGTATGTATTTATTTCATCAAATGCTTTCTACAGTGTCGCATGAAAAGCGGTGTAGAAGCAAGAAAGTGACACACACTTTCAGTTTTAGCCTCCAAGTTCCATCCCTGGGAAATGTTTCACACATATGTGAACACCAACTTCAGTCTGACAAGGAAATGTACTAAATACCTAACATACTGCAATAATGAGCCTGCAGCATATTTGCATGTCATGCACTCAGCAACGTTTTAGGTGAAAGGAATACAGTACCATGATGAAAAGATGCTAACAATTTTATTTGAAGGATGTACATTGATGGAGTGCATATATTTACATTGTTAGCGAGTGTAGTTGGGAGGAAATGCTATGTGAGGAGGGCCTACTGGTTTTGGTTGGCTATAGCAAATGGAGTGGTCATATTGCAATGGAGAGTTTCCTTGCTTAACCCATTGGCATCTTCTGTAATGTGGAGCATCTCATAAAAAAGTTACGTTTTTGTTGAGAACATTATCAGACAAAACTATTCCATATGAGTGTAGATAGGAGCAGATTCCATGAAACGAGGGGCACACAGCCTAATGATGCTTTTTGGCTATAGCAAGTTGAGTGGTCATAGTGCAATGGAGACTTTCCCAGCCTAATTGAAAGAGAGCTTTTATATCTGTCCTCTTCTGCAGTTCAACTCCTCCTCCACAAAGCGAAGGCCTGATTGGTTAAGTCCACATCGGCAGTCACCTTTCCCTGCACGGCCTGCTAAAACATCCTGGATGGCAAGTGCGGCCCATGCTCGAAAACTTGCATGTGTACGCGGATGTGAGGACACAGGCCTTACCCATATCTCTTTAACTTTCCTGATTGGCTACATACATACATTCACAGACCCATTCACCAATAACATCCAAAAATCCTACATGTGACCCTCTCCCCTTAGCTCAACAGTTCAGATGTATCTTTCAACCTCTCAGAGAACATTTGTGCTGTGGTTCAGAACCAACTGTAGAAAACAAGAGATTTACATTTCCAGGAAATACATGACATATATTACAAAATCTACATCTAAGAAGACATACTACAGGTATGTTTTGATTTTCAAAAGCAATATTCTATGCCACATTTTTTTATAATATGACTTCAAGAATGACTGTTTGTCTGAGCTGCAAAGCATGCTTTACAACACCACATATCCTAATAGTTAATTAGTTAATTAGTGTTTTTAAAAGTACTTCTGTTTGCATAGTGACTGATACATATGCTACTACTTATACCAGTGCATAATTCCATAATTAAAAATATCTCAGTTATCAAGCTACAGTAAAGCAAATATTGACAGCTTTTTTGAAACATTACCTGCCTTCTGTCGAAACTATAGCAGACCTTCATATTACACTGTATTATACAACTCTGCCTTTAACATCACTTCAACTGTTTGTGCTGTAAAACATCCTTCACTGCAGCACCTACACAATACTTTATTAGTGCTTTTAAAAGTAATTATGTTTGCATTGTGACTGCTGCATGTGCTGCTACTGATAGCAGTGCACAATTCCATAGTTAAACATACTTCAATTACCAAGCTAGAGAAGCTAGAGTACAACACATAATGACATTGTAGGGTGTCCTGACCCACGTTTAAGCTACCCTGCTACAACATTTGGTGCTGTGGGCTTAGGAAATTCAAGATGGCGGAAAACCCACATGTGCGCCGAAATCCAGGAAAGCTGCGCAGTTTGTGCGCCCACCAAAATGGTTGCCTCACTTGCCACCCACCAGTGCGAGAATGAAAGGCCGGGTTGCCATGAGGGAAATGGGTTGCCAAAGGAAAAACAGTAGCGCCGGTTAGCTTCAAAGCGCTTTAAAACCACCATTGGACTACCCGCACAGTAGTCTGAAACCATTGGGAATGGCAATGCTGATTGCCAAATGCAACCTAGAAGTGTGGGGAATTCATTTCTTAAATCCCAAAAATGAGTGCAGTACCAGTACTCACCACTATCCAAAAGCCGGCGTTTTAAAACCACTCTGTGTGTTTCTGAAGGCAAGTCAAAATGCCTATTTCTAACAGTGCAACATGTGCAAAATATTCACTGAACACCAGCAGACATTTGGCAGAATGGAGTTTTGTGTGCCTACAAAATCTGGGAAATGAAGAGCCCAAAAACAATGCTTATAACAAAAATGCTATGGAGTCAGCAGCTTAAGCCTAACTGCAACTGGATTTAAAACCACCAAAATCGAAAATGTTAAATTAAATGAGTGACCTATGTTTGGTGTCACATGCCTTTGTAACTGTTGAAATGTCATAGTTTTGCACTTAGAATCAGCATTCTAGCTGCATGTGTAAAATTACAAGTTAATTTAAAAGCAACAAAAAGTTAGCTGAAGGTCTGGCTTAAGGAACTTGATTTTGCCTAGCAACTACCCATCAGGAGTGAAACTTGAGTCACCACTGTGTTCCCAGGCCAACCTTCCTTTTGCTGCCCAAGCTAAGGATATGCCATCTATCTGATAATTGAATTATCTGTGCTCTGCAAGAGAGTGAACAAAGCCCTCTTCACTCAGGCAAAGGTTTTTATTACCGCAGTCGTAAATTGTAGCTTCCTCTTGGCAGGAGCTGGGAGGAGCACTGCCTGTGAGAGCAAGCTGGCTTGGCAGAACTGGAAAGAACCAGAAATTCAACCTTGTGCTAAGGGTAAACCACACCCCTTTGGAGCCAGAACATAACTTTAAAAAGATGGATAATTCATAGTGCGGACATGTGAAAATTTTATAAATGATACCATAATTCTTGTGATTTTTCTGCCCACAGTTTAAGACGTGGTAGGAACCGGTGGTATGTTCAGGGGGGTTTTAGCGGAAAAGTGGATATTACTCTAAATGTGTGCATGTTAAAAATCTGAAACTTCATCAGTTAATGTCCCTACCCCCTGCACACATGTATGTAAAGTTGGGTCCATGTCAGAAATTGCAAAATCAGTTAAAAAGTGAAATATGTGCCAGTTCTGAATGCAAGCTCCCAGGAAGAGCAGAGTTTGAACAGGGGATACCTCCTGTAATGCATGATGGGTGCATATGATTTTAAAACAATATGTACCTCTGCAAATATGTATTTGTTTCAAATCTAGATTTGTGTGTAAGTTGACAGGAGGAGTGGACTTTCTGCAGGCTGTAAAATGACATCAATCTGACTCACAGTTCAGTTTGCCAATCAAGCGGAGGAATGGAAGCCTGACCAATGACGAATGAGAGGGGCAAGTCTAGTGATGCAACACACACACCCATTCTCAAGAAACAGATAAAAGCAGAGAGTCAGGACACATAGAGACATTCAATTTCATCTGCCGCTGGAAGCCCTGCCGGAAAAATCCATACTTACCTCCATCAAACTCCAGAAAGCCAAACTAGAGACTTCCATCTATCCAGAGCAGAGACCAGACCAGAGAGAAAGCAGTGCTGTGCCTAGCAGAGACCAGACCAGAGAGAAAGCAGTGCTGTGCCTAGCAGAGACCAGACCAGAGAGAAAGCAGTGCTGTGCTTAGCAGAGACCAGACCAGAGAGAAAGCAGTGCTGTACCCAGAGAGACCTGACCAGACTGAAGTCCGTGACCAAGTCGCTTTCCTGTTTAAAATCTCTTGTGAGTACCGCCAAACTGTACCAAACCAATCTCTTAGTTTAAATTCATCTAATTCAATCTATTTAACCTAAGTAGAACTGCCTCCTAGCTGTCACCTGTCAATTCTAGTAAAATTTGTCACTTGTCAAAGTGTGCGTTTCAAATTGGCAAAACCAAAAACGACCTTTACTAAATTGCTCATATCTCCGCAACCGTTTGGGCTAGAGACTTGCAATAACTTTCATTTGGAACCTGAGATCCTAGGCTTTCCCAGGACCCCAAAACGGTAGAGATAGTCCTTGCGGTTCCTCTGTAATAGCGCTCGGCGCATCCGCGAATTTTGCCGCGATTTGCAATTTCTTCACATGTAAAAAAACTGCTGCTGCCTGATTTCATTTGCCAGAAATTCGTTTAACCTGCTAACTATCCCTGCATCATTGCTAGTGTGAGCCTGGACTAATATTAACTAGATACCACTCATCCTGAACCTCTAAAAGGGAATTAAGAGCGTTTCCAGCATATTTCTCATTCATTGCTAGCACCTATCAAAGCATTTGCCTGTGTTTTCAAACTTCTGTTTAAGCTTGCTGGATTGAACTGATTACATTGATTGCATTTCTGAGAACTGTGTGCTTCCTCCCATTTCCTTGCATTGCATAAAGAGGGGGGGAGTGAATAGCCAGAGAAAAGTGATTACATTGTTTGGTTGAAATCATATTGAGTATTTTCTGTACTGCATTCATTGAATATTGCATCCACCTGAGCTCACATAAAGCATCCTCTACCACATTATACTTTTGTTCCTATTTACCAGTGTGCTACCTTATCCATTTCATGTCAACTCATTAGTAATTATAAAGAAGTGTGCTAGTGCCAGATTCTCCGTTGTTGATCTTTATCATATCAGATTAAGTGTGCTATTCAATTATTAATTTATTAAAAAGTGTGAGATATATTTTAATTTATCAAATAAACCTTTTAAACTTGCAAAACAGAATTACTTCTTGGCTCAGTGGGGTCAGGGGGATTCCAAGAGAGGGGTGTTATACAAGGGTAGTCATCCAGAACGCATGAACTGGACCTAAAGATATATCAATAAGGGTTTTCATTCAGTATTATAGACTAGGCGTTGACTTAGCTGTAGTGTTGAATTGAATCCTCTTACAAAGTGGGGGCTCGAGCCGAGACGTTGGGTTAGATTTACCACTTGTGCAGCTTAAGACAGTGTGCTAACTGACGGGATACATACATCCGGTCGGATCACCACGCTGCATTACGCTGTGAAGCATTCCTCAAAAGGGACACTCCAAGAAAAGTTCTGCTCTGCAAAAATAAAATACAAACTTCTGTAAGTCAGGACAGAGACCAATCTCTAGAATGACGACCTTAGTAGACATGAAAATGGCCAGAGAGCACCTCTTGCATAAGCTATTTGTGAGAGGTGAATGGACCGAACAGGGCCAGGATGTGTGGTTGCAGGCCATCACACAACAGGTCACTGAAACAGGGTCAGATATATATAGAGATCAGGGTCCCTTACATGTGGCCCTGAGTGAACTATATATGGCTCCTAAAGCCAAAGAGGAACACAATAAGATTGCCAGGATAGCAGCATACCTGTACCTATATATGGGAGACATGCAGGATAGATGTGCTGAAAGCCAAAATCTGGCAAATAGGCAACAGATGGCATTACAGAAGGTCCAATCTGATCTGGACTCTTCTGAGCAGAGGCTGCAGAGGAGCCAGGAGTCAGAAAATGACAGCAGACTGTACATCACTAAAATGAAGGAGGATATGGATGTGCTGCAAAAGGAAAAGTCAGAACAGGATACCAGATTTCTGGCCTTGCAGAAGGAACACCAAGAAGGTTTGGACTCCCTACTGCAAAGCCAGAAAAAGCTGGAGCAACAGTTAGACTTTAACAGGGCATGCACGGAGCAGGTAGCCACCCTGCAAAGTCATCTAGATAGAGTGAAGGTAGAGAGCAACAAGCTGATCTTGAAAGACCTGGATACCCAGGCAGAGTTTGATGAGGAGCGCCAGAAAGCTGGTGCCTTCCAAAGGCAAAGGGACGACCTGGCGGCACAAATGCAGGCTCTTAGTCAGGAAAGAGACGCCTTAGGCCAGGAAGTCTGCCATTTAAAAAGAAAAATGGAAGAAAATCACCTGGCCCACCAGGGGCTGGGTGATCTCCAAAAAGAAAACCAGAACTTGGTAGAGCACACCAGAAGGGTGGAAGATGCTCTAGCAAGAAAGGAGCAGGCCAATAGGGACATTGCCCAGGAGGTAAACCTCCTGCAGCAAAGACTGGCCCAGTTCTCCAGGACCAACCAGGAAGCACAGAGGGAGAATGAGGCCCTCTGTCAACACAATGATAGGCTCCAGCAACAGGTAGCGATGCAGGAGAAACTGATAGAGTCGAGTAAGGCCTTAACAGAGGAACTGAAAGCACAAATGCAGGCTCTTGCATTGCAACAGGGAGCAGGGGCGGATAGAGATGAGGTTCGCTGGGAAATGGAAACTCCGGAGCATAACCTCAGGAGCCCTAGTACCAGAGGCCCTCATACCTCTCAGTCCCTGGACTCTGCCACCCCCATGTCCCCTGGTGCACATGAGCACAGGGCCACAGGGATGGCAGATTACTATCCAGCCAGAAGCATGGGGCTCATAGGCCAGTACCATCCAGGAATGGAGGGGTGGGCATCCGGGTATGGGCACCCAAGTACAATACAGTTCAGTGGGGAACCCCAGGAGAGTAGGCCCATTAAGGGCATCCTGAAAACCTCTGCCCAGTTAGGTCAGTGGAGGGGGTACCCATCAAATCCTGGCAGCAAGGAGGAATCTGAAGACTCCTCTGAACTGCGCAGGACACAGGAGACCAGGTCCCCACATTCTGCCAGCCATTCCCAGGCTCGCAGAATCCGGGAAAACCTGGAAGAACAGACGGGAACCTCTGGGAGCAGTGCCTCTGAGTCCGAGGAAGAATGGACAAGGGTTACCCGAACCAAAAAGGCCAATAAGGCAAAAAGGGCCTTGCTTAAGGACCCCTTAAAGCAGATTAAGGCGATCAGGAGCGTCATCACGCCTTACCATAAGAACGCTAAGTATTCTGTTTGGGAGCACTTAGAGTTGTTTGAACAAATGATGGAGACTTTCCATTTGAAGGACAGCCAAAGCTGTATTCAATATGTAAAGTGGACATTCTCCCCGGAATACTCCAGTTTCTTTGCGGGGCTGGAGGACCAAAATCATTTAAGATGGTCCACATATAAGGCGGCCATCCTGAAACATTTTTCTGTTCACAGAAATCCTCAAGAGGCTCGCAAGGCGGCCTACAATTTGCAATGTGGGGAGGATCAGGCCCCACGAGAATTTGTGCAGGAGTTAAAGCGTGCTTTTGCGCAAACCACCAGAAGGGTGCGCACAGATAGTAGAGAGTTTGTCAATACATTTTTCCATGCCTTGCCCAAATATATAATGACCCAGCTCGTGAGAGATTTTCATGAGAAAAGATCTTTAGACTGGGTCATTGAACAGGCTACCCGGATCTATGAGGTGCAGAAGCCCATAGAAAATAAAAGCAATGCCCAGAAAAACCCCAAAGCCAACAGCACCCCTGCTGCTGTCAAGGTGGCAGAGGTAAAGGTCACCCCCGTTTTGGATCTGGAGATGGGGGGGCCTAAAAACCTACCTGCACCTAATAATGCTAGGCCCAGAAGGTCCTCGGGCCAGTCGCAGACAGGGAGCCAGGGAGGCAGCCCCACAAATGGGGTCCCTCGCTCTCCTGACTATGTAAGTCCTCGCTACAAAGGTAACAGACCCATCCTGGGTTATGTGTGGACTCCTCCAGCCCAAGGGGGGGGATCCAGCCAAGCACCTAACCCAGGGAACTTCCCTCCAAACTTCCCACAGGAGGGCAGAAATTTACCAAACCCTGGGCAGAACTTTTTCCCCAGATATCCACCCGACTTCCAACCCCAAAATCATCCATCCTTCTTTCCTCAATTCCCTGAGCCCAGACCACTGAATCCGGGAGAGGGGAGGCCAAGGGTGGAGGGGTACCAAAATCTTCCCAACCAGGGGTACTACCAGAGGAGGGACAGCTACCCTTCCCGGGATCAGCCCAGGGGAGAAAACAGGGCCCCGTATCAGCCTGAGCGGGTTTCCCAGTTAGAGCGCCAGGTTCAAAACATGGCGCGGGATATGGGTCATATACTGAGGGCACAGCAGAACCCTCAGATCAGCATGCCGGCGCAGAACGCACCCAACTCTGGACCTGGTGCTCCAGAACAATGACGGGGGCAGCACCCCGATAAATCACCGGTTCCCAGGGAGGAGGCACAAAGGGAAGGGGGGTGTAAAGCCTTGGAGGAAGCTTCCTTCCTCACTTGTAAACAGCCCCTGGAAACCCAGGAACCGGAAACAAAATCTCTTGCCCCTGAAAGTCTGCCTCCTAAGGAGCAGAGGGGGGGTAGGAGAAACAAAAGACCCAAACAGACTCAGTTTGAGGAGGAGGTACAGATCTTCCAATTTGAGGGAGAGGGATCCTCAGAGGATCCTGGGGAAAGGATCTTCTCCTTCAGAGAGGGGGGAACTCCTCCCAAAGAAAAATGGGTCCCTAGGGATGCAAATCCAGACTGGGGAGATGTGGAGACTGAGCTACTGCCGCCCACCATCTCATCCCAGAACCAACAGCAAGAAAATCCCCTGGTTCAAACCCATCCTGGCGACCGCCTCCAAAAAGGGGGGGGCGGCCCAGAAACGGAGCCAGGGGAACCCACAATGGCTCTGATCTCCAGTTGCAAATTTTTTCTTTCAGATTCCCAAGACTCTCCACAGAATTCTGCCCAAATCTCCTCGCTAGCGATGTCCAAAACCAGAAAATTAGCCCACCAGTTGTCCAAAAATGTACATTATCTGTGCCCCCTTGAGGAGAAGGAGGGAAGATATTATGCCCCGGTACAAGTACAGGGGCAGGGTACAATCTCAGCACTGGTGGACACTGGATCTCAAGCTACCCTTCTGTCCAGAAGGGCCTTTGACGAACTGAATGCAGGAAGGGGAGAGAATTACCAAATTCCTCTCACCTCTCTTCCTGGACAACTGCAGAACTTTGACGGGAAGGAAATTCCCGTCGAGGGGACGGCAGACTTGGACATTAAGATCGGGCGACATAAGTTGAAACACCCGGTCATAGTTGTGACCCCAGAGGGCACCCCTTGTTTACTAGGGAATGACCTCCTGAGAAGGTTGTCACCCCTAATAGATTGCGTAAACAAGGTCCTCTGGACTCAGACTAGCCGACCCATAAAATTAAAACAGAGTGTCAACCATGTTAGTTTAAACGGCACATGCCACATGGTTGAACAAAAATCTGACCAAGTAGAATTTCACTTCCAGAACAACCAAATTCCAGACGTGACGGTAATAGCAGTAGGACAACAGACTGGTGATGGGGGGTCCTCTCTATTTCTGAAAATCAACCTTCCTTCCAGTCTAAAGTGGTATTCCACGCTGGAAGGAAACACTCTGAAATTCTATACTAATCCACAATCAGAAACCCCCACTCCTATAGTCCAGAAAGATGTGAAATCAGCTCAAAGCCTGGCTGATATTCAGCAAATTGGAGAGCAGTTGTTCATCCCTGTTCAGTTAAATGATGGGAAGGACTCTGTTCTCGCTCGAGTGTGTGTGAACAACGGTAAGAGCTTCATCAGCGAAGCCATGTTCCGCCAACTCCCAAAAGATCCAGCCATTCCCACCTTCAAACTGATAGACAAATGGGAAATGGACCTGGAAGCACCTGACTCCAAACATCTCCTGCCAAGCAGGTGTATGCTCAAAATCTCCATTGGCAACAAGAGCATAGTCCATAATTGTTGGGTCGTGCGAGACGTCACTGCCGCCTTTTACTTAGGCAGTGACATTCTCAATCGCTTTGCCATTAGTTTGGACCTAATAAACTTCAAAGCTTGGTCCCGATTAGCGGATAATCCCATGGGCTTTGATGATCCAGAAAAAGCATTTAGGTCAGCTCAATTGCTACCTTATGCAGTTGAAATTCAGGTTAAAGAGGAAGTCACCATCCCAGAAAGGACCCGACAATTCTCCCTGGAAGTGAAAGTTAAAAGGGGACAAGAGTTGAAAAACCCTGATGCTTACATACATCTAAATGCTTCTCTCCAACTGCAAGGGTTAGGGGTAAACCCAACTCCATTAGTCAACATAGAACATGACACCATTCCAATAGAGGTGGATAACAGCGACTTAAAGAGTATTACTCTAGCCGCAGGCACCATTATTGGAATGGCGGTTGATGACCGACATTTTTCCATCGACTTAGTAAATGAACTGTTAGGACCAATCCCCAAGGACTGTTTTGACAGTGACAGTGGTGACAATACAACACCAGACAGGATTTTTACCCGGCATGGGGGGAACTTCCTGGTGTACACTTCCTGCCCGTATGGTAAGGAAGATGTGACGTGTGACTTCAGGAGGGATGAGGTGATTTTCCAGGTTCATGAAGGCTGCCTTTCCCACCTGAAGCCTCCGGTCCAAATCAGCACTCTGACCAGGGACTTCTCCACCCAGCTGGAGGAGGCCGCGGAGATAGCCAAACCAGAAGTCTTTCCAGGCTTCAGGCAGATGGTGGAAGAGAGAGTCAACCTAGCTGATGCCTGTGTGACTCTGGAACAAAAGCAAAAGTTGAAACAAGTCTTCTTGGATTTCCAAGATCTCTTTGCGGTAGACTCATATGACTGTGGTCGCACTGACATCCACACAACAACAATCCCCACGGACCCTGGCATGACTCCTGTGTTTGTGAAGCAATATCGCTTGCCTCTCGCATCAATGGAGTCCCTTACTGAAATAATTAAGAACCTTGAGTCCCGGGGAATAATCCGTCCAGTCCACAGCACCTTCAATAATCCGGTGCTGGGAATATTGAAGCCGAACGGCCAGTGGAGACTCTGCGCCGACCTTAGGGAGCTCAACAAACGGGTCCATACTTCCCGATGGCCTCTGCCCTACATTGACCAAGGGCTGGCCCAGATTCAGGGGTCACAGGTATTCACTGCAATAGACCTGACCAATGGATACTGGACTGTGCCTGTCAGTAGGGAGGACCAATACAAGCTGGCTTTTACCTTTGGGGGCCAGCAGTACACCTGGACCCGGACTCCCTTCGGATACCTCAACTCCGGTAATGAATTCAACATTTTTCTACACAAGGCCATGCCCGACTTGGGTGCGAGGGGTAACCTGGCTTATGTAGATGATGTCCTCATCAAAAGCTCAACTGTTGAGGAACACATAGCGGAGATCCGTTATGTTCTGACACAGTTGAGGGCCGCCGGAGCAAAACTTTCCTTTCAGAAAGCACAGTGGTGTAAAACCCGTGTTAACTTCTTGGGGCATGAGATTACTCCTCAGGGTCTTTGTCCCCAGGAAAAGAAAGTGGAAGCACTTCAGAAACTGAAAGACCCCACAACTCTGCGGGAACTAAGGAGCCTCCTTGGACTGACTAATTACAGCAGAAAGTTCATTGAGGGCTACGCAGAGATCACCAGACCCCTGATTCATCTCCTGAAGGGGGGGGTCAAGTGGGAATGGGGTCCAGAACAAGCCGAGGCAGTAAAACAACTCAAAAGAAGCCTCTCACAAGCGCCTTGCCTAGCTTACCCTGTCAGAAACAAGGAGTTCTTCCTGGAGACGGGGTTCTCTAATACGTGCTTGACGGCAGTATTATATCAAAAGCATGACAAGGTCAATAAAGTAATCTCCTATGCGAGCAAAACTTTATCCTCTGTGGAGGAAAAATTCAACGATTGTGAGAAGGCACTCCTGGCAACGGTGTGGGCATTGAAGAATTACCGCCCGTTTATCCAGGGGGAACACATCATAGTGGAGACTCCACACCAGCCTCTGCAATATCTCCAAAGTGACAGAATCCGGGCCGGAAATGTGAGTAATTCCCGAATTACTTCCTGGATTCTGTCAATGCAAGGCTTTCCTGTGGAGGTCAGATATGGCCAAAACAAGAAGAGTCCCCTCGCGCAAGGTCTGGCTGACTTGCATGATTGTGCCAGAGAAAACTGTCTCGAGGACGAAAGTCTAAAAATAAAGGACAACATGGAGGCATACCTTAATTCCCCCCACAAAGTCTTTGAAGAAGACAAGTGTGAGGGAATGCCCACTGTGTATGTGGATGGATGCTCTTACCATGTCGACAACAACGGGGAGAAAGAACTGGTGGCCGGCGTAGGGAATGCATGGGTGAATGAGTCCCCAGAACCCTCCGCTGGATACAAAATTGGTCCCCGAAGTAGTCAGGTGGCAGAATTGATGGCTGTGCATCAGGCCATCCTCACTGCTGTCCAGCATCAACTCCACGAACTGGTCATAATCACAGATTCGGATTATGTACGGAACGGGTTCGTGGAGCACCTGGTTAATTGGAAGACCAGAGGCATGGTATGTGCTAACAACAAACCCTTGAAACATGGGAAGTTGATCCAAAACATTGATGATCTGGTCACCTCGAATGGGATGACCATCTATTGGAAGAAGATCAAGGGTCATTCCAAAGTAGAGGGACCAGACAAAACTGGAAATGACTTAGCTGATCAGCTGGCCAAAACCGGGGCCATCCAAGGGGATCTAATTGAGATTGAGTCCCTGTTGGGGGAAATCCAGGTCACTGCCATCACTAGGTCCCAGACAAATGCTCACAACGACCTCTCAATTGCACAATGGAGTAAGGAGACCCCTGATGCTGATTTGATTACCGCTCAGAAGGGGGATCCAATTATTGGTAAATTTTACCAGCACCTTGAAGACCCTGAGAACTTTCCCCTGACGGATACCGATTACATTGGGAAAGAGGACCTAAGAGTGTTGATGAAATGTCCAAAAATGTTCCGAATCCAAGACGGGTTGTTGGTAAGGAAATCCAAAGCTGGCCACGATCAGTGGGTGGTTCCTACCTCATTCCGAAGCCTGATGTTAAGTCACGCCCATGATGCGGCCACTGCCGGTCATAGGGGGTTTCACACAACATTGGAAATCTTAAGAGAGGTTGCATACTGGCCACACATGGGGCAGGACCTCGACCAGTACCTGAAGGGTTGCCTTGTGTGTGCACAATTTCAGCCATCATCCCTCACACACCGGGCGCCTTTACAAAAGAGGGGAATGACACTGCCATGGTCAGATTTACAAATCGACTTTGTAGGCCCTGTGATTCGCTCGGCTAGGGGGAATAAGTACATGTTGACCGTGACATGCTTGTTTACCAAGTGGGTGGAATGTCTCCCAGCCCCAAATTGCAAGGCAGAAACTGCAGCTGCCTTGATGATTAACCACATCTTTTCCCGTTTTGGTCTACCTCAAAGGATTGAGTCAGACAGAGGTAGCCACTTCACCAGTGAAGTAATGACAAAGATGTGGGAGATACTGGGGGTCAAGAGAAAGCTGCATATTGCTTATAGACCAGCTTCTTCTGGGGCAGTAGAGAGATATAACCGGACAATTGTGAGCATATTAAAGAAGTTTGTGGCAGATTCTGGGCCAAGTTGGGATATCCGATTACCTCTGGTCCTAATGGCCATCAGATCTACCCCTTCATCTGCAACCAAAATGTCACCATTTGAGTTGATGACTGGGCGCAAGATGGTGCTTCCTCAGCATTTGCTCTATAGGACCCAAGAGCAGACACTAATAAATGCCTCCACTACTCATGAGTATGTAGAGAATTTAAGGAAACACCTCCAACATGCTTTTGCTTATGCTCAGCGGAATCTAGAAAGATCGACTGATAGCATGAAGACCCATTATGACCTGAAAACTTCCAGGAAGGAATATCAGGTGGGAGACCGGGTCTATCTATACAACTTCCAAAGGAACCAGGCCAAGCAGCGCAAATTTTTGCCTACATGGAAGGGACCCTTTGAGATCGTCGATAAGATCTCCCCTGTGGCCTACAAGATCCGCATCCCCAAAGGTGGTTCGGCAGAGGGGGAAGACAAGTGGGTCCACATAAACCAGTTGAAATGTTGCCATCCCAGGCACACTCTGCAACAACTGGAGGAATCCTCTGGAATCCTAGCGGGTACTGTATCAGACTAATTCAGTTCCAATCATAAAACCTACCACATCTAGTCTCTAAAATATTGTGATTTACATGAAACTGTCTCTAGTGATGCTGTTTTTTTTTTTTTCAAAATAAGAATGTAATATTTCGTTACGATGAAATGCATATGCTGCCCCACTATCTCAACAGTGGTGGAAAAAAAAATCGTCTATGAGTAGATATTGCCGCTCTTCCTTTATCATCCTAGGAGAGATGAAACCATGAAGGATGACCAAGAAGGACGATCCGGAGACCGGGAGCAAAGACACAACGGGCCCGGGGTACCGCCCAATCTTCCCATCAGGACCGGCGAGGAGAACTGATCGATCTGACCGGATGGAGAAGAAGATGCTGAACTGTGCCATCTACAGAAGAGGAAGAAGATTATGCGGACAGACCGGTGCGTGGGTCAAAACCCTTGGGCACGCGACTCCCCATCGACCCAAACTCAAAGTGCAGTCACGTGGGGGGGGCTTGTAGGGTGTCCTGACCCACGTTTAAGCTACCCTGCTACAACATTTGGTGCTGTGGGCTTAGGAAATTCAAGATGGCGGAAAACCCACATGTGCGCCGAAATCCAGGAAAGCTGCGCAGTTTGTGCGCCCACCAAAATGGTTGCCTCACTTGCCACCCACCAGTGCAAGAATGAAAGGCCGGGTTGCCATGAGGGAAATGGGTTGCCAAAGGAAAAACAGTAGCGCCGGTTAGCTTCAAAGCGCTTTAAAACCACCATTGGACTACCCGCACAGTAGTCTGAAACCATTGGGAATGGCAATGCTGATTGCCAAATGCAACCTAGAAGTGTGGGGAATTCATTTCTTAAATCCCAAAAATGAGTGCAGTACCAGTACTCACCACTATCCAAAAGCCGGCGTTTTAAAACCACTCTGTGTGTTTCTGAAGGCAAGTCAAAATGCCTATTTCTAACAGTGCAACATGTGCAAAATATTCACTGAACACCAGCAGACATTTGGCAGAATGGAGTTTTGTGTGCCTACAAAATCTGGGAAATGAAGAGCCCAAAAACAATGCTTATAACAAAAATGCTATGGAGTCAGCAGCTTAAGCCTAACTGCAACTGGATTTAAAACCACCAAAATCGAAAATGTTAAATTAAATGAGTGACCTATGTTTGGTGTCACATGCCTTTGTAACTGTTGAAATGTCATAGTTTTGCACTTAGAATCAGCATTCTAGCTGCATGTGTAAAATTACAAGTTAATTTAAAAGCAACAAAAAGTTAGCTGAAGGTCTGGCTTAAGGAACTTGATTTTGCCTAGCAACTACCCATCAGGAGTGAAACTTGAGTCACCACTGTGTTCCCAGGCCAACCTTCCTTTTGCTGCCCAAGCTAAGGATATGCCATCTATCTGATAATTGAATTATCTGTGCTCTGCAAGAGAGTGAACAAAGCCCTCTTCACTCAGGCAAAGGTTTTTATTACCGCAGTCGTAAATTGTAGCTTCCTCTTGGCAGGAGCTGGGAGGAGCACTGCCTGTGAGAGCAAGCTGGCTTGGCAGAACTGGAAAGAACCAGAAATTCAACCTTGTGCTAAGGGTAAACCACACCCCTTTGGAGCCAGAACATAACTTTAAAAAGATGGATAATTCATAGTGCGGACATGTGAAAATTTTATAAATGATACCATAATTCTTGTGATTTTTCTGCCCACAGTTTAAGACGTGCTAGGAACCGGTGGTATGTTCAGGGGGGTTTTAGCGGAAAAGTGGATATTACTCTAAATGTGTGCATGTTAAAAATCTGAAACTTCATCAGTTAATGTCCCTACCCCCTGCACACATGTATGTAAAGTTGGGTCCATGTCAGAAATTGCAAAATCAGTTAAAAAGTGAAATATGTGCCAGTTCTGAATGCAAGCTCCCAGGAAGAGCAGAGTTTGAACAGGGGATACCTCCTGTAATGCATGATGGGTGCATATGATTTTAAAACAATATGTACCTCTGCAAATATGTATTTGTTTCAAATCTAGATTTGTGTGTAAGTTGACAGGAGGAGTGGACTTTCTGCAGGCTGTAAAATGACATCAATCTGACTCACAGTTCAGTTTGCCAATCAAGCGGAGGAATGGAAGCCTGACCAATGACGAATGAGAGGGGCAAGTCTAGTGATGCAACACACACACCCATTCTCAAGAAACAGATAAAAGCAGAGAGTCAGGACACATAGAGACATTCAATTTCATCTGCCGCTGGAAGCCCTGCCGGAAAAATCCATACTTACCTCCATCAAACTCCAGAAAGCCAAACTAGAGACTTCCATCTATCCAGAGCAGAGACCAGACCAGAGAGAAAGCAGTGCTGTGCCTAGCAGAGACCAGACCAGAGAGAAAGCAGTGCTGTGCCTAGCAGAGACCAGACCAGAGAGAAAGCAGTGCTGTGCTTAGCAGAGACCAGACCAGAGAGAAAGCAGTGCTGTACCCAGAGAGACCTGACCAGACTGAAGTCCGTGACCAAGTCGCTTTCCTGTTTAAAATCTCTTGTGAGTACCGCCAAACTGTACCAAACCAATCTCTTAGTTTAAATTCATCTAATTCAATCTATTTAACCTAAGTAGAACTGCCTCCTAGCTGTCACCTGTCAATTCTAGTAAAATTTGTCACTTGTCAAAGTGTGCGTTTAAAATTGGCAAAACCAAAAACGACCTTTACTAAATTGCTCATATCTCCGCAACCGTTTGGGCTAGAGACTTGCAATAACTTTCATTTGGAACCTGAGATCCTAGGCTTTCCCAGGACCCCAAAACGGTAGAGATAGTCCTTGTGGTTCCTCTGTAATAGCGCTCGGCGCATCCGCGAATTTTGCCGCGATTTGCAATTTCTTCACATGTAAAAAAACTGCTGCTGCCTGATTTCATTTGCCAGAAATTCGTTTAACCTGCTAACTATCCCTGCATCATTGCTAGTGTGAGCCTGGACTAATATTAACTAGATACCACTCATCCTGAACCTCTAAAAGGGAATTAAGAGCGTTTCCAGCATATTTCTCATTCATTGCTAGCACCTATCAAAGCATTTGCCTGTGTTTTCAAACTTCTGTTTAAGCTTGCTGGATTGAACTGATTACATTGGGCCTCATTACGACCCTTGCGGAAATGGAAAAATGATGGCGGAAATGCAATACCGCCATCGAACACCGCTCGTTGCGATCATGACCCGTCACCGTAAAGTACGATGCCATTAGCGACACCGCAGTGAACGGCAACGCTAACTGCACCAAGTACGCGCACGCGCGCCTTGCAAAACCGGAATCACCGCCATGGCGCAATGGTACGCGAATTCTGACCCTAGCGGACATGTACTGAACGCCATCAAGCACGTCGTAAAGTACCATTCCGCCATGGCGAGAAATACGGCAACGCGAACCAACCGTAAATGGCCCACTGAGTGCCTGTACTCCACTCCCTGGCCTCATTGCACAACTCCTGGCAGGCGCAATGTACTCACACTATGCAACCAGTGAAATCCACGATTCACCCATGCATGCCAACGTAGAAAAGTATGCAGGGGCTCAAAGCGCCCCGTGAGTGGGCATCCATGTACGGCATGTCACCATAGCCGTACTGACGCAGCACAGGCATGTGAAGGTACAACACATCAAAATGAAAATCAAGAACACATGACACAAAACAACAGTAGTCCCCCATCGCTTGCCACCAGCGCAAGGCAACATCCACAACAGCATCCTGAGGGGGATTGCACCAGCCCTGTACTCATGCCAGTAAACAAACCAACCATCAGCAGAAGCATGTACCACACAAGTCGGCAGAGTGACTGAGCAGCCAGGCTCATCCCAAGAGGGGCCGATGGGAGCTGCAGGGCACAGATGGCATCAATACAGAAGCTATTCCAATGGACATGACCCCAGTCCCCCTCCAACAAACGCACGCAAACACAGTCACCTGTGACCAGCCACATTCTGAACAACCCATCATTCCACCAATCGACCTGGCTGACAGGCACCAGTCGGCCAAAAGCCAATCCCCCGCCCCTGAACAGCACATCATGTAAACAGACACAATGGCAGCCTCTATCCGTGACCATACTGTGCTACGTAGGCAAACGCGGCCAGTACTGTACCACACAACTCAACTCAGAAGGCGGAACACAAAGCAGATCAACACGCAATACATACCGCCACAAAGCGAAAATCGCCACATCACCTGCAAAGAACAACGCAACACGACAAATATCGGAATACAATTTAAATGCACATCCAAATGACAAAGGCCCCACATCAATTTGCAAAATCCCACCAAAACAACCATCATCACCGAGGGCTGCATCTGCAATAATTGACCGGCTTCCACTTGTGTGACGCCCTGTACCATCATGGCACACAGGGCTTACATCAACGTTCCAAAAGGCAACATGGAAGCGGCAAGAACCGCAGGTCCGTCCCATGAGGCAGGCACTAGTCGAGCTGAAAGGCCGAAATGTTGCACCTAGCCACCAGTACAGCGTAAGGGCATGTGGCCCATTGGCGATCGTCCCATATGATCGAAATGGTGCTCCACTGATTCACCCGAAGCTGCAGGAGTCGAGAGTAAAAACCATCTGGAGGAGTGGCGTAGAGATGGCATCTGCAATAGGGCAGGAGATACCTGTCACCCAAAAGAAACACAAATCAACCGATTGCATTACGGGACTCATGATGCATTACAATCTTCATTCAACACACCAAATCCACACCCATATGCATGCTAGCCCACTCCAAAGGAATATACACACCCCTAATCCAGTATCGAATCACAACGAAACCAATCGAGCTAAATACACCATTGGCAACGTCGGTTACTGTGCATGCGTCCGTCAAGATAGAACCCATGACATGGGATTAGTAACGTGCCTAGACACAAGTGTATGAAGGCGCGTCGAGACAGGGAGGATCCGACAAGGGCAGAGAGACGTATGTCCCACTATGGCAGCCTTGCATCACATAACGCAGGGCAAGGGGAGTGAACCAAAAAACCCATGTACATGGCAGACCCTAAACGGATTCATCAGTCCATGCATCCACACATCATTCCCTCATCCCGCAATGAAAACGCATGAATATTCACTCACATGATATGTGAAACTTCCATCGCGTCTGTGCGTAATGCAGTCCGCAAAAACCACTGTGCCCCTGGCCGGATCTGTAGTGTTGTGAAGCAAGATGGATTTGGGAACGTCCAGCCTCATCGTCCACTACGCTATTGCGCATCCCCTTCAATTCATATCATTCATTGCCTGCTCGTTATGGGCCATGTCCCAAGGACATTCTACAATAGAACGTTACATTTCCAGCCAGACCTGTGGGCGTATCCTCGCCGCTACTTCAAAACCCAAAATGCTGGCCTTCGAATTCCTCACTTGCAACATTACGTCGAAAAGGCTTCTGTGAACGCTTGCATTCACAATTACATCAATGTAGTGCGGCTGTGTGTCATGATGCTAACTGGCTGCAATCACAAATGGGACGCCACGCCCGTCGGTGAAGTACGTTACTGTGCTGCATGAGGGTCGGCCATCGATCGAGCCCTACATACCACTGACTCTTCACAGGTATGTAAGCGGCTGCAATCATAGCATGTGTAACAATGGGAGCATAGCATGAAAATCAGTCAAAGTACATCACACTGCCATCGGGATTTGATACATGATTCCAATCCCAAGATGCCATGCGGCCAAATGCAGCCTTACGTGCGGGCCGTGCTCGACCAGAAGGGATTGCATCTGCCACAGATTCATTCAATCAGCACAGGTGGAGGCCATACAGGCCGACAGCACATATATTGCAGACCCAAACCCCTCCCACAACCACTCCCACTCCAAAATGCTACCGGCAGGACTAGCGATGTTGGGCCTGGGGTACCAGATAGCACTGCAAGTGCTACAACTACAAGAAGACGACGAACAACAACAGGTACAACAACCGGGCGCACAGGGGAGACGGAGGAGGAGGAGGAGGAGGAGGGCAAGGCAGGGTCAGCAAGGCCCACAAGCACTGCCACTACCACCACGCAGGCGGCCCGCAATCCCACGCCTCCGAGCCGATCCGTTCAACCTCACTGCTGAGCAGATCCACACCCTCTACCGTTTGGACCGGGACACCATAATCGCCATTGTGGACATGACACATGCTGACCTCGTGAGCATGATAGATAGCCCAACCGCCATCCCACCCCTACTGAAGGTGGTGTCTGCACTCCACTTCCTGGCCACAGGCACCTACCAGCACACAGTGGGACAGTTGCATGGCATTTCACAGCCACTGTTCTCACGGACACTCTTCCAAGTGCACGATGCCCTCCTGAAGCACGCCGACGACCACATCACACTACCACGCACGTACCAGGAGATTACCAACGCTAAAGTGGGATTCCATGCACTTGGCGGCATCCCGGGTTGCATTGGTGCCATCGACTGCACCCATGTTGAATTGGTTGTCCCACATGCCATGGAGGTCCAGTACCGCAACCGGAAACAATTTCATTCAATCAATGTGCAAATGGTGTGTGACTCCAACAAGATATTTACGCATTGTTGTGCCAGATTTCCAGGATCTACCCATGATTCTATGGTCCTGAGGAACACAAGAATACCACGCTACATGGAGCGACACGCAGGGCACAGATCCTGGCTACTCGGTGAGTCTCATTCCATGCATGACATCGTGGCCCATTTGATGCGTCAATGACCTTGCAGGGGGGGGGGGGGCTACTTAGCACTATCATTCCACTGACACCCTTTATTCGTCTCATACAGGTGATGCCGGGTATCCACTGAAGAGATGGCTCCTTACACCAATCCGGAACCCACAGAACGAGCATGAGGAGGACTACAACCATGCCCACTCACGTACCCGTGTGGTCATTGAACAGGCATTCGGCCTACTGAAGGCTCGTTTCCGCAGCCTCAGCAGGTCTGGCGGGGCACTCATATACAGCCATGAGAAGGTTTCTAAGATGGTCATGGCATGTGTCATGCTGCACAACATGTGCATACGTAGGAATGTGCCCATGCCCCCTGACGCTGTACTGCATGCACCTGATGATGATGATGATGATGAGGGTGGGGATGTGGAGGCACCTCAAGGAGTCCATGAGGCACAGGATGCACGTGCAATCCGACAGAGCATCATAGATGCATGCTTCTAGCAACCACGCATGGTGCCTATTACACGGAAAGGGGACCTGTGGCACTGTGTGTGTGTAGTACAGGCACATTGTGGACTGTACGCCTATGAAGGCCTCGTACGCAAATATCAATGTCCACACATGTCATTGGATGATAATGAGGTGCTGTATTGTTGATGTGATTTGATTTATACACCCTATGGACCCGCCACCCAGTGAAGCCCAACACACCCCCTCCACCCTACTACCTCCCCCCCCAACACCTGTGTCCAAATATGCATGCTGTCCGTGGGTAGACGCTATTGCAAGCCCCCTCTACGGGTATCAGGGGCACCCCTGCCCGTGGAGCGCAGGTTCCTGCCAGATCTGCGTTGGGGGCTGCCCTGGACGGAACTTGCCACGGATGAGGTCTCTGCCTGCTCGCGTCCATGCATGTCTCTGAGGGTTTGTGAGAGCTCCGAGAGCACACGGCGCACAGCAGCAAGTTCAGCACAGACGTCTTTGGACGTCGCATGCAGTTCCCCCCTCAGGCTCTCGGTGCTTTTCTCCATTTGTGCTCTCAGGCTCTCGGTGCTTCTCTCCATTTCTCCCCTGAGGCTCTCACTACTTTTCTCGATTTGTGCCCTGAGTGTCTCGGTGGATGTTTCCATGGCTGCCCTGGAACCCCCGCATTCATTTGCATGGTCCTTGAGTAGCGTGGACGCTTCCTGCTGTTGCTCGATCAGCAGGTCGAGGGACTGTTGCCTCTGCTGGGCCATGGACATTTGCGGTGGTGTGACAGGGGGGCTGCTCAACACATGTTGCCTTGGCACAGGACTTGTGGGGGTTGGCCAGTCGTCGTCTTCAGGGTGCCCCTGCGTGGTTTCGTCATGGTGTAGGGGATGGAACATGCAGGGGGATTGGGAAAGGTCATGGATGGTACCTACGTCGCCAGCACTGTTTTCCGTGTCGGAGCATGCTGGCATGACAGCTGTGTCACCTATGGTGCTGCTACCAGCAGAGGCAGTGCCATCAGATACGTTCTTTGGGGGGACCTGTGGTGCTGGGGTTGTGGACTTGCTGGCTGCTGGGGTGCCTGTTGCAGTCCCCTCCAGTGTGCTGCCACTTGATTCCTGCTGCTGCCGTGTCTTGATCCTTGCACCTGAGGTGGAGGCTCTTGGGACGTTGGTCCTGGCCCTCTTTGCAGGCGTGCTGGTAGGGGTGTCCTGCAGCTCGTCGTTGGTATCGGACCCTGTGGTGGAGTAAAGAGGGGCGAGCGTTAGTTATGGGTCTGTCGGATTCGGAATGGCAACGTATCAAATGCATTGGGGTGGTACATGAGGCTGATTTGGGACTGGGCCTTGGAGGTGGTCTCATTTTCGTGTGGATTGGGGATGCATTCATTTGGCTGCCTGCAGTTAGGGGGTGCATGCTGCACATGTAGGGGTTGTTTATGGCTTCTTGATTGATTTGTTTGTTCATTCTGACTTTTAGAGGGCGCTGTCAGGGCTAAGTATGTGTTGCACTATGGGGTCACATGGTACTGCACATGTTCGTGGTTTGTGGATTTCGCATTGTTTCTCTTGGCCAACCTACCTGATTCTCCGGATGTCGGCACTCCTTTCTCCATCCCTCCGACTCCCTCTATGCTCTCCATTCCTATGGTGGAGGCGCAGATTTCCTCCCAGGGGGTCAACTTGATGGGCGACTCTGAACCCCCCCCGGTAGCTGTGGCGATGTTCCTGTTCGCAGAAAGTATGCTGCGTACGCGGATCCGCAGGTCGTCCCACCGCTTGCGACATTGCTGTGGCGTGCGGGGTGTTGTCCCCACCGCACTTACGCGCTGTGCCACCAGGACCCATATGGCCTTCTTGTTGGCAAGGGCCGTCCTGGTCATTTGACTGGAGAAGACGACGGCGGAATTTTCCTGTAGGGTCTCGGTGAGCACGGTCAGTTCCTCTCGGGAGAAGTGTACCTGCCGCTTGCGGTCACACGCTTTCTTGGCTACCTTTCCCATATTTATTTTTTTAACTGGGGTTGCTAACGGGTTGGGATGTGTGTCAGGGTCGGATTTTTTATGGTTGTGTTGGGATTCGGATTTTATAGTTGTGCGGCGTGCTGTTTCCCGTTCCGGCCACATGCTTTTACTTCCGTTTCCGTATATTTACGGTGGCCGTAATTTGCGGTGCACGCTCGTTACGGTGACCGCTCATTACGGTGACCGCTAAGATGGGTGGCGGTATTGCACCTGGTGCAGCGTACGGCGGCGGTAAGGGCCGTTTTGGGGTCATTTCCGCCATCGCAGCCTTTCGGATTCCGCCATGGCGTAATGCTCGTGCCCGATGGGTCGTGATTGGCCGCACTTTGCTCCTTCGTGCTATGGCGGAAACGCTATTTACGCTGTTGCGGTCCGGTCAGTCAATTTCCGCCAGGGTCGTAATGAGGGCCATTGATTGCATTTCTGAGAACTGTGTGCTTCCTCCCATTTCCTTGCATTGCATAAAGAGGGGGGGAGTGAATAGCCAGAGAAAAGTGATTACATTGTTTGGTTGAAATCATATTGAGTATTTTCTGTACTGCATTCATTGAATATTGCATCCACCTGAGCTCACATAAAGCATCCTCTACCACATTATACTTTTGTTCCTATTTACCAGTGTGCTACCTTATCCATTTCATGTCAACTCATTAGTAATTATAAAGAAGTGTGCTAGTGCCAGATTCTCCGTTGTTGATCTTTATCATATCAGATTAAGTGTGCTATTCAATTATTAATTTATTAAAAAGTGTGATATATATTTTAATTTATCAAATAAACCTTTTAAACTTGCAAAACAGAATTACTTCTTGGCTCAGTGGGGTCAGGGGGATTCCAAGAGAGGGGTGTTATACAAGGGTAGTCATCCAGAACGCATGAACTGGACCTAAAGATATATCAATAAGGGTTTTCATTCAGTATTATAGACTAGGCGTTGACTTAGCTGTAGTGTTGAATTGAATCCTCTTACAACATATTTTTTAAAAATGACCTGCCTTCAAAACTACAGCAGACCTTCATATTACCATGTAGTATGCAACCTTACCTTTGAGTTCCCTTCAACTATACGTGGGTTTCTGCGCTTCAAAACATACTTCACTGCAGCACCCATCCCAATAGTTAATTAGTGTTTTTAAAAGTACTTCTGATTGCATAGTGAATGCCATGTGCTACTACCTATTGGAGTACACAATTTTCAAAGTTGCCAACAATCTTTCTTTTACATTTCCACAAAAAAGAATATTACCAAAGAAACCTATTCAAGAAAGAAAGCTCTTCCATTTCTAAAAGGTAAGCATATTAATGTGGCATTTATGTCGTAACAATTTTCATAACTTAACCATACTGCATATTATCCTAACTATTCAGTCATAAAATACTCTATTACATTTCCCACTTCCTCATTCCATTGATGCAATCACAGTCTTTTCCATTACAGCACACAATGCCTATTTTTCCCATAACACCACCACCCTGCAAACCATAACACTACAAGTATTTTATCACACAACTCCATCACCTACACATACTTCTTCCACAAACCACTTTCCAATAACATACCATTTACCCAACACCCCCCAGTTCTACATCCTCTCACACTATACATCTTTTCTACCACATCGTCGATCACCTATACATCTCTCTGCCCCATGCTACTTCCAACAGCCTTCTTCCTCATCCCAGTACCCAACATTAATCAATATCTTTATGGTAATACCACTCTCCTTTGTGTGACTTCACTAACAACAATGCATTCATTGCTGTATTTCCCCTTCCTTACACCATTACTGAAATCATATTATTTTGGCAATATGACCCAAGGACGGGGGGCACCTGGGGTATTGCCTGACATTATGTCCCCCCTACGAGGGTCATATGTGCAGTGGTACTAATTGCACTTTTTCTGGAGTTGAGAAACAGCACTGCAACTGTTTCTCGACTCAAGAAAAAGAAAAGCAAAAGAAATGGCCGCCGGGGCTCGGGAGAAGGGACTACACGTGGCCCTTCTCCCTTTCCATGGGGGCCATTGAATCTTACGTAAAAAAATAAACAAATTAAATGGCCGCCATGGAAAGGGAGAATGGACTACATATAGTCCCTTCTCCCTTTCCATGGCGGCCAGTGGCAAAGGAACCCGCAGCTGCAGCAGTGATTCGGAGCCTTGTTGTTCTGGTAAGGCCCTGGCGAGGGCCAATGAGCTTGCTTTTTTCAAGCTCATTGTCCCTCACCACGTACTAATTTACATTATCCCCACATCCCTCTTCCTCATACCAACTACACCAGAGGTCCACAACCTCTTCCTCTACAAATATTTTACTCCACAGCTCCCATTATTTATACATTCCTTGTCCACATCCGACGGAGCAATTATAATCTATATTATTACTCCAGCATCCCTTTTCCTTAACCCAGTACCCAACATTAACATATATATGTATGCTTACACCACTCTCCTTCATGTAACTTCATTAACAACAATCCATTCATTGTTGTATATCCCCCTTCCTCACACCATTACTGAAATAACATTATTTTACATTATGCACACATCCCTCTTCCTCATAACACTACACCAGAGGTCTACAACCTCTTCCTCTATAAATATTTTAGCCCACAGATCCCATTATCTATACACTCCTCTTCCACATTCTATGGCACAATTATAATCAATATTATTACTCAAACACCCTTCTTCCTCATCCCAGTACCCAAACACTTGTGTATGAGCACGATATCAATAAAATATCATATCATATCAACATTAATTTATATTTTTATGCTTACACCACTACTCCACATGTGACTTCACTAACAACAATGTGTTGATTGTTATATTTTCCCCTTCTGCATACCAGTACTCAAATCACACTATTCACATTATCCCTGCATCCCTCTTCCTCATACAATTTCTCAATTATAATCTATATCATGACTCCAACACCCCTCTTTCTCGTACCAGTACCCAATAATGATCCATATCACTATCCATACACTCCTCTTCCTCGTCCCTGTTGTTCAATAATACCCACAGAACCCTTCTACAACATTAAACTACACACTTTCTTTTCTGCAACAGATACAAAACAATGCCTACTAAAACCTAGCTACATAGAAAACAAAGAAAAGATAAAGCAGAACACTTGTGTATAGGCACGTTACAAATGCCATATCATATCATATCATATCAGATAAAAAGTATGGAAAGTCATATATTAGCCCTCCATTAAAGCAATTTACAGAAAACGTGCAAGCACAAGAACAAGTAAGTCTGATCTTGCAATGTACAACATCAGTCATCACTAACAAAAGTGTTGCTCCTGCATCAAAAAAGAAAAGGAACCAGGTACATAGTACAAACCTTACAGTTGAAAATGAACCTCACACTTCATCATCAAAATATGTTTATTCTGAATACAATCCATCAAAAAGATGTATACAATTGCATATTACATATTATTACAGTTTATATAAAAAGAGTAAACCTCTGAGAATAAAAGAAACGTATATGACGTATCTTGGCCTTGTTTGTTTGGTTGGCATTTACATCCATTAGTCAGCAATCACCTAACAATCATGCATTAAACATTGGTAAAACCTCAAAGACATCTATAAATACCATCTTCAGACTTTGTTAATTGTCAATTTGAGCAAAACACATCATGAAACCCTTTTCTCTTTAGAGAACAATGTTTAAATAAATAGATGCCTTACCCATATAATCCATTCTTATCTTTGAATGCCTGCCTAAAATACAAAAAGAGGGCCCAGGTGGCACAGATCGAATTGGCTGAAAGAAGGTAGCATAGTGCAGGACAGCACTGAGATAAATTGGGAATGTCTTAATACTAATACAATTGTGCGCTTTCTAATGTTCACATGACTCTGAAAGAAAGGGGACGGGGTGGGTTAGTGAGGGTAGAATGATAAGATAGGTCCGGAACCATGGGAAACTGGTGTCTGTGCGTGTTGGCTTGCAGATGGGTTTGTTGCATGCACTGGTTTGTTGTATCCATAAGGGTGAGGCCCAATGCCTGAGTTGTTTTTTGTATGCAAATGTTTGGTATGTTGAGTGTGTGTTTGTGTGTTTATGTGTAGATTGGCTGGCCGTTGTGGTTGTGCGCACTGGGTAGTTGTAGCTATAGGGGTAAGGTCCAGTGCTTAGGTTTGTTGTATGCAAGAGTTACTTATCTTGAGTGTTTGTGTTTGATTGTAATTTGGCTAGCCCATAAGGTGTGTATAGTACTTGGAAGGTGTGCTGGAGGGAGCAGGGTTTTTAGTACATTGGGTACTCTAGAAGTTCTTCCAAGTGGCTAATCTTCACAATTCTATCAAATGTGATGGATGGCTAATCTTCACAAATCTATCTAGATGTGGTGTATGCCTAATCTTCACAATTCTTTTCTAGAGTTACCCATTGCTATTCTTCACAATATTATCAAAAAGTGCATTTGTCTATTGTAACACATTTCCTGTACCCACTATACATCTAAGTACAACACCTTTCCTGCCCCCAAGGTACATTTAGGTGCAACACGTTTCCTGCAAAATAACATCAAAATCCAACACAACATCTGCCCCCTAACATACAGCTAGGTATAACAGATTTCCTGCCCCCAAATCCATCTAAGTGGAACACGTCTCCTACCCCAGAGTACATCTAAGTGTAACACATTTCCTGCCCCCAAAATAACATCTAAATCCAATATAACATCTGCCTCCTAACATACATTTAGGTGTAACACATTTCCTGCCCCTGTATACCGCTAAAGGGTCAGGCCCTGGCCTCAATAAAGTTTAAGAAGGTAGTGAAGTGGTGGCGTTTTACTGGAGTACAGAAAAGGCTGACCTCCCCACTGTGACCACCTTAATTGTCTGTTGCTGTAGGTTGTCTTGATAGACGCTCAAGGGCCATCGGGGAAAACAGAGAGTGGAACTCCCCTGAGGGAGCTACACCTTTACTCTGGCCCTTAGTGGCTGCCCAGGCAAAGCAGCTATGGGGACCTCAGTGAAGAAGGCTACCTCTTGGTGTGGCCATCAGTTGTGGCACAGCTAGGCAGGGAGCGGGAGGACAAGGGTGGGAGTTCGAGGGTTGGTGGCAAAGGGCCCCAAAAGCAGGAGAAAGTGTGAGATGAGAACAAGT
Source organism: Ambystoma mexicanum (assembly GCF_040938575.1). Taxonomy (NCBI): domain Eukaryota; kingdom Metazoa; phylum Chordata; class Amphibia; order Caudata; family Ambystomatidae; genus Ambystoma; species Ambystoma mexicanum. Next base: position 920,778,903 of record NC_090922.1, on the reverse strand, counting down.
GAAACGTGGCTGTGAGGGACAGAAAGGGGAAGAAAGGAAAGAAATATGAAAGGACAGCGGGTGCTGGGAGGGAAGTAGCACAGGAGACCAAATAAATAAATTAATAAATAATGAAAGGAAGGTGGGCGGGTGCGGGAGGGAAATCAAACTAAATAAATATATACTAAAAGTATGGTGGCGGGAGTGGCAGGGAAATCAAATAAATAAATCATGAAAAGTATGGCAGGTGGGAGCAGGGAAAGGAGATGAGGACATGTGGCCACTCACCCTGGGATACTGCAAGCTGAGAGCAGGATCCACTCTCCAGGTCTAAAGCAGAGTGAGACCAGCTTGGGGCTTCCAGGAGTTCACCTTCCTGCTGGGGTGACCAATCGCGCCCCAGGTAGGCGGAGAGGGAGAGGAAAGGGGTGGGAGTTGGGAGGGTGGTGGCTCAGGGCCCGACGAGCAGGGGAAAGTGTGAGGTGAGGAAGAGTGGAACTTGGCTGTGAGGGAGCAGAAGGGAGAGAAAGGGAAGAAATATGAAACAAAAACAGATGGTGGCAGGAAGCGGCATAGGAGAACAAATAAATAAACAAATAAATATGAAAGGACGACGGGCGGAAACAAAAGTAAATAAATAATGAAAGTACGGTGGGTGAGAACGGGACACGAGATGGACATGTTTCTGATTAGAATGTGTTAATAATTCTCTGTACTCACGTGTGTTTTTTACATGAAAGATAAGACATTTATTCGGACTAGTCTATTTGTTATATAATTCAACCACAGAATTTTAGAGACACCATCTCTACTTAGTAGCTCTTTAATCATATTCTGTTTAAGAGTGGGCTTGGGGTTTGACCAAATACGCAGCCAGTGCAACACTATTTCAGTGTGCCAATCACCCTCAAAGCATCCTATGCCTATTTCAATGTTCACTGTGTATTTAGGACTCGATCTCTTCAGGCAGAAAAGATTCTTAAAAAAGTCATTTTCTATGACTTGTAATTCGGAAGTAATAGAGAACCCCCATAGCGATGAACCGTGCTTAGTGGCTGCCTTTGTTTGTGTGACATATTCCCTAAATATCATACAGAGGGGTTGTCCTTTACACATAGACCTAAAACGTGTTACTCCCCTTATCATTTTCTTCATTCTTATTCCCTGTTAGCTGATGTGGGTATCACCTGTTAAGGCTGTATAAAAGCAAATTCCAATGTAATCAAACGCATAAACCCTTGGAATCGTAGAGCCCTTATCTGTTATTTTAATAATCTTTTCTATTACAGGCCATGACGGCTGACTTATTCCAATTGACCCTCAAGTCCCGATTATTCATGAATTGCATGCATTTGTTGATTAACTTTCATCGAGCCATTGGTGTACGTACTATAAGCATGGTGTCCTTCGCATATGCTGGGATTATAAGGACCATAGTTCCAACCATAAAATAATCAGCATTGAACTCCACTAAAGCATCGTACGTACCATTTATATAAAGTGTAAACAATAGTCGGGCTAGCTCAGAGCCCTGTCTCACTTCAGAATTAACTGGAAAATAGGGCATGCAATGTCCTCTTGCCCCCACTTCGGACACATGTCTGATTGTTAAAATAAATGGCCATTAACACGTTTATAAAATTCATGGGGCAATCTAGGAACCTGAACATCTGCCATAGTTTGACCCTATTCACTTTATCAAATGCCGTGCTCATGTCCATAAATGCAAGATAAATCGGCACTTTTTAAAATATAAATGGAATAGACCGCCAACAAATATTGGTTCAGTGCTTGATCTCCTGTTCCTAAACCCGGCCGAAACCCAAATTATATGTCTGTCAGGACGTTATTTGTAAGAATCCATTCTCCCAAAGAACTTAAATCTGGTGTCAAGAAGTGATAAAGGCCTGCAGGCCAAGGTACTCGCGCTGTCCACTCTTTTAAATATTGGAAAAATAACCACCTGTCTCAAGCATTACATTAAAAACAATAGTAGGCAAAGGGGCCCAGACCTCCATCAGGTCTTGAAATGGATCATAAGGAACTGGATTGGGGCCTGGAGAGCGGTTAGGAATTGCTGTCATCACCTCCTCCGGCGAATGTTTTAGCAGGGAATTTAATTGCAGTGATTCCTTGGTTTCCACCGTTCCTATATATAGTGTAGAAAAATGGTCCACCCATGCCCTCTTCTCCACATTTGTCTCAGTGCCCTTTGACAAACATTGATGTGAAGGTCCATTTGCCACTAGATCCTAGAATATTTGCGAATCCTTCATTGCATCATTTTCCCATGCTAGCTCCTCTGAATCTCATACACAAGATTCTAATACTATCTTATATGATGCTCTTGCTTTGATTATATCAAGTCTGGTAGCATCACTGCTTTTTAAAGTGGTGAGTAAGATCTCTTTTGCCAATGTACATTCCTTATTAAACCAGCCCCTGCAGTGTTGCCTTTTTGTACATATTATTTTTTGAAGGTATCAGTGATATTTCCCACAAGTTCATTAAAAGCCTGGAGGATAACTTGAGGATCATTCACACCATTAAAAAGGGCTAGGTTTGGGGCTATTATCTTGCAATTAAAATGAAATTATGCATTCTCTATGTGAGTAATCACATTAGGGATTGGTAAGTGTGTCTGCCATTTAATACAAAGAAAGATAGGGTAATTATCACTACAATATTTACTAACCAATCTAAGTTCTTCAATGACATGCCATTGTATAGTAGATCCATGGTTGTGGACCCCTGCTGGTTTTTGAATGTGGGTAAACCTAGTGTGTCAGAAGAGGCATATACATTTGTATAACGAAGGCCCCATTCTATGAGCCACATATAAACCAATTAGCCATTTGCACATGAGCGTGGGTCCTGCATTTGGGGATCCAGAATCCCCAATGAAAGGTCTTCTGTTTCATCATAAAGATTGACAAGGTCCATTGCCAATGTTAACATTAAAATCTCCGCCTAATAGCAAAAGGGCATTTGGCTTTAGATGCTTTAGCACTTTTTCCAGCATAACTATTTTAAACGAAGCTAGGATAGTAGATTGCAGAGACTTTTGGGAACTGTAATAAAAAAGATCACAAACATCACACTTTTCGCAAAACTAAAGGTGAGACTTAAAGGCATGGTCTAGTAAAAATGTTTATTGTCCCTACGGGTCGGCCATGTTTTCTTAAGCCTAAGTGGCTCGATTTTAGAAAACTTTCCTATGGACCTTACCCGAGTTATCGTCCATTAAACGCACGCGAAAACAGTCACCAGGGAGCCACCATTTTGTGATAATCCTATCACTTGCCGCATCGCCCTGGCAGACCTGCTTCTGCGGCACTAAATCATTTCCCCCGCCCCTGAGCCTGACATTATCCAAACATTCATATTCCCCGCCTCTCTCCGTGACGTTACTGTGCTGCATAGGCAAACTCGCCCAGTCGTCTTCTACGCGACTTCACACAGAACCCGGAAACCAACACATACCATCTCACAACACAGCGCACCACAATTCGGAATATGAAACTGTACTTTAAAATCCAACAGCAACACGGTACATTTGGTAAAGTACATTTATTTGACATTAAATGTTTAGAGAATATTCAGCAATTGCCATATGAGCTCCGAAAGCAATTTATTTTCATTTATCTGTATCCGCAATGGTACACAGGGTGTTGCTTTTCGTTAAAAGAAGCACTTTGGAAGCACGGTGAACCGCAAGGCTGTTCCATCAACTAGGCACTAGTCCATCGTAAAGGTTGATATGTTGCTTCTAGCCACTAGTACAGCGTAAGGGCATGTGGGCCCTTGGCGATCGTCCCATAAAATTGTCAGGGTGCTCCAGTTGTTCACACGAAGGTGCAGGTGTCTCACGAAGAAACCGTCTGCCGGTGTCTCAAACCGATGACAGTAGCAGAAGGGGAGCAAATACCTGTTATGAAAACAAAAAAAATATAATTAGTCTCGCCAGCCGATCTTCTTTAATATTACTCATTTTATTTATTACAGCCGATCAGAAACTATTTGGTTGCAAGGATAGTTCAATGGAGTATGTTCGGCTCTAAAATCAATGCGAAAAGTAAAGAAATAAATTGAGGCCAACACACAATGATAAACGACAGTTAGTCTACATGCGTGTGGAATTATATGATATATGATATGGCATTTGTAACGCGCCTATACACAAGTGTTTCAAGGCGCGACAAGGCAGTTGGGGAACAAGGGCAGAGGGACAATGATCCTACTAGGCCAGGTGTCTTTCTGATCGCGCATGGGGAAGGCGGAAGGGGGGTAAAAGTGCTGTACATGGTAAGTCGAATACAAGATAAATAATAGGGCCAGCTGGTGGCAAGTGCAAGTTAAATGCTGGGAGAAGGGGCTGAAGGATACAGAGACAGTCCCGTAGTGCAGGTAGGCAGTGCAGGGAAAAGTGGCTGGGCCAAGGACCGAGATCGGTGAGACCAGTGGACCTGCATGCCCATGTGCCCACTACGGACACGTTTTCCTTGCTTTTCCTAGCGCTTCATTCATTCATTTATTCATGCATCCATTCAGTAAATCTTCATTCCGGTATAAAATCGTCTAAAGATTTACTCACATTATATTTGAAATTTCCATTGTGTCTCTTCGTAATGCAGTCTGTAAAACGGACCGTGCTCTTGACAACGATTTTTCGTATACTGAACTAAAATGAAACTCAGTCTAGCTTCTGAATTTTCTGCCTTATCGTCTCTTACTTTATTGCGCACCCCCTTCAAATGTAGTTCTTTCGGCATGGTCCCTGTCTCAAGGTCAAAAAACAATAGACCCTTATACTTCGAGTGCAACTTGTGGGCCTCTTCTGGGCGCGAGCTGAAAATCAAAGCCGCTGTCCTTCGCATTCTTTATTTGCAACATCACGTAGTAAAGGCATCTGTGAGAACTTGAAGTTTAGAATCCCTCTATGTAGTGCACCTCAATGTGCAAATGCGAACTGGCATCTCTCCCAAATGCCACAGCCCGCTTGGCGCGTTCTAAGGCCCACAATTTTGTCCCCGTTGTCTGCAAGCTTTGCAGCCCAAATGGAGACATTTAATTTTTGGCAGAAGGTCAGGGAAAGTATAAAGTACCACAGGAGTTGAGTTAAAAGTGAGATTCATTGTTTGTTTGTTTTATTATTTGCAATACGCAAGCCTCCCCTCCGTTAACAGTGCGCAAAAGTGCGCAGCATTTACATTTACATGAGATGAGACATGAGAAAAATATATACGTACACATATATGAGGTGAATAGAGAGAATTCAAAGATGACACCCAGCTTGTTCACCACCCATGATGGTGAAGGTAGGGGTTAGGGTTACAGGTACACTGTACAATAACATTTATTTACAAAAAGGCAATCGTATTGCAATTATTTAAACCGGGATTTGTACTTCACAACCAGCTTTGCTTCGGGTGGGCATGGCACAGTTGCAATGTTCGGTGGCAATGGATCACTGCTCTGCACAGAAACGTCCAAAATTCCATATCTGTGCTTCTCTAACACAGCAACAATAAGGCCTTTGACAAAGTCGAACTGCATTTCATCATAGACTGGTTTGATCACCCATTGCTTACTTCGTTTTGAAAACACCTTAGTGTAGCGAGGAATCCTTACTTTACCCCTAGTCCTAGATTGTTCACGTCCGACATTGCTGTTATGGGCCAAGACCGCCAGTAGAGTGTGATGTTTCATGCCCCAAAAGCTAAAATGCAAGCGCTTTGGCCTGTACTTAAGGCACATATTGTGGAACACCTCCAAATCTCCTGTGTGACAGAATTCTGTCAGCCCTCTCAAATCTCTTGATAGAGTTTTGTCGAAAACAATCTTCTCAAAGGCTTTGTGTGTCGGTGAAGATGGAATCAACCACTTCTTCTTCCGTGCCTCCTCTGGGGACAAAGGGCCATGTTCACATTGGTGGAAATGTTGATTTTCTGTCCAGCGGTGAACGTTGGTACAGTGGTGCATCAGTGACCGCCATTTTTCAAGTAGTATTTCCACTGACCCTTCACAAGTTTTTGAGCTCCACCAAAGATGGTTGGTGATAGAATGGGACCACTGCAAAATACTTTCAAATCCTTTTTTTTTTCCTGCAGCCGAGATTTTCTTAATGATTGATTTAGCAAGATGCCATATGTCAAATTGATGATTAATATGTGGGAACTGCTCTCTCATTGTCTTGGCAATTGAAACGTGTCTGTCTGTGGCTATGAGGTCGATGTGCATTCCCCTTGATTGTAGATATTCCACTGATTCTACAAATCCTAGTTTCTCCGTGGCCACTGAGGATGTACATTGTGTTACCTGCACGACCACCAAACTCACAATTTTCTTACTATCCATGTCCTGAAAGTGGTAGGTGCAGTACTTGGCAGAAAATCCGGGGCTGTCGCACTGTCCATCGCCGGCTAGCCTGAAACGTTTCCCTTCGAATGTACTTACTAGAGACAATTGTTCAATTTTCCAAGCATCACTAATGGCCGGAAACAGATAATCACGTTGGTATATGTAGAACAGCGATTTAGAAATGAAATGGAGTCCCACAAACTGAAAGAAAGCCTCTAACTTTCTAAAACTGGAGCCACTAAAAAGTGATGCAGCTGCACACAGTAGATTGCCTACTGGCATTTTCCCCAGCATCGTTTGTGCAGACCATGAGAACCTATGATTTAATCTACAGGCGGCATTTATTTTGACGTTACTGCCTTTTATTTGACGAGTCACATTAATCAATGGCTTCCCACATACTTTCCCTCTAACTGAATGCACATATTTCAGCATACTTATAATTTCCATCAAACAACTGTCGAATACAATGTATTTGCTCTCTTTCATTAGGCTGTCATCCTGCGTCAACGTTGTTTCGGCCTGTGACGTTGCAGAGATTTCAACACATTGGAAAGTAATATCGCTGCTATCAAGTTCTGATGCGTCTGTGGATGCTGCGGCTGGTTCATTCTCTGTCATTTCGACATCCATTACTTCAACATTGAAGGGAGAACACAACAATGTCGACAGGTTTTTGGGTGGCAAATTTTTGGCGGGTGTAGATTGTGTGAATTGATCTGCAACTACTTCAGAGCTATCTTCAATACATTCAATAACATCTTCTTGTGGTGGTGCGGTCGCACTGTAGCAATGGTCCAATGCAACTTTGCTGTATTCTCCAAACACAGTTAATTCATGTTCTGGCCATTGGACACGAGCATCTCGAGCCTGAACACGCCTCGCCTCAATTAATAGTTCCTCCATAGTGTAGATGGTCTGGCAAGCAACATCTCTCATTCGCTTCACTGTCTGTGTATGTATAGGTCTGACACCCACGGGTAACTGGAGGAGAGATTGGAAAAGGGATGTTCAGTTTAAACACAAGGTAAAGTGTAGTCCAATTGACTGGAAAAAAACATAAAATAGTCCCCAGCACAAACATTTTTTTAAAGTTATGAACTGTTTGTAACTAAACTTTTTTTGTTTTTTTTTCTTTGCAACTTTTTTGACTCTACCTTCAACATCTGCACGCTGTAGCTCCGATTCGTTTCTGCATGTCCTCCCTGTTAGGCGGAAACCTATGCAGTTCCCTCTGGGACCACTGCAAAAGATTTAGGACTACAGGTGTTTGGCGGTGAACCCACTTGGTAGCAGTCTTTACCACACAGATTCACTTGGTAGCTGTGGCTGAGCAGTCAGACTCCCCTCAAGAAGAGTTGAGCAGTATGTGGAGAATACAAAATAGGGCAATTCTTCCCAGCAAGACAAGTAAACACGCAACGAGGCTTAGTGTAAAGATATTAAGGTATTTATTTATAACAAAAACATCTATGAAAAACACTATGGCACTTTCACGGCAAACAAATCAAACACAATTACTCTACGAAGAAGAAACGATCAATCCCCCTAGCAATATTTCGACAAGTCTAGGTTCTACCGGCACCACTTATTTACAGACAGAGGTGTATACCTCAACCTAGATGGCACTCTAATATTAGTTAGGATGGGAGAGAAAAAGATAGGCAGGTTACGAAATCAACACAGTTCAATACTTCACGGGCAAAATGTACGGTAAGAAGGCAGGACCCACAATAGATCATAAAGTTCAGAGGCCAGGCACACTCGGAGAGAGGCACGTCTCTAGTGGAGATGCATTCAAGTCTTTGTAGCAAATTGTTATTGGCAGATTGAACCAGTTCAGAACAATAAATGAGAAAAGCTTGGAGGCGACCCAACGGAAAGGAGAGGATTAAGACACCTCACTCGAACCGATCGAAAGGGAAGCCAGGCGGACACGGTACCTTGTTGTGGAGGGCAGCTCCGGCGGGGGCAGTTGCTCCTGGTGGTGGGTGCACGTCGGGTCTTTGCCAAGAGTAGAGAGGTTCTCGTCGTTGAAGAAAAGTGAAGTCCGGTGCACCACCAGGGAAGAGACCAGCCGCGGAGTGCTCCGTCACAAGGCACCACCTTTTGGTCGCGGTACAGGGGTAGTGGCTATCCGGTTGCCGAGGTGCGCTGCACGGGCAATTCAACCACTGCGTCCTGAGGCGGATAAAAAGCAAAGGAGACTGGTTGTTCCCACCAGTCAGGGGAAGAGTCTCTCCGGCAGGGAGATCTCCTCTGTCGTCGGGAAGTGGTGAGTCGGCTCAGCAGGGCTCCACCGGAGGTGTCGTCGTTGCAGGTCGGCTCAGCGTTACCCTCGTCGGATTCTTAGGTCCTGTGGCGACTTCTGAAGATCCAGTCCCAAAAGCCTGCTTTTATGCAGAAAACCCCCATTCATTCAGCCTAGCTGTCAATCAACACATGCTAAGTGGTGAGCGGGAAGGCTCACCACTTGGGCTATTCACTCCAGACCAGAGTTGGCAAGGTAACTCGGTCCAGGGTGCCTAAAACCCCTCCCACAGCCCTGTGGTAACCCAGACAGAATGGCACCACTTTGGAGGGTCTCTGTACAGAGCCCGCCAAAAGTGGAACAAAGGGCTCAACCTTTGGTTTAGGAGTCACAGAGACGAACACAGACGCCATTTTAAAAACCGAGTTCTGGCAGAAAATACCATCCGATAAACTTATTTACGATAAGTAGACCGGTGGTATGTTAGAGATTAACGAGTAAAAGTATCAATCTCCAACAATGGGACGAATACCATAGGGTTAGGTTTGGGGTCGAACATAACAAGTAGTTTCCACTGCCACCAGCCAAAACTCGACGAGGGGGGACGGGACAGTGCCCCCTAGAGTAACAGATCCAGGAGTAATCGAATTACCCCTACTAGTACTTCCACAATAAGATGGTTTGTACTCGTTCTGTTAGTAAATTTAGGTCTAGTAAAGCCAATGGTGACTTTACATGCCCGGGGAGACAGTAGTCAGTCCCCGGGTATGGAGTCTATGGTGGAGGTCCGCTAGGACACCCCAGTGCTACGGCACATAGGGTGCGGTGTAACACACATAGAAAAACATATGAGACCCTATGGAGTAAAAGACCCCATAGCCCATAGAACACATTGACATTCAAAGGAATTACACACGTACATGTCCAAGAGTGGGAGAAAAAGAGTCTCACTCTTGGCAGGATGGAAAAAAACAAACTCCCGAAATCCAGCAAAGCTGCTCGGGGACTCACTAGGTTAGGAAATTCAGCCTAAACAGAGAATTCTCCCTAACACTCCCTTCCTCTTGCGCTGCAACGACTATATTTTCTGTATCCGCATAGACAGCACGGAATGAGGCTCCATCGTCTCCCTGAAACATAGTACTTTCATTACTATGTATCAAAATATTGTTAGCATAAAACACACGTGAGGACGAACACACAGGTACATCTCAATAGTCAAACACGATTTAAACATTGTGTGCAACAATCAAACGACAAGTATTCGACCAGTGATGATCTGTTTCGATGGAGCTGTCAGTATCCATACCTCTGGCTCTGCATGGACTGCCATGAATGGTTGTGTTGGAGAGGAGGCATCAGCATCTCCCTGAAACACAGTACTTGCATTAGTATGGTTTTCAATATTGGAAACATAACACACACTTGGGGTCGACGGCACAGGTACATATAAAGAGATAACCACAAATGATGCATTGTCTAAAACAATCAAGGAAAATATAAGTATGCAGATTTCATCGACTTATTTCTCTGATTCCTTTACATCTGCATCATCAAAATGGGATGTTGTGATTGTAGTGGAAGCTCCGTTGTCTCCCTGAAACACAGCACTTGCGTTAATAGGGAAGAAAGTATAGCAAATGGAATCACGTTATATGATCACGCATGATGGAGCTGTCAGTATCCATACCTCGTGCTGCTGAAGAATATCTATGGATGTTGCAAATGTAGTGCGCACTTCCGAAAGCTGTTGCGCAGATTCGTACACGCATGGTCCTGCTTCCACTTCTCCTGGAATTACTTGAATGTCAGGCTCTGCATCAAGTGCAGGGGTTGACGCTCCATCAACTGCCTGAAACATAGTACCTGCATTAGTGAGGATTACAATAGTGGAAACATAACACACACCTGGGGTCGACAGCACAGGTACATATCAACGGCTAACCACGAATGAAACATTGTGTAGAACAATCAAACGACAAGAATTCCAGCTCTGATGATGACGCTCGATGGAGCTGTCAGTATCCATACCTCCTGCTGGTGAAGAACATCTAGAAATGTTGTAGATGTGGCGGACGATACAGCATCTCCCTGAAAGACAGTACTTGCATTAGTATGGATAACACAAATTGTAACTGAAAACAAACACCAGAGGACGATAACTGAGGTGTATATCAATTGGAAAGCTCTAACCAAACATTCGGTAAAATAATTACATGATAGAATAAAACTATTACTTGACATGCATAAAACAAGTCTGTAGCGGATTAGCCTAGTAAGATTACCTGATACGCGCTAGAAGTGGTTGATAACTGCGACCACGTCAAGGATGTAGAATGTTCTTGCTTCAGATCCAAGGGATAGTCAAGAAGTTGTAAAGGTAAATTAATGATTGATAATGAAATGCCAATATTAAAAATAGCCATGTAAGGCGACAGAATACTTGAAAAATGCTCAATACAGCACAGTTCCCTGTTCCCATATATATACATTGCGTTTGTGGGTTATGAAATCGAAAAAGAATATATTGATAAATGTCATTATTCAAAAAACTATACACTCATATCAATATCGAAATTATTACAAGGGATAGAACACCTACAATAGGAATTAATCCATTCAGCTACATACACAGTACCGCAAGGCCTAAAGCTAAATCCGGACACTTGTTTCACCGGTGGCGGAATGTGGACGAATAGAGTGGTCGTAGCGTTTTTGAGCAATTTCCGTGTCGTTCGCCGTTTATTCTTCTTTGTTACCCAAGATGTTGTGTACATGTCCAAGGAAAAGTGCCGGCTGCAGATGCGGTATCGATCACCCCTCTTGTCCTGTAAGACTTGTTGGACTCTACTTTCCAGCTCATCCAGGGGATATCCGCAATGTCTGACCCATTCTCTTATTCGATCAACAGTTTTCGGGAATACATGCATTGTAGTGCCTTCAGATTTTGCATGGGTCTTCGAAGGGCAACCGCTAATCGAACAGGCAGGCATTGTTGATAAATCTGAAAAGTAAATATCGACATTATTATACAATCTTCAAGAAAAAAGATGTGATACAAAAGTAAATGAATCATACAATGATCAATGCAAGGTTTGTTTTGGTCGCAGGAACTATACCAGTTCATTATGTGCGGCTTAGTATTTCCATAAGTTGCAGAAATGTATAAATGATGTGACTAAAATCTGAACATGTGACTCGTCCCTTGGATGTTCTGTCTTGCACGAGAAGGAAACATGCTTACATTATAGACTGGACCCCCAAAGGATGCAATTCGATGAAAACAGACACAGATGAAAATAAATAGATCTATTGATAGCATAGCAATGGAAACTCAAGTCAATAGCAATGAGACCAATGAACATAGCACTATTGTGTACTCTACTCGCAAATAGATAGAAATTCAAAAATCTGCGAAATATGACTAGGATACATGGCCTTACCTTGACCAACAAACAGTTGGATTCAGCAAGCAGAGCAGTATATTGCAGGAGAATAGGTGGGTGGCCACAGCTAGCACACTGATGGGTTTGCTCTAAGCGGTCACAGAAGTTCATGGATAGCACGACGACAAGCAGATTAGCGTAGATCTCAGTGGTTGCCAGGTAGCACGTTCAGGAGTTGACTTGCAAAGCACAAAGATGTTCTAATGAGACATATCAAGTGGTTTATAAAGTATTAGAAACAGGGGTGTGTTTGTGAATGAATGACGTATGTATGTTGTGGTATTAGGGGGGGCGGCCTGCTTCAAGGGGAGGGCTGGCTGGAGACACAGGGTCTGAGGAGGCCATGTGACCGATGGCCCCTTGGCGTGGGATACCTGTTGAAGTGTACATGTAGTTTGGCACCTTGGCCTTTCGCGCCCCTGACAGCGCGCATCCACTGGCGCGAACCGCCTTTGATAGAGGGGGTGGGATGGATGGGCCTGGGGTGTGCAGATAAGGCACAGGAAGACTGCTGAATGGAGACACACTTATGTGGATTGCAGGGGGGAGGCCTGCTTCAAGGGGAGGCCTGGCTGGAGACACAGGGTCTGAGGAGGCCATGTGAGCGATGGCCCCTTGGCCTGGGATACCTTATGAAGTGTACATGTAGTTTGGCACCTTGGCCTTTCGCGCCCCTGACAGCACGCATCCCCGGGTGCGAACCGCCTTTGATAGAAGGGGTGGGATGGATGGGCCTGGGGCGTGCAGATAAGGCACAGGAAGACTGCTGAATGGAGACACACTGATGTGGATTGCAGGGGGGGCGGCCTGCTTCAAGGGGAGGCCTGGCTGGAGACACGGGGTCTGAGGAGGCCATGTGAGCGATGGCCCCTTGGCGTGGGATACCTTTGAAGTGTACATGTAGTTTGGCACCCTGGCCGTTCGCGCCCGTGACAGCCCCCCATGCCAGCGCTCATCCCCGGGTGCGAACTGCCTTTGATAGTATATCGTTGCTTATCAATAACAAATGCCACATACCGGAGATTCTTGTGAGCACAGACACACACTTCAACCGGTGTATTATAGTGGTCAAGACCCTAAGGCCTGTAATTGTTAGTATAGATATATGTGTGACTTTTATAGAGACATAACCTACTGAAAGACTTTGAACAAGTGTTATTTAGTGCATGCATTATCGAGAATATGTTAAGTTAGCTTAGATAGATAGTGACCACCCTGCTTCACAGCGACCAGACCTTCACCCATTCGTAGCACAGATGTCTGACATCCATCCTTGAATGGAGACACACTTGATTCATTTAAAAAATCGAAACAACCGTTGTTAAAATATATGTGGTGTTTTATTTTGTATCTTATTCTGATGACACAAAAATACAAGACTTTAAAGATTATACAGGTCAGGTTGCAGCACAGCGAGAGAAAATCCCCTGTACTGACCGCTGTCACTCGGGAACGTTTCTCTTATGGCACGAACGGCACAGGCGGGTATCACTCTTCGAACGTGGTGTCCAAGCCTCCCGTGGAGCCACCATGTAAAGGAAAGATAGGCCACCAGCCTGCACCACCTGTGAAAAGGAATGAAACAAACTTTTTAAATGACCAAGATAAGTTTAATAAACCTTTGTTGTCAATGACAAATCTTGTAACAAATGGCACTCTGCACGGACAAATGCTATCTAGACAATGCACACTATTCAATGACTTTCATGCGTTACTATGATATGAATATATAATTTTGGATATAGTAGAAGACCATGAAATAGGAGTGGCATGACAAGCAGAGTATACTTACTCGTTACTCGGATTACGAGGACGAACAGTTGCGCGAAGTTCGTGCATAAGCACCATCATTATTCTCAACACGGCCCGTTTGAGGCAGGCTGCCCTGAAGTGTGGCAGCTCGGTGATGCATTGCGGTCGTGGCTCGCCTTCCGAAATGTAGGCCAGGCATCCCGAGTCTTCTCGGCAGCAGCAGTTCTCCTCCTCGGTTGGCATTAGCTCGCACCGATTGCATGTGCACCAGGTGGAGACGCCTTCCATGCGACTAGGCCCAGGCTCTTCATCTGTTGAATCGTCCTCCCAACTGCCGTCCGAATCCCCATCGTTTTCGCGTGTTTCCCTTTCCAGTAGTTCCTCCTCGGTATACTCGGGCTCGTACATGAAGGGCATTATTGTAGCCATTGTGTGGTAAACAAAGTAAAATAATTTACCAAGATGGTACAGGTGTTCACACGGGCTACAAGCGGCTAAGGTAGCTGACCAGAGCACAGAAACAAGTCACAAAATACTCTAAGTAACACAGAGAGAGGAATGGAATCGAAAATCTGCTGCTGTGTGTTGTGAAACGGTCTGTTTATACTTATTGAGGAAAGAGGCGTCTTGCCATTTCCATGGCGACACGTCATTAGCTGAAGCGCAGCGAATGTTGACACAAGACGTGCTTTGGCGTTGGGAAATGGGCGGTACGAGTCTGCTGATGACAGGCACAGGGGCGGGGGAATTGATTTAGTGCCGCAGAAGCAGGTCAGCCAGGGCGATGCGGCAAGTTATAGGATTATCACAAAATGGCGGCTCCCTGGTGCCTGTTTTCGCTTGCGTTTAATGGACAAAAACTCGGGTAAGGTCCATAGGAAAGTTTTCTAAAATTGAGCCACTTAGGCTTAAAAAAACATGGCCGACCCGTAGGGACAATAAAAAATCTTACTAGACCATGCCTTTAACATCTGAACAAAATCCAGATTGGTCTAAAAACCTTTAACCGTAAATTTCAATGAAGCGCTGACAAAGATAGTCAGACCTCCATGGATTGGCCACTAGAAGAAGATCCTCTATTGCCCAAGTATCCTAAAGCAAGCTCAAGTTCTGCTTTTTTAAGAAGCTCTCTATCTCTTGGTCTAAAAGTTTAGAATGAGCACCACAATGTTCCAGTATAGCAGGGCAATTGAATAGAGATGTCTAACCTCCTTGGATGTGCCTCCTGTCTCCCTTATGATAGACAAGGTTCCGGCAAGAGCGAGAAATGGCACCTCAGTCAGTCACTTAACCTTGCCTAGGTTGAACAAGATTATAAATCTGTTATTCATGGCCACTTGTCCATCTCTCGCAATTAATGACGCCTAGCTTTGGGTTTGCTTTCTACCACTGATCTTGCATAAAGCCTTTGCACCTACAATAGTAGCGGAGGATCTCTATTAGGCTGGTTTCTTAGAGGAGAAAGACTAAAAGGATGACAAAAAGGGAGGAATATCAATCTATTGGTTCCTCTACCTTGTCCAGGAACAAACGTAATTTAACTCTAGATCATTTACTGCCCTTGCTATAGCCCATTGCCAACCTACCACCAGATGTTGACAAGGACCCCGGCTACATAGGTGACAGATATAACACCACGATGGAGCAAGCAATCAACCAGATGGCCCCTCTAAAACTTTGAAAGGACAAACCTACTTCCCACCTAAATAAATGGTTTACTGCTGACCTAAAACTTATCTGCAATGAAAAAAGATCTGCAGGAACCATGTGGAGGAAATCCCCTCCACCACTAACAAAGAGAAATGCATAACTGCTGCCTCATCCTATAAAGCAGCCATTCTCAGAACCAAAATAGAAATCTGTAATGAAAGAATCCTAAATGCTAAGTCAAGCACAAAGGAACTTTTCACTATTCTTAAGGAAGTCAAGACCCCAGCACCACTTATTGAAGCATGCTTGAAAGACGCTGCATGGTGTGCTAATATTTAGAAGTCCCTTTCAGATAAAATAGAACTACTACAAGCAAAAATAGAAAGAAAAATAAATAAAAATAAACAATCTCCTACTTCAACTCTGAAAACCTTGGCCATCAACATCCACCGTGCACCACCTTCCACTTCTCTCCAGTTTCCATCAAAAAAGTGGATAACATCATCCTTGGGATAAAACCTTCGAATTGTCAAGGTGACCTATGCCCCGCCTCGATCATCAAGGATGGAGCCAAAGAATTAGCACCTTTCATTACAACTCTGATAAACTCTTCTTTAAAAAACTGTTCAGTTCCTGATAACCTCAAAGAAGCTTGGGTCATGCTTTCTAAAAAAAAAACCTAGCCTAGACCATAACATTCCCTACAATTATAGGCCTATCACTACGGCCCCTTTCCTCTTAACAATTCTTGACCGTGCTGCCTATATCCAAATTCAAAGACACCTCAACAACAATAATCTACTAGGCCTCCGACAGTCTGGCTTCAAACCCAGACACAGTACTGAGAGGGCTCTGATAGATCTAAAAATTCAGATGGATGAACTGAAAGACCAAGGCAATCTGGCCATCCGCCTTCTTTTAGACCTATCAACCTGGTAGACCATAAAATCCTGACTAGACACTTAACCTCAGCGACTGCCTTCTCACCAAGTGCGGCCAGCTGGGTTCAATCCTTCCTCTGTAATAGAACCATTAGGGTCTTTGCGCCCTCAGCCTCCGCGGCACCAGTTCTCATCCACTGTGGAGTTCCCCAAGGCTCCTGTGTCTCGCCTACGCTCTACAATATATTTACTAAGCTCCTCTTTGACCGTCTTGACAATCTGGGTGTCACCTACAATAATTATGTGGATGACACCCAGATCCTCATAACGCTCGCTGATTGCTACACTGAAGACACCAAAATGATCAGCAACCTCTATCTAGAGAGCCAAGCTTGGATGGCCACACAGTCTGTGTTTAAACAACGACAAGACTGAATGATCATTGGTTCCCAAGCTCACTTAAACAAAATAGACAAATGCTACTCTGCATTTATCATTGATGGGAACACCATAAATGTTCGAGCAAAGTCAAAACACTGGGGGTCTACCTAGACTGTACGCTTTCGCTAAAAAAACAAGTTAACACCACAGCCCCATCCACAGCCTACACTAACAAACTCATAAATGCCTGCAAACCGTTCTTATCCACCAACAGTTGCATTACACTAGCTAGATATTTGATACTCTTGAAGCTGGATTATTGTAATACCCTATTCCTTGAGTCCTCCTCACAGAACCTTAACACACTTAAAGTTCTTCAGAACAATGTCTTAAGATCGGCCCTAAATTGCCCTCACTCCAGTCACATCTCATCCTGCAGAAGAGAAGCACTTTGGCTGCCCACACGTGACAGAATCACACTACGGTCGCTAGTCATTACCCACAAGTCTCTAATATGGCCCCGAAATACCTGACAGATAAATTCTCTAGACATCAGTCAAACAGACCCACCAGATCTAACTACCTCAACAAATCTCCATCCCAAAATACAACTTAAAAACGGCAGGAACTTCCAGTTTCCCAGTGCTAGCGGCCAAGTGCTGGAACTCCCTCCCTCCAGACATTGGAGCAGAACCATCTTTTTGGTCTTTCAGAACCAAGACTAAATCCTGGCTCCTAGCCCAAACACCTGTAACTCTCTTGTTACACCACTTATGGTATTTACCTGCATGGACAAACTGTACACTTTGTGTTGTGCTTTTACCTATAGATATTGTAACGAATGTATATTCAACTGCAAATATGTTTTTTTTCCTGTTTTCTGCATCTCTGTAATAACTTGATGTTTTTGTTTATAAGGTGATCTGTATATATGAATGTCCACTGAATCTGATTCTTTGTAAAAACTTGTTGTGTTTGTCTTTAAGGTGATATGTAACCCACCATGTACCAAAGCATAAGCACCCAGATACCCTTGGGTGAGATGCGCTATATAAGTAAATAAACTAAACTAAACTAAACTACTCTTTCCATTTATGATGCTTTTATCTGAGCATTTGGCCAGATTTTAGTTAATTAAATAAGTTGTTAAATTGGGATTTGAAAGTGTGATCACTATACAATCCCTCTTGATGGATTTGGGAGTTTGTCATGAGTATTCATTGCAGATCTATAGCTGGGCCTATCAATTCTGTATTCACCCAATGAGCAGCCGTATTAATCAAAGTAACACTTGTTGGAGTAGAAGCATTAAGATTGGCACTCTTCTATATCTGATCAGGAGAGGCATTGCCTGATAAACATTCTGATGTCTGGTTTAATATTTTATATTTGCTTATAAAAAAGTGGGCCTCCTTTAGAAGCCATTGTAGTAGGGGAAACATTACTTTGAGCTGCAACTTCTATGTTTCTTTCAGCTACCTGGATTCGCTCCTCTATTTTGCCCACCATTTCTTTGAAATATGAATCTAAGCGGGATTGGGATTTATCTTTTACTTTCGCGGATACCTTCTTAGGTTTTTTCTCTAGAGGTAATAATTGTGCTTCTTTTGCTTTACACTTTACATTTCACCAGCCCTTCTACACCCTCCTTTTCCCAATAAAGCAACAACTATCCAAACAGGTACCCTCCAGGTGTTAGAGCATTGGCCCCGTGCTCTAAGAGCATTTCACTAATCACACTTGATCAATGATTCTAATGAAAAATGAGTCCTATACAACTCAATTGATAAAAATATAAATATGCAGTTGCAAATATATACAAATATTAAAAGTTGCGCATTCTTGTATGTATGGCCCAGGTTTAATATGTAGGACTAGGGTGCAAGGTACAATATACTAAAAAGTAGAAGTAAAAACTATTTACATACATAAATATTCCAGGAAAATAATTTAGTTGAAGGGATGTTAAGGTGAACAATATATTGTAACAAAACCTTTGAAATTCAAGGAAAACCTTTAGTTGCAGGGACGTTAAGGTGAGAACGTAATGCAACAAAACCCCTGAAATACTGCTAAAGCCACCTTAACTTCATGCCCCCTGTTGCACAGCCTATTTCTACAGTGATGACATCAGATCATAAAACAGGATGGGACATGTATAACACTGTTGTTGTAGAATTGAACATGTATTAAACATGAAACACATTTATTTACTGCAACATTACAAAACGGAATGGAACATGTATTACACGGTCTCTGGGCAACATTATAAAACTGGAAAAACAAAATAAAAACACATTTGTGTTGAATGTTGTCTTTGAGAACCCTGGCCTGTAAGAGTCTGAGACGCAACACTTAACCATTATGCTACAATGCTATTATTGTTTGGATTCTCACAAGTTTCATACTTAGCCTTTTACAATTGGGCATATTAAATTGTATGCTTAGTATGAAATGTATGCACTGTGAAGGATTAAGTTATTGTGGCGTAGTGGTTAAATGATGGTGCTTCAACTCTGGCAAACTAGGGTTCAAGACTTTGAAAATAATGAAAACAGGATATTTTGGTAAACACTTTGTATTTTGGACTGTGTAGTCTTAACAGGCATGCCTTTGATCCATGTGGCCTCCTTCAAGGACACGTTCACCCAATCACTGAATGCTTTTAAGAAGGTCTTTTGGGCTGCACTGCCAATGGGTTAATAATAGTTGCACGTCTTCCCCACGCTTTCCATCTCTTGCTGACCCTTCTTGTGCATATTTGCTGTAATCCCATCCAGCCCTTCAACCTATACCCACAAGCACATTTTCTTTTCACTCTCAAATCTATCCCAATTTCAAAAAACCTTACCATATAGCCGGTCCCTGGTGCACATGGTCACTTTAACCCCATTACCCATTGGTCATCCCTCGTGGTCTTGGCCATTATCCAGGTTGTCCAGGTCATGACATTATGCTATGACCCGGATAATATGACCACTGCCCATGGCCACAGGCTATACCTCAGTCACCACAGATATATTGCTATTTTCTGCACCTACATTATGACACTTGTCAAAACATAATCATGCGTTCAGTTCTTTGCTAATGCTCCTTACACAACTTTGCTGGAAATCCACCCATGTTTTATTTTGTCAAAACTATCAAAATGTAAGGGCATACAATAGTCATATGCCTAAGCCCCCACTTTGCAAAATTCATTCAGACTGTGCAGAAACATTCAATGTTGGGTCTATAATCTTTCTGAAAACCTTTGTCCAAATTCGTCAAATGGAAACAAAGTTACAAGCCATCTAAAAATGTTGATACCCACCTCTAATTTTGCCCGCTCTTCACAAAATCCCACCAAATTTTGCAATGACATTTATATCTAGATCTGAAATATTTTATGCTAACTGTTCTGCAGATTCGTCAAATTGCACCACATTTTAAAGCCTTTACAGTTTTTTGGGCCCCACCCTCTAATTTTGTTCCCTCTTGACGAAACAGCATCATACTTTGCAAAACCATTCAGAGTCAGGTCTAGAATGAAATTCCCGAATTTCATGCAGTTTCATTGAGTGGCACCAAATTTGTAAGCCATCACAAAAAAGGCATTTCAACAACTCTGTAATACACAAATAAGCATAGATGCCCCTGAACATTTAAAATGTTTGTGGACATCACAGGACTGTCAAGACTGTGTGCCCAGTAAACTGCCATTGACAGCTACCAGTATTTCTGTAGCAAATGATAGTACAGCAACAAGAAGATTCAAACAAAAACAGTGTTTCCTATTTAAAACTGTTGCACATGTAAACTTCAAATAAACCATCTAAACTTTTTACAACCTCTAATATCTGTACTAAAATAGCATTTCCTTACACATACTGTGTTTTACATAATAGGAGTTTGCATAGCATTAAGCCCAAAGCCAAGGGGACATTCCTGCATCTGATACTGACCCAAGTAAATATCAGACAACACCAGCAAAAATAAAAACATCTTTTTAAAACAAACACATTTGTATATCACCCCAAAAATCACTTTAACCCACATAATAAGTGATTAAAAAGCATTCTAGATAAAATCACATTTCTACTGCTCGGTGATAAATCTTTTATTTTGAAAACAACAAGTATACTTCATAATTTTATATCATGCACCTCACTAAAATTATATTTCTTTGTAATAAATAACTTTCAATATTTATTCCCACCCATTTTCTACATATACAACAGCAGCACTTCATTGTAAACAAATGCAGTAAAAACACAGAAAACCACAGGGCCCCATTATGAACATATTATCAAATCAAACTTTCAACACAACAATAACCAACAACTGATTAATGGCAATCATATTTTATCACAGGTAACATGAACTGCAGGGAGTTTCATACTTTCCAAAATCAAAACCACAAAACGAGGACTATATTATAAGAAAACAAATAAAATGGCTGACATGTTCACTGCAACCTATCACAATGAAGTACACATTAACAACTTTAACACTACCCAATTAGAAACACCAAAACACAAACAAACCCTGCTCAGCATCAAATGTAGCCACATATATTGAATGCGGCTACAAAGCTCACTTGTAACCGCGGGCAGACGTACATTTTTCAACAACCCCAAATCAAACTAAATTGGCCCTGAAACCTTTAAATCAAATAAGTAAACAGCCACGTACATGAAATAACATACACAAATACAAATCTGTACT
Organism: Ambystoma mexicanum; assembly: GCF_040938575.1. Classification (NCBI taxonomy): domain Eukaryota; kingdom Metazoa; phylum Chordata; class Amphibia; order Caudata; family Ambystomatidae; genus Ambystoma; species Ambystoma mexicanum. The sequence continues at coordinate 920,757,496 of NC_090922.1, read as the reverse complement.
GTATCATCCACATAAAAGTATGATTATTGCACAGAAAATGTATATTTTTAGACACAGCTGACTCCAGCCACAACAAATGAAATGCAGAATAGTATTGACGCACCAACGCACATGCTTTTTATAGATGCATTTCTACAAGATCCCCACTTAGATGTCTGCTGATAGCTGCGGCTATGCGCAAAAACGTAGAATTCAAAATTGCATTTCTACTGCACCAAACACCAAAAATGGTCCCAAATATGCCTACCAGCCCCTTCTGCTCCTCATAGTCCTCCTCCACTGACCTTGTCTCTTATAATCCCCAGAATACTCAATACATTTAAAATGCCACCCCACCCAAAATTTCAGAGAGCCGCAACTACCACACGTCCACAAACACATGACATATCACTTGCTCAAATATAGCCACAGCTGCAATGGGGGGAGGGGAGTGTCTACCCGTATTGTTCAAACCAGTAGCACAGAAAGGTATGTCAATGAAGAAGCATACCACCATTAACAAACAAACCCAATTGCCATAGATAATAACAGAAGAGGCTAGTAGGAGACACCATTATGGCAAAAGAAACCTTAAATATTCCCCAACAAACTTTCAACCAAATGTTCCTCATGTCCACACAGGTCGACCAGTATACAAATGGATGTACACCTCAATATTCAAATGTTTACGACAATTCCTCAATCAATATGTTAAAATAAAAGACAAAAATAGAATCAAAATTGTAGAAGATATGGATTTCTGTCCAGTTCGCATCCACAATGGACTACACGGTCATTCATTAGCTTGCATTTCAGGAACCGCTCTCCTAAAAGGAGCAGCCCTAGAAGTGCTGAGACTAGTAGAACACATTGAAAGTAAATATTTTGGAACTGAACCAAAATTGGAAAACACAATTAACCTACAAAACATTAGCCGCCAACTTACAAATACTACCTTTCTTACAAACACATACGAAAAAGAAATAGCAAAGTTTGAAAACGCATTTGCTGACATTTCAGGCAAAGTATGTATCTGTTTTTGCAGAGCTGCCCATAAGAAAAGTACAAAAATGGTAGATATGTCCTACAAGATAGAAGACAATGAGAAAATAAAATGGTTCCAATTGGTCTTGTACCTAAAAGCAGACAATCGATACAGCATAACTAACCCCCTAATTGCTTGCATATACTGTGATAGTATGCTTGATGATAACTAAATGCCATCTTGAGCTATGAATAATATGTCCACCTCCAAATGTTCTCCAATTATTTAATCTATATGAGAGTATCATAATTCAAACAGTACATCCATTCCAAGCTATAATACGTCTGCAGCCTAAGACTGCCAAATTCCCCCTATCAAAATTACGCAAAGGCATTCATGTCAAGGTAGAATACTTACCATTAGACCTTAATGAAGATGTGCAACACTAGGAAGAAGATGACCAGTATAACAATGTTTGAATGTACTAGTCAATGGTGTTCCGACAAAAGACAAAAAAATTGACAACAACTTGTTGACTCGAACAAAGTTAACTAGTTGACTTGAACAAATTTAAAGAAACCGTAGAGTATCTTAAGTAAAACAATGAATACTACAAAGATAAGCACAGAAGAAAACTTAAAATAAACAACGTAAATATATGAATATATGTCAACAACAGCCCAATTTGAACATGTTGATGCTATCACTACAGACAACATTCTTGATCAATATACAATTCCACCACTACACTCCAGAGACAACATGGAAGATGCATTACAAACATATTAAATGTGTCAAAGGGTCTCCAATGAATATATGGAAAAAAGCTTAGAAGCACGTTCTTTTCCACTACTCTTCCCTACAGGAAAAGAAGGAAGACATGATGAAAGACCCATGAAGGATCAGTGCATCAGAATATCGTTCTCTAGGAATATATTCTGAAAATTCAAGATACCAGCAAAATGTTGAATATGTTTTCCATATCCTGTTTGAAAGCAAACTAGAAACTCCATGTTACGGAGTTGCACACACACACACACTAAAAACAGGCATGCACTTTCTAAACATGCCAGCTACTGAACTCCTTCAAAAAATAAATGGAAAATCTCACTGCAAAGAATACTGGTACTGATGTCATGTTGATGTACACTGCATGTTAAGGAACATAGCTCCCACCCACATGGTTTGTTACTGTGAGTTGTGCAGAATAAGCATGGGATGACATGCATGAATTCATACACACCGCAAACCAAAATGAAGAAGGAATAGACATAAAAAAGTGCAGGAGAACTCTGTTTTCTCGATCCTGTCAATGCCTCAAGATAATTTCACCATTGTTTCATTGCCATGTTGTATTTCATCTGTAATACAAAAGTGTTCTCCACTTGGAGAAGTAGAATGCTGATTTCGGAGGAAAGTATATCAGTCCAGAGTAACATCACACATTAACATGCTTTTGTGGATCAGTGATGACATTGTTTTACAATGTACTGAAAAGTACATTACCTGTGACATCCCTTTACAGGACATACATAATGACCTACCGACACAAATCTTACATTTCCAATGACCTACGTTTGGCAAATACTGCTGACATCGATACAAAAACAAATGGAAATGCTTCATCATATTGTCATTTTGGATTCCTGTGAAGACTGGAGGGGGTTGTCTGTACTTCTGCTCTCTATATATTCTAGAGGAGAGGCACAGAGGACCCCAGCCAAGATTCTCTATTATTGGTGCGTGGTCGAGCAATCAAGGCCTAGCTTCTCAGGAGGTGATGCAGGCTGGTTCTTAAGTACATTGCAGTCCCCAAGCCCCCACAAAGGAATATCCACACCCTGTATTAGTTAAAACACAGTCATTATATAATTAATCTTCAAGGTTATGTACACTATCAAAATAACTCACTTTGTGGTCAGAAAATCTACAATGACAAATATATACAGTTCTAAAGTGGTACCACAGTTATTATCAGATCTCATTAAAGTGCATCAACTATACTCTGGTCAAATCTGGACAGATCAAGGAATAAAAGTAACCAACAACAGATATAAGAGGAAAGCAGTTGGTTAGAACAATAGGCAGAATACTGGTCCCTACCACTAGACACAGTTCTGTGTGGAGATCCCCCCACCTGGGCAACCTGTAGAATAAAGACATACCACAATCCCAGTCCATATATTGTTGACAAGAGTCTTTCCAATAGTTCAGCAACCCCGAAGTACCTGGTGTTGTCGAGATCCTCGTTGGGAAATCGACTGCCCCTCTTGAGTGCACTCCCTTTAAGGCATGGGTCGTCGAACGTCCGGCGAGAGGAAGGGTGAACCACGGCGGTGAAATGGAAGCTTCGTTCCTGTGGTGCTCGGCGACGACGGAGCGTAGGTGTCCTGCAAGGAAGAGGCATCGTCGAATGCCTCAACTTTCTCCGGTGCGAAAAAGTGGTCGACGGTGCGGACGAGAACATTCTTGGATCAAATTAAGTCCTTAGGCAAACGGGAGCACGGCGGCTCCGGTCGGTGACAGCGGTCATCGACGGTGATGGACAACAGTCCGGGCGCTTGTCTTTGGGATTCCGCAGCAATCCCGTCTCTGGTCGGCAGCCTGTCGTAGGTCTGTCTACCAGGGAGCTTTGGCAAAGATCAGCTGGTGCACGATGGTCCCTCGTAGCTCGGGAAGAGGGCGCCTTACCAGGTCCTCTCTGGGTCAGTACTTGGAGACAAAGCAGCTTTCTGATTGATGAAGAAGGCCAACAGCAATTCTCTTCCAGCAGGGCTTCAAGGTCAAGCTTCAGTTTCACTCCAGTTACTCTTCAGCTTCTGAACACGAATTCTAACAGTGAGAGGCCCCCAGATATACTACTTGGTCTCCTATTCATTCTGCTGGGTCACACTCAGGCAACCAATCGGTCAGAAGGGCATTCATGCAGGCAGGCAGCCAATCAGGTGCATAGTGCATTCAGGCCATTCACTTCTCTCCAGACACTCACAACAAGTTATGTGTATTGGGACAAGTACCCAGCCATTCAACACTCCACACTGCATTCATACCAGTTTCGGGCAGGGCTGTCTCAGTCATTGTGTCAAACACCAGATACTAGACATCCACAACACAGAATGCATATTCGTCAAACACTCCATTCACCCAGGTCCCACCCACAGGGTGTACCCACAACATAAAGTCACTGGGAAGGCTCCAGCCAGTCTGGCCTGGACTTCACAACAACACCATATATGGACTTCCACCCAGCAGCCAGTCAGGGGGAAGGGACAGAGTCAGGGCTTCCCAGGACTTTGGGAAAACAAGGTAACAGGCAATAGAAAGCAAGAGGCCACAGGGGCCATCTTGTTTCCTATCAGGAATCAACTGATTCCAATGGCAGGGCCTGGGTATCCCAAAATGGAGAATACTCAGACCATCTGTCAAATTCAGCATGGAGCTGCCACCAGCCCATACCCTGCTCTGTGGGCCACACACAGGTGCCCAAAAACATACACTAGGGGCACAGGGTTGTACCCCCACCCATGGGTGCCATAAGGGTATCCCATGGGTCTGTTCATCAAAACCAAAAGAGAGAGCTGCACCACCAGGAGTCCCACATGAACTCCTGTGCGGAAAACACGTCAGAACACACGATAAAAGGCAGTAAAGGAGAAGGATGCGGAGACCCTGTCCCTCCGATGCATTTCCAGCATCACATTTACCCCCCAGACTGAGGTTAGAGTGCCTAATCTACCACAAGATAGAGACCCTCATCCTTCCGGTCAATAAACCTTCTGGAAAGGCCATCTGCATTATCGTGGCTCTTCCCTGGTCTATGCTCTATGGTGAAGTCTAGCCCTTGCAGGCTAATGGACAAACCGATTTCAGGTTCTCACCCTCGAACTGCATAAGCCACTTCACGGGCTTATGATCTGTTTGGACCTTGAAGGAAGACCCCGTAAGGCAGGGCCTAAAACGCCTAAGGCTCCAAACTATAATGAAACATTCCTTTTCAACAGTAGCTCACCTAAGTTCTCTACCCTTCAGTTGTCTACTGATGAATATGATATGATGTTCCCTCCCTTTGTCATCTAACTGGGACAAGACAGCTCCAATTCCAGTGTTGCAGGCGTCAGTTTGAACGAGAAAGGGCTTGCTGTAATCAGGCGCACCCAACACAGGTGCCCTACACAGACTTTCTTTCAAGCCATCAAAGGCCCTCTGACAGTCTTCAGTCCATTTAACCTTCCCAGGTTGTTTGGGTGAAGTCAGAGCTGTCAGGGGTACAGCTACGGTTCCATAGTCTGCCATGAAATTGCGATAATACCCAGTGAGGTCCAAAAAGGCTCTCACATGGGTTTGAGCAGTGGGAGTCTCCCAGTCATGTACATCCTGTACGTTACTGGGGAGAGGTTGGATTTGACCCCCTCCTGGCTCATGACCAAGATACGTGACTTTCCCCTCAGCTATCTGGCACTTGGTAGCCTTGATAGTGAGGTTAGCCCTTTTCAAGGCCTGCAACACCTTATAGAGATGTGCCAAATGTTCTTCCCAGGTGGAACTGTAGACGGCAATGTCGTCTAAGTAAGCCACACAAAAGGCTTCCAGCCCACTGAGCGCATGATTGACCAATCTCTGGAAGGTGGCAGGGGCATTCTTCAACCCAAAAGGCATGACCCTAAACTGGTAGAGTGCCTCAGGTGTTGAGAATGTCGTCTTTTCCTTGGCATGGTCCGTCAGAGCTATTTGCCAATAGCCTGAGGTAAGGTCAAAGGTGCTCACAAATTTGGCAGCACCTATGGTGTCCACAAGCTCATCAGCCCTGGGCAATGGGTGTGTGTCAGTTTTGGTGACGACATTTACTCCTCAGTAGTCCACACAAAACCTCCAATCCTTGATACCTGCCTGGGAGCTTGCCTTGGGGACAAGGACCACGGGTCTGGACCAGGGACTGGTTGAGGGTTCAATAACACTCAGGTCCAACCCCTTGGTGACCTCAGTCTGGATGTGGTTTTTAACTGTATCTGACATATGGTAGCACCTTCTTTTGACAGGCACACTGCCACCAGTGTCAATCTCGTACCCACACCACGGTGTAAGGCCTGGTGTCAGTGAAAACAGAGAGGCATAATGGCGGAGCAAAGCCCTGCAGGCCCTCTGCTGCTCTGTCATCAGATCAGGAGAGAGATGTACTCCCTCCATGGAGCCATCCTGAGGGTTGCTATGCAGCAAATCAAGAAGGGGCTCATTCTCATCCTCTTCTTGCTCTGAAACTAGCAATAGACATGAGACATCTGCTCACCTGTGGAAAGGCTTGAGCCTGTTAACATGGAATACCTGAGAGGCTACCCCAGGGACTCCCATGTCAACCAGATAATTGACTTCACCCATCTTGGAGATAATCCTGAAGGGTCCAGTCCACTTGTCTGCCAAAGCTCTAGGCTTGGTAGGCTCCATCACAAGGATTTCCTATCCCAGAGTCCAATCCACTTGCGAGGCTTTAAGGTCATGCCAGTACTTATTCAATTCCAGGATGGCCTTGAGATTCTCTGTCGCTTGACCCATCATCAGTGTCATCCTCCGTCTGAGGCCTAACACATATTCCCCCACTTGCACGGTGGGACCTGGAGGGGTGGCCTCCAAACCTTCTCTGATCAAGGCAAGGGGCCCCCTTACGGGATGGCCAAAGAGTAACTCAAAGGGGCTGAAACCAACACCCTCTTGAGGTACCTCTCTGTTATCAAACAGAAGGCATGGAGGGAGGAGATCCCATTTCCTCCTTAGGGGCTCTTCCAAAGTGCCTAGCATGCCTTTGAGAGTTTTATTAAATCTCTCAACCAGACCATTGGTCTGGAGGTGGTAAAAGGTGGAGAACCTATAGGTTACACCACACTCTTTCCACATGGTTTTCATGTAACTAGACATGAAGTTGGATCCTCTGTCAGAGACAACCTCCTTAGGGAATCCAACACGGGTGAAAATGCCCAGGAGAGCCCTGGCAACCACCTTGGCAGTAACAGTCCGAAGGAATATAGCCTCAGGGTACCTGGTGGCATGATCAACCAAGACCTGATGGATGAACTGATGTCCACCTGAAGTGGGAGGGTCAAGGGGACCGACAATGCCAATGCCCACCCTCTCAAACGGTGTGCCAACCACTGGCATTGGCTGCAGTGGGGCAATGACACTGCCTCCAGTCTTGCCAGACAACTGACAAGTTGGGCAGGTCCTGCAGTGGGACTACACTTCTACTCCCATCCGAGGCCAGTAGAAATGGGTAGAGAGCCTCTGCTTAGTCTTCTTGGTACCAAGATGACCAGCTAAGGGCACCTCATGTGCCAACTGAAGTAGGAAGGGCCTGTAAACTTGGGGTACCACCAACCTCTTGAAGGCACCAGGTTCAGGCTTAGTGGGCTCACTAACAAGAAGCTCGCCCTCCCAATAAATCCAGAATGTTCTAGGCACTTCTCCTTGTGCCTGGGACAGGGCCTGTTTCCTTAGACCCTCGAGAGAGTGGCACTCTCCCTGTCCCATACAGAAGTCCGCCCGGGAGGGTCCCCCTTCAGCTAACAAGAATTGAAGGTCGGGATGATCCTCCGGGTTGAAAACCTCTCCCACAGGAGAGTCTTCTGGCTCTTTTCCCACACGAGTTGAGACGGTATTCATCACTGGACACAGCCTGTCCTGCGCCTGGATCTCAATGGGTGCTGTCGGAACAGCAGGAAGAGAAGGGGCTCCCTCCCCAGAGGTAGCCTTCTTACTCTTCCGATTCCTTCATGCCTGGGGTTTCCCCATCGGCGAGGGTAACAGGCTCCCAGCCAGACCCAGTGTGACCTGTGATCGGGTGACTGCCACAGCAGCCATGGGTAGACCATCCGTGATCATCCCCAACTCGACCAAATCATTTCCTAGCAAAATGTTCGCAGGCACGTTGTCCTGAACCAGGACCGGAAGCTTCTCTGTCTTGTCTCCAATTGTAAAGTTGACTAAGGCTACAGGCAATAATTTGGGAGGCCCACCAGCTAACCTGGTGATTCTCAGAGGAGCACCAACATAGTCCTCTGGCTTGAGCAGGGTCCTGTCCACCACTGTCATGCTTGCCCCAGTGTCTCTGAAACCAGTAGAAGGCTGGCCATTCAAGAGGACACTTCTCAAAAAACTACGAGTGTTCTGTGGGATAGTCGCCAGCACTTCTGCATACTGGTCCCAGGCCCCAAGGTACACTAAGGAAATCTCTACGGGACCACCAAAGGTGATCCCAGTAGATGATGGGAGGACAGTGGCCTCCCCCTCAGGTACGGAGTAGGGGTAGGTCAGGCTGACAGCCTGGACTTCAAGTGCCTTACCCTTACAATTGGGGTCACCCCTTTGGTGATCCAGAGCCCCACAATCCCAAAAAGTACCAGGAGTGTGGGGTACGGTACTGAAGCCAATGGGACGCTGCTTTGCAGCAGGCGGACCACTACTCTTACTCCCCCCCACAACAGACTTATCCCCACTAGAATTTTGCGTCTTAGGAGAGGAAGGTTTTGGTTTATCCAACTGTGATTGCTTCTGGGACTCAGCTTTCTGAGAAGTCCCCTTTTCTTTGTCCATGTCCTTCCCACTGGAGTACTTAGGGGACACCCAGTGGGAGACCCACTTGTCAGCCAACCTAGCCAGTTTAGAGGGGTCCAAAATGTTCTGGTCAGCAACATACTGATGCAGCTCTGGTGAACAGGCTTCCGAAAAATGCTCAGAAAACATAAGGTGGGACAATTCAACAAACGTTTTCACTTTGTAACCATCAATCCACCCCATCATGTTCATGTGTGCAGCACTCACCCAGTTAATCCAAGACACATTCTCTCGTTTCCTAAAATCCCTGAACCTCTTAAGTACTGGGTAGGCGTCTTGCCAAACTTGGCAATTAAAGCAGACTTCATGCACTCATACTGAGCCCTTTCTTCCACACTCAGTTTCAGAATACGTCATAACCAGTCTGAGGCACTCTGCTTAACAAATACTTAGCCCAATCTCTCTTATCAACATCATGAATTGCACAAGGCATCTCAAACGCTTCAATCCATTGGAGGATATCAGAACCCTCGGCATACACACCAACCAAATTTTTCATAAACTTGGTTTCTGGGGACCTGACACTCTCAACTGGTTTAGTTGAAGTCTCCACTTGAGCTTTCTCTAACTGGATTTGCTGACATTGAGTGTCCTTGTCTTTGAGTTCAAGATCCCTATTCTTGAGTTCCACTTGCTGTGCCAATTCCTCTTTCTTAAGCTCAGAATCTATTTCCAACTTGTGATATTCAAAGGCCAATTTCATCTTTAATAACTGAAGTTCCAAGGAATTTCTGGGGTTTGGAACAGAGGCAGCAGGAATGGTGGCATTCCCAGAAACAGATTTGGTGACAACCATCAGGGTAGAGTCCTCATTGGTTGCATCCCCCCCTTCAAGAGTTTCACAATCATTCTGGTAGTTCACCAAGATATCTATCAGCTCAGCCCTAGACTTATCCACAAAGTCTAACTCCCTGGCTTCACAAGCACTCTGGAGAGCCTCTAAGCTCATCCGAGTCAATTTACCATTCGCAATAGATTCCATTGCTTGTAATACAGTTATCTTGTACACAACTAAACCTTAATTTAACAAAGAGCAGATATTGTGTAAGTGGCACTGTTGTACACTGATTCTTAAAACCATAAGCATCCCACTGCTGCCACCAGTGTAAAGACTGGAGGCGGGTGTCTGTACTTCTGCTCTCTATATGGTAGAGGAGAGGCACAGAGGACCCCAGCCAAGATTCTCTATTATTGGTACGTGGTCAAGCAATCAAGGCCTAGCTTCTCAGGAGGTGATGCAGGCTGGTTCTTAAGTACAGTGCAGTCCCCAAGTCCCTACAAAGGAAAGTCCACACCCAGTATTAGTTAAAACACATTCTTTATATAATTAACATTCAAGGTTATGTACACTATCACAATATCATGCTGTTCCCATCTTCATCTTGTATCCTGGCTTGCAACATTATGTGTTACTACTGACTTCTGCAATTGTATTCGCTCTCCACTCTTGCTTCTCCACTCTTTTGACTTATTACTCTCTTTTCTCTCCTCCTTTCCCTTCTCCCTTTTCCTATCTCCTCCCCTTACTTTCTTCTATGCACTTACTCTATCAGAATTGTCCCTGGACCTAATATGATAGCAACCTCGTCTGTTTCCTCCACCCTCCCATTACTGTTTTATTTCCTCCCCACCACCCCTCCAGCACTATCTGAAATGTTGTCAGGCCTAGTATGATAGTCGCTTGTTTTGTGCCTCCCCTCCCTTTCTGCACCCCTCTCCTTCACCTTTTGTTTTTCTCCGGCTCTACCAGAAATGTCGTCAGGCCTAGTACGGTAGTCGCCTGTCTGTTTCCATTTCCTTCCCACTCTCCCCCTCCCTTCCTTATCTATGTCTTAGCTCTTGCACTATCTGAAATGTCGTCAGGCCAAGTACGATAGTTAATTTCACATCCTTACTGTTCATGGCCTGTAAGAATGTGGTTGTATTTTCCCTTGTTCCCTCCCTTGCTTTGTAGCGCTTTGAAACACATTGTGTATAAGCACTATATAAATAAATGATCATATCATATCATATCAATAACGCACTTTGTGCTCAGAAAATCTACAATGGCAAATATATACAGTTCTAAAGTGGTACCACAATTATTATCAGATCTCATTAAAGTGCATCAACTATACTCTTGTCAAATGTCACACAGATCAAGAAATAAAAGTAACCAACAATAGATATAAGAGGAAAGCAGTTGGTTAGAACAATAGGCAGAATACTAGCCCCTACCACTAGACACAGTTCTGTGTGGAGATCCCCCACCTAGACAACCTGTAGAATAAAGATATAACACAAGCCCAGTCCATATATTGTTTAGAAGGGTCTTTCCAATAGTTCAGCAACCCCAAAGTACCTGCTGTTGTCGAGTTCCCCTTTGGGAAATCGACGGCCCTTCTTGAGTGCACTCCCTTTAAGGCAGGAGCCATGGGTCGTCGAACGTCCGGTGAGATGAAGGGTGAACCACGGCGGTGAAGTGGCAGCTTTGTTCCTGGCGGTGCTCGGCGAGGACGGAGTGTAGGCGTCCTGCAAGGAAGAGGCGTGCGGGTCACCTCAGTGATAATAGTTCTGGACCGCAAAGAGTTTGAAGAACTGCGGCCCAGCAAGGGCGTTGAGTCATCGGCATCTCTGTGATCGTCAGGTGGCGGGACACCCACCGGTGGATGTTCCTCGGCACGTTGATGACCTCAACTTTCTCTGACGCGAAAAAGTGGTCGACGGTGCGGACGAGAACGTCCTTGGATCAAAGGAAGTTCTTAGGCAAACCGGAGCGCGGTGGCTCCGGTCGGCGATGGCGGTCCTCGATGGTGATGGACAACAGTCCGGGCGCTTCTCTTTGGGATTCTGCGGCAGTCCCCTTCGCCGGTCGGCAGCCTGTCGTAGGTCTGTCTACCAGGGAGCTTTGGCAAAGATCAGCTGGTGCACAATGGTCCCTCGTAGCTCCGGAAGAGGGCGCCTTACCACAGCAGCTTTCTGATTGATGAAGAAGGGAAACAGCAATTCTTCTCTTTCAGCAGGGCTTCAAGGTCAAGCTTCAGTTTCACTCCAGTTAATCTTCAGCTTCTGAACACGAATTCTAGCAGTGAGAGGCCCCCAGATATACTTGGTCTTCCATTCATTCTGCTGGGTCACACTCAGGCAACTAATCGGTCAGAAGGGCATTCATGCAGGTAGGCAGCCAATCAGGTGCATAGTGCATTCAGGCCATTCACTTCTCTCCAGACACTCACAGAGTTATGTGTACTGGGACAAGTACCCAGCCATTCAACACTCCACACTGCATTCATACCAGTTTTGGGCAGGGCTGTCTCAATCATTGTGTCAAACTCTAGATACTAGACATCCACAACACAGAATGCGTATTCGTCACACACTCCATTCACCCACGTCCCACCCACAGGGTGTACCCACAACATACAGTCACTGGGAAGGCTCCAGACAGTCTGGCCTGGACTTCACAACAACACCATATATGGAACCTCCACCCAACAGCCAGTCAGGAGGAAGGGACAGAGTCAGGGCTTCCCAGGATTTTGGGAAAACAAGGTAACAGGCAATAGAAAGCAAGAGGCCACAGGGGGCATCTTGTTTCCTATTAGGAATCAACTGATTCCAATGGCAGGGCCTGGGTATCCCAAAATGGAGGATACTCAGAGTATCTGTCAAATTCAGCATGGAGCTGTCACCAGTCCATACCCTGCTCTGTGGGCCACACACAGGTGCCCTAAAACATACACTATGGGCACTGGGTTGTACCCCCACTAATGGGTGCCATAATGGTATCCCATGGGTCTGTTCACCAAAACGAAAAGAGAGAGCTGCACCACCAGGAGTCCCACATTAACTTTACAATGTGTTTACAAAGCCTCTATTTGATATTGTGGATGATCTGGGTGTCACATATACTAACTATGCTGATGACACCCAGATACTCATCCCGATCACAGGTGACCACACAACTGACTCCCTCGCTATCAATGCCATTTACCAAGTCATACAAGCATGGATGGCTCAGCATGGACTCTGCCTAAATGACGAAAAGACAGAGCTCCTCATTCTCGGCTCACACCAAAGACTTGCTAGACTAGACCCTGCGCTTAAATCCTTCACCATCGATGGTAATACCATTAAAGTTTCCAAAGACACAAACACTTTAGGGATCTACATCAACTCCACCCTATCTTTGACTAGACAAACAAATGCTGTAGCATCCTCAGCTGCATGCACGTGCAAGCTGATTTCAGCCAGTCGTCCTTTCCTATCATCAGCCAACTGCATCACACTTGCCAGGACTCAACATCCCCAGGAACCATCACATCTCTGATACCAGACGTAGTATACACTGGCTCTCAGTAGTTTCACAATGCATATCACTGAAAACACTTGCTCTGACTCACAAATGCCTCTCCCACCAAGCACCTAGCTACCTGGCCAATAGATTCTCCCTCCTCAGCTCAAATAGACCCCGAAGAAATGCTCAGGCTAACTGCCTGTCCATACCACGCTTCAACCTCCAGAGATCTGGTGGAACTAGCTTCCCAGTAATGGCCTCTAAACTTTGGAACTCGCTCCCCAACTCGATAAGAGCGGAACCTTCCTTCCAAAGATTTAAACATTTGGCTAAAAACTGGCTAGTCAATCTCTGGTCATGCAGTAGCCTGCCACCTCACTGCATGTAAATAGCTATTTGCTCTTTCTGTTCCTTCTCGCATGTATATAACTGCAACTTGTAATGTATAAACTGTAACTATGTAATTCCCAGTATGCACATATCATCTGACAAAACCATTTCACAAACAATGTGCATCTTTGGTATCAAAACGTTGTCACATAGAGAGTGCAGGTCCTACATAGCTGCTGATACTTTAACAGTTACAGCCTTGTATTAGAAATCTGAAAACATTCCCTTGCTCAACCTTGCGTCATCACAAAAAAGAGAAGTAAAATCCTACCAAGAAATCGAATTAATAGCTACAGAAAATCCAATCAGCCAAGATGTCTTAATATATACAAAAATAATGCTAGGCAAAATGCGACAACTAGCAAATACTCAGTATTAAGTTGTGAAGGAAGTCTAGCAAGACTTTCAAAAACAGTCTAATTAATCATGTTTAATTATCATTTAAATCTGCATAGCATAGAGAACATTATTACATGACCCTACTGCAATTACTCAAACCTTGGAGAAAAGAGGAATAATTGTTAGGTGACACATTTGATGCTGCATTCGAGGCAAATGAAAGCCGTATAACAAAAAACAATTTTAAATGGTACAAAGGAATGTTCAACAATGAACACCAGCAAGAAGACGAAATAGAAAGGCAACTAGATTAAGACACTCTTGAGGTGAGTCCACCCTCTCTTACAGGAGGCCAAGAACCACTTGAGGAACCTCTCATACACAATGAAGCAGAAATAGCCATGAATAAAGTAGAAAACACCAGGCATCAATCCAAGCATTCTAACGATTCTAAAGAAGATTTGTCAGTGCTCAAATCACAGCTAAATGATGAACAACTGGCCAGTTACCTAGAAGCCACTGAAGAACTTGAACAGTGACTAAAACATGAAAATAATACTTACAAACCACTTCTCTTGTATATAAGTGGTGAAGCTGGCTCTGGCAAAACCTTCGCAAATAGAACTATCAGGACATTTATAGACAAGAAAACAAATAACCTTTCAGCTGTTGTAATGGCCCCCACAGGTCTAGCTACTTACAACATAAGAAGTGTAACTTTATACTGACCCCTCATCCTCTCAGTGGAACATCAAAACAAATTAGAATATTAAATATTGTCAGCAGAAGCTGCAACTGAAGTATGCAGAGTTCAATGACAAATGAAGGGCCTCCTAGTAGATGTATGCATGGTTTCCATCCTAATGCTTGAAATAATTAATCATAGAATGCAGAAAGTCCTAAAGATAAGAAGAACTGTTTTGAGGAAATTAGCCTCATTACAGGCCCGGTGGTAACCCTACCAGTGTTTCTGGTAGGTTGCCGCCTGAGACATAATATTTTACCATCGCCTGACTTCCCAGTGCTACCGGATGAATACGAGTCGGGTGGCCGGGAAGTCAAGCGCCAGCAATTTGTAAATCCCTATTCCCATAGAGTCCAGCAGGACTCTATGGGAGTGGGGGCACGAAAGCACTGGCACAGTCTCTAACAGTGCCGGTTTTTCCATGACAGGTCTACCTACCATGCTCGATGCGCCCGGCAGGGTCAGACTTGTTGGGCAGAGCAGCCACGGCTGGCAGACTCTGAGTTTGCCAATCTGGAAACAAGGGTGCTGGTGAGCTTACCTGGTCAGTTGTTTCCATACCGGCAAATTCCTAATGAGGCCCATTGTCCCATTGACTTTGGAGACCTCCTACAGTTTACACCAATAAAAGATCAACCCATATTTAAAACATTTGGCAAAAAATAATGCCGTTGTACAGTTGGCAGCATTTGCAATGTCAATCTGTGGTGTCATTTTTTCTACAGAGAACATGCTCAAAACATGCGTTAGTTTGCAGATCCAACATATGCTCACATTTTAAAAAGTATTAAAATCGGTGTGCTTACTGAAGATGCATAGTAATTCTTGAAAATAAGATTAATACATGAGCTGTATGGACAAAACACATCTGCCCCATATGTAATGGAAACATTGACACAACAAAGTCAGCAATGCATGTGTTTAATGCCAATCCTTGCAAACTGTGTTCAATTTAAAGAAACAACGTTGAAAAAGGAGACACAACCCATAGTCCACATCAGCTGCACATACAAACTAGTAGTGCATGGCATGACACTCTCTATGTGCCAACAAATAACAGCATGCCAGGAACAGCCTCAGATGAGAACAGCGATACAGACCCACTGGCTGAAGATTGCAGTTTTAAAGTTTAAATTTAGTGGAACCTCACAGAAATGCAGCTTCAAGGTTGGCATCTGTGTTTTATATATGTGTAAGTTCTTCCCTTTTGAGGTTGAAGTTCTGTGAACTAAACAACATCTCTAGAATTGTATTTTATAATATTTAGGGATTGATTGCATTTGAGCATCAGGTCTTCACCTAACAGGAGTTCTTTCTATTGTTCTTCGTTTACTAAATGCTTCCATGCTAGGTGAGCAATTGTTGCAATATCTCCATGACAGAAAACCATCTCTCTGCTTTGAAAATCTTCATTGGAAAACCTCAGAAAAGAGCGGGAAAAATGTGGGAAGAGCTACATAATGGTTTGGTGCCTCCTTGAGGGCCATTCAAGGTATAAAAAGGCGGGCAGGCACTTCTTCCACAATACCCATACCAGGAACAGCCTAAGATGAGAACAGTGATGCAGACCCACTGGCTGAACATTGCAGTTTTGAATTTCAGATGTCTTGGAACATCACAGAAATGCAGCTTCAAGGTTGGTACCTGTGTTTTATATATTTGTATATCCTCAGATGAGAACAGTGATGCAGACCCACTGGCAGAACATTGCAGTTTTGAAGTTCATATGTATTGGAACCTCACAGAAATGCAGCTTCAAGGTTGACAGCTGTGTTTTATAAATGTGTAAGTGCTTCCCTTTTGAGGTTGAAGTTCTGTAAACTAAACAACAACTCTGGTAGTATATGTTATGTTGGCACCTGCATTTTATATATTTATTTATATATATTTTTTTTTTCCTACTGTTTTATTCTCTGTTTTCTCCTTCTCTCCCTTCACCCTCTCTCTCCCTGCCCTCCTTTACTTTTTTCTATGCACTTACTCTATCAGAATTGTCCCTGGACCTAGTATGATAGCAACAAATGTTTGTCTCCTCCCCCTCCCTTTTACTTGTTCCCTGCCCCCCCCCCCAGCACTATCCGAAATGTCACCAGGTCTAGTAGTACGATAGTTGCTTGTTTTGTTCCTCTCCTTCCTTTCTCCTCCCCCCTCCCTCACCTCTTGTTAATTTACGACTCTACCAGAAATGTCATCAGTCCTAGAACGGTTGTTGCCTGTCTGTTTCCCATGTCCTTCCTATATGTGTTTTAGCTCTTGCAATATCTGAAATGTCGTCAGGCAGAGTATGATAGTTAATTTCACATTATTGTTGTTCATGGCCTGTAAGAATGTAATTGTATTTTCCTTTGTTCCCTCCCTTGCCGTTAAGCGCTTTGAAACACATTGGGCCTCATTACGAGGAGCGCGGTAAAAACGGGGTCATTACCGGCATGGAGGCACTAGCTGGTCTGTGCTCGTATGATGCCGCTAATAGCAGGTGATTACGAGTGCGCGAGCATGCGCGATCCCCCTTGCCGGTAATGGCCATACCGCCATGCCGCTAAAGGCCCTCCAACCCCCCGATATCGCCATCACGGGACCCGCCGATACCGCCTCCGCCTAGGAGGAACCCCTTAATACCGACCCGGTAATAACATCATGCTAATACCGGGCTCGTAATACCGGACCCGGAAGTAACGTCATCGCGTCGGAACGGGAAAAGTGGCGGCGGCCATCATTAAAAACACAATCCATTGTCATCCTCCCAAACTACCACTTGGATTCAGGAGAGACCAGTGCCAATCCCTTCACCATGTCAAAGGCTACCCGGAAAACAACCCCCCGTCTGCGCAAAAAGCGTTTTTCAGATGCAGAACTTAACATGCTGGCAGACACCCTTGCAGCACATGCAGACGGGATCAACCTGCAGAACCTGAAGAGGGAGGTGCAGCAGCGCAAAAAGGAGATGTGGAAGGAGGTAGCCTGCAAGTTGTCGTCAGTCGCCACCACCCCACAGACAGTGAAGGACTGCAAAAAGTGGTGGGATGACCTCCGACTCAGGGATCGGAATATCCTGGCCAGCAACAGGAGGGAGGCCATGGCCACAGGCGGGGGTCCCCACTCACCTGCCAAACTGACAAGCTGGGAGGAGACTGCAAGTACATTTATTTAGATGGAGTCCATCGAGGGATTTGGGTAGATGGAGACGGGTGCCGCAACATCTGCAGATGGAGGTGCGTGACCCTGCAGATCCGTGTAGGGGAAACCATGACGTAGCACAAGTGATGTGGAAGAGAGCCTAGGCAAGGCAATGCATGTCCCAACACACACAAGAACATATCCTTGTGCAGATGGAGGGCCAAACCCTGCCACACTGAAATGCATTCTGAGTGCCAATCCCATTACCAACACACAGCCAACACACATGGACCGTGCCCATTTAATACATCAGACAAACCCAAACACAACAGCATGCCACCTGCCATGTATCAAACACCAAAATGCCCCCTTCATACTACCCTGTGTGACACACCTGTAAGATATGAATGCATGATAAATGTAATACTCCACAGCACCATATAATGCATCTAGCATGTAACACCATCACTGATGCCCTGCATCTCTTCTACCCCCCAGGCACTGATGGAGAAGATGCCAGCGAGGATCCAACCGCAAGGGCATCCACGTCCCGGCCAAAGACAACGGCCACCGACAACACCACCTCCGGGGCAGCCTCACAGGCCATACCAACACCCAGGGTGCCTGAGCTGGCTACATCAGTGGAAGGCGAGGCTGTTGACCCACTGAGCAACACTGCTACCCCAGTGGAGGAGGATGTGGACCAGGATGTACTGACCCATGTGCCATGTACATGCTTCCCAAACCCTGTGCCCACCCCCCACCACACATTCAGCCCTCACTCACCTGCAGCAGTGTGGATCCTCTGCTGCAAGATTCTGAACTCAGCAGCCTCCCCAAGGACAGCACTGTCATTGCAGGCCTGGTCACAGCACCCTCGACCACTGCGGCTCCCACCAACAACCTCGAGGCACGGCTAGCGAGGGTGGAGGCCAGATATGACTCTATGTTGGAGCTGCTCAGACAATATGTCACCGATGGGGAGGACACGAGGCGTGGGATAGCCCAGGCCATAGCAGCAACCACAGCCGCCATAGAGGTGAACACTGCCGCTGCCAATGCCTCGGCATCGTTGATGAGAGACAGTCTGGGGGCCATCACGCAGGTCCTCATTTCCATCCTGCTGCAGATGCAGCAGCCACAACCTGCACCAGCCATGGAAATCCCCACGGCTTCCACCCCATCTACCACACCCACTTCCTCTGCCCCCACTTCCTCTGCACCCTCCAGCCCTGTGCACCTAACAACACGTAGTGCGAGGCACTCTGAAATGCTGCCCCCGGACATCAAGAAGTCAAGGAAATAGTGTAGGGGAACTATGGGAGTGGCTCAGATGGTGTTGATGGTGAACGGGTGAATTAGGGGGAGTTCACTGGGGGTTTTGGGAGTTCACTGGGGGTTTTGGGAGTCCACTGGGGGTTTTGGGAGTTCACTGGGGTTTGGGGGGTTGCACTTTCTCCAGTTGTTATCAATACACCTGTTGTGTTAAAAAACATTCAATGGCTGGACATTGTTCATTTCGTGTGTATCCATTTAATTAATGATGGTGTACAGTGCCCAACTCCACACATTCCCTGTGAACATGTCCACATGGACACAGTGTACAATTTGTCACTGGCACATATCTATTAACGTCCCTGTGGATCAGAAGTATTCGTCAATCAGTGATTGGCGAACTGCATGGCCCTCCTGTGCATCACGTACTGGCTGGGGTGCTGCTTCCCCTCCATCTTCATCCTAATCATCCTCACCCGGTGCATGCATGTCAATGTCAGGTGGCAGTGGTACATTTCTCTGGACGCACATGTTGTGCAGCATGATACAGGCGATGGTGATCTTTGCCACCTTCTCACGTGCAAAGAGGAGTGCTCCACCAGACCTACTTAGGCAGCAGAACCGTGCCTTCAACAGGCCAAAGGTCCGCTCAATCACAACACGGGTACGGGTATGTACCTGATTGTACTCCTCCTCATGGCTGTTCCGCACGTTCCGCACAGGGGTAAGTAGCCACGGCTTCAAGGGATATCCTCCATCACCTGCAAGCGAATACAGATAGGTCGCGCCTTGAAACACTTGTGTATAGGCGCGTTACAAATGCCATGTCATATCAGGTCTAGGTGAGTCACTCTGAGCTGCCACCTTCAGGATACACAGTCATGGCCGCAGCTATTTGCTGTCGACCTGCACATGTCCCTGTAGGTATGCACGAATATTGTTTAGATGCATCCTATACTGCAATATGGTGTGGTAGTCTGGATGGCGTTGTACAGATGATGCAGGGTAAAATCATGCATGCTGATGCAGATGTACTGTGGTTGTAGGACTATGTTTTGCCTCCCATTTCTGCTGTGTATACTACACTGTGCATGGTCACACTAGCCACATTGGCACAGTTGCAATCCTGTTCAGTCATGCATTGCTTGACATAAACATGGTGGCCAGGTTGTGCCTCTTACATGTTGTCATTGATATACGTAATTGGTCAAATGTGTGCCAGTGATGTGTCATGTTGGGGTTGGGAGGTTCAGGTCAGGAGTGTTTAGCTCTGCATGCATTCTCCACTCGCCACAATTCCCACCCAGGTGGAGTATGCATCCCACCTTCCCACCCAAGTGGAGTATGCACCCCCCCTTTCCCAACCAGGTGGAGTATGCATACCCCCCTTTCCCACCCAGGTGGAGTATGCATCCCCCCTTTCCCAACCATGTGGAGTATACATCCCCCCTTTTCCATTCAGGTGGAGTATGCATCCCCCCCTTTCCCACCCAGGTAGAGTATGCACCCCCCCTTTCCCACCCAGGTGGAGTATGCATCCTAACACATCACTACCCAAAGCACTGCCATGGGCCAGTCAGGCAACTCACCAAGCAGCCATGCACATGGTCCAGCATGTCACTCCATGTGAGGGGGTAGCGTGGAGTTACGCAGCAACATGGCATCACGTGTTGATCCGGGAAATCGGGCGCAGCAATGTGTGATGATCTTGCTGGAGTCACATACCATCTGAACATTGATGGAGTGGTATTGCTTGCGATTGCGGTACACCGCCTCTACAGCATGGAGGACTACCAATTCCACATGGGTGCAGTCCAGGGCACCAACACAATTGGGCATGCCTGTCAGTGCATGGAAGCCTACTTTGGTGTTGGCTATCTCCTGGCCAGTCCGTGTTAGGGATATGTGGGTGCTAACGTGCATTAGGAGGGCATTCAGCACTTGCTGCAGCATGCGTGAAAATAGTGGGTGTGAAATGCCATGCAGCTGCCCCACTGTGTGCTGGTAGGTGCCTGTGGCCAGGAAGTGGAGCACAGACACCACCTTTAGTAGGGGGGGGATGTCAGTGTGTATTTCTATGAGGCTGGCAATGTCGTTGCCTATCATGTCCACTATGGTGGTGATGGTGTCCTGGTCCAACCGGTACAGGGTATGGATTTGGTCTGGGGTTAGATTGAATGGACTGGGTCTGATGCGAGGGATTGGTGGCTGCCTACGCGGTACTACTGGCTGCACTGGTGGTAATTGCTGGGCCTGTCTCACCCTCCTTCTCCTCCTGCGTCTCCTCTGTACTGCCTGTTTTTGCTGCTGTAGTTGTTGTTGTAGTTGCTGTTGTTGCTGTAGTTGTAGCAGTATAGGCATGTCCTCCAGCGCCATGATTGCAACAGCTAGTGGTATCATTTTGGTGTAGGAAGGAGTGTGGTGTGTGGGTGTACTCCTTTTATACTGGGCCAGGCTCCATTGACTCCACCTGTGCTGATTGTGTGCGCCTGTGGCAGTTGGCTTGATTGCTGATTGCTGTTTACGGGTGGTCCGCGATGCCTGTATGGCCACCATCGTGCAGGCCCTAATTACCACCTTCGGGATGCTGGTATTTGCATGCCTGTGTGGGTTGTGATGTCCTCCTATTACCGCATCCCAGTATTTACTCCCCAAAGGGGCGCCCATGTCGGTATGAGGGGGCACGGTACGGGCGGTGCCAGTATTGGTGGGTTGTCGGGTCGTAATGCCCCGGACCCGTTAACGATGCCGGTATTACCATTCCGCCTTCCTTTTTTCATTACCTCCATTCTCATAATGAGGCCCATTGTGTACAGGCGCTATATAAATAAAGTATCATATCATATCCTGACTAAATAACCTAGAAAAAGTTGTCTCAAACACACCTGATTGGAAAAACTATTAACTTTCTGACTAAACTGCGGAGTGATACTAAAACACAACGTTGAGGTAGAACAATGTTTGGTCATTGGAGCAATTAGAACAGTGTTTGGCTTTCAGACATTTCCAAGCGAAAACACTATGGGCCTCATTACAACTCAGGCGTTAAGGGTTAACGCCGTCATTAACCCTTAACGCCTGATTCCGATTTTAACGGCTGCTTTTAGCAGCCATTAAAATCCATGGCGCTAAACCGCCTTGGTGCTACTTACGCCACCGTAATTTACGGTGGCGTAATTAGCGCCTTCCCCACTCCCATTATGCCCTATGGGGCAAAAATGGGAATGGGGAAGGGTAAAATGGGAAATGGGGATTTACCGCCCCACTCACCTTGGAATGGGGCAGTAAATCCACCATCCACCATGGTGTAAACGTAGTTTACACCATGGTGGTAAAGTTGGCGTACTTACCGCCTGGGTCGTAATGACCTCCTATGTCACGATCAATTTTCACAAAATTGAACAAACTAAAAGAATTCTCTGCACCACAAAACTTTGCTAAAGGGATGTTATGGTTAAGGTGCACTAATAAAAACCAATGAAATTCACTGAAAAAAACGTTGTTAAAGGGACGTTATAGTTGCAAAGTAAAATAAAAAAACAAAGAAATTCACCAGTTTTGGTAAGCTATGCAATCAAAACTCGCGTCACTCGGCACTTGCTGCAGCATGCGTGAAAATAGTGGTTGTGAAATGCCATGCAGCTGCCCCACTGTGTGCTGGTAGGTGCCTGTGGCCAGGAAGTGGAGCACAGACACCACCTTTAGTAGCGGGGGGATGTCAGTGTGTATTTCTATGAGGCTGGCAATGTTGTTGCCTATCATGTCCACTATGGTGGTGATGGTGTCCTGGTCCAACCGGTACAGGGTATGGATTTGGTCTGGGGTTAGATTGAATGGACTGGGTCTGATGCGAGGGATTGGTGGCTGCCTACATGGTACTACTGGCTGCACTGGTGGTAATTGCTGGGCCTGTCTCACCCTCCTTCTCCTCCTGCGTCTCCTCTGTACTGCCTGTTGTTGCTGCTGTAGTTGTTGTTGTAGTTGCTGTTGTTGCTGTAGTTGTAGCAGTATCCAGCGCCATGATTGCAACAGCTAGTGGTATCATTTTGGTGTAGGAAGGAGTGTGGTGTGTGGGTGTACTCCTTTTATACTGGGCCAGGCTCCATTGACTCCACCTGTGCTAATTGTGTGCGCCTGTGGCAGTTGGCTTGATTGCTGATTGCTGTTTACGGTGGTCCGCGATGCCTGTATGGCCACCATCGTGCAGGCCCTAATTACCACCTTCGGGATGCCGGTATTTGCATGCCTGTGTGGGTTGTGATGTCCTCCTATTACCGGCATCCCAGTATTTACTCCCCAAAGGGGCGCCCATGTCGGTATGAGGGGGCATGGTACGGGCGGTGCCAGTATTGGCGGGTTGTCGGGTCGTAATGCCCCAGACCCGTTAACGATGCCGGTATTACCAAAGCGCCTTCCTTTTTTCATTACCTCCATTCTCGTAATGAGGCCCATTGTGTATAGGCACTATATAAATAAAGTATCATATCATATCCTGACTAAATAACCTAGAAAAAGTTGTCTCAAACACAGCTGATTGGAAAAACTATTAACTTTCTGACTAAACTGCGGAGTGATACTAAAACACAACCTTGAGGTAGAACAATGTTTGGTCATTGGAGCAATTAGAACAGTGTTTGGCTTTCAGACATTTCCAAGCGAAAACACTATGTCACGATCAATTTTCACAAAATTGAACAAACTAAAAGAATTCTCTGCACCACAAAACTTTGCTAAAGGGATGTTATGGTTAAGTTGCACTAATAAAAAACAATGAAATTCACTGAAAAAAATGTTGTTAAAGGGACGTTATAGTTGCAAGGTAAAATAAAAAAACAAAGAAATTCACCAGTTTTAGTAAGCTATGCAATCATAACTCGCGTCACCGCCATGCACTGCTAAGACTAACACCCAAAACTTCAAGGATGACATCACAAGCAACGCTTATGCAGCACAGCAGGTTAGAAGGGACTAGGTCTGCACCCAAGGGTCCGTGACCCATACAGCATGGAGAGAGCATCCAGGCAACAATACTTCAATGCAGCACTTGGTGAGAATGGCCCATGTCTGCACTGAAGGGTCAAGTACCCATACAGCTTGGCTAGATCATCCAGGCAATGCTTCTGTATCACGGCACTTGGTGAGAAGGAATCAGGTCTGCACCCAAGGGTCAAGGTCCCATGAACAGCTTGCAAAGGATATCCAGGCTGTTCTTTTTCCGTGCAGTAGTTGGCGAGAGTAAGTCAAAACTACTAAACAGGGTCTGGGAACCTAAACAACTGATTTTTAAGTTTGAGGAAAGCTGGGGAAAGAAAAACATTTCTCTAACAGCCAAGGATTGGCTGTAGTTGGATGAAGAGAATCTGACAAAGACAAGAACTGCCTTTTGTCCAGGGGAAGGGAGTCACCCCTCTGGATTGAGAAGACATCTCCTTTTATTTTGTTAGTTTACTGGGTAAGGGACAGATTAAGGATTTTGACTCTGCACAGGGTCTTTCACTTTGGACATTCTGACACTAGTTATTTCCATTGAAGCAGGAAAATCCCTGTTAGAGTTAGTGCGAGTTGGGGTTGTCTTTTCCTTTTGCACCTTAGAATAAACGTGTATATCCTACACCATGACCCCTCCATGTCAGAGTTTTACTTCTGCACCCTCACAGTGCAAACAGCAGTATCTATAGTTTTTCGCACACATCATTAACGTAGTCTTTCCAAAATTGATGGTTAAGCCTTTCCGATTACAAAAGTTAAGAAAACTTGTCCTTAAGATTAGTGGGACCAGATGGAGTGCGAGAAATTAAAACCATGTTCTCCTTAAACGTTAACAGGGGAAACTTGGTACCCCCCAGAGTTGGAGCGTCAGATGTGATTAAGGGATTATCTTCTAAATAAAATAAAAAACAGATGAAACAAAGTAGGGGTTAACATACACCCTTGCGTAAACTGCTTACCCACTGGGGAAGGGATTAGTCCATTTCACCCCACAATCTACCTGATTGATAAGGCCATCATACAGTTCAACTATGGCTTTCAAAATGTACGGATAGACCAGCTTATTTGCCAGAGCTTCCCACAACTCTCTTCTGGGGATACTGTCAAATGGAGCCTTGATGGCTACAAATAGCATATACAAGGCACACTTTTTTAAGGTAATATATTTGCTCATAATTAAGAGGAGCCTAAACGCTTGATCCAGCATGCTTACACTTTGTTTCAACTCTGCTTGGAGATGCCTGATAGATGCAGAATCATTAACCCTTTCTTTCAAGCAAAGATACAGGGTTTTCCCATACATTTTATTACTGTCATCCAGGAGTGATATGGGTCTGTTATTTCATGGGAGATCTCATCCCCTGTTCTTATAAATTGGGATGATCTCCACATGTTTCCAAGAGTTGGGAATGTCCCCCCAAATGAGTGATATCATTAAAATATCTTCTTTGGAAGTACTGGGCCCAAACTATGATTTCCTGTCTGTAGAGGCTGACCAGGGCACGATCCAGGCCTAGAACCTTCACTTGTGATTGGAAATGAATCACAATATTTATCTCTCAAAGTGTAAATATTAACGGACATTTCTCTACGTAGAGGTTTGAGGTCATAGGGTCCTCAATGAGGTGGGGGGGTTCTCTCTTTAGAGAGTGGAAACATGGTTAAACCATACTTTTTCAGTTAGAGACAATGACATATGGGATTGGAAGGGGCTATTTCCTTTTTGGATTAAACTCCAGAATGCCTGGGATTGTGAGGGCAGCCATAAGGCTTCCCAGGTATCCCTCAACTCTTTTAGTTTTTCTCCTTAATCCGACACTTGGATTCCGTACTCAAATTCCTGACAATAATGGCATCCATATGAGGCTGCGATTTAAGAAAAGTCACTAACTTGTTTTTCTTCCTACTGCAATCACTATCATACCAAGATTCTCTCTTCTTTTGGACTTTTGATAGAGTACTAACTGTTTTAAAAAAAATAAGGAGCAATTGTAGTGGTAATATTTTCACGTGAAGTTCAAATGGTGTACAAATAATAAGGTATTTAAACAGATTTTCAAAAAAGTAATCAGAGTATGATAGTAATGGGTCTTTCCATCTTAACCACCTTAGATTGCTGGCAATGTGCAACATCTGTGATGAATCACTTGGTGTCTGGGCTACCCAAGTGATCTCAACGTTAAGTGGCTGAGGGAAATGGCCACTTTCCTCTCAGTGTATGAATTGCAGTGTCTTTGCTCATTTCCAATGTATTACTTGAATACGTATATAAACAATATGACTATATAAACAAGCAATGGTATATCAACCATTATTCAAATACTACATTCACTAAATCCCAGACCAAAACACTATTTCATTTGTTTGTAAGGCAAATGTATATTATTTGCGTTTTCTTGATATATAGTGATTTTTCAAATGTATTCCCCATTGGAAGAACACTATTGGAGGGCTTATAACTTTTGTGTTATTTGACAAACCTAAACAAGACTTTCGAAAAATGATGGGAGAGGTCCCACAAATTCAGATTGACTTGAATGGGCCAGACAATCTGGCCACTGGCCATGGCCATCGCCAGATTACAGGCCATAGTCAATGTTTGCTGTGTGTAGATTCATGGGCATGGCAATATGACTGTATCTCATTGCCCAGGAAATGTGGCCAGTGGCTATTGCTGCAAGACATGAACAGTGCCCACAGTTCCACAATTGGGGTGTAGTGACCACTGGGCCAGGCTGCAGGGCAGGCCCATTCTCTACTGTAGGTTGCTTTGCAGAGCCGGCAAAATCTTTGAAACCCATGTCCTAGGGGTTGTGGCCAAAGGCTATAGCTGCAAGCTGTGGGAAGTGGCCCACAGTCCCTTTATGGTATAGTGGGAACTATTATGAGTACCTTTCTTTTGGGTATTCACAATCACTGGGATGAGTATTAGGAGTCACATTATACTCATCACTTGCTTTAAAGTATTCACCATGACTGAAATAAGTATGATGAGTCCCCCGGTATTCTTCACTGTCTTTAAGGTATTCCCAAGCACTGGCACGAGTAAGAGGGCTCCTGTTGTACTCTTTCTGCCCTGTTCCCCTCCTGGATCTCCCGTCGCTCATGTTACATTTGCGTTGGTGTCACTGGTTCTTCCTGTGGAGTTGGACTGTCTCTCATAGCTGAAACGCTTCTAACATCTCTTCTTTCTTCCTGTTTCAAAGTGCGGCTCTGCTGAGCCTGTTCTACTACAGTCTCAGCATCGTTTAAGACCCAGACGGTCCACCGCCTCTGGGTCATGCCACTGCCTCAACTTTCCTTGGGCATACTCAGATTGGCTCCCTGCCCTCCTTCACTTTTTCAGAACCCAGGAACCTCTTGACTGAGGAACACCCAGACTCTCCTGGTTTCTCGCTCTCTCCCGGTTTGAAACTCCTAGGCATCACCAACAATTTATGTTGGTCGTTCTTTCCTTTTTGATGGAAAGGGCTGGGTCCTCTCCAGCATAGACCTATAGTCCTTTGTCTCTCTTCCCTGAGCATTCTTTGTTACTCACTTGATCTTCTTCATCCCAGCATCGTTGACTTCCAACCACTTAGTAATCTTCATTTCCTGCACACTCTTCTTCTCAGTATGTTTGTCTTTCTGTTCGTTATTTTGTGCCATGTCAGAATAATAAATAGTAACTTGTTGGGGGCAGTTCTTATGGAGCTCTGATGTTATTAGTGGCTCCTCTTAAAGGGGCCTAAGGAGTTCCTTGATGGAACAGGAGTCCTTGTCCCCAAGAAGGAAGGTCCCGCTTACCGCCGCTCCTAGGGGGAATGTTGCAAAGTGGGCTCACCTCCCTAGCCTTACAGGGAAGGTCTCCCCTCTGGTGAGAAGTGAAGGCACGCCCCTAAACAGTCACAACCAAGAGAATATAAACCGCTAGGGAAGACAGGCCCAAGTCGATCTTGTAAGGATAACAAGTTTTAATCTCACACAGATGAGAGCAATAGCAAAGAACTCTGCTGCTAAGAATGTTCTGCTGAAAATAGGTACAAACAGAATCTTTTAAAGATATGTAGCATCATAATGGTGCAACAACAGACAGTTAAAACCTGCGTGGCTTATTGCATGGACCCTATACATATTCCACCTTTACCCATAAGGGGTGCCAGTTCTATTGGTCCCAGTCAGTCCTTCCATCTTCCATCACTTGGGTGCTGCAAGGCTCATCCTCAACTCACATTGAAGGTCAGAAAACAAATTAATTATACTCCTAACATACAAATAATGTATCACTCATGCTCTGCACTTGACAGGCCTTAAGACGGACACAAGGGAGGTTCTGGGACACTCTAACCTTCACACACACATTTCACTCACTCCCCTCCACGTCATCTGGCTCCAAGGTCTCCACCCACGTTTTGAATGATAATTTATCCCTCCCAGCACCTCGTAATGCAAATCACACGATTGTTGCTTCAACAATATGCCTTGCCCATCCTCTTTGAACATTTCAGGGCTTGTTACTTTGGTGTTGGTGGTCAAAGGGCACCAGGTGCCATGGAATTCAGGGATGTTAAGATTTAGCAAGTTATATGGGCTATAACCTGTGGTCACCCGGGAATTGGCCGGGTCATGCTTTTGCCAGTGTGAGATAACATGCACACGAGGTGACGGTCTCTGATCGCGGCCTTGTAGGGCACTTTCCTCTTGGGTAAAAACACATATTTGCAACACTTTTGGAACAATGAATAGATGTTTGGGCAGTTGGGGGGTGTGCATGGTCCTCATGGGAGCTCTGGCATGGATGATGGGGATTTCTGTGGTCTTGAGAATTCGGGCCTAGTACATGCAATGCCGCATTTACCGCACAGACCTTCCCTTCTATTTATGATTACTAATATCTATGCAAAATATCAATGCTGCTTGTGCCATGGGCCAGACCGGTGTGCAGTCATAATTTCGAATGCATAATTTCGAATGCATTAATGTCGAAAATAAAAAGGTCAAATTTTTTTTCTTCGAATGTATATGTTTTTTATTTTATCGTTTTTTTGTTGAGTCTAGTTAGTTAAAAAAGGGTTAATAAACAAAAAACGGGGGCTCGGGTGGAACCCCCCCATTAAAAAAAACAAAAAAGAAAAATTCAACATTTTTTTCGACATTTTGCATCCGACATTAAGGCATTCGAAATTATTGCATTTGACTTATTGACTATAAACTGGCCACACCATGTAGTTAGACTATATTTGGTTATATTAAAATGGGGTCCTGTTAAACGAGAGGCATCCCTCTCACTGTTGCTCCTCCCCCCTGGCCCATCATAGTGTCTCAAATGCATCTTGACTCACTTTATAATGCCTAGGGGGCTGTCCCCTTCCTAACATTGCCCCCTTTTGTTACTTCTACAGTAACTAATTCTGGAATGCTTCTGTGCTCCCGTGCACATTTGTGCATCCACATATGGCTGAGTCCCCTTTATTGGCACCCAGGCCCTACACACTGATCGCAAAATCTCCCCTTATATGCATACTCTTTAGTTGAGCATGTCATATAAATACATCCCCATCCCCTCCTAGATCCACCCACATTTCTGTGAAATATTCTGGGCCAGGGGTGGGGGAAGGATAGTGTGGTATAGAGGATCAACTTAATCTCTATACGGTTGTGGAGCATTTCATACTTCTGGCCATCCTGTAAAATATCAGTTTGTACAAGGTGCTTTAGGAACCCCAATTGATATCATCATTCTTGCACTATCAGGTGCCACAGTGGCACAGCATCAAAGGACCAACTGACAAGTGCAGAAAATGACCAGGATGAACACAATGATGGGCATTAACAACTTCACAACTGCTCCAAGCCATGACAGGGCCCAGTTAAATGCCATAGTCAGCCAATCACTGTCCTGCATTCCTCCCTCCTCCTTCATGCAAACACGCAGGCCATGGACAGCTGCAATGACGTGGGATAACAATGTGTTCTCCATATCCTCTGGAGGCACGAATGTACAGCTGGAATCGTCAAATGTTTTGCAACTCGCACCTTTCAATGCTGTTAACATCATTTAACAATATTGCATTGTCATAAGTCTCAATGCCCACAATTTGACCGTGATCACATTGAACCCATTCTCTGTTTCATTCAAGAGCTGGACCAGTTCCCACCTTACTATTTGCAAACATTTGGCATTTTCTGCGGCCTTCACTCCCGGCAAGAGTAAAGATGCAAAAAAGGATTCTGTAGAGCTAAAAAGCCTGTATTCTCCAATTATTTCAGCAAGCAATGTGAAGAGTCTTTGGATATATAATTTGAACGTTTCATCCTCTGCTGTTTTTGGAACTGTCCTTTCCTAGCCAGATGTGGGGCTCTTGTGTGGGTACCAAGCTCATATCTGCATTTCTGACTGTGGGGAAACTCCTTGGCTCCTCTGCAGGCAGTGCCCCCCTTGAGGTGTTCTTTTGGGATTACTAACAGCGCTGAGTGCAATGTAGCCAGTAAACAACAGCCCCTCCATGATGCTGGGAAGTGTAAGTATGTTTGTCGGCCACAGACCCAGTAGTAATCCATCAGCGCCACCATTTCTTTCTTCATGTCTGTGATCAAGAGAGTTTTATTGCAATATTGATTTGTGCCGACAAAGACTGTTACTTTGCTGCTGAAACAGAGTCCATATTGTTCTTCCTTATGCACTCGCAACTGCTTTTCGATCGTGGCAATCCACGTCAACTTTGTGATATGCTCTGTCCAGATTTGTGCACAGAAGTTTCCACTCATGCTATCCTTTCCTTGCTATATGTTACCAGTCCCTCTGCCAAGCAAGGTAGTGTGATGTCCTGCCAGTTGTTATTGACATATTCCCACCTCCCTCATGCGTGATGTTGGTGTAGAAACTTACTACGTCCATTGTAAACAGGATATCATGCTCCTCGTCAATTTCAACTGATCTTAGTTTGTTCAGAAAGTCATTTGTGCCTTTTATGTATGTTTTGAATTTGTGGACTGAAAATCAAAAAAATAATTAAAAAGAATTGGTCAACATTGACCCTGGATCCAACAATGAAAAGACTTTTCCCAGAACCACCACTCATCCACACAAAGGTCATAAAATAAATCTCTATCACTCTTCAACTTGTGATTCGAAAAACGTTATACATGGCATAAGATGCCCATGTGGTTTATATTACGTGGGGATGACAATGAGGAAGGCCAAAATAAGATGGTCCGAACATATATCAAATATCAGGACAGGAGCCATTAAATCACCGGTCACTCAACACTTAAAAAAAAAAGACACAACATTTCACAGATAAGATTTATCATTCTGGAACAAATAAAAACACAGAGAAGAGGAGGTAATCTAAACAAAATACTTCTGCAAAGAGAAACTTACTGGATTGACAAACTGAATTCAATGCAGCCAAATGGTATGAATGCGGATTGGGATTTGAGTTGCTTTCTGTAACAATGTACAAGAATGTAACATGGAAAACAATGTTCTAAGCAACCCTTCCCCCAAAGGGCGAGCCTCCTGTGAGCTCAAGTGGGCTATGGAAAGTTCACAATGAAGACAATATTAGTCATTATCTGGGTTCGTGCAACAAAATGCACATAACACACATTCAACCTCTAGCTCAGAACACCGAGTGATCAAGAAATCCGTAAATTAATGTAGTCATTCTCAAGTACACAATGGAGAGACATGGATAACCCACAAACAATCCAAACCACGACAAGATGGTGCCCAGGGAAGCACAACGGTTTCCCCATCTGTACATCCAATAGCAAGTAAGAAAGGACTAGACGCACAAAGGCCTAGTAAACAAAAACACAAAGTCAGAATTACAACCGTAACGTGATTTGCAGACTGTGGAGTGAACCGGAGAGAGGAGACGTGTGAGCGGACCAGTGGAGAAAAACGAGCGAAGTGAAAGAGGAAACCAAGCGGCTCGCCGCGGAACCAAACTGCAAAAAACGCGGTCGCACACATGGCGTGTTGAGGATTCGTTGCATGTAGCAGTCCAGTTGACGAAGGTGAGAAGTCTAGAAGCAGAACATTAGAAAAGCATGTAAGCGATTGAATCAGGGCTTTGTGTCTGGGGCACAGCGCTATCACGTAGCGACTGTTCCCAGCACAAAACCCACATATGCATATTCACAAATTCAGATTAAAAGCATATGGACTATTCGTCTTGCAGATTGGGCACAACACGCATGGAGGACATAAAAATTGATGAGGATATATCAGTGAAGCTAAACTGATGAGGATCAGATATTGGAAGACGGGAGTGATCCACAGTATTTCAGGTACAATGACCCATTTTATTGAATAGGGGAATCTTTTAAATTAACAATACACGGAATATAAGGATACATGAACTAAACAGAAATATATATCTATTTACAGATACAACACTTTTGAAGAATAGAATTTTGTCGCACCTGATGAAGGGCTCAGATAGCCCGAAACGCGCTGTGCATTAAAGAGAAAAAAGATCATCTATAAAATTTGCACTATAAAGACCCAACGGGAAATAAATTATCAAAGAAATATATCAAGTGACCTTGGTTTAAAAACAAATTGATAAAAGATGTTTATGTGTTAAAAAACTGCATACAATCTGAAAATACAAGATTGCACGAATGAAATGTTTGTTAAAATGTTTATTTGGAAATATTAATGATATCAAACAGACATATTGATTTAGAATATTGAGAAACTTTTAATTTACTTTTGGATTAAAAAACATGCTTGTACCAGACGAGATTCAGTAATTTGTTTTGAATGTTTTATGCTCAAAAGTGTGCACAGAGTACGATCATTTTAGCTAGAGTGATCACACAAACCGTTGTACCTTTTTCATGACCATCATCTTGTATTCCCCTTCCTCAAGTCTTACCACTGTTGCCCCTGTACGTCTCTGCCCACCCTCCTGATCAATTATAGAAGACCTGTCAACAAGAAGTATCTCACCCTCTGTCAATGCACAGTCACTTGATTTGGGAGTGTCATCCTCCTCCCCCTCATATGTGGAACAGTTGTTTGCCATCAAATCCTCCTTAGTAGGCACATCAATCAAATTGTTGCACAGTCACTGTTTTACACCTAACCACATGAATATGGGTTTAGAAATAATGATCTCATATGCTGAAGACCTTTACGTAGTCGGGGTGGACGTTTCCCTTTCAAGAATGTTTCACAGGCCATGTTACTGAACCCCCCACTATGATTGTAGAACTTTTCTCTATTGCAAAAGCAGCAGCTGCTAAAGCTTTATCACATGTGAACTGCCCTTGCATCGCTGCATCCAAAGCTGCACCTTATGGCCTACAGTGCGTTTCTGCGTCAAAACTGCAGTTATTAGCTGACTATTAGAGTGTGAAAACAAGTACAATTCCTGTGTGTAATCTGGGATGGCCAGTACAATAGTCAAACTGTCTGATCATTTCAGCCGTCCACTCTAACATATGGTCCTTTTTTGTCTTTTGTGCTTCCCTAAGGGCCTGTAGAAGTGGTCTTGTGTACGCCGCATAATCTAGAATCCAGGCCCTGCAATAGTTACACAGCCCCAGAAATGTCTGCATCTCTTTAACTGAGGCGAGTCTGGGGGTGGGATGTACTGACCCTGCCCTGTTTGGTAGTATTCTCTTACCATTCGCCGATATGAACTGCCCCAAATAGATTACTTCCTCTTGGCAATATTGCAATTTGGCCTTGTCAGCCTTGTACCCTTTACAGGCCAACAACTGTCGGACTGCAACAGAGTCCCTTCGGCAGTGCTTTTCACTGTCACTACACACTAGCAGATCGTCCATGTACTGGATAATCATGCTAGGCACCTGAATATTCCCAAGATCTCATTGCAGTATTCTGTCAAATCTGCTCGGGCTCTCGCAATACCCCAGAGGTAATCTAGTATGTCTGAACCGCATCTCACCCTTTGTGTAAATGCTGTGAGGTACCTCAACTCCAGATGGAGTGGAATCATGAAAAATTTGTTTTTCAAATCCACTACAGTAAAACACGTGGCTTTTTTGGGGATGCGGCATAAAATTGTTGCAGGATTCAGAACGACTGAAAACTCCTTCTGTAAAACATCATTTAGGGAGCTCAAGTCCTGAATCATTCTCCAATTGCCCCCTGTTGATATTTTGACTGAGTATATTGCTGTGTTACACAGGGACATAGATGGCACAAATATCCCCTGGTTCAGTAGGACCTGTATTGTTTTTCTAATACCCTTGTCCGCGTCTCTCAATAGGGTATATTGTCTTACACTGGGTAGCACAGCACCTGGCTCCAGTATTTTCCGCACAGTTGTTACGTCTTTCAATAATCCTACATCATGTGAATTTGTAGTACACAACTGCGAAGCCACTTGTAAATCTTCATCAAAAAATATTGGTGAGGATCCATCCTCATGTGCATTCCTCCCTTTCTTCCTCCCTCGTGTTTCCTTTGTGAGTGGGTATGAGAGTAGTCTGAATATTCCTTACTCATGTTAATGATTTGTTCATACCTGTGAAAGAGTGCATATGCATTGTGTGAAAGACCTGAAGTGGAATGTTGAGAGTGTTGCTGGGGGGGATGCTTTGTGACTATCAGGTGGTCCTGGGAAGCTTCATGAGACGCTGTGCTTTGTTTCTGGTCTTCCCAATGTACTGTATCTGATGTCTACCTCTTAAACCTGTTATTTAAAAAGTGAATAC
This sequence comes from Ambystoma mexicanum, assembly GCF_040938575.1. Taxonomy (NCBI): domain Eukaryota; kingdom Metazoa; phylum Chordata; class Amphibia; order Caudata; family Ambystomatidae; genus Ambystoma; species Ambystoma mexicanum. Next base: position 920,723,122 of record NC_090922.1, on the reverse strand, counting down.
AACTAGTGTGCCAAGTACCTGGAACTCTTGCCTTATTTCTACAAGGTCACTAAAGCACACCTCTCACCTCATCACAAGACCAAGGGTAATATCCTCAGAGGGAGACTTTCACATGCAATGGTTTTTATTTTTCACATGTTTATTGGACGTCATGTATTCGCAACATTCCAACCATGCATAAAGGTGGCTTTATATGACAGTATATCTTTATTTTGTTGGTTAGATTTCCTCCATCTGGGGGCCAGCACAACAAAAAATTGAGAAATCTGATGCTCACCAACTCCTGTCAATTTAAAAAATATATATATATTTTAAAGGTCACCCAAGGGCAATGGTTCAATTCTTTCCTGATAAAAATGGATCCGTAACTCGCCGTTTCCGCATGAGATTTAGGACTAGTCTATGCACCATCTACAGTTTTACTGAACAATATAAATCTGGTTCTATTGCAATGCAGTGTGTCCAGATGATCATCCCTTAATGATTTGTCTGACGGTTTTTTATTTGAAGGTAGCACTTCTCCTTTGCAAGGGTTTGTAATGCAGGCTTGGTTAAAGTGTTCTCTCCGCCTCATCAATAATACAAGCACATAGCCCAAACACTTACATTCTTACTTTGAAGAGGTTTCTCTAATAAATCATGTTTTATACTGAAGCTGAAACATTACTCATCATAATGGCATCCATTTTCTTTTTCCTTCTTCCCTCAGTACGTGCAGTACCTTCTCCTGTTCCAGTCCTTGGGTTTTCCCCTACGTGTTTTAATCTCATCATAAAGTAATTAGTGTGATCACCCACTGAATCAGTAGCTTTCATACTTTAGCACCGTGCTCTGTTTTGTCTGTTTGCAAATGGTACAGTCGCTTTCAACTTTTATCCCATCGACATGTGTGCTGAACTCTACTGCTTAGTTCGGATGTTTCGTGTGCTAGAATAAACAGTATTTCAATAACATCTGGTCACTCTTTTCAGGGCACACAGCACTGAGAGCTAAATACCTTGCTGCTATGCAATAGAATTAAATGCCAACAATGTGATAATCGTGGCCACGCAGCCCATGCGTTTTTGCAACAGGACTATTACTAAGACAAAAATTGCCCTGGTGCACAAATGCATTAAAAGTATATGTGTATTTGTTGTACAAGGCCATTATTCGACATAGTACTAATGACTCTTAGACGAATGTAAAGTGTATGTGATACGGCCTCTGTTCCTGTAAAATAACGTACATGTTTAAAGCATGCATAATTCAAACAATGAACACAGTGCTTGATGAGGTATCCGTTAAAAAGTAAACAAATACTGTAAGTCAAGCTAGTCAATGGCTGCATAGACAGTGCAATGGTTGTTGCCTCCGTGGAGTAGTCATGCACTCCCCATAATGCCCCCATCCTTCATCATCACAAGCACTGTCACAAATATGATTGCCTCTTCAAATGTGCACTTCTCATTGCACTCAGCATTTTTCAAACATGTGTTTTATTTGCTAATCTTTATCACTCTATCTTGTACACACTATCTCATAGACATATGATAAAATTATTAATGATGATCATATCTATTAGGAGTGGAAATAACTATTAAAAGCAACATTGTGAAACAATTACCATGTTGGATGCAGTTAGACATAATGGCCATCACCTCCCCCCGCCCCACCCTAAAATCACTTGTGATGTTTCTATGTCATTATTCTATATCTTCATAATTTAATAGCTCACTTTCCCTTACTAAAGGGATGCCACGTTTTTTTAAAAATACGTTTAAACTACGTTTGGATCATTCGGTTTTTATTTATTGAGCTATTCGGATGACATCACTTACATTGGAGGCAAAGCAGAAGAACAAAGAAGAACATTGGTATTCCCTGTATATGACACCTTTACAATTGGGTTGAAAGAATTATTATTGAAAGAACCACATTTGTTGTGCCAACGTAGGACATACACCGGGGATAAAAACCATGAACAGACATAACTTTGGAATATGCATGAAACCTGAGCATGAAATTCGTATGTATATTAGAGGGTCTTCGGGAGCAACCCTATAGTTATGATTAAGTTGTTCTACCCATAGGTAGACCAGTTTTTTTGGTGGCTTATAACTTTGGCACTGTTTGACAAATCCTCACAAAACCTTGCAAAAAAAGTATACAGTCAACCTGGAACTATTTTCCGTAGTTTTGTTTGATTTCGTGAAGGGAGAAATTTGAAGGGGGTCCCAAAACCTTTGAAATCCGGATAGACATGAGTTGGAAATAACGGTGCTTGCTGCTACAGCCAAAACAGCTGGACGGATTTGCACCTAACTTATTAGAGCAGAGGCGGCCTGGTCCCGGAAACGTGGTTTCACAAATTTGGTGTTAATATGTCCAAAAAATTGCCTATAAGTAGCTCCCAATACATGAGTGATATCTCTCCCCATTCCATGGACTCACTTCCTTATTTGGTGTCCGCGAATGCCCCTGAGCCAATCAGGGAGCTGTGTGACATTCACAGACATGGTACACAGCACTGCTTGATCAATTAAAAATGTGAGATGAGTCAAACATTTTGAAATGGGTGCTGTATTGGATCCACAAACTGCGCCCCTGATCCGCGAATATTGTGGTACAAATAACTCATAACAAATTAATTTCAGGTTAATTTGAGGATGAGAGAGTGTTTGGGAAGGGTAGGAGATATGAGAAACAGAAACATTAATGTGTTATTGTGTTTAGAATTGGCTCTGGAGTTCGCGCCGGGTCTGCAGTCATTTTTTCCTATCCGTGACCAATGCAAATATCACTAAGTGTTTGCAGATGCCCATTGAAAATGTTGCAGTTTTGTTATATGTTACACGATGCTTACATATGTAATCAAACTAGTCAGTGTGACTAATATGTATGTACATTTCTGGGTATTTTGCTGATTAAAGTTTGGGGAGGGGAGGGAAGGAAGAAAAGGAAATATTGTGTATTAACATTGCAGTGGGTTTGTCACTGAGTATGGATACACTAGTAATAGAAATAACAATAGATATTGTTGTGGAAATGGCCAGTGGCCAGGTTGTTCGGGGCATGGCCAAAGAAACTGGCTACTGGTCATGGCCACACTTGCAACAATATAGTCCCAATAGTATGTTTACTTTGAATTTTTGCATGCCTGACAGAATATGGCTACTGGCTAGGGGAATAATAGTATATTTACTTTGGGTAGTAGCCATGCCAGAACCAGTCTGGCCACTGGCCATGGCCACAACAATATGTTTATTTTGAACAAGATGTCCAATGGTCATAGGCACAACGAGATGTTTAGTTTGTATTGAATGTGTGCAAAAATGTGGCTACTGACTGGACATAATGGTATGTTTACTTTGGCTTGAATGCCTGTGACAATGCGGCTACTGTCCAAGGCAAAACATAGTGTACTTAGTTGGACATGGTAACAAGGGAATATTTGTGTTTCTTTGTCTGTAAAGAAAAGAAATATAGTTAGTTGTAGAACATGGTATGGAAGATACACATACATTTACTTTTTTGACCCTCATAAGTAGTACATTGTATGCCCTATGTTTTCTACAACATTTGTTTGTGAGACACTGTTGTTGTATTAACAAGTATGTATTAACATGTAATCATTTTGTCATGGGGAAAAGTCCAAGATGGAATGAGAAAACAAACATTCTACATTTAATGTTATTACCATTTTCATTGTCTTCAAGTTTTTCTGTATTCCTTTTCAGAGTGTTATAGTTATGAAAGGGAGAAACATTTTGTATGTGTAGAAAGTAGTACAGTGGTAGTATGGGTGTATTCCCTTATTACATAGGAGATGGTGTGTTTTAAGGGAAATGTAATTAAGGAATAGTTGTTTGTCATGCCTGTGCCACTGGCGCACACATTGGCAACCATCATGGACGATATGGTACTCGTTTATCTTCATAATACTCTTTAAACAACCCCTATTCACATTTTGGTCCTAAATTTCCATTTGTACGACATTGGTAATGTTCTATTTATTTCAGCTAACTACATGTACCATAATGCACCTTGCTACAGCTATCAATTCCTGGCCATTCCCATTCGTCAGTATTGGAACCACAATCCCCAGAAGCCCTAGCGATCAGTGCTGTTTCCACCATCTCAGGACCAGAGAGGGAGGAGGCAGATTATCTTCAGGTGTGCTGCTCCAGGTGCTGCAAATTAGCATGCCCCAGTACAGGGCAGGGCTGTATTTAAGCAGCTGCCTGCAGGAGCTCAGTCTCTTGCATCAAGAGTCCTCCCAGCCCCTTTTTGCCTTGTGACTCGAATTTGTATGCTGTTCCTGTTACTGCATTTCCCTGCTTTGATCCAGTGCTCTTTCGGGGCTGCCTGCCTTGCAGCCTGCTACACTCTGCTGCCTACAGCCCTAGCCTTCTGGGCTCCCTGCCTCACAGCCCTGCTCCTCTGGGCTTCCTGCATTTCAGCCTGCAACTCTCAGCTGCCTACATCCCTGCTCCTCTGGGCTCCCTGCCTTGCAGCCTGCCACCCTCCGCTGCCTACAGCCCTAGCCTTCTGGGCTCCCTAACTCACAGCCCTGGTCCTCTGGGCTCCCTGCCTTGCAGCCTGCTACACTCCGCTGCCTACAGCTATAGCCTTCCGGGCTCCCTGCCTCGCTGCCCTGCTCCTCTGGGCTCCATGCCTTGCAGCCTGCACTCCTCCGCTGCCTACAGCCCGGGTCCTCTGGGCTCCATGCCTTGCAGCCTGCACTCCTCCGCTGCCTACAGCCTGGGTCCTCTGGGCTCCCTGCCTTGCAGCCTGCTACTCTCTTCTGCTTTCAGCCCTGACCCTCTGGTCTCCCTGCCTCGATGCCCTGTTCCTTTGGGTTCACTCCTTGCTGCCCTACTCCTCTGGGCTCTCTGTCTACCGCCTACTACAGCTCTCAGTCCTGCTCCTCTGGACTCTCTGCCTTGCAGCCTTCTACAATCCTCTGCAATCCACTACAGTTTTTCTGCACCTTGTGACATCCATTACAGCAGCCCTGCTTCCTTGTTTGCATCCCCCCTATTTCCTGGCTGCTGCTCCCTTGCTCTCTTCCTTGTTTGCAACCCCTTGTTCTTGATCCCTGTCCTTCTCTTCCTTGAGTCCTCTGTCCTCCCCTTTAGTTTACCCATTTCTATTGTACTGTTTTTTTCCTTCATTCCCTTCTGCTAGATTTCTCTTACACTTCCTTTTCCCTGGTTATTTCTGTTCTTGTCTCTCTTGTGTCTTATGTTGATCCTTTGTACAGAGCTTGACTGTTGGTTTCTGGCAGGCAACCTCTGCCCCTTCCCTTATTACATTTTCAGTGTTACAGACACCCACAGCTGTTGTTCCCAGCCATGAGCAGAAAGAGTGGGCCCCTGTAATATTAATCTGTGCAGAAAGGTGGAGTTTCAAAGGTCCGTAGAACACTCTTTTCCATTTCTGCATACACCCCAAGAGGGAATCTAGTTTGTTTGTATCTTTGTATTTTCTGCCCCTTTCTGTTCACAACTACAGTTGCCTGCTTTTCTTTCTTGTTGAGTTTCCCGCTTTGTTGAGTTTCCTGCTGTGTGTTTACGTGTCTGTCACCTTACATCAGCACAGCCACCCAAACCCTACCTGGGGCCCTGTGCCACTCTTGACAGAGTGCCATCCTTGACATTGTTAGATACCCATTGGTGTATTGTAACTGTATAGTATTGTAAAAGTAGTATAGTGGTGGTATGGATGTTTTAAATAATTACAAAAGTGATGGTGTGTTTCAAGTGTATCATAATCTATATATATAAAAGAAGAAGTCCTGACCGACTGACTGACTCATCAACGCCCAGCTCAAACCGTTTAACCTAGGAATGTGAAATTTGGAAGGTACATTGTTTTCATGACATAGGCACTGATTAAGGAAGGATTTCTAGAAATTCCATCCTTAGGAGGATTAAAAGGGGGATGAACTTTTTACTGACTCATCAAAATCCAGCTCAAACCGTTTAATCTAGGAACGTTACATTTGGAAGGTATATTGTTTTCTTGATGTAGGTACTCATTAAGAAGGATTTCTGGAACTTCCACCCCTAAGGGGGTTAAAAGAGGGGATGACATATTTTATGAGGATACCTATATTTCAAAAAACAAAGATGTTACAGACATGAACATTGATATGTAGATTCTTCTTAAAAAAAGAGAAACATGTGTTTTGGCATTTTCTGAAAATCCAGGTAAGGAAGGTGGAAAAGGGGGATGAATTTGTTTTGAAGGATACCCATATATCACAAACCAAAGATGTTAGAAATGTAAAAATTCACATTTTAGTATCCCGTATTTGAGAGCAAAATAGTTGTCACTTCTGACCTAGGCACAGTTGTCAATTGCCTAGCAGACCTCACATCCAAAATGTACACTGATATAAAAAATGGAATGGAGAAATCTACAGAATGGTCATGTGAGCATGACATTTTAAGCCACACTTATTCATTCTTTTGGAGGAGTCCAAATGGAGTACAAATCTGAAAGCTCAGTGGTTCAAAGTGATGATGGTACAATCCCGTTAAATTCTTGAAAACTTTAAATCCTCTTCCCGAACACAAACATCTTCTCAAAGTGAGAGCACCTGTGATGTTACTGCGGAACCTCAACCCACCTAAGCTCTGTAATGGCACCAGATTGCGAGTGAAAGCTCTCCACAGAAATGTGATTGAGGATACAGTGCTAACCGGCTCTGGCCAGGGGGTGTCCGTGTTCATAGCACGAATACCTCTTATACCTTCAGAATATCCCTTTGAATTCAAAAGACTTGAGTTCCCTGTGAGAGGTTTGTTTCGCCATGACTACCAACACATTTCAGGGGCAGACTTTAAAGGTAGCAGGGATCGACCTACGGTAAGACTGCATGGACAGTTTTGTGTGGCCTGTTCCAGAGTGAGCTCACCTAACTCCCTGTAATCCTAGCACCTGATGGGAGAACCCCTATGGTACCAAATGTTAAAATACAGGCGAGCAAACCCATGGGCAGCAGCTAGTTAAAGAATATTTGTTTTGTGTGTGTACATGGGAGGCCAAATCTAACTCTGATGCCCCCACACGATCCTCATCACGAACGTCGAGAAACGACAGATGTGCTCATTTTGAGGCCCATCACCACAAACTTTGATATATTGCAGGTGTGAGAAATGCTATTCACTCAGACAACCATTCAGACCGTACCCAATTAATGACTTGGACAATGTGGAAGTGACATTGATCGAGCAAGACAACTGACTGCGAAGCCAGAAATCAATGACGTCATTACCGACATCACGACGTAGCCGCATTATACATGAAGTACATATTCATCCATTCATGGAGTTACATGAACATGCACTATTTTATTGCATATAGGCATGAAGCACATGCTTATGACCCACGTAGATGACAGATACACATACATATTGCTGTGTTTATATCTTTCTCTAAAGCTGAAACTGCAAGAAGCAAAGAGTTCATATATTTAGCTTGCATATTCTTGACTGTTATTAACCTGGAGAAGCTGTAAGGAATGATACAGAAGCTATAGGTCACTGAAATGGATGGCGAAGGAGAGAGAGGCTTCAAGCACATGGAAAGGCTGACACGATCTCTGCAGGAAGAGGCGAGCAGAGACGAAGCACTCAGCCATGGACAAGTGGAGACAGGAAAGTTCCAGTTACCAAGAAAATAAGCCACCTGCAGAAGGTCAGACTAAAATCCTCATAATTACAGGTGAGAGGGCTTTATTTCGTGGTCACAGCACACGTGACTCATCTGAACAGGACACTGCCCATTCAACCGAGGTAGACAAGGAGAGCCATTTCCATTGAACAATGGGAGAAGAAGCTACAAGTGTTGCATTTGGGTGTTCAACTGAATGCACTCTCACAGACTTAGGTGATCAGAGTAGGACAACATTAGGGAACACTTTGCAACTCCATGTTCATTCCCATTGCCCTGAAAAGGTGCATCCAGTCTGGTAACTGTCCAGGGTCCCAGGGATGGGAGGACACACTCCGGCCAGCCAATCCAGATTTGACTTTCACGGGGTGATATTTTGCTGTAAGGGCCAATGGTCTCTCTGCGACCCTGCAACAATGTAGATTGAAACCAGTAAGGATGGTGTTCGAAGGGGCTCCTAGACATGGCTCTCCAATTGTAGGACTAACCTATAGGTCCTCTATATAGGTCCTCTATATGTAACCTGCTTAAACTGACACCTAAACTTTGTTAGGTGGTCAGTTTGGGCAATCAGCTTAGATAGACAGCTAAACCTTGGAAAAATAAACATAAATAAATATATAAATGCAAAACAGGGGGGGTCTGGGAAACTCTCTACCAGAACGAACACAGCCCATTGACTTCTTCTTTGTTGGATGGCCCCTGGGAGAGTCTCAACCAAGTCTTTAGCTCACTGGTCTTTTCACAGAGAAGAAATATCCCCAAATATCAGTCTTTGTCCTGCCCAGGGGCAGTTCAGCACCGAAATGCTAGGCAATTCTCTTCTGAACAAGAGTACCACAGCAACCTCATACACGTGTTTCAGCCTAGTTGGGCATCATCAGTGAGGTGAAGCTGTGTCTCTCTAAGAGCAGTGAGCAAGGGGTCCATGTCTGGAGTCCCCTGGTCACTTAGGGTGAGACCCAAAGCTACTTGGTATGCAAAACAGCAGGGTCTGGGAAACTCTCTACCAGAACAAACACAGCCCATTGACTTTTTCTTGGGTGGATGGCCCCTGGGGGAGTCTCAACCAAGTCTTTAGCTCACTGTTCTTTTCACAGAGAAGAAATATCCCCACATATCAGTCTTTGTCCTGCCCAGGGGTAGTCCAGCACCGAAATGCTAGGCAATTCTCCTCTGAACAAGAGTTAAAAGGGCGATCCAGATGTGGACCCCTTGCTCACTGTTCTTAGAGAGGCGCAGCTTCACCTCACTGATGATACCCAACAAGGCTGAAACACGTTTATGGGGTTGCTGTTGGTACTTTTGTTCAGAGGAGAATTGCCTAGTATTTCAGTGCTGGACTGCCCCTGGGCAGGACAAAGACTGATATGCAGGGACATTTCTTCTCTGTGAAAGGGACTGAGCTAAAGACTTGGTAGAGTCTCTCACAGGGGTTACTCACCCAAGAACAGTTCATTGGGCTGTGTTTGTGCTAGTAGAGAGATTCCCAGACCCCCCCTGTTTTGCATAAATTAACTTTGGGTCTCACCCTAAGTTAAAAGGGCAATCCAGACGTGGACCCCTTGCTCACTGTTCTTAGAGAGGCGCAACTTCATCTGACTGATAATGCCCAACAAGGCTGAAACACATGTATGGGGTTGCTGTTGGTACTCTTGTTCAGAGGAGAATTGCCTAGTATTTTGGTGCTGGACTGCCCCTGGTCAGGACAAAGACTGATATGCAGGGAAATGTCTTCTCTGTGAAAGGGACAGTGAGCTAAAGACTTGGTAGAGTCTCTCCCAGTGTCCATCCACCCAAGAACAAGTCAATGGGCTGTGTTTGTGCTGGTAGAGAGATTCCCAGCCCCCCCTTGTTTTTCATAAATATATAAATGGGTGCCCTGTGACTTAGGCAAGTTAGCTTGGTTCATGGAAGAATATTTTATGGTTTACCTCAGTATATTGGTTAGCGGAAGAAGCTACCTTATATCGCGGAAGGTGGATTCCTATTTTACCTCATGGAGGTGCATTTTATATAAGGCAACGCTATTGAAAAGGGACCATAAGACTTATTTGATTTCCGTGTTAGGAGACAGGAAGACAGCCGTATATATGTGGTGTTCTGTTTTGTTATTTTGTGTGGTGTAGATCGTAAGCGGACACATTTGTTGAAAGCTCTAGTTTTTGGTTTAGTGAGACCTCTTCCTCTATTGGAGTGGTGACGTCACCAGTGAGGTTATTCATTAGGACCTGAAGTGTAGAGAACACAATGGAATTGGTTGGGTAGTTTTCTGATTGAGACTTGAAAAAATCATGCTGTGTCATTTGGGCGGGTCTTTAGAAGCTTGCGAGTGGAATTGTATATTGAGCCTTTAGGACGGAGGAAGCCACAAGAGGGGTGGTACGCAGAGAACACGCCTGTGTTTTTCTTTCGATGATGAGCCGGCGGGCCAGAGAAATGTCTGTTATACTGTATTAATTGCAATTCAATGTGTCGAAATCCCAATTTGAGGTCAAGTAAGAATTGATGAAGTGTCATGTAAGAGTGACGAGAATGAGGGATACACCTCTTCAACACATGTGTGTTAGGAAAGATTTCATATTGTAGGTAATTTTCCTTCCATGTGGCAACCCCCAAACTTTTTTCTGTTGTTTTACACCCTGATCTAGACTTTGCCAGAGAAGCACAGCCTTCCGCCGCACTCCTCTGGGCTTTCGCTCCATTCCATAAGACAGTCAGTACCGGGAAACGTTGTTTTCCATAGTTCTTTTCTCATGTTGCAGCTTTCGTGCAACATGGCACAAGAGGGCACTGTAAGCTAAGTTACTGCACTCTTGGGTCTCTTGGGTCTCTTGGGTCTCTAGTCATTCTACAGGCCTGAGAAACTCTCGATGGATTATAATGAACTGCGCAAGTATGTCATGGACGGCACTGGTGGCAGCGATCATTTCTTTGTGTTTTGAACTTCCTTTTGCCCTGTTAACCGCGCTTCTCGCGTTTGGCCAAAATGGGTGGCCTGACTTCCAAAATAGCCAGACCACGAGGTTCTTTGTCCTGTCCGCTGACCGTCTTGCCCCTTCACCTTCCCCAGGTCGAGCATGTACTTTCCCACGAAACAAAGATGCTTTTGCAGGCTTCTACAGGCCTGTTGCGAGCCTCCATGATGTGGGCTGGGATGTCTGGTCCCAATACACATCCTGGGTGCCAGAGAGTCTAGTGTGTCTTGAATGCCTGGGACCACCATGGTCCGTGATAGGTCCACGTATGGTGTGAGTGTTTTGTGAGCAGATCTCCCATTGGGTCCTCTCCGTTTTGGCGCAAAGGGAACTCTGGATAAGAGGAGGCTGGAAACACCACTACCATGTCGATCTCCTGAGTTCTCATGAACGAAGGATAAAGGAGCCAAGTATCCTGCAACTAAGAAGCTGAGTCGAGGAATAGCTGGTGACCCGCTGAAGATTTGGCACCCTGCACTGCTGTCGTCCTGTGAGACCCCTTGGCCTCTGATCGTACGAGAAGGCCTGTATTGGCACTTCAACGCTTTAGAATAGTGGGAACAACTATTCTCGGCATCTTCACCAACTCCTGTACGTAAGCCTTCGGAAGCATCCCTGGACCATCCAGCGGACTGACCAGCCTACAAAGGAACCTTGCTCTGTTACCGCCGTCTGGCTGCTGCTGAAATCCGAGCCCTCAACACTCTCACACGATTCGTACACTTGGCGTTCCCAGGTCTGAAGTGAGAAGTGTACATTGGGCCTGGAGTACAAGTGGCTGCCGAGTTGCCCTGCTGAGGTAACCATGTGTGCGTGTTCGCTGCGTTTGGGACACCCTCGACCCTGACTTCTGCTGCCGTGGATTCTACACAGCACCGAGACGTCCCTCTGATCGCATCTGAACCTGCCAGCGAAGAAACTAACTCGGAGAAGCCTGGGTCTGTCTGCATCGGGGACTGGTGAGTAGTCAATACCTTGAACCGGTCTCCCTCCTGCAGAAGCCTGTGGCTTTCCCCCGCTGTTGAAAACAGCACCCCTTTCTCCGTACTCACGCCCTGCTTCTGCCCACAAGTGGAGGCCGCGCTTGAGTAGCGGAGGTCTGTTCGCCATCATTTGTTCACCTCTCTGAACTGCCTGATTTCCCCGAAGAGACACTCCTTGGCCCGTTGGCACCCGCGTGTGCAGGTACTTTTGAGCACAAGGCTCCACTCTTCGTAGGGCTCGGACTTCCTTCTAGTTAGGTGGTCTCTGATGTCGAACTGGGCCTAACGATTACTTGCACTGCCTGTTTTCCTCCCCATCTAGGTGGTCTGCATATTTCGTGCTCCTAACTTGTTAGACCCCTCGGTTTTGTATATATATTGTATTGATTGTGATGTGTTGGTTTACTTGAGTTTTACCGTGATTCTTTACTATGGTCGATGTTACAAAGGCCTTGTAATAAATGTGTCTATATTTTCAATATAACACCTGCTTGGAGTAATTTGTAAGTGTCCTTGCTTTGTGTGCTCATTGCAGGCTTTCAGTCACCCTCACCCCTCTTGAGATCTAGTCTTGAATGCCGCCATCGCTACCCTGATTGGTCTGGCTTGTCCAGAGGTTACCCTCTTCCAAGAAACTAGGCTGGCCTTCTGAACCTCTGCCCCTCCAGGACAGAGTTCAGAAATCCATCTTAACAATGTGCAAGTCATTCTCGCGGTATCCAGATAAAATATGCAAGTATAAAGCAGAATCGATTCACGACACAAAGTGCAAATTGTCAAAGTCATGGCCCAAAGACAGACCTTTTTCCAAATATGTGCAGCGACAAAGGGTCACTTATTTGCAAGAAGCGTACAAGGGGAATACATTGAGCAAGCAATTAGCCATATTAGAGCTATGGAAAATGCTGAGTCAATGGGACTGAGGGGATTAACAGCCCTCGGCTCCTCCGTTCCCCCTCCTCCTTCTCCTCAAATAGCAGACACAGACACAGTCACAGAAAGCAAGGGATATTAACCCCATAAAGGAATTAAGAGCTGCGGCACACATGACGGCACAGGTCCAGCAAGCAAAGCAAAGCAAGACAATAGCTGCAAACGCAGGGAGTACAGAAAAATACAAGCAAAGCTAAAAGAGAAAACAGGGCTTAGTATGGACCAAGAATTGGTGCCACCAAATGAGTGGATAGGCGCGTTATAAATGCCATATCATATCTTATCATATCATAGGCTGACAGATTTTTCTTAAACTGGATGGGAAGCCAGCCAGCGAGATAGGGGACGCAGGAAAGGAATTGCCAAATAACAAAGACCCAGGGGAAGAAGCTAAATATTGGGCATAGATAATGGAGGAGGTAGAAAAAAGGGAAAGGGAAGAGAAGGAGGAAAGTGAAATATTGCGAAGAGGGGAGAGGGAAAGAAAAAAGCAGAAAGACCTAGAAGACATGGGGTTTATTGCAGGTCCGGCGGTAACTGTGCCAGTGCTAGCGGCGGGTTGCCGCTGGGCCCATAAATATTTACCGGTGCCTGACATCCCAGTGCCACTGGGAGATTACAACCCCGGCAGCCCAGAAAGTCAGGAGCCAGTAAAATGTTGTTCCCCATTCCCATAGAGTCCAATAGGACTCTATGGGAATGGGGACAAGGAAACAGCTGTGCCGGTGCTTCCATGCCTACTGTGGCTGCTGTGCCTGGCAGGGTCAGACCTTTTGGACACGGTGGCTCCGGCGGGCAGACCTGCAATATGCCGGTCTGGAAAACAATGGTGCTGGTTATTCGTTAGCCAGAATGAGGCCCATAGCAAGGAGAAAAGCAGAAGAGTGAGAAAGACAATCACAAATAAAGAAAGAAAAAAGAAGGTTAGAAGTTGAGAGGCTTGTTAAAGAACTCTGATGCAAGGAAAGAGAGGAGCACAGAAGAGAACGAGATAAAGACAAGAGCAGAGAAAGATGCTCTCCGAAAGTGGTAGAAATTAAGATGGACTTGGTACGTTTAGAAAATGAGGAATCGGAAGGTATACAAAGGAGGATAGCAGAACTCCACAGGAGCAGGAGAAGCAGCACGGCTTCCCCATGGTTAGACAGAAGTGCTGAACCCTCAATAAGAGGGGAGCGTGGAGTCACAGACCAAACAAGGGAAACCAGCAGGAAGGGGCAACATTAAGGAGACTTAGCTTTGATATAGACAGAGACGGGGACAGTGACAGCAGTATTGGGACCTTGGGATCAGATGAGGATTCACAGGGGAGCGAAGCTGAGGAGGAGAGATGATATTCTCGATGCTGCAGGGAAGTAAGCCCAGATGGAAATACAATATGGGGAGGCAGAGAGAGTATGAGTAGGAGACAGGAGGATGTTGCGGGGTGACTACCGCAGCCTGAGAGGGGGTTACAAAGCACATACAATACAACCCCATATTCAGAGTTGCTCAGGCCCCAGCCAGGACAGACAAGGACAGAGATGGCAAGGGTGTTCACCACCACTAAAGACATGGGCAGACATGACACTGGCGCAGTTTCCATTGTTGCAAATTGGTGGGTGGCGACGGCAATACATACCATGGCAAAAGATGGACAAAGACAATCTAAGGTGTAAGCTTCCTTCTTTATCTGCAGGGGCTGGAAAGTGGATTTATGAGATTGAGCAACTGAAAGCAAGAACGACATTTGTGGTAGGGGACATGAATCATTTGCTCTCAGCCATTCTTGGGGAGGTAGCTGATGATGTATGGAAAAGGAAGGGATATCCGGGGGTGACAGCACAAAACACAGCACACAATGGTGTACCATTCAATAACTGCTGAGCAACCGCATTGCAGGCTCTAAGAGTGCAATACCCAGACACATCAGACATAAGCATGATCATGGCACACAATATGCGTGATAACGAAGACCCACTTCAATATATTCAACAAATTCAAGAGCAATCATGCCTTGAGAGGAAAGTACCATGGAAAAAGACAATGGGGTTATTTTATCACATATTATGTGAGAGGTTACCTGAACAAGTGAGAAGCAACTTAAGAAACTAGTGGGAATGGAGGTTAAGCCATGGCCAGAAATCCAGCTATGGCCAGAAATGCACTAGTGTAGGCTGATGCAAGAGAATGCGAGAAAGAAGTGTGAGGAGAGGAAGCAGGAAGAAGCAAAGTTATTGCAGAGGAAATGGTCTAAGTATAAAATAGAAGGGGTGATGCTGATGAGCAGAGAAGGAATAGTTGCTCAGCCGGTACAGAACCAAAGGCAAACGGAAGTGGGAGGTTTTTGCAGCACAGGGGAATATGAATCCTTGGCTAAGAGGACGAGGAGGGATACAGACACCCAATGCAGCAGAATGCAGGAGGGTTTCCTGGGGGACAGCAAAGACAGATGGGGTTCCCGCACAATCCTGGGTGTGCGAACAAATGGGCTATATCTCGCGGGCATGTACATACAGGAGTGGGATGTCTCAGAATGGGGAATACAGCAACGGCCCACATACCAAACAGAGCAGACTGACTATTATGCCCAAGATCACACGCAAGCACAGATGTATGCACCACACCAGGTGCATACAAAGGGCATGCAAATACAGCAAAATGATCCCATGACACATAGAGTACAGACGCAGGGACACTAGTAGCAATTGCCAGTTCAGCAGAACATGATAAGCACGACACATGCGGGCTCCACAATGTTGGCTCCCATGCGAAAGCTGGGAGGGGCGACTGTTGTAGGGGGCAACTCATTCACAGGGATGGGAATGTCACTATATCCACAATAGGACAGCCCACAGACAAACCTCATGTGTTCAATCCTGTCTATTAGACCTAATCTGGCCCAGGAATCAGGTATAGGGGTGACTATAGGTGACACAACTTTTTCCTTTCTCATGGATACAGGGGCTACTAGGTCTGTGTCAGGGAGTGGAGATATCCAATGTCAGGAATTGCCATGAATGTGCAGGGATTTTCTGGGCCCACAGATGTGTTTATTTGTTTAGGGATAGGAGTGGTCAAGATAAAGCTCGAACCAGGAGCCCTTCTTCCAAGGGCCAGACAGTATCCCTTATCTTTATTATTATTTTTTTTAATGAGGCATAATAGCGCACCATGTAAACGAACACACAGGCAACAGGAAATTTATTGCACTAAAGCAGACGGTGGAACAGATAAGATCAGAAAAAAGGAGTACAGAGGCAGAAAATAGGTGAGCAGTTATTCAAAGAGATGTGTTTTTAATCTGCTCTTAAAAAGTTCAAGATTAGAACATGGCCTCACATCTAGTGGAAGCATATTCCACAGGTGTGGTGCTGCATGGGGAAAAGATTGCTGCTCCATGTAGGCCAGGTATGCTCTCTGAGTTTCCAGGAGGCTACTGGCATTAGACCTGAGAACTCTACTTGCCGGTAGTCGAGAAATATGACTGATCGGGTACTTAGGAGCTTGCCCCGACAGGCAATTATGTGTGATGCACATCGACCGGAAAATAATCTGGCTGTGAATAGGGAGCCAATGTAAAGCTCTCCTAGCTGATGTAATATGGTCTCTTCTTTGAAGCCCTGCCACAATACTCACAGCCTTATTTTGAATTACCTGCAGTGAAGTCAAATCTTGCTTAGTAATACCCAACAGCAGACTTGAGCAAGAATCAATGTTAGCACCAATAATGGCACGGGCTACTGTGGCACAATTTTCTGAGGAAAGGAATGGCCGTAACTGTGACAACAGTTTAAGATGGCAACATGTACTTGATAAGGGAATTCACCTGACTATTCATATTCAATTCCTGATCCAGGACCACCCCAAGTGTCTTAACCATGTTCTGGGTATGAATCACACAGTGTGCAATTTTAAATGATGTATTGGCAGAATAAAGTTTATTTAGGTGCCTTGCCGTACCCAGGATCAGAAGCTTGGTTTTTGAGTTAGTTAGTGCAAGCTTATTTGCTTGCATCCACTCCTGAAAGGTTTGATGTAGAGCAGTAAGAGAGGCGGCATCACATGCATAATCGCCAGTAAGTGGTACGAGACAATGAGTGTGATCCGCAAAGTTTACGTACACCACAACCATCTTTCTAGTTGTTCAAACAGCGGAATCATAAAAATATTGAAAAGGGTGGGTGCCACGCATGAACCCTGCGGGACCCCACATAACACAGAAAACTCCTCAGCCTGTATATTCCAGGAAAAGACCCTAGCCCTGCGATCCACAGGAAACGATTTTATCCATTCTATCACAGACTCAGAGAAGTGTGCAGATAACCGCAGTCTCTCTGCCAACATGGAATGATCAACAAGGTAAAACGCGGTAAAGAGATTTAGCAGCATAAGCATCATGATGTCACCCTCTGTCATAGATTGTATTATATTAGTTTTAAGTGAATAGGGTAGCTTCAGTGCTGTGGGCTTTTCTGAAGCCTGATTGTTTAACCCCCAAAATCTCATGAGCTGCCAAAAAAGCTTCAATCTGTAAGTGAGCCACCTTATCTAAAATCTTTAACAGATAAGGCACGTTTGTAATGGGCCGGTAGTTGCCTGCAAACCAGGGTAAAGAGATGGCTTCTTAATGAGAGGAGAAATCCATGCTTGCTTTATATTTTTAGGGACAACATTTTCCCTAAATGAAGCCTTAAAAAACGTGTTAATAACCGGTACCAAATGTGAAGCACACGCCTTAATAGTAATTGCTGGACAGATATCACTGCTGCAATTTGTAGGCTTGAGTTTACCCAAGACCTCAGCCAGATATTGCTCAGAGATAGGCTTACACGTAAACCCTGGAAAAGGTTTAGGGGCTGCTTGATCTGCAATTGTTAACCTATCCAATGGGTAATCAATATTTTTCTACCTGATATGTTTCTGGATTTTATCAAGTTTACCCAGGAAGGCATCCATGGACATTATTGCGCCAGGCGGCATCCTTAAACACCTGACTAGGTGGCAAAACAGGAGTGTCCAGCTCCTTAAAGATCCAAAAATGTTCCTAAGAGATGGATGCAGCACCACAAATGCGAAGATGGTAGTACGTTTTTTTGGCCCGAACAATGGCCAATTTATAGGTTTTGACGGCTTGCACATAAATTAGTTTTTCCTCATCAGTCTTGGTTTTAATGAATTCTGCACCTTTTTCCTAAGAAGTTGCAAATCTAGTGCAAAAAAACATTTTCTGTCAGGTGGTTTCATGGTTACACACAATTTTTCTGGTGCCAAGCTTTCCACAGCTAACTCCAAAATGTTGCAGTAAGTGTTTGAAAGTTATTCTGCTGAATTAAGCACAGTTACGTCACCTGGCAAAGATGCAAAAAAAGGGGCCATGGCTGTCGGAGTAAGCTTGCGTGTATTTCTAAATGTGGCCCTACACTCTTCTTAGGGGATTTTATGGGCAGGATAGATGTTTAAATTCCATTATCGATTGAAACAGACAAACGGTTGCTGCATTGGTGAAACAAGGCATCCTGGTGCCTTTGGAGTCACAGTGTAATACTGCAGTGTATCCTGTAAAAAAGACAACAGGTGGATCATGGCATTTCATTCAGGAGTTTTGTCCTTTGAACCAATTTGTTGAAGCAGATTTCCCGCTAGTTCCAAATCCACCTTCCATATTTAATAGGGTCCTTCAGATGGACCTAGGCAACATAAAGATAGCAAGCATAGTCATACAAAATGCAGACAACATTTTAATCTGCAGTAAATCAGAAGAACAGTGTTGAAATGACTCAGTATATTTGTTGACAGTATTGGCAGAGAAAGGTTACAAGGTGGACAAGGCAAAATTACAATTTTGACAAAGGTAAGTGCTATACATAGGACAGTTGATATCACAGGAAGGGCAACAAGTAACTCCAGAACAAGCTGAGGCAATCAGTAGAATGCTGATGCCAAGAAAAGTGACATAAATGCAACAGTTTCTGGACCTTTGTAATTATTGCAGAGCATGGGTGTTTCACTATAGCACATACATGAGACCCTTGTTGAGCAGACTTAGGGAGGCATAAAGAGTGAATGGTAAGTTGGAATGGACACACAAAATGACTGAAGTCTTTGAACAGCTGAAGAACGCAATTTTCACAGCTCCAGTACTAGGTATCTCAGACTATCACAACACATTTTATTTGTTTTCACACTCCAACAGAGTAGCAATGACCACTGTACTCACAGAGAAGACTTCCCTAGGGAACAAGCCATTAGCTTATTATAGGGGATGTTTAGACTCAGTGATGAGCAGACATTACCCTTGTGACCACGCTCTAGCTGCTGCTGCATTTACGGTAGAGAAGTCAACAAATCATGGGGTGCAGGACCACACTTTATGTGGAGCATGCCCTCTTTGCAATTCTTGAAAGATACAATATTACGCTAACCATGCAGAGAGCTTATGTATATGAGGTAATCATCTCAAACTCAACAATGAAGGTAGTGAGGTGCAGGAATGTGAATCTGGCAACATTTTCAGCTGGGTCAGTAAAAGAGGGAGACTATGTACACAAGTGCACAACATAAATGGAACAGTATGATGACCTTCACAAGGTTGGGGAGAAGCGACTTGAGAGGGGAGAAGAGCTTTAAGTTGATGGGTCATCAATAATAGAACAGACAACAGGGGAACCACAAACAGGGGCAGCAGTGGTAAAACCTAAAGCAGACGGAACAGCAGAAACAAAAGCCAGCGCAAGACTGCCTTCACATTTTTCGGACAACTGAGAAGACTTTATGGATGAAAGTGCTAATAGATGTAGAAACTGAAGAAGATGAGGGAACAAAGACACAGAATGCACTGAAGAGACAACTGACGCAGTGTCCCTTAAACACTGTGACTATTGGGGAAAATGGGTATGGTGCAACCTTGATGGTGCCTGCAGCTACGTGACATGGAGCTTAGGTGACCATGCAAAATACTATGGACATCTTGGAGGGATAACAAAGGTTTGGCTTCCGAAACTACAGATGAATGAATAGAATGGTATAGAGAGTGTCATCAACGGGTCACGCAGAAGGGGGATTGTAGATGGGGGCCAAATCAAACTCTCATGACCCCCACATGATCCCCTGCATGAAGGCAGAGAAATGACAGATGTGACTCATTTCTAGGCTCATCACCACGAACTTCAATGTATCGCGGGTGTGAAAAATGCTATTCACTCAGACAACCATTCAGACCATACCCAATCGATGACTGTTAAGACGGATTTCTGAACTCTGTCCTGGTGGCGCAGAAGTTCAGAAGGCCAACCTAATTACTTGGAACAGGGTAACCTCTGGACAAGCCAGACCAATCAAGGTAGCGATCGCGGCGGTCAAGACTAGGTCTCAAGAGGGGTGAGGGTGACTGAAGGCCCGCAATGAGCACACAAAGCAAGAGCGCTAACAAACTACTCCAAACAGTTGTTATATCAAAAATAGATACACATTTATTTTAAGGCCTTTAAAATAATGACCGTAGCGAGAAAATCACAATATCACAATATTAAACCAACACATACCATATCAACACAATATATATACAAATACACAGTCGCAAGCGTTTAAAGCACGAAATATGTAGTCCACCTGCCAGGGAAGGAAAACAGGCAGTGCGATAATGCTTTCGACTCAGTTCGCCTTCATAGGCACCTAACTAGATGGAAGTCCGAGCCCTGCGAAGAGTGGAGCCTTGTGCTCAAAGTACCTGCCACGCCGGTGCCGACGGGCACAAGGGGAAGCTCTTTGGAGGAAGTCAGGCGGTTCACGTTAGTGCACAGCAGAAGAAGAACAGGTTCCGCAGCTCAAGCGCAGCCTCCACAGCGGGCAGAAGCAGAGCGCGAGCGCGGCAAAAGGGTGCTGTTTTTACACAGCAGGGAAAAGCAATGGGATACTGCAGGAGGGCGACCAGATCCTAGATATACTACTCACCGGTCCCCGAAGCAAGCAGACCCAGGCTTCTCCACGATAGTTTCAGCAGCTGGCAGGTTCAGAAGAGCAGGGAACGCTTTGTAGTCGTGTAGAGCAAAAAGACGTCCCAATCGACGAAACCGGCACAGTTTTGTTGCCGCACAGGACAACGGAGCGGCCGTGTGTATTCGAGCCAAATGAACCCTCCTCCCTTCAGACCTGGGGACGCCAAGCGTACGAAGCGTGGGAGAGGGACAAGGACTCGCAATACAACACAACCTGGCGGCGGTTGCAGAGCCAAACTCCTTGGTAAGCTGGTCAGTCAACTGGATGGCCCAGAGACGCTTCCGAAGGCTTACTTGGCAGGAGATGGTTGAAGATGCCGGGAATAGCTGTTCCTGCTATTCCAAAGGTCGAAGCACCAGTACAGGCCTTCTGGTTCGATCAAAGGAGGACAGGGGCTCTCCGGACGACAGCAGTGCAAAGGAGGATTCCTTCAGCGGGTCACCAGCGATTCCTCGGTCCAGCCTCGTAGTTGCAGGATACTTGGCTCCTGTATTCCTTCGTTCGTGAGAACTCAGGAGATCGACATGGTAGTGGTGTTTCCAGCCCCCTCTTATCCACGGTTCCCTTCGCGCCAAAACGGAGGGGAGCCAATGGGAGATCCGCTCATCAAAACACATACCATACGTGGACCAATCACGGACCACGGTGGTCCCAGGCATTCACACCACCCTAGACTCTCTGGCACCCAGGATGTGTATTGGGACCAGACATCCCAGCCCACACCCTGGAGGCACACAAACGACATGTAGAAGCCCGCGAAAGCAACCACGTTTCGCGGGAAAGTACATGCCCAAATAAGGAAGGCCCCGGGTCGCAGGACCTGGGGAAGGTGAAGGGAGCAAGACGGACAGTGGACAGGACAAAGGAGCCTCGCGGCCTGGCCATTTTGGGAGCCAGGCCACCATTTTGGGTTCACTGCAAAAACGTGCTCAGAACGCCAAAAGGAGCTCAAAATAAACAAAACGATCGCTGCCACCATTCCAGTCCCTGAATGACTTGCACCGATCAAATACCATCCTAAAAGAGTATCTAGGGCCTGTAGAAGGCTAGAGACCCAAGAGAGCTGTAACTTAGCTTACAGTGCCCTCTTGTGTCGTGTTGCACTAAAGCTGCGACACGATAAAAGAAACTACGGGAAACCACGTTCCCCGGTACTGACTGTCTTAAGGGCATGTCAGTTTCCCCGTAAGAAAGGAGCGAAAGCCCAGAGAAGTGCGGCAGAAGGCTGTACTTCTCTGGCAAAGTCAAGAACAAGGTTAAAAACAATAGCAAAAAGTTTAGGGGTTGCCACAACGAAGGAAAATTCCCTACAATTACGAAATCTTTCCTAACACTCGCCCCTCCCAGACTATGGACAGGGGGAACTAATCCACCCCTGGATGAGTTTCTTGTTCAGGTCGGTTAAACATTCTGGACAACCCATCAGCATTGCTATGTTGGACACCTGGTCTATGCTCAATAGTGAAGTCGAAGCCTTGAAGACTTATGGACCACCTAAGCAACTTTGGATTCTCCCCTTTCATGTTCATTAGCCACTTTAACGGCTTATGGTCAGTCTGCACAGTGAAGTGGGTCCCATAGAGGTAGGGCCTCAGATTCCTTAGGGCCCACACAACAGAGAAACATTCTTTCTCTACCGTGGACCACCTGAGCTCTCTGTCCTTAAGCTGGCGACTAATAAAACCGATAGGGTGTTCCTTACCCTTCTCATCTACTTGTGATAGTACAGCTCCTATCCCAGTGTCAGAGGCATCCGTCTGCACGATAAAAGGTCTTTGATAATCAGGGGCCCTTAGCACAGGCGCCTGGCACAAGGAGTCTTTTAAGCCATTGAAGGCCTTCTCACATTCGTCGGTCCAAGTTACCTTCTTGGGTTTCTTCGGAGTGGTGAGGGCAGTCAGAGGAGCAGCTATGGTACCATAGTCTGCCACAAAATTGCGGTAATACCCCGTGAGTCCTAAAAAGGCTCTCACTTGGGTTTGCGTAGTGGGGGTAGGCCAGTCTTGTACTGCTTGTACTTTACTGGGTAGAGGCTGTATCCTCCCTCCACCTACTTCATGTCCAAGGTAAACCACTGAGCCTTGTCCAATCTGGCACTTACTAGCCTTTATGGTCAAGTGGGCTTTCTGAAGAGCCTGGAGCACAATCCCGAGGTGTTTCACATGGTCTTCCCAGGTGGCACTGAAAACTGCTATATCGTCCAGATATGCAAGGCAGAATTCGTCCAACCCATTCAACACATGATTCACAAGCCTCTGGAAAGTGGTAGGTGCATTCTTCAACCCGAACGGCATTACCCGGAATTGGTAAAGGCCGTCTGGCGTCGAAAATGCTGTCTTCTCCCTGGCATGTTCTGCTAAAGCTATTTGCCAATAGCCAGCAGTAAGGTCAAACGTGCTGAGGTACTTGGAGGCACCCAAAGTATCCACCAGCTCATCTGTTCGAGGCAAGGGGTGGGCATCTGTCTTGGTGACAGCATTCAGAGCCCTGTAATCCACGCAGAACCTCAATTCAGAAGTGCCTGCCTTTGGAACCAGAACCACAGGACTGGACCAAGGACTACTAGAGGGTTCAATCACCCCAAGGTCTAACATTTTGTTGACCTCGGTCTTAATATAAGACCGTACTTTATCCGACATCCTGTATCCCCTACTTTTGGTAGGTACACTGTCTCCTGTGTCAATGTTATGTTTGCACCAAGGTGTCAAACCAGGGGACTGTGAAAACAGGGGGGAAAACTGCCTAAGCAAACTTTTCACCTCAGCCTGCTGATCAGAAGTCAGGTGAGGGGCCACTCGGACACCCTCAACGGAGCTATCTGAAGGACCGCTCTGGAACAGGTCGGGGAGAGGTTCAGACTCCTCTTCCTCAACGTCTGACGCCAGTAGCAGTGCTGCGATTTCGACTCTTGGGACGAAAGCCTTCAGCCTATTCACGTGGAACACTTTTGGAGCCTGTCCAGGCCTTCCAAGGTCCACTAAATAGTTCACCTCACCCAGGGGCTCCACCACTGTGTAAGGGCCTGACCATTTGTCCTGTAAAGCGCGAGGCCTTATTGGATTCATGATCAGGACTTGCTGACCAGGTGTAAAGTTGATGAGGGAAGCTTTCTGGTCGTACCAATGTTTCACCAGCGCTTGCCCTGCCTTCAATTTATCACTAGCCAAGCCCATCAGAAGTACCATCCGTTTTCTGAGCCCTAGCACATAGTCAACTACATTGGTAGTAACAGGGGGAGTGGGCATCTCCCATCCCTCCTTGACAATGGCTAAGGGTCCCCGTACGGGATGACCGAACAGAAGTTCGAAGGGGCTGAAGCCAACACCCTCCTGTGGTACCTCTCGGTAGGCAAACAGCAAGCATGGTAAAAGAAGATCCCATTTTCTTCTCTGGGGCTCCTCCAGAGCCCCAATCATGCTCTTTAACGTTCTGTTGAAACGTTCCACCAGACCATTGGTCTGGGGGTGGTATGCAGAAGAGAACTTGTAGGTGACCCCACATTCTTTCCACATAGCCTGCATATACTTCGACATAAAGTTGCTGCCACGATCTGACACAACTTCTTTAGGGAAGCCAACCCTAGTAAATATGCCGAGTTAAGCTTTTGCAACTGACTTGGCAGTTACAGTTTTCAATGGGATGGCCTCAGGATACCTGGTTGCATGGTCGACCAGCACCAGGATAAACCTATTGCCCGAGGATGTTTGCGGGTCAAGGGGACCGACGATGTCGATCCCTACCCTTTCAAATGGTACCCCCACAACTGGGAGCGGTACCAACGGAGCCTGGATTGTCGCGCCAACCTTACCAGACAACTGGCAGGAGGCGCAACTCCTGCAGTGACTTTCTACTTGCACCCCCATCTTGGGCCAGTAGAAGTGCATGGATAACCTTTGCTTGGTCCTCTTCATACCAAGGTGACCAGCAAGGGGAACTTCATGCGCCAACTGCAGGAGGAAGGGTCTAACAGCAAGGGGAACCACCAACCTCCTATGGTCTCCTTCTGTAGACTCTGTGGGCTCACTATACAGGAGTCCACCTTCCCAATAAATCCTATGCTTCCCAGGAGGTTCACCCTCAAGCTGGGAGCAGGCCTGTCTCCTTAGGCCTTCCAGAGATGGGCACTCACGTTGGCCTTTACTGAATTCGTCCCTATCAGGACCTCCTTCAACTAACAAGTCTTTTAGTTCAGGATGATCGTTGGGGTCGAATACTTCAGGCATCGCCACCTCCTCGTCAGGCTCGGGCGATTGACCAACTCCCTCCACCGCAGTGGTAGGCGAGCTCGGGGGAATATTCTCTTTCCCCTGTCTTGACTTGTAGACTCCTTTCGCCTTGGGTTGCCCCTTCGGCTGGGGCGGCGTATTGGACTTGGCCAATGCCGCCCGTGCTTGAGACCGTGTGTAGGGTCGTTCGGCAGTGTCTCCTACGAGCCCTAAAGCTCTGAGATCATTACCTAATAAGACCTTTCCCGGGACGTTTCTCTGAATGCTCACTGGAATCCTGACAGCTGTACCATTTAAAGTTAGATTAACAGGGATCACGGGAAACATACGGAGGGGGCCGTCAGCCAACTTAGTGGGCATCAGAGTAGCTCTGGCAACTTCCTCTGAGTCTACCAAGGTAGAATCCACTACAGTTCGACTGCACCCACTATCCCTAAGAGCTGGAGTATCCACTCCATTGATCAGCACACTGTCTTTAAAGTAGTGCTTGGTATTATCCGGAATCCTAGCATACGCCTCTGCGACTTTAGGCTCCCAGGAACCCAGGGACACTAAAACTACCTCGGCCTCTATTCCGCTGGGAAATGAGTCCGAGGAGAAGGATGCTCCTGTAATCTCTTCTTCCTCGTAGGAGGAGAAGGCCAGATTAGCGGAGTGGACCCCCAAAGGTCTAACCTTACAACGGGGATCCCCCTTCACATGGTCAGTTGCTCCACAAGAAAAACAAGCCCCAGTGGGTCTGTTTACGTAGGGAGGCTTATTGTAACCAGAGTTCTGTTTCGGAGGCGCACCTCCACTACCCTGTGAGTTCTCTTGTGTCTTACCCTTGTTTTTCTTTTTGTGGCCCTTTTGGGAAGAAGATTTAGCAGATTCCCCACCCTCCATATCTTTGGACTTTTTCCCCTCCTCCTGCTTACCAGGATGAGTTTTGTCCTTATGGGACACTCGATGTGACACCCATAAGTCTGCTGCAATGGCCAGCTTCTTAGGATCTATCTCCTTCGAATCGGCCAAATGCTGCTTAAGCTCCGGGGAAGAAGAAGCAAAAATGTGTTCCAGCATGACAAGATTTATCATGCCGTCGAAGGTAGAAACCTTATAGCCTTCGACCCAGCCAGTTAAGTTTTTCAAAGATTCAGCGACATAAGATACCCAAGTACCACCTTCCTTTTTCTTATACTCTCGAAAACGCTTTAAATATTGGGCCGGAGTCTTCCCAAACTTTAAAATGAGAGTTTGCTTTAACATTGCGAAATCAGCTCGCTCAGCCTTCGACATTTCCATAATGGCACTACAGCCAGAATGGGGCAGTCTACTGAGCAACCACGCAATCTTATCAGCATTGTCAACTTCCTGGACCTCGCATGCATACTCAAACGCATTCAGCCAGTCCATAATGTCATTCCTCTCTTCATACACACTGAGCAGATCTTTTGGAAACCGTGGATGAGAGGAGGCCCCAGACCCATGTCCAGGACCCTTGGATCCATTTGCAACCTGAAGCTTGGCCAGTTCCAACTGGTGATCCCTGTCTTTTTGTTTTTCTGCCTGTTCGATTTTTAGTTTGGCTATGCGTAATTCAAGCTCCTGCTGCCTAAACCGCAGCTCTTGCTTCTTGAATTCAAGCATAGCCTCCCCATCAGCACTGGCAGAGGAAACATTAGACAGCTCGTCCTCCCTGTCCTCGTGGTCGCGGTGGAACAGTGCGGCGGCAGAACCGTCGGTTCTACCAGTGAGAGCAGCCCCACCACCTTCCGCACTGTCCTCAGAAGTAATAGCGTCAAGCTGCGCTTCTTGCCACGCCACGATTCTTTGGATCATTTCCAATTTCGTGCCTTGAGAGGAAACACCTCTCTCCGCACACATCTTTTTCAATGTTTCTGACTTGGAAGCATTTAAAGTTAACAACGTACTTGTTTCCATACTGTTTGATAGGACTATGGCCTTTTTAAAGTTATACTATAACAATTCACTACGTGTACTGTTTGGAATAACCTGAAATGCCTTAGTTCGAGCGCAACACTGGATACCTTCAGTCGTATCCCACCGCTGTACACCAATTTGTTAAGACGGATTTCTGAACTCTGTCCTGGTGGCGCAGAAGTTCAGAAGGCCAACCTAATTACTTGGAACAGGGTAACCTCTGGACAAGCCAGACCAATCAAGGTAGCGATCGCGGCGGTCAAGACTAGGTCTCAAGAGGGGTGAGGGTGACTGAAGGCCCGCAATGAGCACACAAAGCAAGAGCGCTAACAAACTACTCCAAACAGTTGTTATATCAAAAATAGATACACATTTATTTTAAGGCCTTTAAAATAATGACCGTAGCGAGAAAATCACAATATCACAATATTAAACCAACACATACCATATCAACACAATATATATACAAATACACAGTCGCAAGCGTTTAAAGCACGAAATATGTAGTCCACCTGCCAGGGAAGTAAAACAGGCAGTGCGATAATGCTTTCGACTCAGTTCGCCTTCATAGGCACCTAACTAGATGGAAGTCCGAGCCCTGCGAAGAGTGGAGCCTTGTGCTCAAAGTACCTGCCACGTCGGTGCCGACGGGCACAAGGGGAAGCTCTTTGGAGGAAGTCAGGCGGTTCACATTAGTGCACAGCAGAAGAAGAACAGGTTCCGCAGCTCAAGCGCAGCCTCCACAGCGGGCAGAAGCAGAGCGCGAGCGCGGCAAAAGGGTGCTGTTTTTACACAGCAGGGAAAAGCAATGGGATACTGCAGGAGGGCGACCAGATTCTAGATATACTACTCACCGGTCCCCGAAGCAAGCAGACCCAGGCTTCTCCACGATAGTTTCAGCAGCTGGCAGGTTCAGAAGAGCAGGGAACGCTTTGTAGTCGTGTAGAGCAAAAAGACGTCCCAATCGACGAAACCGGCACAGTTTTGTTGCCGCACAGGACAACGGAGCGGCCGTGTGTATTCGAGCCAAATGAACCCTCCTCCCTTCAGACCTGGGGACGCCAAGCGTACTAAGCGTGGGAGAGGGACAAGGACTCGCAATACAACACAACCTGGCGGCGGTTGCAGAGCCAAACTCCTTGGTAAACTGGTCAGTCAACTGGATGGCCCAGAGACGCTTCCGAAGGCTTACTTGGCAGGAGATGGTTGAAGATGCCGGGAATAGCTGTTCCTGCTATTCCAAAGGTTGAAGCACCAGTACAGGCCTTCTGGTTCGATCAAAGGAGGACAGGGGCTCTCCGGACGACAGCAGTGCAAAGGAGGATTCCTTCAGCGGGTCACCAGCGATTCCTCGGTCCAGCCTCGTAGTTGCAGGATACTTGGCTCCTGTATTCCTTCGTTCGTGAGAACTCAGGAGATCGACATGGTAGTGGTGTTTCCAGCCCCCTCTTATCCACGGTTCCCTTCGCGCCAAAACGGAGGGGAGCCAATGGGAGATCCGCTCATCAAAACACATACCATACGTGGACCAATCACGGACCACGGTGGTCCCAGGCATTCACACCACCCTAGACTCTCTGGCACCCAGGATGTGTATTGGGACCAGACATCCCAGCCCACACCCTGGAGGCACACAAACGACATGTAGAAGCCCGCGAAAGCAACCACGTTTCGCGGGAAAGTACATGCCCAAATAAGGAAGGCCCCGGGTCGCCGGACCTGGGGAAGGTGAAGGGAGCAAGACGGACAGTGGACAGGACAAAGGAGCCTCGCGGCCTGGCCATTTTGGGAGCCAGGCCACCATTTTGGGTTCAGTGCAAAAACGTGCTCAGAACGCCAAAAGGAGCTCAAAATAAACAAAACGATCGCTGCCACCATTCCAGTCCCTGAATGACTTGCACCGATCAAATACCATCCTAAAAGAGTATCTAGGGCCTGTAGAAGGCTAGAGACCCAAGAGAGCTGTAACTTAGCTAACAGTGCCCTCTTGTGTCGTGTTGCACTAAAGCTGCGACACGATAAAAGAAACTACGGGAAACCACGTTCCCCGGTACTGACTGTCTTAAGGGCATGTCAGTTTCCCCGTAAGAAAGGAGCGAAAGCCCAGAGAAGTGCGGCAGAAGGCTGTACTTCTCTGGCAAAGTCAAGAACAAGGTTAAAAACAATAGCAAAAAGTTTAGGGGTTGCCACATGGAAGGAAAATTCCCTACAATTACGAAATCTTTCCTAACAATGACTTGGACGATATGGCAATTACATTGATCAAGCAAGTCGACTGACTGAAAAGCCAGAAATCAATGATGTCATCACTGACATCACAATGTAGCAACATTATACATTAAGCACATATTCATCCATTCATGAAGTTACACAAACATGTTAGGTATTTTATGGTATGCATTTGTTTATAACGTGCCGATAGCCCGCAGGCATCTGGACGTGGGAGACATGGACTAGTTTATTGCATATGGGAACGAAACACATGCTTATGACCCATGTAGGTAAGAGGACAGATACACCTTCATATCACTGTATGTATATCGTTCGATAAAGCTGAAACTGCAAGATGCAAAAAGTAAATATATTTAGCTTACATATACTTGACTGTTATTAACCTCGAGAAGTCATTAGGAATTATATAGAAGCTATAGGTCACTGAAATGGATGGCAAAGGAGAGACAGGCTTCAAGCAGATGGAAAGTTTAACACTATCGCAGCAGGCAGAGGCGAGCAGAGACAAGGCAGTAGCAAAGGACAGGTGGAGACAGGGACATTCCAGTTACCAAGACAATAAGCCACCAGCAGAAAGTCAGACTAAAATCCTCAGAATTACAATTCTTTTCATGGTCTCAGCACATGTGACCCAGCTGAGCAGGACAAAGCCCATTCAACAGACGTAGAAGAGGAGAGCCAATCCCATCGAACCAAGGTAGAAGCTACAAGTGTTGCATCTGGGTGTTTAACGGAATGCACTCTCACAGACTTAGGTGATCAGAGAATGGCAATATTAGGAAACACTGTTCACCTCCATGTTCATTCCCATTGCCTTGAAAAGGTACATCCAGTCTGTTAACTGTCCAGGGTCCCGGGGATGGGAGGACACAGTCTGACCAATCCAGATTCGACTTTCACAGGGGGGATAATGTGTTGCAAGGGCCAATGGTTTCTCTGCAAACCTGCAACATTGTAGATTGATACTAGTAGGGCCAGTTTTAGGAGGGGCTCTTATACATGGCTCTCCAATTGTAGGACTGACCTACAGGTACTCTATATGTACAAAAAGAGGTCAGGGCACGCATCTGCAAGAAAGAACATGGCATGATAACCTGTTCTGTGGGAATACGCTCACTCAGAGGTTGCAGCCCTATGTTTTAGCTCACTGTACCTTTCACAAAGGAGGAATAACCATTTGCATATCAGTCTTTGTCCCGTCCACTTGAGCAGTCCAGCACCAAAATACTATGGCAATCCTCCTTTGAACAAGAGTACCAACAGCAACCCCAGGCACGTGTTTCAGCCTAGTCGGGCCTCAGCAGTGAGGTGGATCTGTGCATCTCTGAGCACAGTGAGCAAGGGGTCCACATCTTGATAACCCTAGGTAACTCAGGGTGACCAACCACAAGGTCCTTTTACATACAAAAAGATGTCAGGGTGCCCCTTTGCAAGAAAGAACACAGCATGATAACCTGTCCTGTGGGAATGTGCCCACTCAGATTTCGCAGTTACGTGTTTTAGCTCACAGTGCATTTCACAAAGGAGGAATATCCATCCTGCTCAAACTGACCTATGTAATCGGCTGATCGGTTTTTTGGGTTGAATTTGTGACATCACACTGGGATAAAAATGGGTGACTTGGAAGACAAGTGCTCTGGGGAATGTTTGTTTTCCTGGTGTGATCCCTGTCATTTTTGTTTTGGCTAATTAAAGACAAAACTTTGTCCCATGGCTGAGTCTCCCGTTCTTGTGGCTAGGATTCGTTGATGGGCCAGGGTGTTTGCTGCTAATAATTGGGGCAACTGCTAGAGAGTCCCGGCCATGCTATACATGTTTTTCTTAATGTTTTAAGAAGCTTGATACCTATTGGTGTATTCAAACTGTATAGCATTGTACAAGTGAATTTAAAGCATAATTTAATGACTACATTTGGGTTTCAGGAATATTATGTAGGCATTTGTTAGATTTGCTAGTAACCTATGTTTTGAGTAACAGAAGTGTCATTACATTCAAACCAACCACCTCTTTTTTCACATATGCAGTATAATGGCCTGAAGTGGTTGTGACACCACTGTGGTATTTTATGCCTACTGTTGTGAATCTTTTCTTGCCAATAGATAGTTGGGCGTGTGTGAAGTTAGTGAGTTTGCAGCTATTTTTAGTGTCATCTGCATTGAATCTTAAAAGCATTAATATTACATATTGGGCATGTGAATCAATTTGTATGTTTGACAGATTGTCTGAATTGAAAAATTAGCATAATATGCCATGATTTGCATTTTGGAGAAGTTGTTGAAATGGAATGGAATTACAATTTGGTATAGATACAGACATACATTGTACATTAAGGATATGCTCTTGTGAAACATGTTAACAGATACTGCATGTATGTTTCCAAGTATATCAAATGTGTAATATTTCATTTATAAGGATGTGCTTTGTCTCTAGTATGTCTAATAAGTGCATTAGGAATTCTTGTGTATAATCTGGTATGTGTATGTTGAATTTAACAATTCCTGCACAGAGGTCCAATTCTTGTCTTATCACTGAGACACTGTAGAAAGTGTTAGTGGCATTGCTGTGCAGGATGAGCATTTGTCAACGTAGCTGCTCTGAGCTATTTAAGTAAATATTGTCCACAATTTGTGGCAATTGGAAAAGAATATTGGTTGCTACATTTTCATATCAATTAATCCAGTTGTGTTATTGAATTAAAAAGGACTACAGAATTTCGTCTCTGTTTGGTTTGAAGGTCTTTCATTTGTTTTTTCTTTTTTTTAACCAGGATTATAGGGAGATCTGCTATGGTTTCTGTTTGTACTAGTTGTCTTTTAGAGGTTTTCTTGTTTTAGGTACTGGGTACATATACAGAAGTGGAGCGTACAGTGCATGCATCCTGTTGTATTGTAGGATGCAAGAATCTTCAGCATTGACTTTAATTGCATCAAAGTTATAGATCAGTGAGAATACAAAGGTGTGAAAGTGCTATGTAGCTTAGGCAATACCAAAAAAGATCAAATATAAAAGACCGAATGGGAGATTTGGTCGACTTTCAACCATACTAAAAATGTCTATGGCAGAAAAGTTCGACCAAATCCTCCATTCAGTGGCATTATTCTGTACAAGGGTAGCGGGTGCCGCAGGGGTGTCCCACATATCCTTGTTCACTATAATGTTAGTGGGCGCTGCGAGGGTGTCCCTGCAGCTGTTCGCATAAAGACAAAAAGAAACAATAAAAAGAAAAAAGTACCCTTCGGCGCCGGTTCCCGATCACGGAAGTGGGTGGGAACAGGCATCGCATGGACACAGCGAGTTGGCAGCACACACAGGAATGAGTTGCTGCAAGGTAAGTAAGTGGGGGGAGCAGCTAAACTATATTGGTTTTCAATTTGTTTTACTGTAATGGATTTGTTTTAATTTTTGGCCAAAACCACTTCAGTCTTTTCTGCTGCGGTTTATTCCATTATGGTAGATTAACCCGAAATCACTTATCTCATTGTAAAGACTGCAGGGGGTATCTGTACTCCTACCCTCTATATGTCAGAGTAGAAGCACAGAGCACCCCAGCCAAGATTCCCTATGCGGTTGCAATGGGCGAGCAATCAAGGCATAAGCTCTCAGGAGGTGATGCAGGCTGGTTCTTAGGTAGCAGTTGGTTGGAGTTATCTGGGTCGGACTCCCTGTCCACCGCGCACCTTGTTTATGAACAATTGTGTGTCAGCCCGCAGCCTAGCTCCTGGTTTGTCTGGGGACCAACTCCGGGGTTCTCAATTAGCTGAATGAGTAGGTGCGACGACAACCCTGTGGATGATGACGGGCGCTGGGGGGATTCAGTGATCCAAGAATTTAGCAGATTTGCTTTTGGTTTAGGTTCATGGGAAGGTCAGAAGAATCATGTTGGTGCTAGTAATTTGTTGCTTTATTATTGTTTTTCACAAAACACCAGAGCAATTTAGAAAACTTCAAAGTGGCAGATAATGCCCGCAAAGAATACTTGATGAAGAACATAGGCCCGGCAGTGGGCATGGGGAATCAGCACTGGCGTCGACGATCGAGACTCGACCATGGCTGGCTGTCCTATCTTCATTGGCGTCTTTGTGAACGGCGGGCGGGAAACCCACCAGTGGATTTTCCTTGGTTCATCTGCAACCTCGACATTCTCTGGTGGGACAAAGCGGTCAGCGGTGATGGCTAGGGAGTCCTTGATTTCTGTCTTAGGCAATGGAGCATTGCGGCTCCGGTCGACAAGGTTACAGTGGTCCCCTGAACCTTGGTCGACGGTGATGGTCATCGACATCCTCGACATCCTGGCACTTACTTAAATGTTTCTCGGCGGACACAGTCTCCGGTCGACAGCTGTTAGGGACTAACTACCAGGGTACCTTGATGAAGATGAGCTGGTGCACAATGTTCCCTCGTAGCTTGGGAAGAGGTCTCTTAGCCAGGTCCTCTCCTGGATCAGTTCTTGGAGACACGACAGCTTTCGGATTGCGTCTAATGAAAGCAGCTGCAAAACCTTCTTCTTCCAGCTGGGCTTCAAGGTTAAGCATCAAGTTTCAAATTCAGCTTATGATCAATTCTGGTAAGTAAGAGGTCCTCAGATATACTGTTCTGTCTCTCATTCACACATCTGAGCCAAGCTCAGGCAGCCAAACATTCAGAAGGGCATTCATGCAGGCAGGCATTCAATCAGGCTCACAGTGCATTCAGGCCATTCATTCCCACCCAGACACCCATAAGAAGGAATGTGGATTGGGGCAAGCACCCACCCTTTCAGCACACCACACTGCGTTCATGTCAGTTTCAGGCAGGGCTATCTCATTCATTGTGTCAAACACGCAGATACCAGACACCCATAACATGAAATGTATATTGATCACACACTCCATTCACCTGGGTCCCACCCCAAGGGTGTACCCACAATATACAGTCACTGGGAAGGCTCCAGACAATCTGGCCTGGACTTCCCCACAATACCATGTATGGTTCTTCTACCCAACAGCCAGTCAGGGGAAGGGACAGAGTCAGGGCTTCGCAGGGCTTTGGGAAAACTAGGTAACAGGTAATAGAAAGCAAGAGGCCACCACACGGGCCATCTTGTCTCCTATCAGGAATCCACAGATTCTTATGACAGGTCCTGGGTATCCCAAAATGGAGGATACTCAGAGCACCTGTCAAATTCAGCATGGAGCTGCCACCAGCCCATAACCTGCTCTGAGGGCGACACACAGAAAACATACACTAGGAGTACTGAGTTGTACCCCCACCCATGGGTGGCATAGGGTACCCCCAAGGGTCTGTTCACCACAACCAAAAAGATAAAGAGCTGCACTGCCAAGAGTCCCACATGGACACCTGGGAAGAAAACAACACAGAGCACACAGGATAAGGGAGGACAGGACAAGGACATGGAGGTCCTGCACCTCCAATGCATTTCCAGCATCACCCTCATACCTTCTTTGAAGACTATGCTGCCAATGTGTACAAGTTCATGGTTGAGGGTTAGACCTTGTGACTTGTGAATGGTAACAGCATATGCAAGGGATATGGAGAATTGTTTTCTCAACACATATCTTTGAAAAGAAGGATATGTGCTGTGGTGTGGGAATTTAGTTTCGTTTGTTCAAGTTTGTCAAAACTGATGTTGACAAACTGGATACTGTTTTGTTTGGATATTTTTGAAAGCCAACAACTGTTCCAGTTGCTCCTTTGACGAAACCTTATTCAAGTTTGCATTTTAGTAGCACTCTGCAGTTTATGCACAGAGTTAAATATTTTTCCAATTTAGGTGCTTTATTCATGATATTGCTTGTTGACACATGGGAGTGTCATGCCACACTCTAGCTGATGTGGACTATGGGTTCTATTTTTTTTCAGCACTGTGTCATTGAATTGGTTACAGTTTTCAAGGCTTGGCTTTAAGCACATGCATTTTTTATGTGTTTGAGTTCATTGTACCATTACATCAGGGGCAGATGTGTTTTGTCCATACAGCTCATTATTAGTCTACATTTGAAGGATAACTTTGCGTCTTCAGTAAGCACACCAGTTCTAAAGCATTTTAAAATATGAGCATATTTTAGTTCTGCAGACTGATGCATGTTTTGTGGAAGCTCTTTGTAGCAAAAATGACATCATAGATTGACATTGCCTATTCCACTGAGTGTATTATGGCATTCTTTGTTGCCTAATATTTTAAATATGGGTTGCCCTGTCACTGGTGTTAACTGTAGGAAGTCTCCAAAAACAATATGTTTTCCTCCAAGCAGTTCTTTGATTCCAATTTTTAGGACATCCTGCATTTGTAGATGAATTAAAGCAAGCATTAGGTGGAAACCATGCTTACTTCATCTACTAGGACTTTCTGAGATAATTCTGCCTACTTCAGTTGTATCTTCTGCTGCCAATTTGTAATATTCTAATTTGCTATAGTTTTCTACTGGGAAGACGAGTAGTCAGTGTAACGTAACACCTCCTATGTTGTAAGCAGCTAGACCCATGGAGGTTGTTACAACAGCAGAAAGGTTATTTGTATTGTCTTGTAAACATGTTCTGATTGCTTTAATTAAGAAGGTTTTGCCAGAACCAGCTTCACCACATACATACAAGAGCAGAGGTTTATAATTTTTACAACTGCAAGTATTTTTATCATGTTTTAGTCCATGCTCAATTTCTTCAGTGGCTTCTAGGTAAATGGCGAGTTGTTCATCATTTAACTGATTTGAGCACTGACAAATCTTCTTTAGCTTGGACTGATACATGTTGTTTTCTACCTAATTCATTGCTATTGCTGCTTCATTTTGAATGAGTGGTTCTCCATGTGGTTATTGGCTTCCCGTAAGAGATGGTTGACTCCATTCAGGAGTGTCATTATCTAATATTGTTTCTATTTCTTCCTCGTGTTGGCATTCATTGTTTCTTTGTATTGTTTTAAATTGTCATTTCTTATACTGCTTTCATTTGCCTTGAATGCAGCTTCAAATCTGTCAAGGTCACCTGACAATTCTTCGTCTTTTCACAAAGGTTTGAATAGTTGCAGTAGGGCCATGTAATAAAGTGCTCTATGCTCTGCATATTTAAATGATTTTGTTACATGGTTAATTAGACTGGGTTTTGAAAGTCTTAATAGGCTTCCTTCACAATTTAATACTGAGTAGTTTCCAGTTGTCTCATTTGGCATAACATTATTTTTGTAGTTGTGGGCACTATCATACAGGCACATGTCAATTGCGTTGTAAAATTTAAGTACTTTTTTTGCGATGAAGCTGGGCCAAGGTTGACCCACAGAATGTTCTCAGATTTCCCATACAGGGCTACACCTGTTAAATGATCTGCATCTTCGTAGAACCCGCATTCTCCATGTGACAGCATTTGGAAACCAACGCTGCGCAATTTTTGTGAAAGGTGTGTCAGATGATCTGTCTTCCCAGAGGTTTTTTAGTTCATTTTTCTCAGCTTTGGTGAGATAAGCTGTGACATATCTTGCAACGGCAGTTGAATTGCCTAAAATGTATTGAATGACTATGTTGGCATTCCACAAGAGCACAATGATAGGATTGCAATCAATTATATACCTGGATGCTATATAATCTCATTTAATGTTGTATGCATTTTTGGGAGATTTGCCTTTGACACTGTTTCTAACTGAAGGCATGAAACTATTTACTAGACATCTGGCACAAATTTGTCTGGGGAATACAAAGCGAGATTTGGTGCAGTATTTCCCTTTGTTTTTGTATTGACGTTTGCAGTATTTGCCACACTTATGTCATTGGAAATGTAAGACATCTCTCCATAGGTCTTTATGTATGTCTTCTGAAGGGATGTCACAAGTAATGTAGTTTTCAGTACACAGTAAAATAGTGTCATCACTGTCATGGCTACATTTGGGAGCATTATTAATCCACACAAGCATGTGCATTGGTGATGCTCCTCTGGATTGATATTCATTCCTCTAAAAGAAGTGTTCTACTTCTCAGAGTGGAGGACAGTTTTTATAACAGATGAAGTGTAACTGGCAATAACATGATGGTGAAAGTATCTTGAAATAGGCAGGATCGAGAACACATAGTTCTCCTTTACTTTTTATGTCTATTCCATCTTTATTTTGGTTTGCAGTGCATACAAAGTCATGCATCCCGTGCATATTCTGCACAACTTAGAATAACTAACCATGTGGTGGGGGATAGGTTCCTTAACTTGCAGCATACATCAGCAAGGCATCAGAACCAGTAATTCTTTGTACCATGCATATTTGCCAAGAGATTTGTAATTCTTGACTGCAAAACCTCATCTTTGTATTCTACCTTTTGGAGGAGTTGAGTAGCTGACATATTTAGGACAGGATTGCCTGTTTCAGTGTGCATGCAACTCACAAGAGATGGGAAATATATTCAACATTTTGCCGATATCTTTGATCTTCAGAATACATCCATAGACAATGATATTCTGATGCACTGATTTACGATCGTTTCTGACATCTTACAGGATCTATACAATTGTTGAGAGCCATCTATCTGCTTTATTCTTGCAAGTCTTGATCTTGTTGGTAATGTGTTCATACGCAGTCTCAAGTAAAGGTTTCTAATAAGTTTATCCGGAATTGTCTTTAGATAAGTTGCTGGATCATTTAATGCTCTAATGTCCAGAAAACATGTCAGGTTTCTTGATACCTTAGTTTTCTGTTCATTGTGTGTATCCAGTCGTTCCGCAATACAATTCCATTTCACTTCTTGTGGGCGATTTAATAGCATTTCCATTGTAATGTTTTCTTTTGCGATGCTTGTTGGTATTGGCGCCTTCCATTCAAGTAGTGCTTTGCTGCGTGTTGCATTTTCCTTTGTTCTCAAGATGTCTATGGCTGGAATTGATTTTCACTTTTCTTCCAAAGCACAATCAGAGTCAAGGATTGTGTGGTGATCTCAAAGCGGATTATTGTGATCAGGAAGGAAGATGGAAGCATCATAATTTTCCTCCAGAAAATGGTTTCTACTTTCGGCCATATTGTGGGAGTCAATTTAATCATAGTTTCCCTTCCATAGGTTATACATGGCACCATTTTGTTTCTGTAAAATGCTAAGATTGGGGTGAAAGAGAATTTTCCAGATTTTCCATGAAGCATACTTTCTTGCCCTGCAAGGGAATTAATTTTTGTGAGCAGATGATCGGCCCATTCCTTTCAACTGGAGATTGATTAATCAGAATGCCCAGATATTTATATGCGGTCACTACAGCTAGCATTGTTCCTTTTATATGGAGTTTTGTGTTCTTCGTTTTCTTGTAATAAGGCTTAGTGATAGATAAGATTTTCGTTTTGCCAATGTTTACCTTAAGTTCATTCCATTCCATATAGTCTCCCATCTGATCGAGACTTGCTTGCAGACCTCGTAGGGTTTTATCAAGTAAGACAATATTATCTGCATACATCATCACTGATAGTGGAGTGGAATTTAGCATCAGAGGATTTAAGGTGGTAGTTGTCTCATCTTCATAATCGGCAGTGTAACGGTTGATAAGAGTTGCAGCCAACGTGCACCCTTGCTTCAGGCCATTCCAGGTCTGGATATAAGCCAATTGTATTCCTTCTTTAGTTAAGTAAAGTGTTTTATATCAAAGCACTATATAAAAAACTAATTGTTATTATTTAGTAGATTGTGGTTGAGTTTTTGTAGTTCTAGAATGTGAATGTTATCATTGCACAATTGATGTACACGGTTTTGCATTGTAGAATGGTGTAATGTTAACATTTTTATGTGATGGAAGGTACTTTTACAAGCAGTTTCTGAAATGCTGACTAATTAATGTCCTCATAGTCCAGTGCAGATACCCACTGGGCAGGAGTGCATGTTTTATACCATTTTGATTCTTCTTTTGTCTTTTATTTTGACATAGTGATTGAGGAATTGTTGTAAACATTTGAACGACTGTTGGTTCAAATTGCATATTGAGCTGCATGCCCAGTTGGACACTGGATGACTTGTGTGGACATAAGGAACATTTGGTTGAAAGTTTGTTGGTGAAGAGTTTTCTATTAAGGTTTCTTTTGCCATAATGGTGCCTGCTACTATTTCATAGCCTCTTTCATTAGTGTCATAGCAATTTAGTTTGTTTGTTGTTGTTTATATGCCTCTTCATTGAAATATGGTTCTGTGATACAGTGCAAAGTTTGTAAAGGCAAATTATGAAGTTGATGGCAAATTATTATCATTGTTATTAGTATTAGAATTATTATTTATTTCTTGTATGTTGCCACACGCTCATAAGCCTCAAGGCACACACACACACACAAACATAAATGACAGGGTGGAGACAAACCCGAAGACAAGAAAAGCATCTATTAGGGGAGTGATGATTAACCAAATTCTAAATTGAAGAATTGTGTTTTAACTGCTCTCTTGAAAGCTGTCAGAGAGTGCAGGGCCTGAAGGGAGGATGGTTGGGCATTACAGTTTCTAGGGGCACAAACATCAAAGCTAGTGCTACCAAATATTTGAAGCTTAAAATATGGTGGCATGATCTTTATGTCATCATAATAGCATAAAGACCTTGCT
The DNA here is from genome assembly GCF_040938575.1 of Ambystoma mexicanum. Taxonomy (NCBI): domain Eukaryota; kingdom Metazoa; phylum Chordata; class Amphibia; order Caudata; family Ambystomatidae; genus Ambystoma; species Ambystoma mexicanum. The sequence goes on along the minus strand of NC_090922.1, from coordinate 920,683,676 downwards.
GATGGTATCAGCTTCAGTTGATCCATCAAGTATCATGGTGCCTTGCCCGATAGACATTTATAGGACAGTGAAAGGAGTTTGTGGGAGATCCTGTGTTCAACAGGCAACCAGTGAAAGGAATATCTAGCAGATGTGACATGGTCCTGCTTAGAGAGGCCACAGACTACCCTCATTGGTCCATTTTGGATGGATTTGAGAGCATGCAGGTATGCTCAGGTAGTACCTGCCAACAAGATATTACAGTAATACAAACTTGAGTTGTACCTGTAGCTAAAACTGATCTACTAAGTTGTAATCTGTTTCAGCAGCCTTGTCGCATCTGTGTCACATCTGTGCATGATGCACGTAAGCAGGAGGCATGGTCCTTCATTGAGAGCTCGGAGTCAAGATACACTCCCATGGTCTTTACATGTTTGGCCACTGCAATGGTGCGATGTTAAATGGCTATATTGTGAGCCCAGTTTTTTCTGTCATGGGCCTGCGCCCACTATCAGTAACTTTTTGTTATCATTAAGAGCTAGAGAATGAATATCTATCCAGGATTGAGTTGGTGAATACATTCTATTGATGGACTATGCTTCTTGAGAATAGTCTCCCGATAATCCAAGAAGAATCTGTGTGTCATCAGTCTAATTTGTATACCTCATGCCAAAGCTATCCGAAATATCAAATAGAGGTCTGGTCTATATATTGAAATGTGTAGGCAATATCCCTGAGGCACACCACAGAAGATGGAGCTCAGCTGTGCTTGAAAATTGCCTATTGTCAATCTAGAGAAGTGGGGGCCTAAGAAATATCTTATCCAAGCATTGGCGCTCGTAGAACAATGTGCAATTTCACCTAGCCTATCAGCCATGATTGCATGATCTACAAGATCAAAAGCTGCTGAAAAATCGAGCAGCATGAGCAGTGCTGTGTGCCCATTCTCAACTATGTCAGCAATGTTAGATTTTAAATGCAAAAGCGCTGTCTCAGTATCATGCATAACCAAAAAGTATGATTGACGAGGGCCAAGTAGAATATTAATTTTGACAAACTCCTGGAAATGGATTTAGGCATTTTGATCCAGTATCTTCGGGAGGAAGGTTAATCAGCCAATAATGACAGGCCTTTGAAGGGTCAAGGTTGTTCTTCTTTGAGAGGGGTGTAATCCAGGCCTCCTTATGACGAGAAGGCGCATTGACCTCCTTAAAAGAAGTGTTGGCAATCTTAGTGATCCACAGGATGAGTAAATGCAAGGAAGTGCATAGTAGTATAAACTTATTTTCAAAAGGGTTTAAAAAAGAGACAGGCAAGGATATAGGTAATTAAACGAGGTAGGTCTTAAGACCCTTGCAGAATTCCAGTACGGAGGTCATGTTTCTAAGATCCAAAGGTAAGGAATTCCACAGTTGTGGTCCATACATTGAAAAAAATGCCTATCACCCATTTGAATGCAATGGGATGTTGGTATCATAAATCATTTGTTGTCCTCCGATCTAAGTTTTCTGGTTGGGAAAAGGAAATCATGTCTGCTAAGTACATGGGGGCAAGTTTGTTTACACATTTGTAAACTAAACAATGGAAGTTAAAGTATATTCTTTGACCTATCGCCAACCAATGTTAAGAAATAAAAAGAGTGGACACCAATGAAAACTTAGGCGCTCTAATAACCAGTCTAACAGCTGCATTTTGGGCTGATTTAAATTATTGTATTTGATGTTTAGGAATATATATCAGAGTAGCATTGGCACAATCTAGTTTAGAGTTTACCAACAAACCAACCACCACTGGAATTTCCGGGTGGCCATGAAAGGCAGAGCTTTATGTAATAACCGTAGAGCGTATCACATTTCTTGTAGGTTGTACATAAATAGGATATGTGTGCAGAATGGTGCCTGAAGCAACAGTAACTTGGAAACTAGCCATGGAGATTTTCTTCTAGCAACCGTAATACTGAGTAAGCTTGGTTACCAGTGCCTCTGACCTCAATATCTGCATTTAAGTTCTCTGATTCCTTTCTTTAGTTTGAGAAAATGTCAGTTGTTATCCTGGAATTGTCGTGGATACACCAATCCTATTGTTGTTCCAGTGCTTTTTCCTGTATTTCTCAATTTGAAATAATCTTTTTGCAAGAAACTTAGCATTTAGATGCAGTTGTTTTTGCTGGTTATAATATATCTCATAAACTAACTCAACAAGGCCCTAAAGGGTGTTTGGCTGGTGGAGTGGCCGCAGCAGTTGCAACCTACTTAGGAGTTTTGATTACTGATGTGGCTACAAAGTGTAACTGCTTGACAGCTAAAATAACTGATGTGGAAGCACTGGACTCATGAAGGGTCCCTGCTTTTACTTAACCTTTATTGGAACCCAGAGAAATATGCTCTCAATGATGTACTGAATTATCTAAATAATATTTGTATCATTTGGGCAACGGAAGGTAAGGGAACATTCTGCTATGCAGAGATGTTATTAGTACCTGCCAGACATTTCCAATTGTAAGAACAGGCTTTGTGAGCCTTGTTATACATTTGATATGTTTGCTATTGTGATAAAGTAAGCTTATGGGCAATATTTATGAAGAATTGGACTTTGTATAGGCTTATCTGCAAGATCAGTTCATATTCTGCCTGCTGCGACTTTGCATAGAGGTATTTCATGCTCTAAGATTTACTAAATTCATTACTCTGAGGAATTATTTCATTCATTTATCTCCTTAGTGATAGTATTTAAGATTTGAGTGATTATGAATGCCTTATGCTTACTTTAACTTTACCCCATGGCCAAATTCAACATGTCTCTCATTTAGCAGAATTGACTATTACATCACTGATAAATAGGTTAATTTGGTCCCTCAAACTGTTAAACTTCTTTTTAAGGAATCTATCGGAGTTGATTTATAAACAGATAGTAGCTGGCAAATGAGTTCTCTTCCATTAATGGAATACTTTCTCTATTATGATTTCTCTTCGTAGAGATCGTCTAACATATTTTCAACAAAGAAATAATAGGAAAAAATGTGCACGAAAAGCAAACATTGTGTAACTCAGTAAGCCACAATATCATCCGTTACAACGATATAAAACATGGCTAAAAACACAGAATGTTTTGTCTGCATTACAGGACAGTCATATGAAAAGAACTATGGACCAAACAATCATGCATGTTTTGAAGGATAATCAACACCATGTCTAATCCTCAAAGTAATGCATTAATTAACCCCATCCTTGAAGAAGTCTGGAATACATTTTATCTCAAAGTATTCACTGGGGATTCCAATAAACTGGAATTCCCCAAAAAGAGAATACATACTCCCTGGGAAGAGGGTGGGCTTTTGCAGAATGATATTGAACATATAATCAAGCATGCACGCACATTCTAGAGTGGCAGATCCAGATGGGTTGGCAAACTGAACACTAAAGGTTAATGCAGCCATGTGTGCTGACATATTATACATTCTATTTAAGGACATATATTTAGAGGACTTGTGCCTGTGCCATGGCACAATTCTCATGTGATCCTATATTATAAAAAGGGAGATAAGAAGGATCCTGGAAACTATCAATCTAGTGACCACAAGACCTGCAAGAATGGGCAGTTCTGACAGGGAGAGTGAATACATTTGAGATATGATTCAAAAAAGGGATGGGAACCACTCTAAACAGCCTAATTCTATCCTTCATTCAGCGATTGGTAAAGGTAATCAACCAGTCCATATGACTTGCCTGGGCTTAAGTTAAATCTTTGACTTTGTGCCACCCACTTCTGTGGTTGGAACTGATAAACTGGGGAATTCCAGAAGGGATTCTAAAAATTCTAATAATGTTACATGACAACTCAGTGAAAATGGAGAGTTTGAATAGATTTGGCAATCTATTTAGAGACATCCCTACCTTCTTGGACTTGTGCCAAGCGTGCAAGGCAGAGCTTTTATTATTCAATGTATCTCTATTTGACCTAGGAAAGTTCCCGGAAAAAATGGATATCTAGCCTATAAAACATGGTCTCTCCTGGTTGGCGTATTAAGATGATCTCCTCTTTTGTTAAGTTACACCCATTGGACCAGAAGGCGCACATACGCCGACACAATATCCAACACCTCGAATAACAAACACACCTGCTAGGGAATGAGATCAGGAGGTAGATTGCAAGTAGAGCAAGGTTTTATATAAGTTAAATTGTGCACGCAGAGAGCTCTGCTGCCCGGAGTTCGCTCTGCCAAACATTACACGGGCAGCACATTATAAGATAAAAACGCGTCATTGATGATGCCAACTATAAGTACACAATTCTACAATAAAATTGGTGAAACATATCAGTACAGTATGCATCTTTAGATGCCGGCCACGTTGGATTGGCGGTTGCTTGGGTGTCGCTCCCTCAGCACGTAGGTCAGCTGGGTTCATCTCCGCGGGCTGAAGGCCATGCCGGCAAATTGATACATTTCCCTGACTGCCTAAGCTAAAATGACAGGATCTAAGGGCATGAGATAAATTACCATCATAAACGTTTGGCCGGAATAGGAGTACTTTCAAAGTTCACTAACAGGTTATATATCTACATTGTACCCTTTGCACCTTGGCATCCATAAACCTAATGCCCCGACCCAGGTGCCCGTCTTGGGGGGTTTTAATCTACCTGATGCCTCATGATACTGATAGGCATATGTTAGTTTTAGGAAGAATATATTGGTATATGGGATTAGGGCTATGGCGGGTGTTCTCCTCTGGTCACTGTCAGGGGTCAGATGTGTATCTGTATCAAAGAGAAGAGCAGTCTGGGCCCAGCAGGTTATGGCAGAGCAAGGTGGGGGTCAAAGGAGCACAGGCAGGTTAGTGGAGATGGATGTTCAAAAGGGCAGGGGCCTGCTCTGGTCTCACGCAGTGCAGTGAGCACATCTTTCTTCTGGGCGATACTAATTATTGCAACAATAAATGGCTGGGCTTCCGTGAGAACAGAGTTTGTTTAGAGCTGGCAGGAGGCAGGGGTGGCCTGTGCTGTTTGTGCGAGGAGCTGAGCAGGGGAGAAATAGCTTTCTAGAGATCATTTTCTGGCCTAGTAAAAGATGGCGTCTCGTGGTTACAAAAATAGGGTCTTTGAGCTTCAATAAGGCTTGGTTACATGATTCTAGTAATGAGCGGGTAAAAATTCAGATCATACGTAGGTGGGAAGGGGTACGTCTCCCTCCTCCAGCACAGGTGAGATCCATACATGCGAGAATGGTGAGGGGGTAGAAAAAAAACACCTTTCTCCAACATTCCCCCTTTGATTACTGCTAAAGTAACAAATGCCCTCCCCAGGATGTTTGCGTTCTTCTGCCCTTTTTACTGTTTCATCCCAGGTGGGGGTACCTTTCATTGGCATACATGCGTGGCACACACTTCTTAAACTCTCTCCCGCTGTGCATATTCTTCAGAAGTACTTGTCATATAAATACAACCCCCGTCCCTGGCTAGGTCAACCCACACCTCCTTATAGTTTTCTAATCTTGGGATTGTTTGATGGTGGTGTGCCATAAATTATCTACTACATCCTCTGTGTTGTATATGGTCACTGTAAGGTTATTTAGCGTGTTACAATACAGAGTACAGCGCAGAGTACAGCACTACTGCACAGGATCAATGTGTAGCATGTTTTTTTTTATGCAGTACCACTGCATGGGTTTGGTGCATTGCTATGATGCAATTGTTTCAAGCTATGTGTTGCCAGTGTAACATGGACATATAAGTGAGGGCAGGTTATTCAGTCAAAAATGATTTTTACATATAAAATGCAAAACATTTTTTTTCACAGTTAAAAGCACACATTTGTACATTCAAAATGCGCACTATTTTTCACCTGAAATGCCTATGTTGCAAGAGACACATTTGAAAATTAATAAACTAACCTCATTAACAACTAACCTGATCATAAATCACTAATAATAATGTGTTCTCCACTGCAAAATGAATGGAAAATGACAGGCTCTGAAAGTCATTTTAAACACACATTCAGATTTTTTTTTTTTTTGCTTCTATCTGCGCTCTGTCCACAGTATTTGCAGGAAGCAAAGACTCGAATAAGCAGGAAATCAGTTTGGTTACAGTTGCAACTGTATAAGCCAAGCCATTGTGTGCAGAGGGTGAATAGGGCATGATAGAATTTTATTGGTTAGGATCCTTTGGTAGGAAGTAACAGGAGTTTTCTTGTATAATCTCGGGGAAGAAGCTAGGGAGAGACATCTTGACACAGCTCGGAGAAGGACTGGATTGATAGCTGGGGATGCCTGATTCCTAAAGCAGATTCAACTTTGTTGCAGAGACTGGGATTTGCAGTCAACAAGTCCCAGTTTGAGTGACAGCAAATGCTTGTCCTTGCTGGGTGAACCCCTCCAGAAGGCGACCAGCCAAAGGAGTTACATGCTGAACAAGCCTGGTAATTATCTCGCTGAAGAGTGGGGGCTGAGTGTGTGCGAAAATATTCAGTCAGTGTAGGAAAGGAGATTCCTGTGCTTTACCCACGTGTTTAATGTTGCAAATTGAATTCTTGTTCCCCGCCACTCTCTTCTCAGTGTATCACAAATAATGCTGTTACTGTGCTATTTCATTTATTTCTGTAAAAGAGTGAGATTGTGTTTAAATGCAACTTTTATAATACACAAATATATCTGAAAGCAGACGGGTGGTTTGTTTTTATTTCTCTTTCCTTTGTGCATTTACCAATACAGTGCTGATGATGTGGGGAGATGTTTAAACAGTGCAATTGTCATTTTTAAGGTAGCTAAAAATAAGATTTGGCTGAAGCTGTGTGCACAATGTCATTCAGTATGAGCAATTATAACTAACTGTGTGTGTTATAGTCTGCCGGAGGTCTATGAGTCGGCAGAAAGGGAGGCCCTGGAGATAGCTCACCAGACGTAAATAAGTTGGTGATAGATACCGCATGATAGCTCGCTGCCGTAGATAAGACAGCGAGAAATTGCCCATGGTGGCACACTAAAAATGAAAATGTGGTGTTCCTGAAATGCGAGCCTTAGGTCTCTCTAGGGATTACACAAAAAATCTAAACAAAAATAAGGTGTTCTGGATATTGGGGCCACATATAAAACAAAGGAATTATGCTCACCAAAAATACCACCAACCACGCATACCAACCACGCATACCAACCACGCATGTCTGTGTACTGAAATAATGCATATCCACTGTATTATTATTATACATAACCCAATCTGAATACAAGGAGTGATTGTTGCTAAATTATTTTTCGGCGGTAAGAAAATACCGCCAGGCCCCAAATCTACACAAAATACCCAACATCACCATCCAATATTTCAGTTCATCACTCTCACCAGTTTGTACTTGGGCTTCCCTAGTATCATGAGGCATTTTTCCATTCCTATTTTGGTTGCCTATAGTCACCATCATCATCGCACTACTAGAAATCACATCTGCACAGCATCAGATTCCTAACTGGCACACACAGAAGATCAGCAGAAGGAAGATGATGATAGGAATCAGTAGTTTCATTGCAGTAACGAGCCATGATGGCACCCAGTCGAAAGCCATGCTGAACCAGTCACTGTTCTGGATGCCACCTTCCTTTTACATTCTTACTCCAAGTTCATATACTGCAGAAATTACGTGTGAAAGTGTCCTGTTATCAGCATCTGAAGAAGGTGTGAATGTGCAACATTCATGTCCAATTTTTCGACAAACACCACCCTCCATTGCTGCGAGGAGGTCTAGGACATAACGGTTTTGCATTGTCATCAGTCGCAGCGCTCTTAGTTCTACCTTGATGACATTGAACCCTTCATCAGTGTCATTGGCCAATTGGATCAGCTCCCATTAAATTATTTGAAGCCACTTGGCATTTTCTTGGATGGTGGGGATCAGTGATGCAAATAATGTCTCTGCTGAGTTGAAGAGTTTGTATTGATCAGGAATCTGTGCCAAGAGGTCAGAAGAGTCTTTAGAGAGGTAGTTGGATGCTCTCCTTTGGCGTAACACTTGATCCTGTAGCTTGTCTTCAAATAGTATGTTATAAATGGGGGGTTCTAGAGTCGCAATCTTGGTTGCCATTTGCAGTTGGTTGGGCACCCCTTCCCCCTTGATGTGCTTCTCTGGAATCACCAGCAGTGCTGAGTGTAGCGTTGCCAGAGCACAGTAACCCCACCATGAGGGTGGGAGGTACAAGTATGCCTGTTTGCCACACATCCAACAATGGTCCATTAAGGATGCAGTTCCTTTTCGCATGTTAGGCATGACAAGGGTTCTGTTGCAGCATGAGGTAGAACCCATGGGAATTCTTCCTTCCCCGTGAAAACAAAGTTCATATTTCTCTTCAAGTTGGATCTTTATTGGTTTTTCCAGAGAGGTGACCCATGTCAGCTTTGCAATGTGCTGGGACCATATCTGAGCGCATGTATCTTCCATCCATTTCAGTCTTTCGTCCAATAGCCCACACGGCGCTTCTGCTTTGCACATCACTGTTGCATCTTGCCATTTATTTCCAGCAAACATTGTTCCTTTTACTGCTAAGAACGGCTCCTTAAAGCATGTTGCACCTTCAGATTTCTTCTAGCATATCTTCTCAGAGAGAGAGAGAGAGAGAGAGAGAGAGAGAGAGAGAGAGAGAGAGAGAGAGAATATTTCACATATCTATATATATACATTGATATATCACTTATTTATATACATTTGTCTCTCAAATACAGTGTTTCTGTTATGCTTTTTGCTGCCTGGTGTTGCGCTTTTTTTCTCCCATCACCACTTAAGGTACTGCTACCTCGCATTCATTTTCTTGTGCTACTTCTTGGGCTACACCATCCTTAGCCTTTCTGACATCTGACAGGTGGATCCAATATTTCAGCCCTTTCACCTTTACTGCTAAAGGTGTGCAATATATTACTTCATAAGGGCCATGAAATCTTGGAGAATTCCACCTTCTCAGAAATCTGCGGACGTATACTAGTTCCCAAGACATTAAAGGTTGCATTGGGCTGTCTGCTGAGGCCGTTGGCGTATCTGTTTCACTTTCCCTAGTGAATGGTGGGGCTGTTTGTTTTGCAATTGCTCATACAGCTCTTGTGATCTGTGTAAGGAATCCTTGAATTCCTCTCCTAACACTGTGGCAGTCCTATGGGCATCTGACAATTTTCTTACTGGCGACAGCAGCATTTGCATGTGCCTTCAAGTTACTATTTAGTGAGGGGACAAATGGTGGTCCTTACTAAGTTGTGTGCACAGTTGGAATAAGGCCAGTGGGAGACAATAGAGCCAGTTATTTTTGGGAGTGTGGCAGTTTGGACAATTCTACTTTTGAGGAGGCCATTGATTTTTTTGACCACCACATTTGTTTGCAGGTGATAAATTGAACACAAGTTCTGTTTTATTCCCAGTAATGTAGTTACTTCTTTGAAAAGATAATTCGCAAAATGTGTCCCATTGTCGGTGTATGACATTGCATATGCCCCACTGTGGGAGCACTTCCCTCATTAAATGTTTTTCTGCACACTTCACGTCAGTGTGGGCACAGGGCCCTACCACCACCCAGCATGAAAAGGGACAAACCACCACTATCAGATACCTTGCCTCATTGCACCTCTCTCCCATGCGCCTTGAAACACTTGTGTATAGACGCATTATAAATGCCATATCATATCACATCATGTCTGCATAATCAATGTGCACTTCACAAAAAGGTCCAATGTTCCCTGCAATGTCCTTAGTGTCATGCCTGAATTAAATGTTTGGCATGTGATGCATTCAATAGTGAATTTAGCGAGGTATTCCTGGAGGTTCGGGACAAACCAATCCTCCTGGACCTCTGCAGCTATATGCTGTTTTGAGATGTGGGCAGGAAAGGGCAACTGTTGGAATTCTATTTGCAATAATTCTACTGGCATCACTATCTTTCCTGTTATGTCCTGTCTCCATAGGAGATCTGTGGGTGACTGTGTGCAACCCCGTTTTTGTCCAGAGTTCTTGTTCTAACTGTGGTGCCTTTTTTTGGAGGTCTATTATCTATGCTATTGGGAGTGCATTATATCTATTGCGCTCTTCTACTTTACCTTTCAAGACGCATTCTGTTGTGATTTCCTTCTGAAAATGCGCTGCTTGTTTTTTGCAGCAGCATCTGCCGCTGCGTTCCCTAGTGATATATCGTCAGTATTGTTGTTGTGGGCTTGGCATTTTACAAGTGCTACCACTGATGGCTCTTCAGGTGCTTCGATCAATTAATTCAATAATTCAGCATGTTGTACTGGGGACCCATCTGCCCTCCTGAACCATCTTTTCCTCCATCTAGATAGTCCAGCATGTACTGTGGTGGTTACATATGCTGAATCGGAATATATTGTTACTGCACACCCTTTTGCTGCATGGAGCGCTTCAATTAATAATACCAATTCTGCTGCTTGGGCAGAATAGTGCATGGGCAGTCTTTTCTGTATCAGTATTTTATATTCTCCGTCCTCCAATCTTACTACTGCCACCCCAACATGGTTTTCACCAGTCTCTGGGCAAATGGATGCTGATCCATCTACAAAGTACACCTCTCCCTCGCTCAATGCATTTTCACTTGCTTTGGGAATGTCGTCTCCTTCTCCCTCATAAGTGGCACAATCATGGTTCTGTATATCCTCTACTGTGCATGGCTCTGTGAGAAATGTCGCTGGGTTGACCGTTTTGCAATATGTCACATGGATGTTTCGGCTTAAATGATAATTTCATAGGCTGTAGCCCTCTGTGTCGTGAGCGTGGATTTGGACCATTCAAGTATGGCAAACAGGGAGTGTTCTACAAACAATGTGATGGAGCATCTCATTACAATTGTGGCACTTTTTTCAATGGCAAAGGCTGCGGCTGCAAGAGCTTGTTTGCAAGCAAAATGACCTTGGAATTACTGAGTCAAAGGTACCGCTATAGTACGCTAGTGGTTTGTGGCCCAAGGATGTGTTTTGTGTCAGTACTGCAGTCATCAGTGTTCCATTTGAATGTTAGAACAGGAAACATTCCTGCTCATAATCAGGTGTGGCTAGGACACGGGCTGTGCATATCAGTGATTTTAGTGTTGTGAAAGCAGTATGCATTTCAGGTGTCCATGTTATTGCTGTGTTCTCTTTCTGTACTTCTTTTAGTACTTGTAATAGGGGTCGGGTGTAGGTGGCATAATCTAAAATCCATGCCCTGCAATATTTACATGTACTAGTAAACTTTTGCATGTCTTTTACTGTGTGGGGTCTGGCTGCTGCTCGCACTGTTGTTGCTCTGTCAGGTAGTATTCTCTTACCATCTTTCAAGATGCACATGCCCTAGACATAGCGGACATGATTACATCGGAAAAGGTAGACTTCCTGGCTATCATTGAAACCTGGTTGCATGCTGCAGTGGGCCCTTCACTATTACTGGTTGTCCCTGAGAACTATTCCATCATCAGATATGACAGGGACACTAATCAAGGAAAGGGTGGAGGATGAGCCTTTATTTTCAAAAGCTCCCTTGAACTTAGGGCTACTCCTAACATCCAGATACCATCTGGAAAACTACTCTCCATTAAACTACCCATCTCTCCCAACCACACCACTACTGTACACCTCATTTATAGGCCCCCCAGGCCCTATCTCCACATTTATTGAGGATATATCATCTATCCTTGCCTCCAACACTAAGCCTAATTCGCAAATCCTCATACTTGGTGACTTCAATCTTGGATACCAAGATGTGAATGATTCCAAAGTCTCAGGCCTTGAAAATACTCTAACAGACTTTGGCCTTACTCAACATAGCAATGTGCCCACACATATCAAAGGTCGTACACTCGATCTGAATTGTACGCTTAACTTGATCGCAGTAACTCCCTGCCTTTGGTCTGACCACCATAAAATAATCTTTGAAATCAATTCTTCTCCTCAAACTTCGAAACCTAAACTTGCACCCTCCATCGAAACACGGAATAAGAAGGATATCATGACGGAGAAACTTCTCCCTATTATTCTTCCCATTCTGAATACTTCGCTATCCACCTGCTGCAACCCCACATTTCTAGTGGATACTTATAATCAGACCATGCTAAAAGCTCTCAACATCATTGCACCCTTAAAACTCTGTAAACAAAAACCTTGCCTTCATCTCAATTCTTGGTTCACTCCACAACTTAGAGACCTTCGTAAAGAAAAAAGAAAGGCTGAGTCTCACTGGAAAAATATACCATCTCTAATTAACAAAAACAACTTAACCGTTGCCTCTTCCACCTATAAAGATGCTCTCCTGGCAGCCAAAAAAGACGTCTATAACAAACGTATCCTGCAGGCACAATCAAACACCAAGGAAATATTCAAGATCCTAAAAGAACTAGAATCACCCGTAGCCCCTCTGGACACCTGCATCCCTGACTCTGTTTGGTGTACCAACATCCAAAAGGCACTTCTAGATAAAATCGCCACTCTTCAAGTCAAAATGAATGCTAAAAGAAGTAACCTCTCTGATTCTGCCCTGAACTTATTGTCATTTAACCTCCCCCCGAAACATGCCTTTAAACCTTTCAGCTTCTCACCTCTTACTATTGGGGAAGTTGAAAATATCATCAGGAAGCTCAAACCCTCAAACTGCCAAGGTGATACATGTCATGCTCCCATTATCAAGGAGGCAGCTTATTACCTTGCGCCATTCATCACCACCTTCATTAATGCCTCTTTCAGATCTGTTATCGTCCTGGACAACCTCAAGGATGCCTGGGTGATTCCTTTAATCAAAAAACCTACCCTTGACCCTAGTAACCCATCTCATTATAGACCCATTACCACTGTCCCATACCTGCAAAAAAACTTGGACCGCGCTGCATACCTACATATTCAGGATTACCTCGAATCGCTCCGTCAATCAGGCTTCCGTCCCAGAAATGGTACAGAAACTGCCTTGATTGGCTTAAACACTCAAATTGAGAACCTAAAGACAAGGGCAAGTTGGCACTCCTCCTTATTCTTGATCTATCAGCAGCTTTTGACTTGGTAGACCATAAAATTATTTGTCACCACCTCAAAACTGCTGCTCACTTCTCTGACAAGGCCTCATCATGGATTAGTTCTTTCTTGACTGACAGAACTATGAGGGTTTTTTCTCCATCAGCCTCTGCTGAACCAGCACCTGTCCCTTATGGAGTCCCTCAAGGGTCCTGTGTCTCGCCCACACTACACAATGTGTTCATAAGCCACTCTTTGATATACTTGACTATCTGGATGTCTCCTACACCAATAATATGGACGACACCCAGATACTCATCCCCATCACAGGTGACCATGTCTCTGACACTAAAGCACTGAATGAAATCTACTCAGTCATCCAGGCCAGGATGGCACATCATGGGTTCTGCCTTAATGATGAAAAAACCGAGCTGCTTGTACTCAGCTCGCATTCCAAACTAACCAAACTAGCCCCTGACTACAAAGCATTTATCATTGATGGAAACACCATTAAAGTGTCCAATGAAACAAAAACACTAGGTATTTACCTTGACTCAACACTATCTTTCTCCAGACAAACAAATGTGGTAGCATCTGCATCGGCTTATACATGCAAACTCATCACAGCCTGTAGACCTTTCCTGACGACTGAGAACTGCATCATCCTTGCCAGAACTCTAATAATGGCAAAAATTGATTACTGCAACGCCCTTTATTTGGGGACTTACCAAAGAAATATCGACAAGCTACAAGTGATTCAGAACAATGCCATCAGGGCTGCACTTAACTTCCCCAGGAGATCTCACATCTCTGATACTAGACGTAACCTACACTGACTCCCTGTCACGCATAGAATATCTCTTAAAACTCTAGCCTTAGCCTACAAGGCCCAGAACAACCTTGCTCCTGTTTATCTGGTCAATTGCTTCACACAAAACTCTGCTAACAGACCACTGTGCACACATTGTCAATACCTAACTTCAAGCTGCAAACTGCCGGGGGCGCAAGTTTCCCAGTCCTCGCGGCCAAACTATGGAATACAATACCGACCACACTTAGAACAGAACCTACTTTCCACGCATTTAATAACAAAATTAAACTTTGGCTATTCGAGTTAGATGCATCCTACTCATCTACTTAACTTTCGCAAAATAATATCTTTCGTTATTATCAATACCACCTTTAATCACTATAGCTATTTTTTGTTATGTTGCACCTGTATGTAACATGTTTTTTATGCCCAAGCTATTTCACTTTGTTAAGATTGTCTCTCATTGTGTATGTAACCATCTACTTGTAAACCATGCGCCCAGATGCCCCAGGGCAAGTGTGCAATATAAATAAATAAAGAAATACAAATATTAAGTCTACTTAGTAAATTTTGTCCCAGTAAATTTACAGGTGAGTTCTCATGATAGAGTAGGGGTTCCCGAATTGTTTTCCCTCCAATTTTAACATCTTACTCCCCTGTGTAAGGAACCGTGACCACAGCCCCAGAGAATCTTTGCATCTTAAGATTTCTGCCAGATAACGGAAAATCACCTTCACATAGACATGACTTCTCCGCCCCTGTGTCCACCATAAAGATGAACTGTTTATTTCCTATCTCTGCCCCCACCAGTGGTTCCTCATCTGGACGTAAAAGGTAGTGGGAAGGAGTGGGCATGCAAGTGCTATCTGTGGGCTGTCCGAATCTGGGTGGGGGTTCGTTCCTGGGCAGGAGAAAACATTTTCACTCAGTACCCACATACCCTGATAATGCGCTGGTACACCATTAGGTGTAGTGGAGAATGGATTTGAATGCGTGTTTGTCATTTCATTTTGATGGGCAGGTCTGCAAACATTGCGGGAGTTGTCTTAGTGTATTGTACCCTGGTATGGTCCTACTGTAGGGCTGCCCATCTGATTCATAGGGGTCGATAGCAAGTCCATATGGTCTACGTGGGTATGGGTGCCCCTACTGCTGTTCGCTACCGTACCTGTGGGTATTGTGATAATTGGACACAGGTTGGATATAACATTCCCTTGCAAAGTGTCCCCACCTCCCGCACGACCAACATGGTCTGGGTCCACCCCCCCTTGGTCCTTGTCCTCCATATACATATCCTCTTCCTCCTCGCTGCCCTCAATACCCACCTCTTCCTCTTGCTGGTCTTCTCTGCCATTGGGGTCCCATGTACCGTTCTCTCCACCCCATAGCTCCTGGCCATTGTCTGCCCATGCAGCTGCCATCTTAACCTGTAGCACTAGTGGCCCCTCCCCTTATTCTCCCTGCCATACTGAGGGCGGCACTACAGTTACTGCTGCGACCTTCACTAACTTACTCTGCACAAACTTTGCTTCATCCGCTAATCTCATGTGAGCTATTTCTTTTTCCCTTTCTTTGAACCTCCTGCAGTGGTGTACTATGATGCTTTGTATCTCTGGCTACTCCTTGGCTTCTATCCCAGCTATTTTATCAAGGGCCTTCTGGGAGGCCTTGCTTAATGAAAAAATAGAATAGAGAGGTGGTCTGGTCCCAGGCCGTGCCCATCTCTGCCCGTCACAGCTCCCGCACCCGAAAAATAAATTGCACAGCATCTTCCTCGTTCCTCAACCCCCATGGTGCATTGCATTACAAAGTGTAAGTCTGGGGTGTCAGGGAAGGTCCTCCACAGTGCATCCCATACTTGCACCCTTCCATTGTTGAAGGATGCCCCGTCATGCATGTCATTTCCCAGGGCCACTCCCGGAAACCCTGCCTTCACCCACACTGTGTCTGCTTGGTCTCCCACTGCAGATATTAAAAGGTTTTTAATGTCTCCAGTTGCTAATGGAACTCCTGCTGTATTCTTTTAAAATGTATATATCCATTTCCCCACACTCCCTGAAATCGGTGGAATTTCTTTGAGGAGATTGTTGTTATCCATCAGTGCCCAGGGCACATAATGGGGTTGTCCTGCTCCCTTGTGGATGAGGGGCATCTGTAATTTTGATCTCACCTTCCCCTTACTTACCTTTACTCCTTTCTTCTTTGCCAGTGCTATTCTTCCTTACCTGTTTCGAAACCTTCCCTCCTAACCTTCTTCTACTGCTGTTACCTGTGGGGTGGCCCACTGAATCTACTGCACCCCTCCTACTGCTCCTTGGCCAGCCTCATCAAAATCGCTCCAACATTGCTCCTCTCTTACGGAAGCTACTGTATCATATCCCACGATTTCCAACTCACCTTCTTGTTCTACCCGCACTGCTTTTATTGATGTGCTGTCTATTCTAAAAAGGAAATCCCCGGAATTCCATTAGTCTTCTGCTAATGCAGCGGTACTTGCTAGCGTGGGTTGTAATGGTGGATGCTCACTCCGGACAAGGGCAGCGTTGTTTCGCACAGTGTTCGTAATCGGGCCAGTTCTGCCTGGGTGGATGTTAACACTATTTCTAGATCTCGAGTGGTGGGCCCTGCGGGGGCAGGAGTCGTGTTTGATGGAACATATGGAGGAGGTGGTGCAGTGACCAGTGTTACTGCTGTACTTGTCCCTGGCACATATACAGGGTGTAGGTGCCCTTCTGCGGGTCTTGTAAGCAGTGGGTATACTTTCTTTGGTTCCTCCCTACCTTTCCCTTACCTCCTCTGTCATCGTTTGCCACGGCTGTGGGCTCTAGTTCCTTTTCCTGTTTATTTGTAGAGGGTGTTTCCTCAAACATCATCCACAAATCTAGCACTTCTTGTCTATTTTGGAGCTGTTTCCCTTTATATTTTGCCATTAAGTTCTACATTGTCCAATATCCCTTTGTCAAAAAACCCTTCCTCTCGCCAGATATGAGGTGACTCTTCCCCCTTAACTTTAGTTACCCACTGCCCATGGTACCGTTTCATTTGATCACTGTACAAGGGGAGGTACTTACAAATGTGTGAAAGGGGCGTGTCTAGACCCATATTTGTCAAAGGACCTTTTCCTTCTGTCCTATTTCCTCTCTACCATGACACTTCTACCTCTAGCGTATCAATCACAGTTTTTCAATAGTTTACTTTAAAACACTACTTATGCATTGTCACGTCAGGTACATGAAAAATTAATCATTGAACATTTTCACAGGACAAACCAACCAATATATCAACAACATCAAACAAAGAACTTGAAACAATAGAAAATAAATTCATATGCCCCTAATCCCCTTTTTACTCAACCTTGGGTAATATTCTCCAACACTCAACACTCACATCACTACTGCCCTTCCTGGGCCTACCTCAACAAGAGTTATGGAATAGTAAAGACAATAAAAAATGACTATTTCCCGAGCTCACTAAATATACAAGGCTCCTACTTTATTCATTTTCCTCACTTATTTCCAGCACTCGTCGGGACAGTGCTTCACGGCGCCGCCTTCCACCCCCTTTAGGAGCTAGGCTCCCATATCTCCTCTTATTTTCTCACCATACTCTTTTATAAAAACCTAATGGCCATGAAAAAAGGAAAGCACTTTGTTTTCAACAATCACTCCATTCAATCACTCTCAACCCAACCTTTGCGTGTTCCCCTTAATTAATCTGCTCCATACCTTTCCCTCCTTTATTTCCCCTTGCAAACAATACTCATGTGCCTGTGGTATTCCAAGAGCCTCCTTTTGCAGTCTATCCACAAGTGGTGGCCTGACTATCGTGGCCCTCCCGGCGAGCAGTTGGGTATTCGCAAAACCGGGACCCACAAAACCTTCTTCTTTGTTTGAGACTGTTCAGCCTTAGGTGGGGATCAGTGTCAAATCTTGTAAAGGGATGACCGTGGTTGGCATGAGTGCCCGATAGTAATGACACAGGTAAACACATGGCAGCCAATGGGGGGAAGACAGAGTTAGGGAAAGGGTGGACAGTCAAAGGTGAGGCGGGGAAGAGAAAACATACACTTGATACTGGCTACTCATTCAGAACACCTGCCTACACACCTATTACCTGCCTCCTCCTCTTGCATACCCACAAAGGAACATTGAGTTCACATAACATAAAACATGAATTGGCATGATACAAACATTAAGCATAGATGGACTCCACTGCCAGACATTTGGTTAGCAACAAGCTGCATGGCACAAACAAGGGAAGTTCACTGGCATGAAGAAACAAGACACATGGCCCCATGGGCTAGCAATAGCAACAAAGGCAACCAACAGCATTTACATTGAAATGGGCTTCTCTTGACATATTAACTGGAAGGTAGCCCCTTCTATCAGACATGTAAACTTGTCCGTGGTGCCATGTGTTAACACCAGTCATAGTATGCCCCCATTCTCAGGATTTCAATATTTGCCACAGGTATTACATCATACGCCGTAACTGAGAGTTCATAATGTAACTCCTTGCTTTAGGGCACACAAAGCTTAGTAAGCTGTGAACACGTAACTCTGTATTCTCTTAGTAGTTCGTAGTTCAAAAGATTAATGATCAATCATACTCAAGTGTAAAAAAACATATCTCTGAGAACTCTGCCGCCAACGCTGTGAGTAAATATGAAGGCACTTATCTGTATGTCCGGGTGACTCGTGAGCTCACCCGGACCTCATGAGATGACGCTGTACTAATACTGGAGCCCACTCTGCTTACCACCACAGCCCGGCCCTAGAGACAGCTTAGCAGGGAAAGATAGCAACTTGCCCGGGTCGAGGCTGCTCACCGCCGCGGCCGCTTGTTGGTATCAGCATACCAGCATTCTCCTCGCTTACTCCCTCTGCTCTTACACGAACGTTGTGTCCGTGCTGCACAATCAGTAATTTTCAGCACCAGTGCACGGGCGGCCGGTGGTTTAGTAAGCTCCTAATTATTTACAGCTGGCTAGAGGCGCAAATTCCCTGCAACTACACACAGTCCCATCTACTGCTGGGAAATGTAGTCCCACATCATCTCCTACCAGAAATACACTGTTTCTTGCCCCAAACCCAATTCCTGACAATCAGACCTTCTGGGAAAGCCCTGGATCTTACCGCAGTATGGTACATACAAGCAATATCACGTCCGATGGTCACCAAATGAAGGTGCCCATTCCGCAACACAATATACAAAACCTTGAATAATGGACACACCCCGCTATGGAATGAGACCAGGATATAGATTTCAAGTAAAACAAAGTTTTATATAAAATAAATAGTGCGCACAGAGAACTCTGCTGCCCGGTGAGCACTCTGCCAAACATTACACAGGCATCACATTATAAAATAAAAACGTGTCACTGATGACGCCAGCTATAAGTACACATTTCTACAATATAATTTGTGAAACACATTAGTACAGTATGCATCTTTGGGTGCTGGCCACGTTGGATTGGCGGTTGCTTGGGTTTAACTCCCTCAGCACATGGGTCAGCTGGGCTCATCTCCACGGGGTGAAGGCCATGCCAGTAAAGTGATACATTTCCCTGACTGCCTAAACTAAAATGACAGGATCTGAGGGCATGAGACAAATGACCATCATGATCGTTTGGCCTGAATAGGAGTACATTCAAAGTTCACTAACAGGTTACATATCTACACTGTACCCCTTGCACCTTGGCATCCATAAACCTAATGCCCTGACCCAGGTTACCGTCTTGGGGGGTTTTGATGTACCTGACGCCTCATGATACTGATAGACCTGTGTTAGTTTTAGGACAAAAATATTGGTCTATTTGATTAGGGCTATTGCAGGTATTCTCCTCTGGTCCTTGTGGGGGGTCAGATGTATATCTGTATCAAAGAGCAGAGGCGTCTGGGCCCAGTGGGTTATGGCAGAGTGGGGTGGGGTCGATGGAGCACAGGCAGGTTAGTGGAGACGGATGTTCACAAGGAAAGGGGCCTGCTCTGGTCTCACACATTGCAGTGAGCTCATCTTCCTTCTGGGCAATACTAATTATTTCAACAATAAATGGCTGGACTTCGGTGAGAACAGAGTTTGTTAGAGTTGGCAGGAGGCTGGGGTGGCCTGGGCTGTTTGTGTGTGGTGCTTGGCAAGGGAGAGATAGGTTTCTAGAGGTAATTTTCGGGCCCAGTAAAAGATGAAGATGGCGTCTGGTGTGTTACAAAAATAGGGTCTTTGAGCATCAATAAGGTTTGGTTACATAAATCTTTCATTAGTAATGAGAGGGTAATAATGCAGACCACGCATAGGTGGGAAGGGGGACGTCCCACCCCATTCGCCCTGAATAGACAAGATCTGTCCATGGGGGAATGGTGAGGGGGTGGAAAAAGACCACCTTTCCCCCAACAGACCCCAGTGAAAGTATTGTCATTCCAGCAATACGCTGCTAAGTATAATTACAGAATAATGTACAGATATACAAAATCTTGACATTTACTAATGGGACCAAGCCTGTCAAATTTAGAGGGACTATATGGGGTGTGGTGAGGGTGCATCTGGAATGTGTTAGAGCTGTCACTTACCTCAGATGACATCTTTGGGTGACAAAATATGGAATATTTTTTGGGATAGCTTGAGAGTCTGTGCTAAATCAATGAGGGCCCAATTGAAAATTGTTGTCTCCAAGTTCTACAAATGTTCTCATACACCCCATATCAATGTTTACACAACAAGCATTATTCCATAGCTTCTCTATGGTATAGAATTAGGTAACATTAATAAATGCTGAAAATTAAACAGACTGGAAGGATACATTTGCAAGAACATTTTACTACTTGCCAAATCACTGCTGGCAGTGCTTATGGGGCTGAAGCTTGGATTAATTTCCCTTAAAATCTAATTAGGTGGAGGAAAATTAATTGTACAAGGACATCAAGATAATCATTCTAAATTAATCAATCGCCGTTCTGGAGACATTTCTAAATCAAACTAAACCTATTATAGAAGAAACAGGTTCAAATAAAGAAGCATGTTTGAGCCATGTGCATGTGACCAAGACAACATTTTTTTATTCCAATTGGTGTGCTAGTAAACATTTGGTAGACATGTATACATGGTTTAAGGCATACCTGAAGCTTCCTCCTAGGCGAGATGTACTCTCTGTACATATTGAGAGATTGCCCTCGAGTTTTAATAGAGCAATTTACCTTAGATTCTATTTCGATCTGGTATTCCACCCTGGAAGTGAAGGACCCTACATTGAAACAAAGCAGAGACAAGAGAACAAACCAATTTTGTGGTGGAGATATGCTTGAATCTTTGAGACATTTATTAACTGATTGTGCAGGCCCATCACCTCTGAAAAAGAAGGAGTTTAGTAAATTCATTTATGATGCTCCAGTTATTGGATGTTTTATGGAATCGCTTTTTATCTAGTAATTAAACTTCATCGGTCCATGCTTTTTTTAGAGCAATTTAAGAGTTTCAATATCATTGACTCTTAAAACAAATTATAGTAGTGTTTCCAATATCGTAAATTGTCTGTTACATGTGTATTGATGAAATGTCAATATTATACTTTGTTCTGTTTATTAATTATTTGAAAGGTTTGTAAAAATCCTAACACCGTTAAAAAGAAGATGCATCACTGGAAGATCCAGGTGTGTCTATTTAACAGTTGCAGTTGCATTATGCTGTTGCCGGAGTACAACACGCTATTCTTTCTATAAGGCATTTTTTAGTGCAGTTCATTAATAGGGACGGTGCTCTCTGGCTATCCCTATTAGACAGGTATAGCATCAGTGTGACCTAGGGACAGCTGGACACAGCAGCAGTAGAGGTCTTCCTGAGGGACTAACATAGTTTAGAAGTAGGATTGGTGTTTATTGTTTAGGGGAGATCCACCTTACAC
This sequence comes from Ambystoma mexicanum, assembly GCF_040938575.1. Taxonomy (NCBI): domain Eukaryota; kingdom Metazoa; phylum Chordata; class Amphibia; order Caudata; family Ambystomatidae; genus Ambystoma; species Ambystoma mexicanum. Next base: position 920,662,051 of record NC_090922.1, on the reverse strand, counting down.
TGAATACATTTAATTACCAATGCATTTCATAACACAAAGTCAGAAAATGTATCATTTCACTCTGAACAAAGAATAAAACATTCTTAAAAGTGTTTTTTCATTAAAATATGCTATTTTCAATAAAATGCAGTGCAAATGTTTTTAACTTATTCCAAAGTATAATTTGGTGAAAACCCTCCATACCGTAACAGTATCAAAACCATACCATTGCGACCACCATGTATCTTTCTGAAAAATGTTCTTTAAAAATTAAAAACGTGTTTAAGTGGTGCAGACTTGTTCACAACCCTGACTGAAAAATGAATGCTGTACTCACGATAATATGCCTAGTATGCCCTACCTGCAAACACACCCCGTTCCATATCCTAAAAGCTTGCCTGTGTTTACGTTACCTTGTATACGTCAGTGATCAAATGCAGTAACACAAGTGTTCTATATATGCTAACAGCTTGAGAACATTTTTCATTTGGCAACATATACTTATGCCAGAGAATGTTTTTTTTGTGGCTGTTTGACAGAATACATTCTGGTTTCACTGCCGCCCCTTTAATGTTGATTGACAATGTATATATTATTCATATTTGAAATAAAATTATTGATCACATTTTTTATTCTTTCACTTCATTTGAAACACTGCATTTATTTGGTAAAATAAAGACTTATATATGTACTTGATTAAATCTTCTATTGACTGGGCATTTATATTCTATTTCAAAAAGACTTAAACAATACTCAAACATTTGGCTTTGGCTACGTGGAAGTGCAAACAGGACTACACAATTAGCCAGAATAATATTCCATGATGGAGGACTCGGGTGCATGTCAAAACCCAGCTTTATTCAAACAATGAATATAAGCCCGGACGGCATACAAGCATTTCATCTCATAGTTCTCACATTTCAAATGACTGAAAGCTAGTTTTGTTAAACAATTATGTCAGTGATTAGGCTGCATTACATGATCAGTTTGCAAAACCTACGTGGAAATGGGGTTGGGTAATAGCTCAACCTATGTATATGACACATAAGGGGACAGCTAATTGGTGAACACTATTTATCATAGGTGGTTGGCAAGGGAACTTCCCATTGGTTTGCACCTGGCTAGCCAACCTTAGACATTTTGATGAGACATCACAATATGAGCAAGACACAGTGGGGGAAGAGAACTCTGTAGTCTGCCCTATTTGCAATTAATGAATACTTCCAATCATCCCAAGGCATTGAGGCCTTCCCTATCCTTTGAACTTAACTTTGTGTGCCGCCTGGTGTCTGTGTGCATGCTGAGGGAGTTCTGTACGTATCCAATCTGTGTTTGGCTCATACTGAATGGCTACTGTCTTCCATATCTGGGTTACGTTTTAGGGAACCATGTTTGAGAGTTGATTTCCTTCTATTAATTAAGGGTTAAGATCATTCTTATGTGCATGTTGTGTTCTTTGTGACCACTCATGGCACTAGTCAGTTACTTTCGGTTAGGTGTTTTGGCTTACTGCTCTCATGCACCTGGACACCAATAGTTGGTTGCGGTCTTATTAAAATAGATTAACTTGGGAGTCTACCATTGCTAGTTCTCTGAGCCATTATCTCGTGTCTGTGTTACTTTCATTCACTACTCCCTTCCTAGTTTTTTATCTTGGCACTCATCGCAAGTTACTACTTGCCCTCCACACCAATTTCTTGAATATATGTGTTTTTGTGAATTCAGCATTGTGGTTTCTGAGACCTTGCTAATTATGAGATCTACTGAGGCCTTTGTGTTTATGAAAATGGCTGGGTTTTGGCTCATTTTTCACTATGTTATGCCTTGATCTCATACACGTTAATGGGTAGTTCTGCACATATCCTATCTGTGTTTGTCTCATACTGAATGGCTACTATCTTCCATCTGGGTTACGTGTTAGGGTACCATGTTTGAGAGTTGATTTCCATTTATTTCTTAAGGGTTAAGATAATTCATATGTGCATGTTGTGTTCTTTGTGAGCACTCATGGCGCTAGTCAGTTACTTTCGGTTAGGTATTTTGGGCTTCTGCACTCATGCACCTGGACACCAATAGTTGGTTGTGGCCTTATTAAAATGGATTGACTTGGGAGTCTACCATTGCTCGTACTCGGAGCCATTATCTCGTGTCTGTGTTACTTTCATTCACTACTCCCTTCCTAGTTTTTTATCTTGGCACTCATCGCAAGTTACTACTTGCCTTCAACACCAATTTCTCGAATATATGTGCTTTTGTGAATTCAACATTGTGGTTTCTGAGGCATGCTAATTCTAAGATTTACTGAGGCCTGTGTTTAGGAAAATGGCTGGGATTTGGCTCATTTTTCACTATGTTATTCCTTGATCTCATACATGTTAATAATGTTAGGGGTTCCATATATACGTGTATGCGTTCTCAGTGTCTATGTGCAAGTGTCCTTCATGTTTGTGTGCAAGTATTCTTCATGCATATATGCTCTTCATATCTATATGTACTTATCTCTTCTATTTGTACTTTGTGTGTATATGTATGGTGAGCTAGTTATTCTCAATCTCTATGTATAGTAACAACTACCTGTCACCCTACTTGTTACTCCATCTATTCTATTCATAAAGACAACTTCATGGCATGGCATGACTCTTGAGGCAGTAGGGCTGTCTCAGCTGGTATCGTTTCTCACCTAGACGGTACTGGCGAGGGCCAGGTATTGGAATTGGTACTCACATACTTATCTGAGTAGAGGAAGTGGAACCTGCATATTGATCTGCCCCTTAACAGCCACAAACTGATTATTTTCTTCTAATCTGAGGTAAAATGTGAATGTGTGTTGTTGGTGAATCATCAAATAACATAAAACAACCGCTATGTACTGCTATGTCAAGGAAACACCACTCCATATCCAGGTATTAGATTTGAGGGACGGAATAGGCACCATTGAAGAAAAAAAGTGTACATCTAGGGACTAGTGCCTTCATTAGTTTCTCCCTGAGCGTTCATCTATATTGGCTCTCATAGGTGATGTACAATGAGTTTCACATAGGTTACTACATTCATTGGGGGGGAGAGTTCAATAAAGTTTTCTCAAAGATTTTTAGGTATTAAAAACATGTGTTGTCAGATGTAACCTATTCTGTGTGCCATGCCATGCAGCCATACACACTCTCACACACACATACACACATTCACACAACCATCACACTTGCAAACAACATTTATTGTGTTATTTGTTATATTTACATTTACCTTTGCCCATGTCCAGAGCCTCATATATATTGCCAAACTAGGGAGCTCCTCTTCTCTGAGCACAGGATGCATGGAAGTTGTCAATGACTGGTAACTTCCCTCTCTGCTCATCTTCTTCACAATTCCAATGAAGTCAATGCAGGTGATCAAATACACACACAGTACACACACATAAAGAAGGCTTCCTATGGGACAGCACTCCACATAACCACCCAGTGCCTGCAGAGAAAAAGGATCAGAAAGTCCCTATATGGAACACTGTCCTACATAAAGAATTGCAATGCCGCTCTTCCTGGATGCCTTAAGAAAACTCAATTCTCTTACATGAAGAGTGCATCCAAAATTGACAGGGAGTGTATGACAACCTCTATAAAATGGAAGGGGCTGTCCCCCAACACCAATTGATTCTACTCAAAAGGTAATTTTAGAATGGGTTTTGCCCATTGGTGGTGCTATGATAGGGCAAACTTGAGGATTGTTTATATTGTTTTACAAAAAATGAATGTGGTTCCATCTATCCTCATGGACTCAGAGATAGAATGGCTACACCTTGCATAAGTCTCATTATGACATCTGATGATTCCTTTCTTTTACAACCATTCCTATGTGCGACAGTAACATATTTCATATCACAGAATATGTGTACATTCTTCCCCTCTCCATGAACACTCCCCATCAGGAAATATACAGAAAGTGATATATCAAGGCTCAGAATTTACTGAAAATCTGGTCTTTCATTTAAAATTTGACTTGAACTGAACTCCTACCTAGATGGACAATGAGCACTGTCAAAATAAGAGTTTAGTCACTGGCATGGCGCCTGGCTGAATGACTCCATTTGCATTTGACATTTAAACCATTAAGTCCCAATGATGCATTTGCACGTGCAACTGGAAGTCTTTTGACCTAAGCTACTGAAGAAACACAATCATTGAATCAAGGCACTTGTCAAATTAAGTGGAATATTTAAATACTTTTTTCTATAGTAAACCAAATGACTGGTAAATGATAAACTCTTATTTTCATGGGGATATTAGTTTTCAAATACAAATAAAGCAAAACCCCATTTAAAGATGTTATATGGAATTACCTATCAATTCCCTTTTTTTCTCCTTAACTTTCAAACCATTTGTTATCAAGTTATCTCATTCTTGGAATCAGGCCCAGCTTCCTTATAAAATGTAAACAAAATAGATGAACCACTCATTGACTGCGCCACACAAGATCCAATGGTTTCAAAATGGTTTATCTTTGAAAAGTGGTTCAAACAGAACACAAATTAAATTGATTTGTTAAGCCCATTGATTGTTAACACCTGTTTCAGTCTCTCAAGGGCCTTTATCAAAACAAAAGATCTGGGCAATTAGATCATATCCATATTTAATTCAAAATGTTACCATCACACCAATGCATAATAATAATCACAACATGAAGGTAAAAATAAGTGAAATAAATTGGGATAAATTAGGATAACGTAAAGTATGTAGAGGAGAAAGAGATGAGATGAGGATTGGTATTCACCATTCAATACAAGACAAACAATATACACATAACAATCAAAGAGAAAAAAGAGAAACAAAAATATATACAAATTAATTAGGGTAACCACTGGATACTCTTTCATTCCATTAATACACATTATTAAATCCAATATAATCCACAGTAATCTGAGTTAAAGATTTTGCATAATAATCCAGTTCGTACCAAACAATTGCATCTTAGTTAAACTGCAATAAATCTAAATATGCATAGGTTTTATGCATCTAAAAGATTGTGACCCATGAACAAGCATTTCTCATGATAATGCACTTATGGCAAAATCCTAGTTTAACCCCTATCCTAAACATTGTCCATTAAATATACACAAATGCCTGCTTACCGTATTGGTTTCAAAACGAAGGTCACGGGATAATCCCTGAAATGACAAAACACATTTGTCTAGAGACTGTACTTTTTTGTTGTTAGTTATCCGTGTGTTCCAATTCAAAATGCACATAAATTAATGTTGCAGTACCCCGCAACCTAAGATTCTTAAACATTCCCAAGCTCCTATGCATGTTTATAATTCTGTTGTGCTGGTCCTTCACCAATAGCATACATCATGAAGCCTGCTTATTACTGACAGCGCTTCGCATCACAGTTGTTAAACTTGAACGTGTCCGAATACGTATATCTTTGAACGGGGTTGCAGACATTAAATAACGTCCCCTCGCCCCTCTTACCTTTCAAGACTGCAAACATCTTTTCTCGCGTCAGCACTGCTAGTGAAGCGCTGCCGCACGAGTCATGCTTTGTATACTTTGTTTCCCTAGCAACTCCACTTGTCCCTTCCCATGGGTCGCCATATTGGAATGGAGTCCATAATGTTTGTGGGGATTAGAATCAAGGCTAATAATTAAGTTTTACTCCAAATAACGTAACTTCAAGTATCCCACTTGAACTGAAAATAGTAGTTTGCACGGGATTTTAATTTGGTCTCCAATCATTATGTGGTTGCAAACATAGTATATCTTGTTCATTAACATCCGCTGTGGTCCGCGCTTGGTCAAAATTACCTTATTGAAATCTAATGAGTTATAATTAGTAGTTAATATCCATGTAAATAACCCACTTGGATTAAAGGTAGTGTTTTGCACAGGATTTTAAATTTGACCTCCCATGGATAAGTTGCTCGAAGTATTGTGAAACGTGTTGATCCATCACCATTTACATTTATCTACTTGAGCATTATAGATGCAATGCCAGATGTAGCGTGTTCATAATAAAGAGCCATTTTACCTAGAGCATCTCTATCACACATGCATTATTACTTACCCATAATATCCCACCCTAAATAGAAGGGAAAAGAAAAAGATGGCCATTGTTTCACATTACCATTCACATTTCACATTACCTATTTACAGATGGCATTGAATCACCTATTGACACGCTTATGTTACGAGGAATTGCCCACAGACCCTAAAAATGACATTGTACTTCAGATGGAGGAACTAGTTACAAAATGGCATAGGAAAGGATTAATTTCTGATGAAGAAAGGAATGCATTGGCCAACAAATTTCCCATAATACCAACTTTGTATTTCCTTCCGAAGGTACATAAGACATTTGATAAAATCCCAGAAGGACGTCCAATACTTAGTGGTATTGGCTGGCTGACGGAGAGAATCTCTGAATACATAATGTCTTGCGACCACGGGTGCCCAAATTAAAGGCTTTCATTAAAGATACCAGAGACACAATTAAGATCATAAACAAAGTGGTCTGGAAAACATCATGCTTACTGGCTACCTGGGATGTGCGCTCTCTATTCACCATCATTGAGCATTCAGCAGCTATTAAGACCATAGACTACAAATTTAAAGATGACTCTGCCTCACATTACCAATATATACAGATGCTTAAGGAAATGCTGACATTTACATTGGACAATAATATTTTCATGTTCGACAATACATTCTACAGGCAAAGGAGAGGGATTGCTATGGGCACAAAATATGTTCCGTCCTTTGCGTACCTCTTTATGGGGATGTACAAAGAGAAACAAGTATACCTAGATGAAGCCTATAGAACAAATGTAATACTATGGATTCGATTTATTGACAATGTCCTACTGATCTTGGATGGAACGAGTGTGGAACTAAATGAATTCAAATACAGAATGAACCAAAATGATTTTGGAATAGAATTTTTGGGCCACGAGAGTGCAACTGAAATAAACATTTTGGACCTGACAATTTTTGTGGATGGTAAGAAACTGTCTACACGGCCATTCCGCAAGGAGGTTAACTCAACTTTACATGAGCACAGCTGTCACCATAGACCTGTGAAGTGGAATATCCCAACAGGGGAATTTATTAGAGCTAGACAAAATTGTAATCGCTGCAATGATTTTCTAGCAGAATGCGACTTACTACAGGAATGTTTTCAACAGAGGGGTTACTCAAAAGCATGCATTAGAGCGGCATGACACAAGGCAACAAAAATGTCATGGGAGCAAACTTTGTTGCCTAAATCAGAGTTAAACAACAAGGATCAGAATGAGATAAATTTCATCACAACCTTCAGTCAAGAGAATGTCAAATTCTCTTCAGTCAAGAGAATGTCCAGGTGATAGACAATGCATTTGATCATCAAATCCGTGCTTTAGCCAGTAGCGCTCTGATATTTTCACCACATATGCAATTAAGGATGCCATATCGTGAAGATTAATTTATTTTAGCTTCATGTTATTGTTGTTTGGTACATGCGCAACCATAAAATCACTCCTGACACAGGGGATCATTAGTAACAACAAACAGTGACATAACTCATTGAAAACACTGTGATTTATCTATGTCAAGAATACCATGGGGGTCATTAAGAGATGGGCGGTGGTCATGGTGCTTTTAGCACCATGGCTGCCTCCCATACCGTGACTGAGTCCAGTGTTGTTCAATGGGGACTTACCGGTGTAGTCCGACCCTGGCGGGACCGGTAAATCCCCATTGAACAAACCATTCCCCATTGGGCGCTAATAACGGGCTCACGACTTGCAAGCCCGTTATTAAGACCCTGGTCCCTTAGCGGGACCCGTAAGAGACGTGTGGTCAGACCACACGTTCCCTACGGTCCCCGCCAAGGGACCTTGGAATAGGGCGGTAAGGGATTACCGGCACCGGTCTCCTTACCGGTGCCGATAATCCCTTACCGCCCAGGTCGTAATGACCCCCCATATCTCTTATTGGGTCCAATATCTGGTATCATATGCCAGCAATCATAAATAGCAAAGTTGTTCCAATGTAAATGGACATATTATCTGGATTTTCACTGAAATAAGGGAGGGAAAGAAATTGATTAAACCCTCTAATATGGCACATTTAAAGAAATACTGCTCTGAGGCTCCCACAACGTATCTATCCTGGAATTTGTTGTTTAATGAGCGATATTACTTGACTAAACTATGTTTTAATTTTTTACAATTCTGTGGTAAGGATATGGCAAAACCATGCACCTGAGAAACTTTTTGTCCACTTTTGTTCCCATGAACTAGAGTCACAGATGCATGTAATATTATGCGGCCTGGCTTTTTAGACTTTACATAGGACATTTTAATATCTATTTTGATAGAAAGACGTTTTGGAATGTATGGACCTCCTTTCATTCACAGATATATTCACAGAGATAACATGATTACATAGGCACTCAATACATATTTAAGCAAGGATCTGAGTGTGAGAAAAAAATATTAAACGTGCTGCGAACATTGATCATGAAAATATTCGCAGTGGTCTGATTTATCCATTATCCATAATGCATGTTGACTGAGTGCTAGGGTCTGAATTTGCCTACCCTGTGTGCTCTATTTATTTTGAACTTGTCGTTGAATGTCAATTTCAAAATGAGGATAAATAGGTCTTGCATGCACCCCTGCACCACTGCATCGCATTATTTTCTCCTCTCTGACTTCTCCCTTAATTTATTCTGCAGTCATTGCATGGGTTTCTGAGCCCCTCCTAACATGCAGGTTCACATTTGTAATCTCAACGAGACCCCTTCCATTTTGGTCTATTCTGTCCTTGGAAATGCCCTTTTCATTCTAGTTGTTTGCTTTTGAAAGATCATCACTTAAGGTTTTGACCTCCTCCTTAATGGTAATTTTTTTATGTCCCCCCATCTCCGGATTAAGGAGAGTGACAATTGGCTAGTGAGGGCTTCACAGTGACTTTTGTTGTCTGCTTTTGTTGCCTTATTCAGGACTAGGATTAGTGGGATAAGAATCTCGGAAGATGTGGGCATTGCAGCAAGCAGTGTTTAAATATGTGGGGTTTCTATCCTCCTTCTTTGTTTGGTCTTCATGCATTACATCTGTGCGAGACAAGTGCAGGGTACACATAGAGTGGCCCCATAGTTTTCATTCAGCAGTCATTGGACCTCATTACACGGATGGCGGAGAACCATGGCGCTATTAGCGCCATGGTTCATGCTGGTAAAATACCGGCACCGCCTTGGCAGAAAGGGGAATTACCGCCCCATTCCAAGGTTGGCGGGGCGGTAATTCCCCCTTCCACCATTGCCCTTCCCCATTCCCATTTTCGCCCCATAGGGCTCAATGGGAATGGGGAAGGCGCTAATTACGGTACCGCAAATTGCGGTACCGTAATTAGCTCCCTGGGTCCCTTTGCGGGTTGGTTTTTAACGCCTGCAAAAAGCAGGCGTTAAATACCCCAACCCGCAAAGGGACCTTGTAGTAAGGCGGTAAGGTATTAAATCCTTACCGCCATCCGTGTAATGAGGCCCATTGAGTTTCTCCAAAATAAGTTCCTTACTTTATGCAATCGTAAATAGTTTATATCAACCACAATTTCAGAAAGGAGCAGTAACAGGCCCTCACTTCATAACATTAGAGCAATCCATGTAGAAAACTGAAATGGTCTCAGAGTGATTGAAGCCTCCCAATTTCTCCCTGGATCACCTTCTATTCATCCCCTGCTTTTATATCCATGTACTAATCAACATGATTGTACTGGGATGTTCCAGGCAGCACAGTGGGAGTCCTAAAAGTCATAAGGCTGAGGCCACTTGCCTCAATCAGGCCGCTGTTGAGCATGTCTTCCAAAGATTTTCCACCCACATCTGCTCCATGCATCTGCTGTGATTCAATGTCCTTTTCACATGTGCCTAGGTAGCATGGAGTCCCAAACATATGGCTGTTTTACTAGCAGGAAAACAGACTTTGGTGCCAACTTGATAGCTCTGGAATGTATGCTGCATCTGATCCTCTGAGCTTGGACGTTGTTGCCCGCTCCCTGCCACTTAAGCTGTGAGCGAAGTATTGTATTTGCCTAGCAACCAACGTGTTAGCTCATATGAGTTCAGGCACTTTCTTTTTGGGCCATGGCACTTCTACCGTCCTCTGGTGTCATAATATCTTCTTGTGAGTAGCCTGCTAGAGTCAGTGTTAAACTGATAAATGGTGATTTTGGATCCACCAGAGGACCCCAGTGGATTCCATCCATGGATTGGGTAGGACACATTTTGACTTGGTGTCTGTGTACAGGAACCAAGGTTTGGTCCCTGAGTTCAGAGGATCGCATCCTCTCAGCCCTCGATGTTAGCCAAGCCCTGGCATCTGATTTTTTAAACAAATTATCAGTCTTTTTTGATGGTATATTAGCTGATCAGATCATGTATAGCAGATTTCTCAGTCCTCCATACCAGCATTTCATCCCACAAAAAAGAGCATAGATAAAATGAGGTGATCACAGTTTTGCATTTCTACTCTATCCCCTAAAATATATTATTATTGTTATCATTATTAGAGTAGTTATTGATCACTGACCTAGCTTCAGGACACAAGAAGTGCTTTACAAGGCATGGGGGAAGTACACAGCGAGGGAAGCAGAGATACAAAGAAGGAAGTAGATAAAAACAGGGGAACATTATATTTCAACTATTTAGATGACCTACTAGAGAAATCCATGTGCTGTCTGTCTGCTGTCTGTCTGTCAAACATAATGTATAATACATGAATGATAGGAATGTGACAGCTGCTACAAGTGCGTAACTAGAACACTCTTTTCACCTACAGTGAGTATGTATAATCACACTTAATACACAATCTGATGCAGGCAATATGTATATCTCTGAAAAAGAATATTAACTGCTTTAATAAAAATGAAAGATTGAATCAGATAGTTTAAAATAGGTCAGATGCAGGTCGGAGGATGCAGACCTGGTCAGATAGCTTGATGTGCGCAGTATTTGTTCCAGAGGTCTATCCTGTCTATTTACTCTTAGACTCACTGAAGGTCCTTGCCCCACAGCCCTTACCTGTGATAATAGTGTCAAACTGTAAACGTGATGCTAATTAGGCCAAAGCTTGCCAAAGGTGATACAGAAGATGAGGGTCTCTCTGCCATGAGGCGGTCTGCTGCTGTTACCAGCCCTTTCATGTACAATAAAGGCCTGAATAAGGCCTGTTTCTGCCCCCTTTAAGTGTGACTCCTCTAGCAAGAAAAGAGCCCTGCCCTTGTTCAGTGTCCAGTGTGGAACAGGAAGTGGGAGAAGGAAGAAACCTTGGTATTGCTGTGTGCTCGAGCTTGGGTTCCCAGTAAGGGGACTGAAGCAGACAGAGGGAAGTCGATGGCTACTCCAACTTGATCTCTGTGACATTGTGAGCAGAACGTAAGAGGAGCTTATCTGCTTTCATTCTAGTAAACCACATCGTGCCTGTGCTCCATGTCAGTCCTGTTGAGCCACTTGCACTCTGGTCACCTGTGGGAAAGGTTCACCTATGTACTGTAAAGTCACAGCAGTCGACATTGCTTGCCCACCTCACCGATTCCCTTCGTGCTGTGTTGGAGAGGCATACAAAAAAAGAAAAAGAGCCCCACATACAGTGACGTCGTTTCACCAAAATGCCTGTGTTCGCAGAAGTGACATCACCCGACCCTTGATCTCTGATGACATCACAGGAAGTGATGTAATTTGACCCCACCCCAAGTGATATGATGGGAAGTGATGGCACACAAACGTTCACCCCTTAAAACAGGAAGTGGCATCACATAGCATTTTTTCAGTACATTTCATACACAAATGGATCACTATACGTAGTGCTAACATCAGTATGTATAGGCCCTGTTGTACCAAATAACTGTGAATGTAAGCAGACGTCCGAGGCCAAATGATGCCATGACATGGAAAGAAAATGCATGTGGCTGTTGCATAAAATGAAACAAGTTGTGTCAACAAATTCAACACTTAGAAACTGATCCAGAACCAAACAAATCTACAGTCATCCCCTGTCGGGTTATGCAAAAAAACAAAGAACTCGATTGTAGCAGGTTATATATATTTACAAGTGTTAGAAGTTTTCTGAAGACTTTTCATTTCTTAGACAACACTCACATATTGAGTGTGGCAAGAAACGTAGAGATAGTGGCCCTCATTTGTTTCCTCCTCTTTGGCTCCAGGCAACATGAAGACTAAGCCAACCACAAGCCCACAATCCTCAGTAGCAGTTGCGTGTGGTCCATGGTGGCTGCATGACATGTGCTGTATTCCCTGTGAAGGGTCAGACATGAGAGGCTGACGCATGGTGGTAGGGTTCTCAACATCAGACATCTTTATTAAAAGAAAAGGGTTGGAAAAAGGCCTCTCTTCCCCTATCCTAAAGAAAGTTTCCCTACCTAGGAAACTATAACAAAAGCTCAGTCTGTGTCTTGTCATCAAAATTAAGTAAACTGTCCTTGTGTCCAAAACATATCTGACCCTCACACCAGAAATGAAACAAATATAAAGTGTAAGGAAAATTGTCTCTGATCTAGGTCTAGCCAAAACATTTCTAATGTAAAGCAAATAGATAAATCCAACTAAAAATATTTTCTTCCAAGAAGACTTCCTCTGATCCAGTTTCTTTCAGGAAGGATGGTGAAAGGGTCTTTTCCAAACAGTGTTCTCTTGAAGATGTTAGGAATGTCTTTTCCACATAACAACTTCTCAAGGCTGGTAAAATTGTTTCTTTTATACAACAGACACTTCAAGGATGGCAAAAAGTGTCTCTTCCACAACATCTTTTAAGGATGACAAAAGTGTGTCTTTTATATAACAGCTTCACAAGGTGGCAAAATGTCTCTTTTATACCATAAATACTTCAATGACTACTTCTTTAGATCCCCTGGTAGACTCTCCTACTAGGTATCTATACACAATGTATTTTCCTTCCACATAATGTACAGGCATTACCTGGTGTACTCCCCTGTCAGGAATCCCCCTCTCGGTTTTTCAGATACCCTAGTATACTCTCCTACCAATTATCTCTTTCCCAAAGCCTCACTGCCTAATGAACTTTGCATACCAGGACATCTTTTTAATGTTCTCTCAATCTTTCAGTGTAGCACAGTTCTACTCCTGCACTGTCTATACTCTACTGGCTTTAGATACTGCTTGTTCCAATTTTCCCCATATTGACATTTCCTATATGGAGACTTGTTCAAGTTATATCTTCTAACTTCTTCACCAATGTTGATTTGCTTATGGCAATACCTGTTGCAACTTTCCCCATATTGGCATTTCAGATATGGTGACTTGTACACATTGCTGCTTTCAACTTCTTCATTAACATTCATCTGCTTGTGATAACCTTTGCTCCAACGTTCCCCATCTTCACTTTTCATGTATGAGGATGTGTGCAAATTCTGTCTTTCTGATTTACTTGGTCGGTATTCAAAATGAACTTTCAATTGTTTCTTTGACTGTCGGTACACCCCGTGGTTCCCACTATCCCTGGGCCAACTCACCGGTGTTTTCTGGCCCATGGCACACTCCTGCGGTGAAGTCCTCATTCGGGAATTACGTCTCATGCTTTGTAGACATTTTGTTAGCTTCCACGCAAACTCTGCGTTCAATTGCCAGAGAAACTGCTGTTTTCCGGCATGACCACTCTCTGGACAGCATCTCTGCTGCTGCTATTTCTGGAGTGGCTCTTCCATGGTGTCTCCTATGCCTCCCTGGGTCTCTCTGCACTCCAGTAAGGAAGGCTGACAAGCAGCAGCTTGAAAGGCTCTGCTTTCTGCTGCACCTTCCGTTCCCGTGCATCTGCCTTCACTCGCGAGTCTTGTCTCCGCCATAACAACTAGCCTCCGTGTTGGACATGAGGTTTCTTTAATCCTTGCTAACTACTTCTTCCTCATGTTTGTCTCAGTACTTGAGGTGTTGTGGTAGTTGTTGTTCATAGGATTGTTGTCAAGAACAAAAACATCAGAGTATTAAGATGTTAAATGTGAATTATGTGTATTCGAGGTATGAATGGTATTTTGCTCAGAATGTTTATTATGAGGGTGTTTTAAGGTTTTATATTTGGAGCGATTTGTATAGTGAATGTAGGAATTATAGGGTATTCTTCATTTGGAAGGGGACAATACTGAGTCTCTCCTGATGGGGTCAACACATCTCCCTGCTAGCCATCTCCTCCCATGTGATCCTCCCTCATAATACCACCCGAAGGTTAGGACCAGGTAGCAGCTTCCTTTCCCTGGCCACATGGAAGGATATCTTAGGCTGGGGCTCAGTGATAACTCCACAGGATTCATCACATCCCATATAAGAACATACTCATGTTTGCTTTAATGCCAGTAAGGATACTATAAGAAGACATGTCCAAGTTGGCTCCTCCTGTATGCCAGTAGCTCCACATAATATACTCCTTTTGGCTTTGCCATTAGAAATGCAATGCCATAAAATGTACTGTCCAAACAAAGAATGGAATCTTTGCTCACTCCCCAACGTTTTTGTTTTTAATTTGTTCATTATTTATTTGTTTATATAGCACCAAAGCCCGCAGGGATCAGGGCGCAGTCAACATAAACACGCAAAGGATCACTAGTGCCAGACAGGACAAAAGTTCTTTGAACAGCCAGGCCTTCTGTTGCTTCCTAAACGCTAAGTAGCATTTCTCTAGGTGCAACATCAGCGTGGCCTGTGTACTACTATATGAGTTAGTCAAGATGGAAAGCGACCCCTTAGGTGGGCAAAACCTGGTGATAGCAATTAGGCACGCCTGTGGTGAGCAGAGCACCAGCTGCGGAGAACTACATAACGTCTGGGTCACATGTCCATATAAAAAAAGACACTCTCACCTGTCCCTCAGTTTCGAATTGATGAAAAGTCATAACATAACGATACATATAACTCCAAACATGGGAAAACAACTTCACTGGGGCAAGACACACAGATCAAGAAGAAATCCAAACCGGGACTACATGTTTAAGAAAAGACATTGAAGCAATGAGGTTCAGCCTCGGTGTCACTAATCAAGATAAATAAAGAAGACCTATACAGAATAAAGAAAGAGGACCTATCTTTTACTTGAAAAGATGCCACAACTGTTAGGCATCACATTCAAATGTCCCACTATTGGGACTGTATTACGCTGCCGGCCGGGATCAGATGCCCGACCTGCCCCACCACGGCAAAGTTCTCAAACTGCCCACTGGTGTGACCTTTTCACCCTCCCAAACAGTGTCAGTGGGCGGGCCATATTGCAGACCAGAGTCAGCTTCTCACACTGCTCAATAATGCCACTGACAATCAGCCCCCACAGTGCACGGGGAGTATTGGTCCTCATCTCACTGTTAGAATAAAAGGTACTCTCCGTTTATCCATGTAAGCATACACGTGTATGAGCAATGGGATGTGAAAGGGTCACAGCTGATATTTGCACCAATCAACAGCGTCCACCCAAAGCTTCCCAACCTTTTCAGCTGTGAGAGGTCAGGCTTTTCCTGCAGGGATTGGATTTACGAGTTCGACAAAGTTTAGAGAGTGGGGCTTTGAAATCAGCAGTTGGCGTTGGTGGAAAGAAATGTGCCTAGGGTCGGGGGAGTTGGAATTGAGTTGGACCATAAACTGTGCTCCTCTCCCAGCAACAGGGAAAGCAGCTGTTCGGAAAGCAAAACTCATGTGCCAGCTTCGCCTTTTAGGCCCCACATCCCTCTGGCCTGGCCAGCATCGGCGCAAAGGAGAAACTGCAGTTTTTTACTATTCCGCTTGCAACCCTGCTTGCACCTAGTGAGGACCACCAGGGTGCTGTTGGTGCCCATGGCTTATCCCATCCACTGACCACTATTGTCCAAA
This sequence comes from Ambystoma mexicanum, assembly GCF_040938575.1. Classification (NCBI taxonomy): domain Eukaryota; kingdom Metazoa; phylum Chordata; class Amphibia; order Caudata; family Ambystomatidae; genus Ambystoma; species Ambystoma mexicanum. The sequence continues at coordinate 920,646,217 of NC_090922.1, read as the reverse complement.
AATTGCAATAAGCCACTATAGACAGAGAGCGGACCGGAGGGTGCCGGGGGCTGTCCAATAGAACAATTGGACTTGCCACTTGTGAAATCAATGTAGAAAGCAGTGGTGAGGCCTCATCTGTGGACATGTGTCTGCACGTCCAGTCCAGCAGGGACAGATCTGCAGTATTTGGTGTTCAGAAGGGTGCAGTGTGTCATGTGGGGGTGCGCGGAGGGAAACAGGGAATTGTGTCCATTTAAGGGAGGGGAACATCCATGTGTCTAGCCAGTTCTTGGGACCCACGTATGGCGGGGGCATGGTGTCTAGTTCTGGGACAGGCACATCGGTGGTATTCTGTATAGGGGCCTCATCTCTGAGTACTGTGTCCAGTTTTGGGCAGACATGCCCACATCAGTGTGACCAATTTTGGAGGCCTCATCACATCTGCAGTATTGTGGCCAGTTCTGGGGAATTGTGTCAGTTGTGGAGGCCTCATCCAGTTCATTGTCTCCAGTTCCTTTGCATCATATGGTGTGTTGTGCCAATTGTGGCGGCCAATTCTGAAGTATTCACTTGGTTTTTGGAGGCCATACCCACAGTATTGTGACCAGTTCCGGAGGCCTCATCTTGGATATTGTGTCCATTAATGGAGCCCTCATAGACTTTGGTCTCCGCTTTCGAAGGTCACGCCTGCACAGCCAGTTCTGAAGACCCTTCTGGACTATTGTGCCCAATTCTTGAAGACGCATCGCGTGTAAGAATCCCAGGTATGAAGACCACATCTGTGCTGTTGTGCCTAGCTCCGAGGCACACATGGAGTACTCTGGCCATTTCTGGAAGTCCCAAATGAGTATTCTATTAAGCTCTGGAGACCCCAATTCAGGGGTGGACTTGGAACCAAAAGAGGCCTTGGAAATAATGTTCAAAGTGGCCCCACATTGCGCATTTTCAGAAAGCCTAAGCCTTTTCCTATGGGATAAAATAGTTTACCACACTAAAGAGGCCCACGGCGCAGAGGCCTACCGGGACATCTACAGAGTTCCCTATAGGCCAGTCCACCCCTGCCCCAATTGCTGTAGAATTTCCAGTTTGGAGGACTGCAAGTGTAGTACTGTGTCTAGTCAGTGTAGAGCCAGCAGGAGTGTTCAGTTCCTTCCAGTTCTGTGGGGTACAGTCATACGATTGTGCCTAGCACTGCAAAATGGCAGACATGCGACACCAGGTGCTACATTAGAAAAGGTGAATTCTCAAATGCCTAAAAACGCTTCCCTGCAGCTACAGCCCTAATGGTAAAATCACGTGCACGGATCAAACCGGTCTGGACAGGGCATGTGGAGCTATGATAGCGAAAGCAAAGGCAGAGCTGGAGACTTGGATAATGGCCCAGAGATTCCATCGCGATGCCTTATTAATTCAGCCCAAGTCTTGTTTTTGTTTGTTAAAAGGTTTAAGCGCCAAACAAACCTTAGACTTAAAATACGAGAGTATATCGTTCTCCATTAACAAGATATCGCGTTAAAAATAAAAGATAAGGGACATGCACATATACAACTTACCATATAAGTCACCTTTCTCATATAAAGCATAGGCTCCAGAGCTACTGCAGGCAGGCATTTGCAGAGAGTCACAATGTCCAGGTTACACCTTGCAACTATGTGGAAATCCGATAAAAATAGTGCAAAGTCCTTCCCCCGTTTACCCCCCCCCCCTGGCCCCTCCAGTCCTCCTTCCCCAGGGCCGACCCGCGCTCCCTTCTCTCCTCCAGCTTCCCTGAGCTCTTCATTAGTGCCTGCTCCTGACTTCCCCGGTGAGAAGGATTCAAACACATAATTTGTGACTGATGCTTCAAATGTTCTGGGTCTAGAGACCTGTTAATTGGTCCATGAAGATGTCTGTGTGTGATTGGCTAATTGCATCTGGCACTGTTCCTGAATTTAACTCTTGCTGCGCTGACAGCTTCGACTCAGTGTCTTTGAAAGACTATCACATTGATTCACAGAAGCCTTTTATAATGGCACAGTCCCATAGGAAAAGGTTCTGTGAACCAGGCACGATCTGTTTACCCAGCTTTTAGGTTGTGCAAGGTTTTCAGAGGATCACGACTAAAGAGACATTACACCTGACATTACACCCGATGTTCAAAATCCGTTGAAATGTATGTATATACACTAAACGCTATGGATGTTCTGTATTAACAGATTACTTAAATGGAAACGTTCTTGTTGCTTTATAGCATTGTATAATACTGTTGGGTTGCAGAGGGCCTGTTTACAAGAGCCACCAATGTTTACACCACAAATGACGTGGCTTGTCCAGTATCACAAAGCTAGAACAAACTAGAAATGAAATGTAAAGTCAATTTATGTGTTTACTTAATTTTGAGACTGTGGAATGCAGCTGTATCTTGCACAGTGCCTAGTGTGTATTGGATTATCAGACACACAGATGCACAATGGGACTATTGGCAAAAATAACATTTCTTCATTGGGTAAGTGGTAGGAGAGTGCATGGATAAACTTGCTATGCCTAGAAGGCACCACTCTGCTCCCACCAATGTCTGCGTAGAGGCCATCCTGACTATTATTCTGCTCTCTGGCTGCACGGAATACACTCTGCTCTCAGAGTCTGCATAGAAGACGCTCGGATCATGCTCTGCTCCCAGAGCCTTAGCACAATACACAGTTTCCTTAGAATACCTGCAGGCTTGTCAGCTTCCCTGGAGACTGCAGGAGTAGCAACCCTTATAGAACCCTCAAAAGCAGGCCACGAGACACAGTGGTGTCAGCGCTGTGCGCCCACCGCCCATGCAGGAAATAGTTTGTTGTTTTCAACAGGGCTGGGCTGGGGTCACAAAGGGCAGGCAATGGGTCGCAGCTGCAACCCCAAGCAACGCCGAAATGAAGTCCATCCTGCATACTCCCAGTGCATCTCATGATCTCAGCGTCGGACCCACTTTGACCTGCCGATTTCGCTGGGTGGGGAGCAGACAGAAATAATCCACCAAGCCCATGTGCCTTTTGAGGAAATGAAAGAGGAATGGAAAGAAAGAGGTGCCTCTGCCCAATACTGGGGGTCCTGTAGGTGAGCAGGGCTGAAGAGGGAAAGGTGGTGAGCACTGTTGTAGTGCCATATATTGTGGCCATCGCTGCTACACAGGAAAGACAGCCTGCTATTTGTTCTGGGCTAGAGCACTCTGGGCACTTTGCAGGAAAAGAGAAACAGCCACAATGGTTTCGGAGCTGCCTTTGCACTGAAAAGCAAACAGCTAAAAGAAAGAAAACAAACATGCATGCGTTTGCCCCTCCTGCCATGTAGCATGAATGCTATGATAAATACAGTAGATAAGGGTCAGTTAGCTATTTGTGTATTAGAAGAATTTCCCCTGTGCTAGACCTGTCTCAACTGGAAAGTGAATCCGCCATGTTCCTCAGCTTGCTCTGAAGAGTGGGTAGAATACATGAAGCAACACATGCGAGTGTGTGCATGAATATTTTAGTGGAGAAAACTAAAAGTGAAGTTGTAATTTATTTGATTTACATTTTATTTTATTGTGCCATACAGTACAAATTGTACTTTTAACACAGACAAACAACTACAAAATTCCAGTATACGTATAGACAGAGACAATTCATTACAGTTTATAATTCTCCACAACAGATCTTGTTCTGTGGGCATACAATTAAGCGAGAGAACACAAGTCTGCAGAGTCCACAGACTAGGGCACTGCACACACAAGTGCTCTAGTGTCTCTATTTGTCTCTGACAGTGGCGACAGAGTCTCTGCACCCGAGGGACATTGCTTTGGTGCCCCAATACTTCTTGTGTTGGGACCAGATTCATTGTAATTCTTAGGATTTGCAGCCTAAAATGTCTTGATGGATATTTTATTAGGTAGGCTGAGACTGTGTTAAAACGTTTGACTGTGTACACAAAATGATCACCAAAACATTGATACTGCAACAGAGCATCCCGCAAATCAGCCCATACATGTCTGAAAAGTTTTAGCTTTGTGGTTTTCGGTGTAATACCCAGTTCTTCCTTAGATGTGCCAATTACTTGTAGTGTATTTAGACACTCCACAGACCATTCAACTAATACCTGGCATGACCCCTTGATCCACACAGCATTTAAGCCTCCATAGATTGATGCTGGTGGTGGTGCCAGAATACTAGCAAACCTTTGCAATTTTCCCCAGTCGATCATAGTTTCAATGGGAAACTGTCCTAGTTCAAACAATATCCCCATTAGTGGGACTGACTGGGGTAGACGCAACAAGCCTCTCCACAGTAGGCCTTCCAATTTGGACCATTCAACTCATGAGATCCGTGATTGAGCCCCATATATTAGCTTCAGGACCATTTGCTGTTTATATAATTTTAAGGCTGGCAAGATTGAATACCTTCCAAATTTTGCATCAATTAGGCACAACTTAACAAGTGCTCCCAAAAAATCAGCTTACAAGTCTACCAAGAGGTCAGAACCACATAAGCTGTCATACACAGGTGTCCCTAGATATGTAAATTTGTTAACCACCTCAAGCCTGCCGGTTTTTAGTTCCCAGGGAAACATTTTACATAATTTTTTACCACCTTTTAAGACCAAAATCTTTGATTTCCCTGTATTTAAGGACAGATCTAAAGTATCCAAAAATCCTTCAACTGCAGTCAGAGCTCTTTGGAGCCCCATGGTGGTTAAGTCACAAATTACAATATTGTCTGCATATAATAGATGTTGAATGACCAGCTCACCCAGCCTCGGAGGATTTGTTCTTACTTTCTTCAAGTGGATCAATATGCCCCATATATAAAAGCAGAATAAAACTGGGGCCAACATACATCCTTGATGTAGACCCCTATTAGTCTCAATCCATTATGTATAGCCTCCGTACGCATCAAGCCTCACCCTGATTCTAGTGCCAGTGTGCATTGCCTCTAATATGCCCAACAGTGGCAGGGGGCAGCCTAGATCATGCATCTTTCTCCACAGCAAGGCCCTATTTACATGATCAAATGTCTTCCTAATGTCCAAGAAAGCCAAAAACTCGGGTCTGGCTTGTGCTTGTGCTTGATGGGCAAGCACATCTATCACAAAACTATTAACAGCAGTCCCCATGCCCTGCAGAAAACCTGCCTGATAAATATCCAAAGAATAAGTTTCATGTGCCCATTTTTGGAGCTCCTTTAACAACATTTTAGCAAAGATTTTATTCAATGCATCCAACAGTGATATAAGCCTATAAAACCGTGGGCAAGACCTATCCCCTCCTGTGAAAAGTAGTATTATTGTAGCAGCAGACCAGGTTTCGGGGAATACTTTTTTTCCAGAATACTTGAGAACGAATCAGATAACAATTTAGACCAATGATTTGGATTTTCTTTGAATGTTACATTTGAAAGGCCATCAAGGCCTGGAGCATTAGACTGCTTGCTCCTTTTGATTAAGAGATTAATGTCCTCAAGATCCCATTTAAGTATCCCCTTACACCTAGCCTGCAACCAAACAGGAGAATTAAATCCCCTCAACTTCATATATAGGTCCGTAAAGTGTTTAACCCAGGTTTCCTCCAATATCGCATGGGACTGCAAAAAGGCTCTCAGGGTAATTCATAGAATCCAGCGCACAAGTAGCGCACGCGGCTGGCGCACAGCGTGCGCCTGCGATAGTCTGCGCCAGGCACGTGCGCTAAAACTGATTTCCGCGCACAGCGTATTCATGGATTTCATGCTCCCAAACCAGCCGTGGCGCAGAGAATCGCAGCGAGCCTGCAGCAGCGCCAGTAACGCCCCCAAGAACGCCCTCGTGCAAGGAAAAGCCATCAAAATCGCTAAATCATCGCTAAGGGCTGCGCTAACCCTGGACCACTTCACAGGGCAGGCAAACAAGGAAAGCAAAGCGGGCAATCTTCAAATCCGGAGTACGCGGGAAGTTCTACACGCGACTAGGCAGGGAACGTGAATTACAGGGGTACGCGGGAATTATCACACGCGAACAGCCAGGGAACGCGTATTACAGGGGTACGCGTGAAGTAGAACACGCGATAGGCCAGGGAACGTGTATTACAGGGGTACGCGTGAAGTAGAACACGCGATAGGCCAGGGAACGTGTATTACAGGGGTACGCGGGAATTATCACACGCGAACAGCCAGGGTGCGTGTATTACGGGGTAGCGGGAAGTTCAACACGCGATTGGCCAGGGTACGTGTATTACAGGGGTACGCGTGAAGTAGAACACGCGATAGGCCAGGGAACGTGTATTACAGGGGTACGCGGGAATTATCACACGCGAACAGCCAGGGTGCGTGTATTACAGGGGTAGCGGGAAGTTCAACACGCGATTGGCCAGGGAACGTGTATTACAGGGGTACGCGTGAAGTAGAACACGCGATAGGCCAGGGAACGTGTATCACAGGGGTACGCGGGAATTATCACACGCGAACAGCCAGGGTGCGTGTATTACAGGGGTAGCGGGAAGTTCAACACGCGATTGGCCAGGGTACGTGTATTACAGGGGTGCGTGGGAATTATCACACGCGAATAGGCTGGGTGGGCCCTCACAGGTGTACCCTGTACACCCTCCACGGCCCCTGCAGGCAGCCCACAAAACAGGGGACTACCCTGCACAACTGATCATGTCCCCCTGCACCCCCATCCACCAGGGGCACCCTCCACCAGGCCCCCACCCATGTCTCCCACCACCCCCACCCCCCAGCAGTGCAGGGGCACCTGCCAGCAGGCCCCCACCCATGTCTCCCACCACCCCCACCCCCCATCCACCAGGGGCACCCTCCACCAGGCCCCCACCCATGTCTCCCACCACCCCCACCCACCAGCACTGTGGGGCACGTGGCCAGCAGGCAGTCAGGCAGCAGCAGATGGCAGGTGGGAGCGTGCTCAGGGCTCTGGGGGACTGTAATTTGGCCTCCTGGCCAGGAGCGTGGTCTTTCGTGTTTGAACGCGTGGACAGCCTGATAGGGAGTGATTTTGCACGTGAAAACCCCACACTCAGCGAATCGCGCGAAAACCCGTCACCAGCATATGTGCGTCTATAGTTACCTGCACGTGCAGTGTCAAAGCGTGTGATTGGTGAAAATGGATCTACACGCAGGAGTGACAAAGCGTGTGATTGGTGAAAATGGATCTACACGCAGGAGTGACAAAGCGTGTGATTGGTGAAAAGTGAGCTACACGCAGGAGTGTCAAAGCGTGTGATTGGTGAAAAAGGATCCACACGCAGAAGTGACAAAGCGTGTGATTGGTGAACATGGGCCAAGCACGTACACGCCGTAAGTGACGCTGTACGTGTGGGCCTGTATATAAGGTAGTGTAGAACACCATTTCCTTGTACGTGCTTTTCGTGGAGAGCGAGTGGGTGAATTCTGTACTTCTTGTCGTTTCACACGCGATTTACTTCACGGCGTTTCCAGTTCGTACTCCCTGTTACCTCTGACAGCTTTTCCTCTTTTTCCTCTTGTACTGGTTTACCTGGGCCTGTTCCCTCAAACAGTGTCCCCTTCTACTGTTGTCCTGTCTCCTCAGACAGCGTACACATCTTCTTTTGGCGGGGGTGTTGCCAACCAAACGCGCTCATTTTTCACGCTCTTTTACCTGGCAGACGGTGAGTCACGCACGTATCTAACTTCTGTGCTTGCCCCGTGTGTAGCCTACCCCTGCAGAGGTCATTCTAGGCTGCGTGTGACACGCATACGTTCATTGTGTTACTGGATGCCACAGCGTAGTGCAGGGTTTTCCATCAGCACACGTGGTCTAGGAGGGGTTTTGTGCACGTTCCTTAACTTTTCTGGGGTGCCTGTGCGTTGCGTGACCCGTCATCTTTCCCCAGGGGTGTCATATAGCCTTGCCACTGCACTAGGGTACGAATACCATCTGGTACCCAACCCCTTTGACACCCAATTGCCCAGGACAATTGTGCACACCGACTCCCATACGCACAATAACATCAGTGCCATGGTTGGGAGGCGTGCAAGCCGTAAGGGTGGCAAAGGTGGCCGAGCCACACGTGGTGGCCGTGGAGGATCCACTAGGGGACGTGGTTGTGACTTGCAGGGTGCCCCTGTCCCCCCCAGTCTGGAGGACCAGTCAGGGACACCCATGCCCCCCCCGCCCCCCAGTTGAGGGTCATGTGGCTGATACCAACCCTGATCAGCCCTTGTCGGACCAGCCCATTGTGGCACCAGACCTGTCCGAGGGTGATCCCATCGCTGACATCCAGGTCAGCAGGTCCACTGCACGTGCACCGGTGCACATTGGTGTCATCAGGGCACGCGCATCTATGCCAGATAGGTCATCTGCTGGCCCCCGTAGCCAGGGTGTGGCTCCATCCACCCCACCTCTCATACACCCTGCCAAGACTGTGTCGGTCCTAGTTCATGCACCTCAGATCAGGCCTGACCCCATCCCACTACCCCCAATGCCTGCACCTACTCCCATGCTGAGTGTGCAATCCCACACACCCAGTACTGAGTCCACCACGGCTCCTGCCCCTAGTGTCCACAGCGGCGTAGGACACTCTGGATCCCCACCCCCTTCCAAGCGCAAGAGGAAGAGTGCACGTCCGGCACAGGCTGATGCCCCAGGCACGGCTGCACAGTCCGGCCCATCAAGGAAGCCAAGCTTCACAGACGCCGAACTGAATGCACTTGTTCAGTATGTGTCAGATCATGATAGGGAAATGGTCATCGTTGCAGGGTCCAAGACCACACATGCCAGACGCCAGGCACACTGGCAGACCATTGCTGACAGAATAAGTGCCCTTGGAGTAGTGAGGCGCACAGCTAGTGATTGCCAGAAGCGCTGGAATGACCTTAAGCGCAGGGCAAAGGATAAGCTGGCCTCAAGTCATGCCGCAACCTTGGTGACTGGAGGTGGGTCCCCAGCACAGGAAATAGAACTCACACCACACGAGTCCATAGCTGGATCCTACGTCACCGAGGGACAACTCCAAGGTGTGGGAGATCTCCCTGATTACGAGGCATCATCCGGTGAGTGCACATGCATGTGTGTATTATCCATGTGCATGGTGTGTGTGTGAAGCATTCATGTTGGGTGCCTGTCAAGGGGGTGTGTGGCAGAGTTGATAGTGGCACCCATGTGCCTCATCCAGTATGTTCAGTGCAACACCATCTGCCCACAGCACTATCCCAACTGGCAACAGTGCACATATGGCCCTACACCATGGAAGTTGCCCTTGAATTGTCATTTTGTCACTACATTGTTGCTCATACTCCCCTGTCTATTCATCTGATGTCTTACATACCATTCCTATACTTTCCCCCAGCCAATCAAGTTTCATCTTCACATGCCTGACATGCAATGATACCACATGCTAATGCGTCCTCTGTATATAAATGCCAACCAACATGCTGTCATACTGTGGATGTTGCCTTGACATCCACCTCCTACCTGTGTGCTTTGGTACCGTCTGGTTTCGAGCCCCATTCCCTCACACTCCATGCTGCTCTTCATGGTCTATCTTCCCTGACTTCTACAGTTCAGACCATCGTGCCCTACTCACGACACCTGCTTGCTAACAGTCAAATGAGGGCACCCTGCCCTCCAATGCGACCCACCCTATTGCTGACAAGTGCATCTGAGCCTACTCAAAGCCAACTCTCACTGACATCTGCTCATACATGCCTTTGCCTGTCCCATAGACCCTTCACATGGTCCCTGTCCTCTCTCCTTGCTCCTCTTCCACCATCAATGGTGGGACCCGTTGGGGTGTACTCCTGGCCTCCTTCCAATCCTCAGAGGCCACAATTGATGTGCATGGTAATGGGAGCATCTCAGTCCAAGGCCCTTAGGCCAACCTCATTCTCCTTGAGAAATGCTACCCACATCTCATCAACTTCCTTTCCTCTCCTGCTGTCCCCCCTCCTCTCTCCTCATCAATCCTGCACTGCCTCCCTGCACCCTCCCATGATCCTTCTCCGCCTCCCACTCCAACTCCTACACATGCTGCACCTCTGATCTCTAGCACTCCCCGTAAGTCCTCCAAGGCTGTCAACCTCCTCCACAATTACACTCCTTTCACTGCGGCTGCATCAGGCATTCCTCCGATATCTGTCACTTACATGAGGTTATGCACCTTGACATCCTTGGTCTCATGGAAACATGTCTGACGGCCAGCTCTGTCTGCATCCTTCACACACTCCTACCTGATGTTCAGGAGACCCTCTCCTTGGCCCGCCACTACTGTGCAGGGGGGGTGTGCCCTTGGCTTCCCTGAGGGTATTCCTGCCACTGTCACTCCTACTTAGACCTACTCCACTCTGGAATGGCTTGTGTGACGTCTCTCTCTACCACACCTTGACATTCACAAACTGTGCGTACTGTGTCTGGGAAAACTGGTCAAATGTACTACTTCCTTTCTGAGTGTCCTCACCTCTCCTCCTCACTCATGTCCCCAGACACAGAAATCCTCTTCCTTGGTGCTGTACGCATCCACCTGCATGCTTGTTGACCCCCCCACGTGACCTTTCTGTGACCTCAGCAACTCCCTCTCACCCTCTAGACTCCCGTCTGTCCCTACTCATTCTGCAGGGCACACTCTTGATGCTCTGATCTCATCTGACTTTCCCCTCTCCGTCCATCTCTGCACTCCTCTCTCCTGGAGTGATCACATTCTCCTCTCCTCCCAGCTCACCCTCACCACCCCACAGGCAAAGCCACCCTCACCACTGTCACACACCTTCTTGGTATTCCAACCCATGAAGTGTGTGTCAGTCGAGGCTCATGCTGCCAAAATCTCCCCCCCATCCAGCTCCCCCTTAGGCTCACTCCCATCCTGACAGGGCCCACTCCATGCTCCACTCTATGTCAGGTACACTGGATGTCTTTGCCACGGTCATGACCACCTGTCTGAAGCCCCATGCCAATGCAGAGTCCTGGCATGACTCGGATCTTGTGAACCCAGACCACAGGTGCCGGGTGGCAGAGAGGGAATGTCCTGCATCATGCTCATCCTCTGGCAAACTGGCCTGCCACATGCTCCAAAGGCAATAGCGCCTCACCCTTTTCACCAAGATGAGATCCCCAATCCAAGGGCACATATCTGCGGCATGTGACAACTCTGCAGGACACATAGAAATCTGCAAGGACCTTGCCGAGCCAGATGCAGTGTGTACCTCCCCTGTCCCCTCCGAGCCCACAGCACTGCATGATTGTCTCTGTACCCCTATAGGCCACCCCCCCCAGCACTTGTCTGCGCCTAACACCATCTGCCCTTGACGTTAAGTCCTACTTACCTTGTACAGCACTTCCAGCCGCCACTTCCCCTTGCACTTCATTGTGCCACCCACCCCTGCACTTGCGTGACATGAATGACACCAGCACCAGTAGGATTGTTGACTGGCATCCCCTACTGCCCCACCACCCCTCAGTGCTCCGCTGTACCTTCATACATTTCTGGACCGGTGCTTCACGAATGCTATATGATTCCTTTACAGGTGATGGGGAGGTGGAATCTCATTGTTTACTGCATTTTGTTGATGTAGACAAGGCACTGTGCATCGTGGCCAATTTGGACTAGCAGATCCATGTACAACATGTTAACTTATTGATGTGATGATGCAATGTCAGGACCAGAGTGGTTGAAATCCAAAAAAGTTGCCCTCCTCTCCCTCTTCACTTGGTGGCTATGTCACATGCCATGTGTGTGATGGCATGTGCCTTTGACATGGCAATCACCGGCCAATGTGTGATGGCAGTGCTAGGCAGCATGGTGAGCAGGCGTTGCTCTCCAATCTGTACATTGTATGCCCTGAGCCTCCCCTACAGACCCAGTGATGGTGAATGCATAGGAGGTCTCCCAGTCATGTGGGACATGTGTCGTAGAACTACTGCCTCTGTTGTTCATCAGCCCTTGTTGCATGCCATGGTGCTAATGCCTGTTTCCATTTTTCTCTTTCATGTCTTTGCAGGGGACGAAGCACTTGTTGATGCTGGGGATGTGGTGTGTTTGTGGGTGAAAACCCACAAGTGCTGCAGGTCGTGCTGTCGAGGGGTGTCTCTGGGGGTTCCTCCCCCGAGCAGTATTCAGGTGTAGACTCGGAGGATGACACCTATGTGCAGTCGCAGGTGAGTGTTCTTGGGAGAGAATCTCCTCTGTCCGACCCACCTGCAGCCGGGCCATTGCCCTCAATGGGGATGTCAGTGTCGGCAGCTCAGCCTCCGGTGGTAACGGATGCAGGGCCACACCACACAATCTCTGATCCTGTTCCTGGGGCTGCAGATCAGAGAGGGAATGCAGTCCTGCAGCCTGAGGCCTTGCCGGCACAGCAAGGCGCAGTCCGCCTTGCCCCAGGCAGGTGTGGTGCCCGTCAACGTGGTGGCCGTATGCCACCTGGCAATACCGCTTGGGAGCAATCCATCTACGGTATGGCCAACCAACAGGCAGCATCATCCGAGATGATTGCACAGGCCATGGATAGGGTGGCCACTTCCATTGTCCCCCCAGAAAGGATGATGGAGCGACTGGAGCAGGCTACAGAGTCCATCTGCCAGGCACACAGGGAGGATATGTTGGCGTCCAACAAGGACAGGCGGGCGGCACTGGCGACTCTGCGGGAATCACTTTCCATGGAGTCCCAGCGCCACAGGGAAGGCCTGAGGGAAGAATTCCATCACCTCAGGTCGACCCTGTTAGAGCTTGAGGCTTCATCCCATAGAAGGACAGAGGAGCAGCTGGAGCGTCTGACACGGACGCTCTCGGCCGAGATGCAGGCAACTCGTGCGGAGGTCAGGTCATCCCGGAAGTTACTGCATGGGGACCTCCGCATGATTATAACCCAGAACCAGAACTACCAGACCCGCCTGCTTGCAGCCATGGAGGAGCAAACTCGTGCTTTGCGTGGGCTGCCTCCCATTGTCACACCATCTTCTGAGGCAGCTCCCCCACCTCCTGAGTCAGCTGCAGGGTCTAGCCAGAGCGATAGCGACTCATCTCCCACAACAGAGTAGCCGTGTGGGCCACGAGCCTATGGGGTGTTTTAGTTTCCCATGATCCACACAGGTGGATTGTGGCGTGCATCCTGTCCTCGGACCTCATAGGTGGCCCCCCCCCCCGCCGGCCCTTTCATGGCCATTTTTTCTCAATTTTTTTTTTCTTTTCCAAGAGTGTTGCCTTGTGTGGGTACCTGGGCATACACTGTATTGTGGCTGGGCACATGCAGGCTTGTCCTGAGTTTGGTTTCGATGCTTGGGTACCAGACATCCACACCCCTCCTGCTTCCGTTTCCATGGGCTTGCAAAGGGTGTGCCCAAGTGACAGCAAATTACACGGTGACATTGGACTCCCATGAGCTGTTGGCCAGTCCATAGTCAATACTGTGTAGACATTCATAGTGTACATTGTTGTTGCACCTAACTATGCATGATGGTTTGATATGTGCCTCTACTTACATATGTTGCTCATGTTTTGCAGGTATTTCACACAGTTCTTCACACGGGCATACTCTCTGGAGTCAGACTACATGTCGGTAGATGTGCACTGACACTTTTGCGTGGCGCCATCACTGTACATCTGGACGGTGAGGACATACCAGCAGAATCAGGTAATGAGACTACCATTGATTACATGCATTGTGTCTTGTTTGGGTGGGCTTCAGGGTGGGTTGGTGTGTAATTTGATTGAAATTACTCTTACACAGGTGTGTAGTAGTGCCTCCAGCGCGGTTAGCTGTTCAAGTGCGGCTATGTTCCATTTGGGGCACTGCTATTTGTGACACCGGTGTCATGTTGTGATGGCCAGTTTGTTTGCTCTCACATACCATGACATGGTGTCCTCAGTGGCGGGACTGTGAAGGGAATGGGTGACATGGCAATGTTGTCATGTAGTGAATCGCCTGTGGCAATGCATATTTGATTGATGGAGTTGTGTCTTTTCGTTGTGATGCATTGCTGGTGTATGTGTAGGTAGGGGTGCACACATAGTGACACTTCCATGTTAACAATCTCAGGCTGATGTGTATCTGACAGTTCATTGTCAAGTAATTTTGTGACATTGTCAGGTAGTGTCATCATTGATTGTCAGATGGTATGTGCCAGAGCAGTGTGCACTAGCCAGCACTGTGATTCCTAGGTGAAGAAGTTGGCCACCAGTTGCGTACGGGCTGCCACCCCCCGTGCCCTTTCCCCTCCCATGCGCAGCGGGCGTGCATGTGGTTGTGGATATGGGGGCACCACCATGTCCACGGGCAGGCCCCGGCGTGTTGCAACGTTGTGCAGGACACATGCTGCCACTATGATCCTGCACACTATTCGGGGAGCATATAACAGCTGCCCGCCAGAACGGTCAAGGGAGCGAAAGCGTGACTTCAGCACTCCGAATGTGCGCTCCACTATGCCCCGTGTTGCAATGTGGGCTGTGTTGTACCTTACCTCGGGTGGCGTGGTGGGGTTCCGGATTGGGGTCATCATGTGGGGGCTGATAGGGTAGGCACTGTCCCCTGCGGAGGTGGTGATGGGTATCATTAGTGGTGTTGTGTCATGACCCAGTATCTGACATGCATGCATGTGCAGTGGCATTCATGCTCACCAAGCAGCCATGTATCTCCATGCTGGCCAGCCTCTAGGTCCCGGCATAGGGTAGACATTCTGTAGATGAAGCTGTCGTGGGTGGACCCGGGATAGTTGGCATATACTGATGTGATTATTCCCTTGGCATTGCATACAACTTGCACGTTGATGGAATGCCAGTGCTTGCGGTTTCTATAGATGTGCTCTGTTGCCCTGGGTGGACGTAGAGCCACATGTGTGCAGTCAATTGCACCAAGCACTTTGGGGAATTGAGCCACACCATAGAATTCCTGGATGCACGTCCGCCTTTCTGCATGAGTCCTGGGGAGATATATGTGCCTGCGGACTGATGGCCGTGCAGTGATGATGTTCAAGACCTGGTGTAGGCAGCGTGACTGCGTGGCCTGTGACACACCACCCACTATGGCACTTGTCCGCTGAAAGGATCCAGTGGCCAAGAAGTGCAGTACATTCAGGACCTTCTGCAGGGGGCTGAGTGCTTGGGAGCACAGGGTGGGTGATGTGAGGTCATCCTCCCACTCACTGACCAGGTCCAGTATGATGTGTGCTGGAAACCTGTACCTCCCATACACCTGGTCATCAGGCATCCCGAATAGGCTGGTTCTGGGTGTGAATATTCTGGCCCTGACTCTCCTCCTCCTCCTCCTTTGGTAGCCCACTGCCACTGCTGCTAGGAACGGTATGTTCATCCTGGCATCTGGCTTGTTTATTGAAAAGTGCGCAAATTAATGCCTTGCGCGTGTTCTAGGCGAGCGTGTGACCCTCGCAACCCTGGAATCTAGTTCCCACTCCAATAGCGTGTGGAAATTCCCACGCAGCAGGCATACAGGTGCGCTGACGTACTTGCGTGTGTAAGTGGCCGCGCACCCCTGAAATACACGTACATAGGCCAATGGCGTGTACGCGCACCTTTGGCCAATTACACGCGATGAAATACACGTACATAGGCCAATGGCGTGGACGCGCACTTTTGGCCAATTACACGCGATGACACTCTGACGTGCAGTATTTCCACGTGTGCTCCGTCATCACGTGCTGAGTGGGGAACGCCCGTGCGGATCACGTCAGACGCGCTTACGCGGTGAGGGACTCTGGTCCAATAGAATCGCGTATGCGTGCTGACGCACTTGCGCGCTAAGGGCCTTTCCTCGGATTTCACGCTGACGTGCAGGAATTTCACGTGCCAAATCACTCCGTATCAAGCTGGCCACCCGAAAACACACGGAACACCACGCTCCTGCCCAGAAGGCCGAGTTACTGCCCCCCCAGTGCCCTGAGCAGCCTCCCACGTGCTATCTGCTGCTGCCTGCCTGCCTGCCTGCCTGCTGCCACCGTGCCCTGCCATTTGGTGCCTGCACATCAGCCATCTGCAGGGGTCCAGTTGCTGTGTCCACCCCTGCTGGAACTGAAGACTCCCAACTGGGATTACATCGCTCCACAGCCCAGCCCCAGGACCCAGTTGCCCACCCACACCTGCCTCTGGGGTTGCCATGTCGGGCACTTCCACATCTGGCACCAGTGGCAACCCCAGGCCAGAGGGGCAGAGGGGCACCAGCTTCACTGCCACCGAAGTTGGTGTCCTGGTGGAGCATGTCCTGGGGCAGTATGATGCCCTCTTTGGATCGTCCCGCGCCAGCAAGGAAGGACGGGAGAGGATCTGGGCCGACTGTGTGGTTGCCATCAACGCGGAGGGGGTGGCAACCCGCAACGTCCAGAAGATCAAGAAGCGCTGGGAGGACTTGAGGTCCAGGACCCTTGTGAAGGCCCGGCGCCTCGTGGAGGGGGGCCGGGGCCGCATGAGTTCCATCCAGAAGAGGGTCCTGGAACGCGTACGCCCAGCGCTCCACGCCCAGGTCCTTGAGAGGGAGGCCCGTCTGGAGTTGAGCGGTAAGTGTGCAAGCATTACTGTGTGAGACAGGGCATGTTGCGGTGTGCTGGTTCTATGATACTTGCCTGTATGTGTGCCATGGGCCATGTATGCATGTATGTGTGCAGGGACATCATGGTAATGCATGTGCGACCAGTGATGTGTGTACTTATTTTTTTTTTTAATACATTTTTATATTATCTTACACTTGTGTCATTTTCTCTTTGGTTTCTTACATGTCATGATATGGGTTTTGACATTCACTTGCACCCATTGTGTATGTGTGTGTGACGGACATGTGTTCTTTTGCATACTTGCCTTTGGGGTTGTGTCATGTGATTGCATTCACTATGTGGGTGCATGCAATCCTTGCCTGGGTGTTTGTGCTGGGTATGCCATTACTGCCATGATTGTGTATCGTCAGGACCTGGGGCCAGGGGGACATGGGTGGGGGCCTGGTGGAGGGTGTCCCTGGTGGATGGGGGGTGGGGGTGGTGGGAGACATGGGTTGGACATGGGTGGGGGCCTGCTGGCAGGTTCCCCACAGTGCTGGGGGTGGGGGTGGTGGGAGACATGGGTGGGGGCCTGGTGGAGGGTGCCCCTGGTGGATGGGGGGTGGGGGTGGTGGGAGACATGGGTGGGGGCCTGGTGGTGGGTGTCCCTGGTGGATGGGGGGTGGGGGTGGTGGGAGACATGGGTTGGACATGGGTGGCGGCCTGCTGGCAGGTTCCCCACAGTGCTGGGGGTGGGGGTGGTGGGAGACATGGGTGGGGGCCTGGTGGAGGGTGTCCCTGGTGGATGGGGGGTGGGGGTGGTGGGAGACATGGGTGGGGGCCTGGTGGAGGGTGCCCCTGGTGGATGGGGGGTGGGGGTGGTGGGAGACATGGGTTGGACATGGGTGGGGGCCTGCTGGCAGGTTCCCCACAGTGCTGGGGGTGGGGGTGGTGGGAGACATGGGTGGGGGCCTGGTGGAGGGTGTCCCTGGTGGATGGGGGGTGGGGGTGGTGGGAGACATTAGCAGGTGTGCAGGGTAGTTCCCTGTGGTGTGTGCTGCCTGCAGGGGCCGTGGAGGGTGTACAGGTAATGCCTGGGAGCACACAGCCAATTCGCGTGTGGAACTTCCCGCGCACCCCTGAAATCCACGTACCCGGCCATATCGCGTGTGGAACTTCCCGCGCACCCATGAAATCCACGTACCCTGACTATTCGCGTGTGGAACTTCCCGCGCCCCCCTGAAATCCACGTACCCGGCCATATCGCGTGTGGAACTTCCCGCGCACCCATGAAATCCACGTACCCTGACTATTCGCGTGTGGAACTTCCCGCGCACCCCTGAAATCCACGTACCCGGCCATATCGCGTGTGGAACTTCCCGCGCACCCATGAAATCCACGTACCCTGACTATTCGCGTGTGGAACTTCCCGCGCACCCCTGAAATCCACGTACCCGGCCATATCGCGTGTGGAACTTCCCGCGCACCCCTGAAATCCACGTACCCGGCCATATCGCGTGTGCAACTTCCCGCGCACCCCTGCAATCCACGTACCCTGACTAATCGCGTGTGGAACTTCCCGCGCACCCCTGAAATCCACGTACCCGGCCATATCGCGTGTGGAACTTCCCGCGCACCCCTGCAATCCACGTACCCTGACTAATCGCGTGTGGAACTTCCCGCGCCCCCCTGAAATCCACGTACCCGGCCATATCGCGTGTGCAACTTCCCGCGCACCCCTGCAATCCACGTACCCTGACTAATCGCGTGTGGAACTTCCCGCGCCCCCCTGAAATCCACGTACCCGGCCATATCGCGTGTGCAACTTCCCGCGCACCCCTGCAATCCACGTACCCTGACTAATCGCGTGTGGAACTTCCCGTGCCCCCCTAAAATCCACGTACCCGGCCATATCGCGTGTGCAACTTCCCGCGCACCCCTGCAATCCACGTACCCTGACTAATCGCGTGTGGAACTTCCCGCGCCCCCCTGAAATCCACGTACCCGTCCATATCGCGTGTGCAACTTCCCGCGCACCCCTGCAATCCACGTACCCTGACTAATCGCGTGTGGAACTTCCCGCGCCCCCCTGAAATCCACGTACCCGGCCATATCGCGTGTGCAACTTCCCGCGCACCCCTGCAATCCACGTACCCTGACTAATCGCGTGTGGAACTTCCCGCGCACCCCTGAAATCCACGTACCCGGCCATATCGCGTGTGCAACTTCCCGCGCACCCCTGCAATCCACGTACCCTGACTAATCGCGTGTGGAACTTCCCGCGCACCCCTGAAATCCACGTACCCGGCCATATCGCGTGTGCAACTTCCCGCGCACCCCGGTATACACGCACACGTTTATTTTTTCTCTCAGCGCGTGTCTGTGTTTGTGGGTACCCCTTTGTACGTCATTTGTCCTGGAGGGCCACAGTATTGGACATTGATCATGTCTGTATATAGGTGCTATTTGTTGGCGCACCTTTTAGCACACATTTCTTGCAGGCGCAGAGACGCTACCGCCTGCTTTCTTGTGGCGGTCGTGTTTGTGCCTGTTTGTGCCTGTGCGCTGCTTTGAGCGTGCGCTTTTTTGCCCTATTCTATTCCATGAATACGTGTTGTATGCGAGCGTGTGGGCGTTCCGCGCACTTGCCTCCTAAACTTTCCCCGTGCCGCCCACATTCTTCCCCATTCCGAGTGTTGTGCCCCATTTTATTCCCCATTCCGAGTGTCCCGCCCTGTGTTCCGCCTACTTTAGAGCTGTGCGCTGCGCTCGGAGTGATAGCGCAGTGGCCGTGGCGCACGACGTTGGTTGACCTGTGCGCCGGCCTGAGCCGCGCGCTTTTTCAGCGCACGTCCTCTGCTTTTCTTGCGCACGGACTTCCATGAATCGACGTGCGCTGGTTTCCCTGCGCTTTTCGCTAATTTTCGGCGCAGCGCACGTATTGGCCCCTCTGCGCCGGGATTTTCGGCGCACATTTATTCCATGAATCGGCCTGTCAATCTCTTCTGGCTTGATTAATTGCCAGAATCGGCCTGAATTATTACCCAACATGCACACCACCATCTTTTCAGAGTCATTAATATAAAGCACACATTTCCTCCCCTTTACCCAGTTTCTGTAGGCTTGTCTAATTCTGTGTACCTCATCTATATACCCTACTACAGCGGACTTCTTTAGCCCCTTAATCTCTTTAAGTGAAGTTGCAATATCTGGATGTCCCTGGTTATTGTGGCCCTGTATGTTCAGTTAGCAAAGTAACGGATGCATGTACCACAGTTGCCTTTCTCTGCATGGCATGTTTGTAGAAAGGAAGGAAAAGTAAGATTACCAAGCAGTTTACTCTGGTGTGCACCCACATGTTAAGTGGCTGGTATGGGTAAAAGAAAAGCAACTACTACAGCCTTCCCCAGACATGCTCAAATAGGAAGTGAACTGTGCCCCTTTCATTTCAGCCTGCCCCACAGTTATTTAATTAATAGAGACATAACAAATGAGGCACCATTCTTTTCCCTATTCTGTACTTGTAAAGGGCAGTTACTGAAAGGACAGAACACAGCCAACCCCAAACCCCACTTTACAGAAGTAAATCCTTTTTGAAATGAGCAGCCCAGCAAAACAGCTCCTGCAGCCTGTCAATGTCCTCATTTTCTAGTTGCCTGCAGCTGCCTAATTGAGCAGCTTCCCTCTAAAGCACAAAAAAAAACACATAATACTGATGCTATCAGGCGCTCTAGTGATTGCGCAGAAATGGAAAGCAAAGGAACCACCCACGGAACCCGAATGGGTGAGTAAGGTCTAGCAGTTGGCATCCATTGAATGGGTATCGTACTCCATACAGGGGAACAATCAGGGGGTTGTGGCTGATTGGGACTTGATAATAAAGTTCTTGCAAAAATACTGAAGAGGAGCTTGGTGCCCGAGGAAAATGAAGCTGTTAGGCCTGGTGTAAGAGGGTTCATGCAAAGGGAAGGTGGCTGGACAAAAGGGGGAAGTCTCCTGACAAAGTTCCCGGGAAGGCAACGGCCATATGTAAGGTCGAGGATCTTGTATATACTCCATCACAGAGAAAGGAATGTCTGCAGAGGACTTGGGGCGGGTCAGGGAAGGGTGAGGGGAGTGGAACTGTTTTGCTTATTGCAGATGTTAAAAATGTACATGAAAAAAAGAATAGGAAACAACAGCATCCAGAAGAAGGAAGTGGTGCACCCAGCCCCGCTGGCCCCTGTCCGTCTTCAGTCTCCCAAGAATGCAGGTTTGAGTTCGCAGCCCAGGTATTGCGTAAGCCACGTAAGCCTGCTTTACCTTTATTTTCCATTTTTAGGGCAGTGCACGTTCTTTTTAATTGTTTTCCTTTTAAGTTTTATTGAGACATACCAGAACTGTCTTTATTTTAAGGAATGGCTTTAGGATTCGGTTGTTGGAAGATTAGGATCTAGAGCAAGCTTCTTACTGAATTTAGAGCATTGCACTGTGCTCAACGATCATACTGCATGTAAGGAAGGGACACTCGGAGGTAGCACGCACTTTGAGTTCTTCCAAGAAAAACAGTAAATATCCAACTGATGCTCTGGGACGCTTATTACTAGAGATGGGCTGTTCCTATGCCTTCGGATAGGGCGGGCGCCTCATGTACCTCCCAATGTTATTACTAGAGCAAGGAATCTTGTGAATGCACGTTATGCCCCAGGGATTTCGAAGCACTTTGTTTGGGAATTTCCTTTCATTCCAGCTGCCATTGCTGCCATTGGGATTCATATATTGCTACTGTGCTCACTGTTGCGTGTGTTTTACATTGTCTTTTGGGGGGCCCCAAAACCACTCCATCTAGAAGCACTTTACTGTCCTATGCCCAGGGCCCTTGTTTGGTGCTTGGAGTTATCACACCCACTATCCCCCAGATATTATCCAAAGTTCAAGAACTCCGGGGCGTGCTTTGAGTGCTGTCACCTGTCTCCTGCCATCCTTCCACCTCACACACTCAGGTGGCCATTATGTGGTCTGTCCCTTTGAGGCAGTTAATGCATTTCTATAACAGGCTCTTCAGCACCCCTTCTACTGAGAGAGAGAGGGCATTATAGAGCATGTACATGTTGCATCACCCACCCAAATGGTGTAGAGAGAGGGCATGGTGCCTCCATTTTATTTTACATTTTGTTAATGACCTGCTATCACTTTTGTGTCACATGATGGCATAGGACTTTCGATGGGCACAAGCAGAGGGCCCCAATCTGGAGTTATATTTTCTGGTGGGTAGGGTTATGCTCCATTTCACCACTAACAAAATTCCTTCCTTGACAGTTCGCATAGAGTCTACCATGTAAAGGGTGCATCACAGGTAAGGGGGACATGTGCTACATGTTATGCTATGGGCACACAACCTTCAAGGGTAACAACGTCCATGGAGGGAATACCACATGCCCCTTCCCTGTCAGGCCAACCGCCATATGGCCAGGGCCTACCTACAGCAGCAAGGATGCAAGAAACATTTGCATAGCTATGGCAGAGGCCATAGAGATTGCCATTAGGGTTGCACACTGTCATAGCTAGTGAACTTTTCAGGGGATCAGGGCATCCCAAAGGGTGAAGAAAATGATGAACTCTGGGAAGACCTTGCAAACATGATGGTAAGGAACTGGAAGTTACATATTTATTAAATTTATTTATTTAAACGTATTGCTCTCAGCCGCCAATTTCTTACCCCTCAAAACAGCCTCACCCTAGCTAGAGCCCTCATTCTAACTAAATTGGACTACTGTAACATCCTCTTACTAGGAACCACAAATACGAAATGCAATTGTTACAAAACAAAGCCCTAATGGCAGCTTTTGGGCTAAAATGAAATGATCATATTTCCCATATCAGGAGAGAAGTACATTGGCTACCCATCAGAGCTAGAATCCTATTTACCACTCACAAATACATCACCAACGTGGCTCCATCACACCTAAATAACGTCACTCAAAAAAAGACCACTAGATCCCACAGATCAGGATCTAGTACACACCTTGTTGTCCCAAGTTTCTAGAGTACTAGAGCAGGGGTGGGGGGCAGCTTTGCTGTAGCTGTGTAGCTGCACCTTAAATCTGGAACTCCCTCCCGATTCACATCAGAAACAAGCCCTCCCATCACCGCTTCAAGAGCCTCATAAAAACCTGGCTCTTCAACAAGTTCTAACCATGAGTCTGCTCTGAATGTCACTGATATCCTCTCTCCCGCACTTTACCCGGTTTTCTGCTCCGTTCCGTATTATAACTATGCTTTGTCCCGAATTGCACTGCCTGTATTGTACTATAATCATACTATGCCTGAACCCACCAGCACTTATTTCAGCATTCACCCTGCACTTGCCACCTGCAGGCTGCTCTTTTATTTATCTTATGTACTATACCATGTACTGCACTTTCCGTCTTTTATTTATCTTGTTTATTATTATCCCATGTACTGCACTTTCCCCTCCCCCGTGCACCTTTCTTTTTCCCCCTCCCTTGCACTTGCACAATCTGAATGTCACCTGGCCTAGTAAGATTGTTGTCTGTCTTCCCTCTGTTCCCCCTCCCTTGCCTCATCAAGCTTTGAAACACCTGTGTATAGGCGCGTTATAAATGCCATATCATATCATATCATTACTGTACGAGAATACTGTAATTCTCCCTGTAACCAGTTAAGCATGCTTCATATAATTTACGCTGTGATACCTTTGGGTTTGGGTGTGTAACAAATGTAATAAATAAAATAAATACATGACGTAAAGAAGAGACGGCAGATCGTCAAGGCTTTGAAGGAACCCGTTCATCAAACAGTTCAGTGTCTTAGAGCCCTCTGTCTAAATGGTATGTCTCCACAGGTTATGGACACTTCGGAATGAGCTTTTGGTATCAGTGAGCCTGGGACTGAGCTGATGCTAACATGTCACAGTACAACCCTGAAGCATGGGCTGTCCGACTATGTGGTCTGAACTGAACAGATCCTAGACCTAGATCACCAGATGTAAGGCGGGACACCACCATGCTGAACAAGTGCCACTTGAAGCAGATCCACCAGGAGCGACGGCAGATGCCATCCCAATGCCCCAACTCAGTCTCTACAATCAGATCCACAATCCAACTAGCTTTGAGGAGGTAATAAGGGCCTTCTGCTCTTGGAGGGCGAAATGGAAGAAGTCTGCATGCAGAGCCAATCTGTGCAGGCAAGAACAGTGGCACTACAGCCCATGGCGTACAACAATGACAGCTGGAAGATTTCAAACAGGCGGCAAGAAGGTTGCTGGCCCATTGGGCATTCTATGAGAATGATGGACTTTATATAGGTATGCTCAGATAGGCCACTCTACAGACCTCTGAAGGTGATGGCCAATTTAAGAAACATTGCAAGCCCGTTACCTAGGTGAATGTCCCTATTAGCCTCAACGTTTCTTCATTGTATCTATATTGCAGCTACTCAGCCTGCTGTTATGTGCCATCCAGAATGTTCTATGCACAGCACACTCATGCGCTTCACTTGTGTTCTGCATCAAAACGAATCTGAACGTTCGTTTAAAGAGGTAGGATCGTAAGCACATTTACTACAATGCTCTAGCCCTTTCTCTGATTCAGCCCCCGTCGTTTCTTTAAACACCAGAAGTAAGCAGACCCCCACCAGCAACTGAATTATCCTGTCTGGTTATAAGCAAGACTTGGGCATGAACCTTATCCCACTAAGATGATGAGCACGTGCTGGTAAGTGCGCTTAGACTTCACAAAATAGAAACCGGCTACTTCCTAGTCAATGACTGGTTGAACACTACATGGACAAGATCAATTCTCTTACACAACAGAAATTGCGGAATTGTTCTCCTAATTCCTCTTGCAACTCCAGTCATCAATTAGGTAAAATCAAAGGTGTTTATTATGCATGTAGATTTAGGTCTGTGTCCATCTTCGGGGATCTGCAAAAATTACAAAACCTAAATGTGTAAACTTTACTAGGACTCTACAATATAGTGATGCCAACCTGTATATGCCCTATCTGTCCTATTCTTGCTCCTTCATTCCTGTCTGTGTAACACCCAGGCACATCATCTGTAAAACATAAGCAACACGCAGAAATGCCCTAAACATTCTCCAAATCCTTCATGCTCACGATTTTGAAAATATGCTCACAATGTATGTTACTATAAGAAAAATATTATAATAATGTTCACAAACCTTCACGACATTCAGATTCACCTGTCAGCGCTGTGATATAGATCAGCTACCCCACTGGATAATATAGAAGGAAATAAACATTATAACCAAAAGTAATTTGTGACTAATCCGTTATACATCTCTATAGTCCGTGTTACAGCAATTGTGAAACTCCTTCTCACATATTGGAGAACAATCACTGCTTTTGAGACGTGCAGTATGGCTTCAGCTCGCATGGCTAAAAAGTGGGTGAGAAACCTTGATTGCGTGACTACATAGCAGTGATGATGTCATCACGTCGTAACAAGTGTTTTAAAATACCCAAGTCCCAAATCATGAGGAATAGAGGCATATGAATTCCTGACGTCTACTGTGAAAAGCATATCAGTAGTCTCTCTATCAAGATGTTCTAGGATGGTCAGAAAGTGTCTAGTATCTTTCACACAACTCGGTTTTTGCATTAGTGGTTATATACAAATGTCTATATACGTTTTCAAGGGTTGTAGGATGCTGTTAGTTGCTGATACTACGGTTTGGCTTGGGGGTGAAGGCATACTGTTATGAATTTTTTGTAAAGTATAAAATATAGAAGTGGTGTGGTTAAGAAAAGCTTTGGTTTTGCTGCTTATCCAGTTCCTTCATCCAGTAAATCTGTTCATTTAGATTTTATGTCAGGTGGAAGGATCAATATCCAAAGCGGCATATATATCTGTATCTCTATTGACATAGGCATTTTTTACCATAATCCAATGTATTCATTATGGCTAAGGCTCCTCACTTGTCCGCTGGCCTTATGGTGACAATGCCATCCGTATATAGAGCTTTAATGAAAGCCATCTCTTGTTGAAAAAAGTTGGGAATTTGGGATACCTGACGGGTGTTTCTGGTGTGCACCAAATAGAGGGTGCTCATCCTAGCACAGTTTGAATGTTTCGAGGGGTGCCCTCTCACCACCCATTTCTCTCAAGTGCACTAAGTCACCCATTGTGACCCACACTAAATTCATTGTATGGCAATACATGGAAATACTAATTGAGTTTCTAGTTGCACATTCTAGATTTTTTCTTTTGATTAGAACAATGGAAAAGAATCATGATGAGAGTTTAGTGCCCATCCTTTGGTTTGCTCTGGAAAGGATATCCTCTTATTAATATGAATAATTGGTGTAATACAGACTCCTTTCCTACACCCTTAGAATCGCCCCACTAAATATAGAGGTTGTGAGCATAATGACATCAATCTTTCTTTTGTGACACATCTTGCATCTATAAAAGCTGAAAGGGATTTAATATTAGTCATCACTCGTCTGATTAAGCTTTATCTGCATCCATCAGTGGCATTTACATCACTAACAATAAACTCTCAAATGTGCTTCCTTTAAGGTGGCATTGTCAGACCACCACTAGTTGAATCCCCCCTGAAGAGAAGGTCCTGCAGGTGTACAGGATTGAAACATTTCTGCTGAATTCACAGTCTCTATCTAGCCAGATTGTCTTACTGCTAAGATGGATTTCTGAACTCTGACCTGATGGGCAGAAGTTCAGAAAGCCAGCCTAGTTTCTTGGAACAGGGTAACCTTCTGGATAAGCCAGGGCAATCAAAGTAGCATTGGCGGCAGTCAAGACTAGGTCTCAGGAGGGGTGAGGGTGATTGAAGGTCAACAATGAGCACACACAGTAAACAACACCACAAATTACTCTCAGTCAGGTGTATATATCAAAAATACATATACATTTATTAGAGGCCTTTTAAGTCAAACACAAGATAAAACCACTGTAATATTAATGATTCTAACACAGCCTTATACTAGGGTACATATATAGAGGAACTGTTGTCCTAATGCAATATTCAAACAAGTATAATAATAATTAAGCATTTATATAGCGCTACGAACCCTCAGGTATCTGAGCACTGCTTATTATTACCCATGGTGTGTGGTGCTCATTTATCGACCTCAGAAGGATGAAAGGCTGAGTTTGGCCCCACCGGGATTCAAACTTGCGTTAACAGGCTCTGCACGGAAGTCAAAGCAAGCGCTCTACTCGCTGTGCCACTTGACCGGTATGGATCTGCAACCTGTAACAGAAGAGGGTCAGACAGTGCAAATATACTTCAGGCAATTCTTCAGCAACCCAAACCCTAAATAATAGGCAGTCCAATCCCTATGAAGTGTGGAGCCTTGTGCTCAAAAGTTCATTTAGCACGCCAGCACTCGATCGTGCCTTAAAGTACAAAACGTGTCTTTTCAAGGGGCTTTATTGTCTCAGGAAGGGGGGTGAGGCGATGAAGAATAGAATTCCACTATTTGAGGGGGGTATCTACAAGAAGGTAGAGGGATTTTAAGGAATCAGGAATAGGATGGTAGCTCAAGCCACCCTAACAAAGGTGAGTGGCCCTTGGGGGACAAATGTAGGTAAAAGTCTATGGGTGCGCCAGGGACCATTGGTACGTTTTACAAGTACTCAACAACCATCAACGCAGTCATGACCAAACTTCGCCAGTCTAGACCAGTTTGCTCGCAGGTTCGAGTCCCACAGTTGCGCGTCTCTCTGGCTTTCAGGGGCTGCGTTCTGGGACCTCAGTCCATGGTGGCACAGTGGCCTTTTCTCCTCTTCTGGGGAAGGGATCGTTCCAGTTCCACTGCAGGTCATTTTAGGGCACAGGAGGGCACAGCAGCAAGGCACCAACAAAGTTTGTCATCACAGAGGGGCAACACGTGTACCACGTAGGCTCAGGTTCGGGCAGACTCTCCTAATTTCAGACCAAGGAATGCTATGTGTCTGAAAGTCAGCAGGACAATGCCTTCTACCAAGAGCTCACGGATCCCAAAGTCTCAAGTCAAAACTCAAGATGGCAGCAGTTACAAAGCAAAGGTCCCGTACAAGCTGGTCAGTTCTCTGGGCGGTCCAGGAACACGTCCAAAGAGGCTTGTTTGCAGGTTAAGCAGGAGGTGCCGAGAGCAGTTTATCCCACTACTCCAACGGGTCGAAGCACCCTTGCAGGCCTTCTGTGCTCGATGAGAAACAGGGGCTCCGACAGCACGACAGCAGGATCAGGGTGCCAAACCTTTCACTGAGTCTCCAGCGGTTCCATGGATCTGTTCCTTCGGTTCAGGATACTTGCCTCCTTTACTAAGTTCAGTGAGAACTCAAAGATCGCCCTGGAAAGGGTGTAGAGTGCCTTCTCTTATCCAAAGCTTGCTTCACGTCAAAAAGCAGGGTATTCAACGGGAGGTCTGCTCACATTCATCCATCCTAGACGTGGACCAATCATGGACCATGGTGGTCCCGGTCATCCCAGCACACCAGACATCCTGGCACCCGGATGTGTATTGCAACTAGACACCTCCACATCCTGGGCGCACACACACAAGGCATGCCCAGGAAAAACTCGGGTTGCGCGGGGGCCTGAATGACCAAATAAGTTATTTCCCAGGTCTGTTCTACCTGGGGAATGCAAAGAGACAAAATGGCCAAAGGATAGAACAAAGTAGTTGGTGGCATGTGTCATGACGCCTACCCCCGGGCATCAGGACCAAGCCCATCAGCTCCGGGAGCAGGCATCCAGATACTTATTAAAACCCCAACAGCCCAGGCTGGGGGCTGTTTGGGTACAGTCCTGGTGCCTTAGGCGCCAGGCTTATTATGGAATTCAGTCCTGGCGTCATAGGCGCCAGGCTCATAGACTTTACTTACCTGATGCAGACCATGCTGCTAGCGAGTCCAAGCCAACGTGAGGCCTGGATGGGACTATTTTTCTACAGGGACTATTTTTTACTCGGGCGTGGTTCTAGGGAACTTCTTACCTGGAACTACTTTGGAGGCTAATTAAACCACGCCCGAACAACAGTACGTGCTTCGCGTTATTCTGCATCCAGCAGCGTAATGTTCACCGTGCCTGCAGTCTGCGTCCAGTCTTCTGCAAAACCGGCCTCGAATCCGGAGCTCCTAAAACCAAGAGGAAAGAAAAGGACAAGATTAGAAAATGAACTATTTCGAATTCCTCACCTGATTTCAGATCCATCTCGCCTCGGCACCTGGAAAGAACATCATTTCGGTACGCGTCGCATCTCCAGCTGCAGCGCCGCGCCATACTCACCAGTCCTCGCAGCATCTTTCGATTCGGCGCTGCCTCCATCATTTCTTCGCCGAACTCCGGCACCTGAGGGACAAAAGAAAACAACAAGGTGAGTCGAGAAAACCAACAAATAAAACACTTATCATCATAGACTTACCTGATTACCACCGGAGGCATTATTCTATAACTCTCCACATCTTCATGTGCCGCACCTGCAAAGGGAGAGAAAACAACACGTTAAACACCAGCAATATTTACCGGACGGCGTCGGGTAATACAGACTCTTACCTGAGCGCCACCAACTGCCACGAGGGGTATCTTCTCATGATCTTAGTTGCAAGACAAGGAAGGAAGGGGGGACAAGAGTGAATCATCGGACATATTGAACTCTATGAACTTGATACTTACCGAACCTTGCCAGGAACCTCAGAGTCAATACTCCCCAGAACTCTCCCACGCCTTCAAACCCGTGTAGTAACTGGCATCAACATGCCCCTGCAATCCTCGCAGGATGGAGAGCACATCATTTAAAAACATAAGGTGAGGTTCCTAAAAGGGGATATCGGAGGTGACAAGAAGGGAGAACGAGAACAGTGGGAGGGGGCTATCACTCATATCCACGGGTGGCTAAATCCCTTTCTCCACTTGCAGGAGAATACTTCTATGGATCAAGCAGACGAGATTAGGCGGGCCAGTCCAGACAGTCATCTCGGCACTATGCATCACGTTGGTGGAGACCGCATCTGTCCGGGTCCGATCGACGCCCCTGTGGGAACCAGGTGAGTGTAACAGCATGTCCATTTTAGGCACTGGCCACTGTCCTGGGCCAAACATGGTAAACACAGTTTGGACCATTCAAAAGAGTCAAAAATGCTTCAAAAGTAACAGCTGCCACCAGCTCCATTCTGGGCACACTTTTACATTCATCAAAAATCCTTTTAGGGTGTATAGGGCCTGAAAAATGGAAAAGAGACCTCAGCGCACTGTACTGGAAGGTACATTGTGCATTGATAAAAAGTTACCAAGAAATGGTAATAAAGTGAAAGACTAAAGGAAACAAAGTCCCCCAGTACTGACAGTCTGAAGGGCATGTTAGTTTCCCCTTAACAAAATGAGCAAAAGGCCAGCGGAGTAAAGCAGAAGGCTGGGCTCCACTGTTAAAAGTCAGGCTAGGTTGGTCAGACAAAATCAAAAAGTTGGGGGGTTCACAACTGGAGGGAAAATTACACATAAATGGAACTCTTTCCTAACACTTAACACACATGGATCATTAGTGAAATTAGTTGCTGTTCACATTTTGAACTAGGCTTATTTTGTATTCATGTTGTTTGGTTTTTGATGCACCTTTTTGTGTTGACAGTAGGTCTTTTTTATCTGTAATGAGGTTGCTCTCCGTTTTTCTTCAAAGCACAAAAGAAAGGACTGAAAAAACTATGAAGTAATACATGAGAGATAAGTAGGGTGGACTATGTGAACAAGCAGATATATTGTATGTTTATGAAGTCAGTGGATGCTAAGTCTTAGGAGCGTTTAGGGCTTTTTCTGTAATTTTATGATTAGGTACCAGGTGTACCCACTCTTGCCCTAACAACATAGAATCCTTATCTTTTTTTAGTATGTTTTTTTTATCAAATGCTTCCTGCCACGACTGGGAGTCAAGTAGAGAGATACTATTATGCAAAGAGGTTGCCATGGGGATCACCGAGTTCATCACTATTCCTTAGCATCCTTGCTTGTGTGCATTCTACAGGGTTAGAACCATCATTTCTAACAGCTTCCTAATATTGCAGTTTGGCTTACCTTTCTAAAATTAATCTTTCTACTGTTTTCATGTTTGTGGTTAGGTGGATGAGAAACTGACAATTCACCATGAAATTCCTATTATTGGGCTTTATTTTAAGATAAGTCTTCCTGTTATCTCACCTAGTCTCGGTTGCGACCATTAACCAAGGGACTTTTTTTGGTTGGAGATTTAGATGCCTGGTTTCTTGAGTTATGGGTCTCCCCCTGTGATCACATTTCATATGTGGAACCTTATGTGTATGTTCCAATCGTAGCTTACTATTACCCTCTCCTAAGAGCTAGGAGGTAGTGCACAGAGGCATAAGTGAAATATTCACAGTGAAAGCGGACTCCACCATTGTTTCTCCTTCACTCCCTGGAGCGTAATTCCAAGAATTCAAATTCCACTCCAATTTCGGTTTGCAGGCAATGAGGAACCAAGTGGGGCTGTGGTTTCTGAAATGCATATTATTCCATTGAATAAGAGTAACCAAAGCATTCCTGCCACCTGAATGCCCAACAGAGCTATCTGATTTCCCAGAATATATCCTTATTGGCCGGAATGCTCAACCCTTCTAATTTGTTCTGACCAAACAGACAGGCAGAAGGGAGACAAGATACAGAATTATGTGCCATTGGGGAATGGAAGAGATGCAGACTGTGCTGTACTGCGGCACTACTTCAATATTTGGCATCAGCTGGTACGATCTATCACCCCTTGGATTTCTGGTAGTACGCCTTAGTAGACAATTCCTAAAGAGCGTCTATCCCAAAAAAGCTTACCTTTCATTTCCAATCCTGCATTACATATAGAGATGCAACCAAGTAAAGGACCATGCAAGGATTTTACTTATGTATTCCACTCTACATGGTTAGGTGCACAAGCCAGGGGAAGCCCATGACAGGTGAGGAACACATAGGAGTGCAATCAATCTGTGATGCACACAACTCTGTCCCATGCAAATGTTCCCTATGTTTGCCTGCAGGGTGCAGAGCATGCACCACATGATTTGTCCGTACAAAAAATCCCTTGGGAAATTGCTCCAGACCAAATTGACTTTTTCCAGCAAGTTCTCAATAACCCTTTGTCAATTGGACCCTTTGTGTGCAATATGGAAACATGTTCAGTAGCATTCCAGTTAGCTGTGTTCCACAGTCTATGTCAGCAAGTAGCCATTTGGAATACGGTTATCAGCATGGTTTATGCTTTTGAGAGGCTACTGTTAGTCAACTACTAGTGACATACAATATCACGCTAAGCACTGGCGATGGTCGCAGGAGATCTCAGATCCCTCCGTCCTGTAATCAGCTCATGATAAAGAGGAGAAAAGGCAATCATTTCATGGGTGGATGCTGCTTAAAAACCTCTGCCACAGGTAATGTGTCATAGGTCATTGCTACAATAGGAACACTATTTAGGAATCATCTTCGATTAGATCTATGATTTCAACTCACTTCATATCATTCACTACTCCCTTGCGCATTCTCACATGAGATATGAATAAACATACTGCATTGTGATTGAGAAACTCATACTCCTTACACTGCGGCATGACACTTCACCAGTATCTAATTATATGTAAACGCATTATTTGTGCTGCTTTTCCAACATTGCACTATGCATAACTCCCCCACAGTCTCCATTATTGTTTAATATTTACATCTGTCCTTTGAGGTCGAAATTTGCTAAATATGATTGGCTTCACCTTTCTTGAGTGGACACGCCCAGGTCTATGTTACAGACAAGTGACACAGCAATGACTAAACATGTAACCTGTTGTATGGATGGAACACAGTGTTGGATACTCCATAGTTGACTCCAATAAACCCAAACAAGACATAGGTTATTATTTTGGGTACAAGACAAGCTTTATAAAAAAAACCCTGCTTATCTGCCCACCGCTCCTATGCATTTCGGTCTCTCCAGTGCCTGTACGGAAGCGAAATTTCGTGGAACACACTTACAGGCTTACCTGGATTTGGCTCTCCAAACTGGAGGTGTAGTCAAGACTTCATTTTACAAACCGCGGCTACTTATCTGTACCCTCACTTTTTAGACTACGCCAATACTCTCAATCAATCAAAACTTTATTCAGAAATACCACATTCCCATAAAGTGCATAACATGTAAATAGTATAAACATAAAAAAAACTTTCAGAAACAAAACAGAGTTAAAAAGAGAAGCCATTGCAGACCATAAACAAACATACAACACCATTAAACACCAGTCTAAACATCGCACCAAATACCGAGTACCAGCACATGTCAATAATACTATAGCCATATTAGTTTGTATGATCCATTTCCTTCTTAAAATCGGTTTGACTTGCTTCCACCACAAAATAGACAGAACAGAATAAAATGAACTACATATTCCAATTCATCACTACATAATGGGCAATGACCAGAACAACCAGCTTACCATTTTGAAGCTCTGTAAGCCAAAGGGAGAATGTGTTGGCGATTGTTTACAAACACTGAACGTGTATGGTGATTAAGCAACTAATTGGAATACATTTCACAACTTTAACTTGATTTTAATAACAATACCTCAATGTGGATGCGCCTGCTAGCTGCTAAACATGTACCTCATTGCCCACTCGTCATAGGCTTCCACGTACTTTCACTGAACTCCAGGTGGTCGGATTCCCTTTACTGCATTTATTTATCTACTGCCGAAAGTGCAGAGGACACCTCACAACCACGCACCTCACCTCCTAGCCCCTTGATCCCCTCCTATCCAGACTGAACAGAGATTAACGCCTTCATAGACTGGCTCTATGGTTTTAATATCACTTGAGGTATTTCTAACTCCAGAAAGGTGTAAATAATGGTAAAGACCACTCCCATCCCACCAGCAACATTTACGGAATCGTCTCAGAATATCTAACACTTCACACTTCAGTGGTATGTATCCTCAGCCAAAGCAGAACTGGTAAAGACCACTCCCATCTCACCAGCAACATTTACAGAATCGCCTCAGAATATCTAACACTTCACACTTCAGTGGTATGTATCCTCAGCCAAAGCAGAACTGGTAAAGACCACTCCCATCTCACCAGCAACATTTACAGAATCGCCTCAGAATATCTAACACTTCACACTTCAGTGGTATGTATCCTCAGCCAAAGCAGAACTGGTAAAGACCACTCCCATCTCACCAGCAACATTTACAGAATCGCCTCAGAATATCTAACACTTCACACTTCAGTGGTATGTATCCTCAGCCAAAGCAGAACTGGTAAAGACCACTCCCATCTCACCAGCAACATTTACAGAATCGCCTCAGAATATCTAACACTTCACACTAGTATTCTCAGCCAAAACAGATTGGTCTTAACTGAGCTTCACAAGGTAATGGTCAAAAGCCCAGCTCTTAAAAACTGGCCCAGTCGAAGCATTTTTAGGAAGACATTGCCTTCGTTTTTAAAAGCACCTGTCTTCTAGCTCAAGTGTTTTATGTCTGAAATACCACCTGAACTTGGCCGTATAATTGGCTACTGATGGGACCTGGGACTTAGGAACTTCCAGTATGGGAGTGATAGATGTATCCTTATATTTAGTAGCCAGGTCTTTGGCAAAACAGGGATCCATGTTCCTTTATATGTGCAGAGGAGATTCCATTTGCCTTTATCCTAATGCCAAGATAATCAAACATTGGAACCTGGGAGAGCTTCTCACTAACATATTATTAAGTTCACATTCCTAGATTTAGGGCAGAACACTGCCACTGCTTTTGCCATGCAAGCTACTAAAATGCATTCCATGCAGAATGTATATAAAACCACAAGTTAATTTCTCTTATCCGTTATTGAGCTTGAAATAAAGACAGCATCATTTGCATACAGTAAAATGTCAATATTATTGTCCTACTTTGATCGACGCATCACAATATATCTTATAAATAATATCTGCAAGTCTATTAATATACAGCTAAAATAAGAAATAGAACTTAAATGCAACCTTGTCCAACTCCCACCTAAACTCTAAAAGAATGAGTGCACTTGCCTCCCTGAGCGTATTTAACCCTGGACGGATTGTCTTTATACATCCACATGGTTGCTCTCCCAAAACCTTCAGGGGTCCCTCTATGTTTGAAGAATGCCCACAGCCTCAAAGGCTATTTTCAAAATCTTCTTGCACACAAATTTTTGAAGTAATATCATAAGAATACAAACGTTCTCTGTTTTTCCCAAAAACCACCATAGTCCGGTTTTATCCTATTGTTGTTATCTGGCCAGTCGTCAAACCTGGAGAGGATC
Source organism: Ambystoma mexicanum (assembly GCF_040938575.1). Lineage (NCBI taxonomy): Eukaryota > Metazoa > Chordata > Amphibia > Caudata > Ambystomatidae > Ambystoma > Ambystoma mexicanum. The sequence goes on along the minus strand of NC_090922.1, from coordinate 920,611,538 downwards.
ACCTTGCCGTATACTTGTACCACACCATCGAGGAGAGCGATTGGGAGATAGTCCTTGGGAGACAATCGCCGCCGTTTTTTATATATGGGGACATTTTTTGAGCACATGGGACCCACATATTAGATTATTTTTAGGTTTAGAGATACATTAATCTACTGGGATGGAATCTGGCCCCTGGTGCCGTACCTCTTCTCTGGGTGGTCAATGCTTGTATAACCTCAAGCTCTGTTAAAATCAAGGCGACTGAGGGCAAAAAGGACACCATCTCATAGTCACTGAAGCTGACAGGGCCCCAATTACGATACACACCTTTGAAGTGAATTAATCATTGTTATGGTGGAATAGTGGCCAGCACCTCATTGACCATACCCCTAGCAAAAATGGACCAAAAAGCCTAATTGGATTTGGAGGCAACAGAAAATGCAGCATATTCTGTTAATTTCCTCTGCTTTCTTCTTCTTCTATTTTTTTTTACAGATTCTTATAGTCTACTCAGCATTTTCGAATATGTTCGACCTCATCATTATCTTGACTTTTTTCGAGGCTATTCATCCTAATTTTGGACTCCCTACACTCTTAGTAGCACCATGTTTTCTGTTCTCTATTTCTATTTTCTCTCTAGAGTGTATTATTATGGTGGTTCAAACAAAAGGATATTTGCAGATCTGATTCCCTGATATATCGCATTAATATCAACTGCATTACTGACAAAAACTGTCCGGAATGCATCAAAAATAATGAGGAGGTTGTATAAATGAGTTATTTGTTCTTCCCGATTTATATTCAACCACTTTATTCTTCTTTTTTAGCCTACCTTAGTTACATCTGTATGACTCCCATCCTTCTCTGTAGCTCTTCTCTGTAGCTCTAGTCTTGGGAGGATAGCTCAGGGGCAACATGCTCACCTTGACAACGACACGGAGCAACACAGGTTCGATCCCCGGGTCTGCACTTAGAAACGACGTGGAGCAACACATGTTTGATCCCTGGGTCCACGCTTAGAAACCTCTGGGTATTATGTGTGTTATAAATAACCAATTACAATTGCAATTATTGAATGGAAGTGCACTTGTTAATATTACAGGGTCATGATCAGGTCCCAACCTTCTCCATGAAGAAAGATTGTTTTTGAACAGCCAACTAGAGACATTAGGTAACATATAATTAATTTACAAAGTAACCTCTCCTCTATGAAAAGTACATTTGGCTAGGCGATCATCCCACAAAACGCCATTGCTAGCCCTCAAACCCCTCTCCCCAAAGATATCTGGCAAACTCTGTGCATCGATAAAAGCAATGCTCTCTATGTCGTCATTCATTGACTGCCCACTACAACACCTTCAGGGAATCCAAAATGCTACTGTCCACTGCAGGTCTAAAGTAGACCCTTTTACTTTTCCCATAAAGTCTCTGCTACCGGGTAATTGTCAGATTTCCTTAGTGATACTGTGTCTAGTACTCAGCCGCTTGCATGGCTTAGTGTATACATACTTAGAAAGCACGATGACTATTGACACTCCCTCAATACCATCATGCTAGGAGCATCGTTTTTTTGGCTCTCCAAAGACCAGATTAAGTTCCAGGGGTGACAGCAGATTATCAGTAATTGCATCGTGATTGTGGAATAATGTATCTGTGACTGTTCATTCGAGAGAATCGTATCCTCCCTTTCAGAGGGCCCTAACAATGCGCCTGTTCCGTTAAACCTCTGTTTGCAATTGTACCATTTGTTCTTGTCCTACTGCATTGTCCTGCCCAGATCAATTCCAGCCGGCCTGGTTCCGCATACTTCATTTCAAATCAAATAGATTCAAATAAAATGTAAACACCAAAAGCAATATTCTGGTTCTCACTATAGACATATGCAGGTGCAATCATACTGGGATCCTGAAGAATCCTCAGCCTTCAACTCCTTCTCTACTTTGAGTTCTAGCGGCAGCAGGCTTCCATCTTGTAACCTTACTTCCATGCTCAAGCCCATGGCAGTATCCCCAGGGTTCACCTCCACTTCTTATAATTGATCAGGATTCTGCCTTTAGAGGTGAAAGAGATATGGAAACATTGGGCAAACATCTTTGCATGTGCAAGAATTGGACGGCTAAGGAATAAAGCATGTATGCTGGGTAAAATAGGGGATACCATGCGCAGTGAGGCCTTCTCAGGATGCCACTCTGGTGTGGAAGCAGGGCGCATTGTAACAGAAGCTTATTATGCTATTTTGCACTTGCAGTGGCACTATCCACTAAACTCAACCAAGGAGTCGGTTGTAAAAGTGTTACTAAAGAGGTTTCTTTTGTCAAATCATTGTTGAGGAGTAAACCAATACATTCTATTGGATTTGTTATAATGACTTATCAATGCAAACAGTCTCCCAGTCTCCTTTATTGTATGTTGTAGTATTATGCATTTGGTAGGGGAGCGGGTTTGGCAGGTAATGGCATGCTCACCAGAGCCACAGTGGGGCTGACCTGTGCTTGGGCCGCCACAAAGGCTTAGGGCCATTGTTGGCCATGCCTGCACACTCAACCATGTGCATATACATGTACTTTTAGCAGCCCTGTTTCCCTGTGCATTTCTTTTCAAGATGTATCTCCACGTCGTTGTTAGAGCCAAACGGAAATTGTTCCTTGCACTGAATGTGTTTATGACACAAACAGCCTATGATGTAATTCACAAGCCTGCTCACCACCACCTGTATTACTTGTTAGTAAGGCTTAAAGGCTTAAAAGGTGCCGTTTATCCATGTGCAGGTTGCATTTCTGTCCCAGACATTTCAACGTGCTATGTTTTCCCCTGTTGTGCTAGTGCTGTTAATGTGGGATTCACCTCTACATCGTACATCATATACTATATTCTGCCCACCTGAATTTGTGTGGCCCGCCTCATCTAAAAGTCATCTTGAATTATCTGCATCTCCATATGGATATCACCAGTGCTTGATTTGACAGATTCCTCTGTTTAAGTGGATTGTAACAAAACACAGGAGTTGTCCAGGTGCCACAATACTTGGAAATGTCATACAGGGGCCTTTGGTTTGTGTCAATGCTCTGAAAGGAAACAGCTGATGCCTTGATCCCTTAGTGTTTTCTGGAATCTTCGTTTCTCAGGGTGAGTTATATTTCTGACCCTGAGGAACACTGCGCTTTACCTTTCATGCCTCCAAAGACAGTCCCTTATAAATCTTAATTTGAACCAGATTAGCGCTGGGTGAGGCCTCTGTATTGTGACTTTTCAGTTCTTAGGCTTTCACATCTGTCCTCCAAAGTATCTCCTATAGAGTTGTGGCCTATTCCTCAATCCGCCTGAGTGGATTGTAGTTTGAGTAACCTCTGGTGATATGCGAGATAATGTATGGGTGGGGACCAGAGAAAGGTACATTTTTAAAGTTTGGGGATTCAGTATTCAGCTCAGGGTCTATTTTGCTGAGTGTCTTCAAGAGTTCCTTGGGGCATTCACCTGGCCCAAAGGCGAGAGAGTTTGCAGCATGTTTTGCTTCCTGCACTGACCTATAAGTTGAAAATAACTTTTGGATTTCATCTTTACATCAATTTCATAATTTAATACTCTGTTCTTTCAAACTACAACAAATTCTTGTAACAAGAGTCTACCAGCCATGGGACGATCACATGAAGCACTGGTCACCTTTAATCCCAATCATGCCAAATGCCAACTCCACTAGCTGAATCTATTCTTCAAAAGGCAAGTCTTAATATCAGGAGAAGGTAGGTAAGTTGAATGTAAAGTACAGCTAACATCAACAGTCTGATAACAGAAGTTCACACAGATAGAAAAGAGAATAGTATTTTTATTAAGCAATAATTTGCATCAAGTAAATCTTGCTACTAAAGTAAGTAAAGTTCTATACACATGTTTATTCACAGTTTGGTAATGGGTTACCCGGTAGGCTTTGACACAGTATAAAGCATATATATTTTACAGATACTAGAGTGGTGAAAATAGAAGGGTGCACCTTTAATCACAAGCCTTAGCATGTATAAGGCACTCAATTCACTAAGCAATACTTTACAAGTTCAGCACTAATTTTCCTAATATCCAGGTTTGCTACAGGTGAGTAACAGGTAGATAGGGCAATTCAATCCACACATGGATATGACTTGAGTGCCTTACATAGGGGGAAAAAGGCTCAAAATGGCAACTCAAAATGAAAAGTGGCAAGAGTTCCAAGCCAGTTACACGCTAAGGAAAATGTCATTATGTCCCAGCCAACATCAGAAAACACTCCTGTCCCCAGCTCCACTGCCCAATAAGGTAGCTACTAAGGAATAATAGGGTTTACATTCAATGTACTCCTATGAGCTAGATGCAATCTCATCCCCCAGGCCCGGAGGAAAGTGATTGGGGATTGCTGGAGAAGACTAGGTTCACTAGTGGTTCAGCTGCTGGCCACTCTGGAGTCAACAGTTCAAGCAGTCTCCCAATGCATTGGTCGTGTCAGGCTTGTAGTGTGATACCACCTTAAGATGTGTTGAATTTAGATCCCATGACATGGCACAGGATGACCCTGCAGGAGCAGCAGGTGGAAGCAGATGTTTTGAGGACCACTGACAGGGTCAGAGAGCACCCAGGAGCAATTCATATTTACTTTGTGTTCCAACAGTTCCATCCTCGTAGTGGGGGATGACAGCAGCAGGTTGCCAAAGTTTCAGATCTCAACTCTCTGTGTAAGGGTGTCCTGAACATCTTATTTTCCTGTCTGAGTACTGTTGTACTGTTGGCTATGTAGGTTCTGCATGTTTGAGCCAGATTTTGTGAATTATAATGTGCAAAACCGTACCAAATCTAAGAGCCAGATGGTATTGCCTGTGAAAGAGGGAGTGAAATATGGATGTTGTCACATAGGTAAAAATGTATTACAAGCCTTAGAGAGTGAGACCTGTTTGTGAATAGTGGCTCAGAATTCAGAATCCATACATGAGAAAAAGACCAGGAAGAAACCTGCAAAAAATGTTTTACTGCCACTGCCTCCCAGTGAATGGTTGGCTGCCCCAAGCCTGGACAAATGCAACCTTGTGATTGGAAGAAGTGTTTCCTATTCAACCTGGTGTCATGTATCATGACAAGAGCTAAACTCTTTAATCACACAATATTTTATAGACACCCACTGATATTAAACAGATGCACTTTTACTGCTCCTCACTGATTACCTTAGCTAAGTAAGGTTTACTTTTTTACTAAACCCCATCAGGTTTGGTTGCCCAAAGTCTCGGGACTTCTGCCAAAACCTCTGATACAAACATAACAGTGTTACTGTAGTGAGATATGTGAAACATCTTTATGTTTCAGTTGGTTCAATGATCATGAAGAAATACCTCTGATCTAATACTCCACTTGAACAATCCCACTCCACAATCTGGGCGAATAAAACAAGCTGTTTTAATTTGAAAATGTTACTTGTATTTGAAATAATACAACAATAACTTGAAACATTAAAGTTGATCCCATTAACTTACAATACTGGGGAACTCACCCACAATACTACCAATATATACAAACAGCTGACAAACCTCTCTATCTCACTAAGCTTTTCACACAATATAAAGGGCCCAATCTTTGAGTTGGATGATAAGTTGGAGTTTTACCTCCAGCTTTTTGCTGGAGGTAAAAATGTCCATATACTGCCTGTTTTCGTTTTGCGGTAACGCAAATTGCATTTGGCGTATCCTGGAGCAATTGCTGCCGGGATGCCACCCAACTAGTGATAAGGCCCAAAATATCCAATATACTTTACATCTTTGCACAAACATCCACTCATAGAAAACACATATAAATCCTATTCTAGATGATGGATATACACATGTAGACATACACCTGTAGACATACACATTTACATTTATGTTTTCACCAAAACGTTATCAAACTATCAGCAATATAGAAATGGGTCAGTCCTAAATCCACCCGCCCCTTGATATCAAATTGGGAAGCAGTGTTATCAACTTAGAATGTAAAAACTAGTTTGACTCACCCAACCAACCTGGGTGAATGGTTTGGTAACATTTTTAAACAGCTTTACATTGAAGTCCCCTTGCACCTCTCTAATGGAGTACCACAGTGCATTTTCAAGAATGTGGGGTGTATAAAGTTTTCAATATGCATCATTTTAAGGGAGTAGAAATGAAATAATTAAACTTGCTCTCATTTCCATTCCTTATTAAATAGCTAGGGTCTTCACAAAACACGCGTTATCAGGCAAATCTTCATTAGGCTATGCTACAGATTTCTTCATATCACAGCTTAATGTTAACTATTTCTGTGGAAACAATTTGGTAATTTGGTTACAATTTATTGAAATTATAATTCCGAAAGACGTTCACACAGAATGCATAAAGAAGCTATCTGTACCATGATTGATGCACATAGCTCAAACATGTGTTTTAGGTTGGATTGAAATAACATCTCATGGGATTTAAAATGCAGTGAGAATGCACAGGCTATTTCGCATTTTCAATGTATTTTAGTGTCACCTTCCTAAACCATCCCCCTTTCTGGGACGTAACAAGAAAAATAAAAGGGTGCTTAGAGAGCAGAGATCAACTCATTTAGGGGATTCTCATACTCACTTTGCATTGATTTGTAATGGCCTGGAGCCAGCACAAAACCTCAAGTGTTCCCAGGGAAGTCTCAGTCAGCAAACCTCTCCTTGTCCCTTGCTTTACTCTGTCATCACAGACCTTCTTATGTGACATTCATTTGTGTGACACATATTCATAATTTTATGAAAGTTAATAATTTTATGAATTTGTAATAATAGTAGGGAATGATAATTTGGTATATGAATAAAGAGGAGACTGTTATCTTTGAAACACACCCACTTCCATGTTTCTAACTGGTATTGTTCCAAACTTATGAGCTAAATTTGTTTCCATGTTTAATTACATTTTTGAATCATGCCCTGCATTAGCCATATGGATAAAATCTTGTGGTAAATAAACCTATGTAATGGTGAAAGGGGCCCCTAGGGGTCCCTCGTGCTATGGAAACAAGGCAATAACCATACACGAAAAGATGCGCCAGACACGAGGTTCAAATTCCCAATGCTAGGGTTTATTGCAAGCAAAAATAGTATCGATTGGCCAATTCTGATCTCACGCCCGTGACGTGAGTTTCCTAGACCTCGAGGGACGCAAGAGAGCGAATTACGTACATCAGTTACATGTATACAAAATGCATATCATACAATCAGCAATGTCATGTTTAACACCCCTCTTTATTAAGTTCCTTGGAACTCGGGATGACGATGGACATATCTGACGAGTATAACGATTATGACACTTTGGATGTCTAGTCTAGTAACAATGTGCAATTAGAAAGTGCGGAGGCATCTTTTAGTTGTTGAACAGAACACGGTGGTTCTGTTTTTGGAAGCAAGCTGCACACGGGGGAAGAGCCACATCCAAGCTTCGCTATCGATGAGGTACTATTTGTGTCCTGGGAGCCGACACGTTCTAAAGGGTTTTGCGAAGGGGGGCCGTAGGAAGAGCATAATTCAAGCCTTTAGCTGTTTTATTCTAACATATTCTACCATAGTACGAGACTGGCTGGCAGCTGTGGAGTGATTACATGCCCTGCAGCTCTCTCCCAAGGCTACAGAGAGGGAGCGTGGGCATTCCTCTTTGGGCTACTCATGAGGAGTTTCAACAAACTCTTCAGTCCCGCGACCTTGTCCTTTCATACTCAGGCAACAATGTTAACAGTTTGAGCAGAGTAAGCAGAATTCGCAAGAATTGCAAGCTGCAAATTAGTTTTAGACTGAAAGCAATGAGCAGTGGTTAACAAGCAAAATGGCGATTCTTGCTATGTTTAAAATGGCCGCTTGTTGGTCAAGCATAGCAGTTTATATTTCTATAATTTGGTGCATAAGACGGTTGGCCTACGGCCATCAAGTTACATCTGTCACTCAAATTAAGGGTATTCATTTTTTCAGATTGACAATGGGTTCAGTGAATGATTGGAAATGAGATGATAAGCCTGCTTTGTTCTCCTGCATTAGCCTAAGTGGATAGTTGTATTGCTCTGCATAGTTGAAAAGGTGGCACTTTTAATGGGAACATTTGCTTTGAGGTTCTGTAATAAAAGTAACAGATTCAGACCAAAAGATGATAATTTTCTGGAGGCCTATACATTTGATTTACTTTTAAAATATTTACAGTGCTTTTCAAAAATTCTTCTCTCCCAATGAGTGTCCAAAGGTGGATGTTACTCTTAGGTAAAGTTCTGGTCATTTTGAAATCTGCACAATATTGAACAAAAGTGTTATTCAAACAAATACAAAGGAACAACAGCTTTTCAACATATTTACACTATATTGTGCACCATGTTTTCTATAAACCTTGCAAAATATTCAGACAGATGTCGGAGAAATTAATACACCGCTATATTAGAGGAAACAAATACAGTGATGTCTTATTTTGCCTCTATTTTTCAGATACAGTGGGGAAGCCTCAATTCAAATTGAAAAATTCTGTAACACATGCCATTTTACATTGGATTGATTTGATTGATGTCTACGTTTGGTCATATAATATATGTGCAATTGCAAGTTCATCTTCGCCTTACTAGATTCTGTTGTAAAATTGTAATTTGGGCATACTGAGAGATTGTTTCATACTTACGAAGCCCCAATATCTAATGTAAGTGTCATTTGTGGGGTATGTGACATTTATTAATTGTGATAATTATATTTTTTGATATGGTATGTCTTTGTAGAATAAAACAGATGGAATGTTGTATACAGATGAAAGTCTTATTATTATAGTATGTGGAGTGATTGAGAGTTGGATGACAGTTTGGTATGATGATCCCACGAAGAAACATGATGTCTCATTAATATGAATAATGAATTGTTAGCCCCTTTACCCGTAGAGTCTTGTGTACTTTTTTATATAGACAAAACTGTTTCGAGATTGTAAGTGCATAGTGTGATGTTATTTCACTCTTTTGGTGTATGCTTTTTAACTGATATTCTAAGGCCCAGTGTGGCCACAAAAACATATTAAGAAACTTAAAACGTCCTCATTACTACATACATCATTCAAATTGTGATGGCCCAGATGAGGTATCAAATTTTTAGGCTGTCAGAGGTTGAAATTAGAAAAAATAGCAGGGACAAAGATGACTCCTGAGGCATGCCATAATTCCAAATTGGATTAAAAGCTAAAATGCAATATGGTACAGCTTCTACCTGACAAAAGGATTTTTTTTAAATACCAGAGCAATTTCTGGATAGCATTTTACATTTTAATAAAGTCGTTGTGGGAGAATGTCCTGATAGACTATGTCAAATGAAGTGGATAGTCTGATACATCTGACTGCTGATGCACCGTTTGCATCAGCAACATACCTTAGCTTGTCCATGGCATTGTTCAACACAGTTTCAGACTCAGAGCCAGATCTAAACACTGCTTGATTTTCATTTAGTAGATTGTGTGATTCAATTTGTTATTTAATTGTGATACAAGCTACTGTTCCACCCTCTTTGCTAGATATAGGAGGTTGGAAATACATGCATACTTGCTTCGTTCCTCAAGATCAGCATAAGGATTTTTTATCAGAGCTGTTAACTTTGCTTTTATTGAATTGTGTGGCACCCTTAGCTCACCTACAGATTTATTAGCACACCATTTCATCAGGTACCATGTCTGATTCCTTATGAGATCTTTAAAGATTTAAACAGGCAGAGAATCATCTGGGAACCATTAACAGGGCCCGGGTTTTATTTGTGTTTATTTTATTTTATTTATATACAGGCGGAGCAATGCTCCTTTGATCACAAAAGAATGTAGAATAGATAAAAAATCAGATTTGATGGGAAGCGGTAAGCTCCTTACAATGGAGTGAGTATGAGGGACATTCTGACCAGGTTGTGGAGGGGAGTAAATGGAACAGTCACTGGGGAATGGAACAGTCATTATCATGGGATAGCAGCTGTTCACTTTAAAGAGGATGTCAACACAGTTGTATCTATTATCCTCCACACACCAGAACATGCCAGCTTTCATTTGTGCCCATTCTTTGGATTTGGTATTCAACTCAAGAGAAAATAACTCAATCATTATTTCCCCCACAGGAGGAAGCTGTAGTCTATAAGCATTTCCATGAAGCAGTATATTTAGGCCAGCAACCGTTACCGCTATGTAAAATGTCTTTTGCCTGTCAGCATTGCACCAAGTATATAATCTATTACAATTATACTAGCAGAAGTACCTGTTCTCCTAATGGGTTCTGTAGACAGACATGATAACCCTCTCATCAATTGTTCAAAATTAATGATCCTGTAGGTGACTGTTCCACCTCACCCTGGCATGGAGTAGTTTTTTGCGGTGCAATGCGGTGCAAATATCTCAGAAACCTTGCAATCTAGGGACTTGAAACGTGGTTTCTGAGGTCCAATAGGTACCTCAGGTTTTATTCCTCATGTCGGGACCAGTTGAAAAACAAAATCTTTTGTTTCCTTTCCAGTGAACATGGTTTATGACTTCATCAGCAGGCACGGTCTTGCAAAAATCCTCTGTAAAAGTAATTTTACCCGATGTGGCAAACATTTTTTGATTCCCTTCCCAGTGAACATAGTTTATGGCATCGTAAAGCTTGTTTAGCAACAAGACTTTTTGTTTCCCTTACTGGTGAGTCTGGCTTACGTCTTCGTTGGCAGGCACCATCTTGCAAATGTCACATAGCCAGTAATGTCCCGAGGGTTCTAACAGGTAACGGTGCAAAATCTGCTGCAGATTGGTGAAAAGGTGTGGAATTGTTTAAGGAGCAAATCTTTGCCAAGCCACAAACCCACCAACAAATTTTGACTTGTGCTAAAATCCAGGCAACAAGGTGTCCAAATGTCATGTAGCCAGTATTGTCCGGAGTCGTCCTTACAGGTAACTATGCAAACTTTTGTGCAGAATGGTGAAATGGTGTTGAATTGTATAAGGAACAATGCTTTACCAAGCCACAAACCACCAAACCCACAAATCGTGCCACAAACCTAAGACAAATTTTGACTTTCATATATGTAGATTATGCCCAACATAGAGCTTAAAATCACAATTCGAAATCTGTTGTCAATCGAAGAATAATAACTGTCATATTTGCTCCAAGCTAACGAACAATGGTTTTTATGATGGCACCAGGTCACAGTAACAGGCCTTTGATAATTCATCAAAGCAGAGAAAGTATGTCTAAAATACTGAGTAATGAAACACCTCATCTTTTTCCCATCATGTGCACTATGAAGAATCTGGGTATGGCCTAAAGTCCCCTCCTTATGAATTATGTCCCTTATTCAAGATACACTCTTCACCTGGCAATGGTTATGTGATGCTGGTACCTGGGAACATGTGAATGAAAGAGAGGAGTGTATATAATAGGAAGGAATCTGTACATACTAACTGCCAGGGACTGCATTACTTTATCAGGTACATATCCCTAGTGTTTGTGCAAAGGGTTCCTAAAAGGATTCTTATTTACTATGCATTCACACAACTATTGTCAGTGTGCATCTTGATGAACCGATAGATTTTCAGTTGATCCACCCATGGCCTACATTTGAAGGAAAACCAGAGCCACACCATGAGGGGATGGGTTGCTCCTCAGAGGTCACCTCGGTCTACTTTTCCCCAGCCAAAAAGGCACCTGTTAAAGTAGACCCAAAATCCAAGATAGGCCCAGAGGAATCAGAGGCAATCCAATACAAGCCAGATTCAATGATGGAATAGCCAAAGTGCAGGTACAAACCAAATTTATTCACATCAAAACAAAGCCAGGACAGCATACAAGCATTGAAATATCGTTGCTCTCGACATGCTTATCAAAAACAATTGTTTAAGTACTACAAACCCATCTTCACTGATGTCATAACATAATATCAGTTTACAAAACCGGTGGGGAATAGGGATAGGTTAGTGGGTTTGGCTACATATACATTCCACAAGGTTTAAGAATTTTAATGGGTTACAAGTATCTGATGGCTCCACCTGGAGGCACTGCTATATTGATAAAGGTTAAACTACATCATCTTCACGGCAAGGGGTTGGTTGGTATACTACTTGATGGGCGGCATGTCTCTAAGAATTTTGATAGGTTGGCACATTGCTAACCAACCTTGCACACTTGACAGGGATTTTTGTATTTGCATTTTGTTTATTTGTATAGCGCACCTGTCCCATAGGCATCTGGGTGCATATCTTAGGTTACAGTGACATAATAACAAAAAAACAGCATATCTTAGGTTACAGTAAGCATAACATACAACAGGCGCTGTGGCAATATAGAAAAAGCACATACAGACAAATTACTTACAGGATATTTACAATGTATTTACATGCAGATTACTGGTCGGCAAGGCAGTGACAATGGTAGGACATCAGGATATGAGCCAGACATAGAATAGGTAGAGAGAGGCCCATGGAACATTATTCCTTCAATTAAAAGTTATCATCCCTTATTCTCAGACCATGAGACCGGGCAATCCCTTTGTACTTATGTGGCATCCCATGTGTACCTGTGTGGTTAGGGAGTACGGCAGGTGTCCTATCTTGCTTCTAATGAAGGGCCAATGTTCTCCAATTAGGGGTCACGTGCAATGGCACTGTTTTTGGAAAAGATTTACCTCCTATTTATTGAGGTCTTAGCTAATATTAATGTGTGCCTTGTTTTCTATTTCCACTGGGGACACGCTTCAGTTATCCTTTGTGGAGTCTTTTGGGTTACTGTTTTAATGCACTAGACCATCAAAAGGTTGTGTGTGCGCCTCCGAAACCTTTTATTAACCTGGGAGTATACTGCTTGCGTCCTGGGAATTGCTATCTCGTGCCTCTATTCTGTCGTTTCCGATCCTCTCTAATGTTAACCTTGGCACTAGTTGCCAGCAACTTTCTGAGCTTTCTGTGGACTCAGTTATTTGAGTTTTCCTGAGACTTTGAGACCTATGCTCATTCAAAGGCATGCTGCAGCTTCCATTTTTAATAAGATGGCTGCCCCATGACACTCTTGCTTCTGTGTTAGCGAGCTACATTTGCATGTCGTTCATGTTGCATTCACCTTATACATTGGTCATGTTAGTGTTCTTCATGTCTATATGCATATATTACCTATTGTACATGTTCTACATGTGGAGTGTATGTTTGCTTTGTGTGTAATGCATGCACTTTTACTGTTACAACTTTAGTTTGAATGCTTCTTCAGCTCACATTGTCCCCAAGCCCTGCTGTACCTGTGGGCTATAAAGGTGTAATGGCTGTCTCAATAAGTAACACCTCTCACCTTTGCAGTATCGATGTGGGGGAGGGGGCAGGAGCTATGGATGACCAATTAATCTGCCTCCCAGCACCCCTCAGACAGCAAACTGTCTGCCACCTGAACTGTGGAAGACCTTCAGTGCACACTGCATTGACTACTTTCTTGTGCACATGGTTTGGTAATATCACTAGTTTCATAGCCAAATGACATGGGGTATGCTCCATGCAATTGATATAATGACCCTTCGTAATGTTTGCTTGCAGCAACAGCTAGCACACCATTGTCACTATGAAAAAAGGCTTGCAGTAAACTCTGTATTACCAAACAGCGGCCCCTGCAGTGTAATGACACCAGGGGCCATACTGCAGAAACTTTGCATTGGTGCAAGTGCAATTAGCAGAAATTGCCCTAGTGCAAAAATAGTATTATTGTAGGGCATTTTTGCACTAGGACCCTTCCGCCCCAGAACTAGGACTAGGGGAAACATTTCCCAAATGCAAAAAAGCAGTGAAAGAATACATATGTTGCCCTAAGGCAGATCTGGATTTAGCATGAATACACATGAACTGATGCATGTCTGTGTAGTATGGCCAAATGTGTCATATGCACATAGTCCATAATGTAGTTGCTGCGCCATGCAATGATGCTCCAATAACAGAGAACACAGAGCAGAGGTCCTATCGATAAACAGAATTCAACCTTAAAGTTCATCCCTGTTACACCGCCAGCCAACTGTAGACTCCCTAATAACTTAATGCAGGCTGTACGTTTTAGGGTATTTGCATGCCTCCGAAAGTCCATGTTTGACAAACTTAATTATTTAATTTGGTAAAATACTATGTGGTAATCCCCATGTCTTATAAATTTAACAGGGGACCAATAAGCTTGTATTTAAGAGCAAACAACTGAGACACTAGAAAGACACACTTCAAATGCAAACTTGCAGCGAAGTATAAAATTGTTGATAAACATAACCGATGGACCACAACACAAGATCTGAGATTCAGAGCGTCCACGAGTTGTCGACATTCTCTTATCAGTCATGGCCTAACTCAGGTATTTGTAGTTTATTTTGTCTGTACACTGAACCATGACTGGGATCCATGTGAGGTCAGGTGAACCATAAAGGAAAATAATATTGTTATTTACAGCCAATACTGCTCATTGTCTGCGGCCTGGTTGCAAAGGCATGCTCTGCTCAAAAAATCAGCAACGTGAGGATTTCGCAAACCGCCGGCTCGCTCTCCATTAATTCGTTCCATTAAACAGAACATGTACTGCGTTCTCGAATGCTGCCGTGGTTCTAATCCGCAGAACAAATTTGACCCATTTGCGCCGTGTTCCACAAAATAAAAAAGTTTCATTGTTTGCTGGCTCAGGAGAAACTGCATGCAGAATTATTAAGGCCAATTTTCTTGTCGAAAATTGCTCCTGTTGAATCGTTGTGATACAGACTTCTCTGTTCTGCCTCTTTACATACGAATGAGCGACAAATGGTCAAATCAACAGCAGGGTAATAATTTAGAATTGACAAAACACCACGAGAGCCTATTTCAAATTTGCATAGATTTTGTTTAAAAAGTGCATTTCACTGCAGGTTGTTTTGATTTTAAAACCACATGACATTCAGACATTAACAAGTAAAAAGGACTTAATAAGAGCCGCAGGTTTCCAAAAGGGCTGGACTTGCTGCAAAGTGGTTCAATTATCTACTCGGCCTACAGAACGCCACTATATAAAGCAGGGTTAAAAGAAAGCAAGATCACACGCAGTGTGCATACATTGTTTGGAGTGGAGAGCTGCGTCATACTATTCAATGTCCTTTTGATTTTTTTTGTTTATGAAATAGCAGAATGTTTATTTCTGTTGAGACATTTTTAGCAACATTTAGAAAACCCATGTTCCTAACCACTGCTTAAGTGTATGTTTCATCTCCACGATTCCAAATAAAAGCGAATGAAATAAATAATATACTCGATTGCTTCAAAAACAAAATATTAAAGCATACATTATTTCAAGTCAATTTGTAAATGAAAAGTGAACATTTGTGGGGGCTGGGCTTGTGGCAAAGCGTTGTTCCACACTGTTTCACCCATTTGTACCAAATGTTTTCATAGTTACCTGTTAGGACCCTCTGAACAATACTGGCTACATGACATTTGAACACCTCACCCTGTTCCCTGGATTTGAGCACAAGGCAAAATGTGTGGGTTTGTGGCTTGATGAAGGAATGGTCCTTATAGAATTCCATACTGTTTCGCCAATCTGCACCAAATTTGGCACAGTTACCTGTAAGTACCATCCAGACATTACTGGTTAAATGACATGTGGACACCCCACCCCTTTCCCCAGATTCCAGCAAAACTCTAAATTTGGTTATGGGTTTGTGGCTTGGCGAATCATTGTTCCTTATACAATTTCACACTAATCTGCACCACATGTTGTATATGGTTACCTTTTAGGACCCTCTGCATATGGCTGGCTACATATCATTTGGAAACCCCACCCATTCTCCCGGATTTCAGCATCTCCATACATGAGACAGTTGCCTGAAATTGGCGAAACAATGTGGTCGTAAAAAGAAACCTGCTTCAAGGCCCTAAAATGCACAGTATACAAGATATTTGCACTGCAATAGATTGCAACAAACTGCACCACGCCATGGTGAGGCAACAGGTGGGGCAACAGGTGTGGTCTCGCTTCCCCCAACTCCTGCTCCTGGGTATGTAAACCAGCAACACATGCCCATTCTCAGTGCAGTTTGATTCAGAGTGCAACACGTATCAAGTGATAAGAGAATCAGAACAGCGACCTATATGATCATTGATTTTCAACAATTGGTTTGATTGTTGTCATGTCTGTCCACAGAACCCGTTTCGGAGAGCGGGTACTTTTGGCAAGTATGCAATAAACTATATTTGTTTCTTATTTTTTTATTAATTTATTTCACAGATCTCTTTGTTAAAAAAAACAAAAAACGATCCTCTCTGGTTCTACAAATTAGTGTTCTTATGTAGTGCTTCATGCTGAATTCCTGCTTCTAAACACTCTACGGCTTGATGTTGTAAATACCAAATGTAATGGTACTCAACATATTGACCCTGTAATTAGGCTGGGCTTAATTTGCCCTGTCATGGAATTCAAGCTTGTGAATTGACGACTTGATCCCATTTTTGAGGGAAACAGCTAACTTGTGAGCTATCCTCCCGCACATCTGGTGTATATTTTACACGTGGCAGTTGTATCAATTTACTTGTAACATTTTTATACCAAAACCTACTCTTCCTCATCACAATCCTCACAAATTTCTGAGTGAGCACGTATCATGGAGATTAAAGCCACCTCTTACTGAATGTTTTTTTTTCAAATCGTAGCTTTACATCCTGATCTAATATGTATATGCATGCTTTCGTCTTTCAGTGGCCAGATTAGCTGAACGCCACTTATTGAAAAGTCGGAGGGGAAAGCAAGAACTGTGATGAGAAAGAGGGTTACCGATCTTAAATGAATTACAGGCACACCTTGATGGGCTTCCTTAACAAATTCCTCTCGTACATGTCCCAAAGTCACACTTATATCACAAATAGTAAGGAGTCAAGCATTGAATCGATGCAACACAGAGAAATATATTGTTTAACAGTCAAGAAAATAGAGAAGAATAATCAGGAAACAAAATAATCATTTATGTTATTTAAAACCACCAATTAAATGAATTAATATTTTGTGTGTGGTCTCTGACCAGTACACAGTCACTGACCTTAGTACAAGAATGTAAGTCCAAACTAAACTATCTAGTTGATCTGCCACTGAAAGCACGAGTCAACTAAAACTACGAATGATATCTCTGTCTCTGCCCTTCTGAAATCTAGTTCACAGATGAGAGTGGCAGAGCCATGACCAGAAAGCAAGCCAGGTTACATCCTTTTGTTCCTCGTGTGGTCTCCCAACAGCTTCCTAAATGTTGCTGAGATTTGTAGGGAATGGACCAGAGGGTGGAACTCTTCTCCCCAACTTCACAATGCCAACAAGTTCCGACTGTGCGAGTGGAATTAGGTTGGAGAAAGAAGTCTGCGCCTGTGCAGCAGAGCGTGCTTGAACCTTTGCCTCCCCATGACGAGTTGAAGCCATCTTGCTGGGAGTCCCTGCATCGAGGCATGGGGTTGTGTGCCTGCTTTGAATGTTTATCAGGAGCTGCTTCCCTCTTTGATGGTGAGGGGAGGTCATTTGGAGTTCATCCCCATAGAGGGCTTCCACGCAACACCTGGATATATGAAGATCTACCTCAAGCATTGTGACAATTCCAGGTATCTGAAGCATGCATTGGAATGAGATTGAAAGTAGTGTGACATTTGGTGCTGCATTTGGCATATGGGGACAGAACCTGAACATTAACGGTTGTAGCAAACATCTGAGGAGTGTAACAGATAGATAAGGCATTACATGACAGTGGATGACACTACTGAGGCTGCACTTGGCACACAATGGTGACTCCTGACTATGTGAGGATATACTTTACATATTATGACAACTCTTGACATGTGAGGCGTAACTGCCATAAGGTGTCAGTGACAATGCATAACAGACTTGTAGAGGAGCAGGTGGATGACTCTTCTCTAATTTCCACCTCTTCACCACCATCCTATTGGAGTAGCAGTCAAAGAGCTACAATTGGGAATTCATGCACAAGCTTATGTAACATGTCCACACCGCTTCGATTGTACGAAAGACAATATGCACTCAGACAGCCATTCAAAGATACCCTCAGGTTGAGGCAATGGAAGGAAGGTATCAAGAAGAATGTCCATTGCCGAAGTGCCGGAATGCGGCTGTGGGAATCATGCACAAACTCTGAAGAAAAGGTTGACAACAGTAATATGATGTCATGAAGAAGATATATAATTCTAAGCTGAAACAATATGAAAAAAACTTAAGACTGAGAATGCAACAGAAGCATTAAGAGAAACATGCACCAAAAGATGAAGTTATCGTGAGAGCAAAAAGATGAAGTAACTTGTTGACCAATAACTTTAAAAACACTGTAATGTAAGGTAGATAACGCATATAGAATCTTGCTAAAAAAGAGGTATCTATGCAACATTTAGGACGACCACTGGGGGAAAACAGACGATGGCCCGCGTTAAAGAATCAACCAAGCTACCTCAAAATGCGAACTAAAGATTGCAAATTAAAAAAGTTATGAAGAAGCTGCTTTCATGTGTAGAATAAGGGAGTATGTCAGCCTGAAGTAAACAAAGCTATTTCGAGGCATGGGTTCAAATCACAAAGGGAGTCGAACAAACAGATCATGTGTGCAAGACATATTTCTGCTAAGATTAGGAGAACAAGGACATTTGTGGATGCCAAGTATTGGACAACCATGAAAGCAAAGGTCTGTGTAAGGTGGAGTGAGCAAGTCTCTAAAGGCCAGAGAAGGTAATGGCACCCTGTTCAATAAAATCAAATAGCAGTAATTGGAAGGCTGAAATTGACAAAATTGTGTTCTCCTAACACATGATGAAGAACTCAAAAGAAGGGCTATACATTAGAGCTTTGAGTTAAGGAAGTGGTGTGCTCACACTCCCTCATATGCCCCAGAACAGTGAGCAGACTACATGGTCAACTACAAACGATAGACCTTGGATAAGGATCTGGTCAATGACATATGATGGACTAATTGGAAAAACAGAGAACAAATTGATGTAGCTTGAACACCTAGGTTTCGTTCTGTTCACGTGATGCTAAAACGAGCCGAAAGTCCAAGGTTAGATAGGGTTGCCTACCAATCAAAAGGCCTGCCAAGCACGTCCATATATAATATTGTAGTTACTAGTCTGCTGCAAGGCAGGAAGCTAGATGAGAAACATCCAGCTAATCAGTCGCTCATAAACTGTACCGCAAGAGGGGTTACTGTGGATATTACTTAGCCATATGGAGAAGTAATTCTATCAAAAAATGAAAGTTCTTAGTGCTAATATGTTCATTCAAAAATTAAAAGATGAAATCCATGAGGTGATTTGATCACAATTCTTCAAAAACTTGATAATTTATTCTCAGATCAGAGGCCAGCATTAGCTTGAATTCATAAAGGGTTAAATTGCCAATGATTTTCGGATTTTCATTACCCCTTCATCAGGGCCTACTCCTAAATTTGATATATCATAAACACTAGTTACATTTTCAGCAATATGTATATAATTCCAATATAAAAATGAAAAAATGAAATACAATTGCATGCTACAAAGGTCCATGTACCATAACGGTGCCCCAAGGAAACAATAATAAGAAAAAGAAAGAGAAGAACGGGATATGTAATAGCAAGTCCTAAAACTGTTGAAAACAACCTTGTATTGTTAGTACATTTCCACTTTACCTCAATTCTGAATTAATGGCGTGTCAATGCCCAGCTTGTGTTTAAAGTTGCACTGCAAAAGAACAGATTAAAGGTGTATGACCATTCTAGTCACCTGTCCTGGTGCTATGTTGGTCCTGAAATGTTTACACAGCGCATGAATCGCTTACCTACATGCTTAACGTAGTGTTAGGATTACTGTAAACGTTGCACTGCCATGCGCATTCAACTGTGAGTGTTCGAAGCTGTTCACCAGGCGAGTCTCAGGCGAGTAATAAAATAAAGCCAATGTGAATGCACTGCTATCCATACTCATGTTTAGAAAATATAAGCTCCAAATCGAGCCTCCTTACCCGCTGCCGCTACTCTGCCTGTGGAGAGTAGAGTAAATGCATGCACGGGCATGTTAGTGTGATAGAAGAATGGTTGCTAAGGAACTCAGACGCCGAGTTTCTTAGCAAACTGGCTTTGGAAAAAAACACAATACAGCTCTAAATGGCTTGATTTTGAAAGCAATCTTGAGGCAAGTATGGAACAAAATAAATGGGTCTGTTTTTGTGGCAATGATAGATCTATCCGCCTCCTTTGATGCAGTAGATCGCAACCTGCTATGGACAAAGTTGCAAGGTTGGGGTATTCCATCTGGGCTTCTCCTATTGATTTTTGCAATACACACAAACATAAACATTAGGATCCAGCTAGATTGTGCAGGCATCCTGTCTCAAAAATTGGAACAGTAAAAGGGGTCAGGCAGGGTTGTGTCTTGGCAACATGTTTATTTAACCCCTATCTGTGTGACATCGATCTTATTAAGGTCGCGTTGGTGACCCCGAGAGTGGATACGTTGAAGGTTACCTAGCTCACTTATGCGGATGACTTCCTTATTTATGAAACTACCCCCATGGGATTACAGCGATTGTTAAAAGCTTTTACACATTTTGCGACAACTCATGGTCTAAAAGTTAATTCAGTGAAGACCAAAGTCATGCCCTGTGTAACAAAAAACAAAAAATGCAGTAAGGGATTCGAATGGTATTTCGAATATGAAGAGTTGGAGCAAGTGGTAAAGTTCACATATTTGGGATTTCCAATTTCCGTTCTTGAATCCAAGTTGGTAGTGAAAGACGGGTTACTATCTCGTGGAACTGCTATGGGTAACCAGCTATTATGAGTGGATTACAAACATGAAAAGTTTTCTATGATCCCGACCATTACATTTTATTAAGGGATGATAATTCCAAAGTTTTTATATGGTATAGAGATACTACCGAGTTGGGTGCTGGATTTTCTTCCTCAGGTTGAGGCTAATCTGTGGAGACGCGTTTTGCACGCACCTAACAGTGTCCCACTTGTGATGATGAGATATGATTTGGGTCTTTACTTGTTAAAAAGTAGAGCGCACTGGAAGCACTTGGCACTTTACAATAAAATCATGACTTGGAATCAGTCTCCTGTCTGTATACAGATCTAAAGGATATAATCGATAAAAAGGGTGACAGATATCTTGGTGCCTTTTCAGAGGGTTGTCTTCAAATACTCGTGGAGTTTGGTCTATCTTTTATGGATTTAATAGAAAATCCAGATAATGTCCAAAGAATGCTCTATAGACATGACTGGGCAACTACAACTGATACCATGCACTCCTTTGACCCCCGAGGCACTTGAAATGTGATCATAAAGCTGCCAAGATTATTGCACCTTTTCTGACTATCTATCCCCATCCGTAGTTCCAGCGAAATTGTATTCGCTTTCGATGGGATTTATGCTGCTTCATCCTTTCCCGTGATCAGGATGGAAACACGTGTGCATCACTGGGAATCCCAAAATAACCTGATGTATGGATTGTACAGTAAGCAGACCGGACAGTCTCTCTGCATTCTCTGGACTACAAACCCTATGGTCCCCCATCATTGTTTATGTTGACTAGGCATGATGGGAGCTGCAGTAACAAATAATCTGGCGAGCCACAGGTTGCAGATTCCTAATGCTAGTGGATTGACAAGAACACCCTTCCTAGGGTGTGTGTTTGATGATTAAAGTTATTCTGTCTCATTCTACGAAAGCTGCAGCTTGATAAAACAGGCTTATTGTGATGTACGCATTCATAAAACAGTCAATCGGAGCCACATGCAGATCTTGTTTTTCAACACAACAGACACCACATGTTCCAGCGCACAGCTTGCTATAATCTCTGAATTGGTGTTATTCAATTTACAGTGTCGCATTGTGTGCAATTTACATGGGAATAAAGAGTGGTTTATAAAAAAAATACTGTAGTCCATAATGTATTCATTTTAATGTTGTAATGTAATGTGTGTACATGAAAAGTATGTGCAGACCCCCACCCCATGCCTATCTCTGACCACAGATGGTGGGTAGGAACAGCTTCCAGATACCTGTTAGGGAGTTGATTGGCAACCGTAGCAACTTCATTATATTTGTGATCAGAATAACATTCCCTTTTATGGGATACCGTAGGGCACCAACGTGAAGGCGCTCATCTGATAGATGCCAGTGCCAAAGATGAAGGGCAACATCTATGGTAACTCTCCCTCAATAATTTAGTAACATGGGTTCAATTACATTGACATCAATAACATTGATACCAGGGCAGCGGCTTGAAGTCAGATGAGAATGTGCCCCTTTATGGTAAGAGCAGCCAGGGGCAGAGAGGCGAGAACATTCAAGTGTGGCACACATGGGTGGCAGGGGCAGGAATGCCTGTGTGGTGGCTCAACAGCCAAGCTGGAATTACGTACAAGGAGAGAGCTGAATGGTTTGCCAGCAGAGGGACGAGAGGGGTGTACACTGTACTGTGACATGGAGCACCGGAAAAATGCTGAAGTTACTGTAAAGGCACTGTAATGTATATTTAAAACATTGGCTGAGACACACTGCACCATGTTCCAGTGGAGTAACTGAAAAAGTTGGAGAGTGGGGGGGGGGGGGCACGACATCTAAATGAAAGGGGCCCCTGCCAAATGAGTGGGAAAAAAGGGTGTGCCACAAAAGTTGGGGGAGTCAAATACCGTTGACCTCCCTTCCCAAAATTACGACCGTTTAATTTTCCATTCCCTTTGTCTCAGGTACTGTCATCTGGTTTGTGGCCAGGACCAGACCATGTAGCTGGAGTCCTCACTGCCCAGGCACAAAATGTTGCCGGAGCTGAGATTTAGTTTCTATTGTAACTGCATGAATGGAAACAGAAACAGACACACTTCCATCAGCAATGAGCCTTGTATGCTGCGTTATGGTGCAATGTGGTTGTCACTGTTTATGTGAGTGTATAGGTGATGTGTCAGGATGGGTTGCTGTTTTTCTGCACTCTGCAAGGCTTCAGCATAAATCTGTTGGTTATGAACTGGTGAGAGCATTGGCGGCTGATTGCAAGAAGCCAGCAGATCTGAGTTCAACTCACAGCTCGGCTAACACCTTTTGGAAATAGCATTTCTAATTTGTTTTGGTGCTTTTGCCATCGTCAAACAAATATAAAATACACAAACTATTAAAATAAGCATAATACCATTAATTAAGTTACCTAAGACAGGACAGTTTAATTCCTAGCCTTTCTCACAGTACCTTTGCATTTTTAGCTTCATGGCTGCTTTGGCAGCTGTTGATTGGGGACACACCATTCACATGGCGAGTGGTTGTTACCAGTGTTCCCTCTAAGCTGTGCTCATGTGCGCTTGCCCAACTTCCTTCTGGCTGCCGCTCAGAAGATTTTTATCAGCGAACACAGACAATTCTCACCTATTCATTTTATTTTATAAGGCACAAGTCACAGCAATTACTTCAAATGTTCTTTCTCTTAAAATAAGCAACTTGATATTCTGCCCATTTGCATTACGCTACTATGCAAGAGTGACCGTGAACACCCAAAAAACCTAGCAGCAAAATACACACATAAGAGGTTAAAAACTAATATGAAAAACTGGCTTCATGAACAGAAGAATCTAACCAAGATATTCCTGCAAACATAAACAGAATAATGTTTCCTCCCCACCTATGACTCCTAAGCTTGTTACTGCCACACTTTTACCTTATGACTCTAACTGCTGCCCCAGAACACATTAAGATGGTACCTGACAACCTTGACTCTTCCTCTCTTGGCTCTGCGAAAGATTAGCAGATGTGTACCTACATCCACTTGTTTTATGTATGTTTGTAATATGAATAATATGACTAACATTCATATGCCAGAGTTTCTGTTACTCATTGTGCCTTACCAAACGCATCACCCACACAATACACTCAAGCTACCTGTTCAAATATCGGATACTGACTGTAAGTAAGCAGGCTACATATTTCACGCAAGTGTTTTGAAGTGGCCCCTTGCAAGTTAACACATTATAAAACTGAAATATTAATTTGCCCTGTACGGATTTTGAGAAGACAAATGTGATGCTCTGTGTCTCCTACTGTTGCATTATTAACATTACCTTATACGTGGAGAGCAACAGTGCAATATAATTTACTTTGCCTACAAAGGATAATGGGTATGGACTATGCCTGGGATTTCTCGTCCATAGGATCAGGGCACCAGATATTCAGACAAGAGAATGCTTTTCACACAGTCTGCCTCGTTTCCAGGTGTACAGACTTCCTTTGGGCATAGGCCTTCACACATTTTATGGTAACTCGCTGTTATACAAAAAAGGTTTCACTGAGCACTGTCTAATCCTACACAATGATATAAGGGTGGAGTATGTTGCACACAATCTCTTATGCGCTGCAAAAGAATTGCGTACATGCAGAGTCATGACATTCTTAAAATGCACATAATATGTTGAGTCATTAAATACGCCTTGCTTGCAAAGTATTGTGGGTCTGCAAATATCCCAGTGAGTGTTTACTGCTACAGTCCCTCACTTTTTACAGTGCTTTATCAACTAGTATCGGAGCTCTTTGCAGCTCTTCGCTGCTCGTCTGTCGTCTGCCCAATGCCCTTGCAGCATTTACAAGGTAAGAAGCACTATTCTAACAAGCTTCTTTCTGAACCATGTCTCGCCTTAAGACTCCTCAGGCTGCGCACCCGTACTCAAGAAGCAGCCCGTATCTCGCATCCCACCCCCACGAGCACCCGTAATACACGGCTATGCTCGCGTACTGCAAAATCTCCTACATGTACTGATAAGGTCAGACTCCAGCGCACAACCTTGAAGGCTGTATCCTCCAACGATATTACAATTACAGTAACCAACAAAGTACATTGCCCACATCGCAACTGTCATACCCACATTACAAATACTATTAATCCTGCGCCCACCACCACCCCCAGTGTAAAATCTGTGTTGTGCAAATCTTCTACCACCATTTTGAATTCTATTGTGCCAAATGCTTTGCCACCTGTGTCCACCACCCATGAAAATGCGCCCCCCAGTGTAAAATCTGTGTTGTGCAAATCTTCTACCACCATTTTGAATTCTATTGTGCCAAATGCTTTGCCACCTGTGTCCACCACCCATGAAAATGCGCCCCCCAGTGTAAAATCTGTGTTGTGCAAATCTTCTACCACCATTTTGAATTCTATTGTGCCAAATGCTTTGCCACCTGTGTCCACCACCCATGAAAATGCGCCCCCCAGTGTAAAATCTGTGTTGTGCAAATCTTCTACCACCATTTTGAATTCTATTATGCCAAATGCTTTGCCACCTGTGTCCACCACCCATGAAAATGCGCCCCCAGTGTAAAATCTGTGTTGTGCAAATCTTCTACCACCATTTTGAATTCTATTGTGCCAAATGCTTTGCCACCTGTGTCCACCACCCATGAAAATGCGCCCCCCAGTGTAAAATCTGTGTTGTGCAAATCTTCTACCACCATTTTGAATTCTATTGTGCCAAAGGCTTTGCCACCTGTGTCCACCACCCATGAAAATGTGCCCCCAGTGTAAAATCTGTGTTGTGCAAATCTTCTACCACCATTTTGAATTCTATTGTGCCAAATGCTTTGCCACCTGTGTCCACCACCCATGAAAATGTGCCCCCCAGTGTAAAATCTGTGTTGTGCAAATCTTCTACCACCATTTTGAATTCTATTGTGCCAAATGCTTTGCCACCTGTGTCCACCACCCATGAAAATGCGCCCCCAGTGTAAAATTTGTGTTGTGCAAATCTTCTACCACCATTTTGAATTCTATTGTGCCAAATGCTTTGCCACCTGTGTCCACCACCCATGAAAATGCGCCCCCCAGTGTAAAATCTGTGTTATGCAAATCTTCTACCACCATTTTGAACTCTATTGTGCCAAATGCTTTGCCACCTGTGTCCACCACCCATAAAAATGAATCGCTCCCTGTAAGACTTGTGATGGGCACCGCCCACAACACGCTCGATGCACCTAGCCCCTCCATACCACCACCTCTCATCACTAGCTCCCCCACAGCCACTGCTGAACCCCACCTGAAATGCGCTATGATTAACGCTAGATCCTTCAATGCCCATGCCCTAGACATCCACAACCTCCTAACCTCCCAAGACCTAGATCTCCTTATGATCTCAGAAACTTGGCTACATGAGGCCTCTGGCCCAGCGCTCTCACTCGCCCTACCTCTTGGCTATTCCATTACTAGACAAGACCGCCTCTCCAAAGGTGGAGGTGTAGCAATTATTGCCAAAGACTACCTCTCTGTCAGAAAGGTAGAGAAATCCCTAAACAACAACTGCGACTATCTCCAAGTCAAAATAACCCTCTCCCCCCACTGCACAATTACTGTGCACACCGTATACCGCCCACCAGGCCCAACAGGAGACTTTCAAGCCTCTCTCATCCACCTCCTCTCGGACAACCTCAAAAAGCAGTCTAAAGCCATTCTCCTGGGGGATGTCAACCTAGGGCTCCGGGATAGTAAGGACGTAGCAGCAAAATCCCTCGACTCTGCCCTTAAGGCGCTAGGATACAAGAACACCATATTCAGCCCTACTCACACCCAAGGCAGAACGCTGGACTGGATAGCACAACACAACTGTCCACTCACCATCACTGGAAACACTCCCACCCCATGGTCGGACCACCACACTATCACCTTCAGCATCCCCACCACTAGTTCCCCTGCTACCCCTTCACCCCAACCACTCCCTCCCTGCCTCGCCAGAAGCTCCCGCCAACTCACTAAGGAGAGATTACTGCCCTTCCTCCAAGGCCCAGCCTTCAGACCACCTTTCGCTTCAGACCCTGAAACACTCGCATCAACCGATGCTACGGCCATCAAAGCAGCCATCAACACCATTGCCCCACTCAAACCTCGAAAATCCAAACCAACTGCACATTCCAATTCTTGGTTCACGCCGGACCTCCTCTCACTTCGCAACGAGAAAAGAGCTGCACTCACACAATGGCAAAGGTCCCACTCCGAAAAAGATAAGATGATCTTCAAAGCCCTCTCCACCAAATACAAAAAGGCCATTACCCAAGCCAAAGCCAAATCCTTTGCATCCAGAATCTTGGAAGCCCAATCCAGTACCAAAGAAATATTCGCCATTTTCAGAGAACTCGAAACACCCACTCCCGCCTCCCAGAATTCCACAAAAGACAAGGACTGGTGTGACGGAATACAGAAGGCCATGCAATCCAAAATTAGCCTCCTCAAAAACAAAATACTAGCCACTAAACAAGCTCTACCGAGTAAGAACATCCCAGTCCCACCGCCCGCCCCTGATCCCCCCATACCCTTCTCCTTCAAACCCATTCAGCTAAAAGATGTCATCAACATAATGAGGAACATTAAACCCTCTAACTGCAAAGGTGATGCTTGCCCAGCTTCCATTATCAAAGACTGCTGTAAGAGGATTCAATTCAGCACTACAGCCAAGTCAACGCCTAGTCTAGAATACTGAATGAAAACCCTTATTGATATATCTTAATGTCCAGTTCATGCGTTCTGGATGACTACGCCTATATAACACCCCTCTCTTGGAATCCTCCTGACCCCACTGAGCCAAGAAGTAGTTCTGTTTTGCAAGTTAAAAGGTTTAATTGATAATTTAAACAATATATATATATATATATATATATATATATCACGCTTTATAATAAATTAATAATTGAATATCACACTTAATCTAATATGCTAAAGATTAACAACGGAGAATCTGGCACTAGCACACTTCTTTATAATCACTAAGGAGTTGACATGAAATGGATAAGATAGCAACAATACTTTTATGGTTTCCAATGGATGCAATGTGGAATGAAATGCAGTACAGAAAATAACTTGATAGGATTTCAGCAAAAGACAATGTAATCACTTTCTTGGACACTTCACCCCCCCCCCCCCTTTTATGCAATGCAAGGAAATGGAAGAAAGGCACACAATTCTCAGAAATGCAATTCAAATGTAATTCAGTTCACCCAGCAACTTAGACTACAGAAGTTTAAAACACAGGCAAAATGCTTTTATATGTGCTGGCAATAAAGTGAAAATATGTTAAAAAGCTTTTAATTCCCTCTAGAGGTTCAGGGTGAGTGAAATCAAGTTAATATTAGTCCAGGCTCACTTTATCAAGGATCTAGGAGTAACTAGCAAGTTAAACGAATTTCTGGCAAATGGAAGGCAAGCAGCAGCAGATTTTTACACGTGAAGAAATTTGCAAATCGCGGTAAAATTCGCAAATGCGTCTGGGGCGATTACAGAGGAACTATCGTTTTGGGGTCCTAGGAAAGCCTAGGATCTCAGCTTCCAGATGAAAGTTACTGCAAGTCTCCAGCACAAACGGTCACGGAGATATGAGCGATTAAATAAAGGTCGTTTTTCAGATTTGAAATTTTAAAGTTCAAAAAGACAAGTGCAGCTTGCAACTAGAAAATGACAGGTGACAGCTTTACAAATGACAGGTGACAGTTAGGAAACAGTTCTACTTAGATTAAAATAGGATTGAATTATATTATTTTACTAAGAGAGCAGCATCACTAGCCAGCCCCTCTCCACTTATCATTGGCCAAGCTTTCATTTCTCCCCTGATTGGGGGAGCTAAGTTGTGTCAGAGTGATGTCATTTTACAGCCTGCAGAAAGGACACTCCTCCTGTCAACTTGCACACAAATCTAGATTTGAACCAAATACATATTTGCAGAGGTACATATTGTTTTAAAATCATATGCACCCATCATGCATTACAGGAGGTATACCCTGTTCCAACTCTGCTCTTCCTGGGGGCTTGCATTCAGAAATGGCAATATTTTGCACTTTTTAACTGGTTTGCAATACCGGACATTACCCCAAATTTACACACATGTGCGCAAGGAGCATGGACATTAGTTGATGAAGTGTCAGATTTTTCACATGCACACATTTTGAGTAATATCCTCTTTTCCGCTAAAACCCCCCTGAACATGCCACCGGTTCTAAAAACCTCTTAAAATGTGGGCAGAAAAATCACAAGAATTATGGTGTCATTTATAAAATTTTCACATGTCCGTACTATGAGTTATTCATCTTTTTCTAAAACCATATTCTGGCTATAGAGGTGTGTCTTTTCATGTCACATGGTACAGAAACCAGTCTTTCCAGTTTCTGCCAAGCTCAGAGACCCTGCCCCTGCCAGCTTCTGCCAAGAGGAAGCTCCATTTACGACTCCCGCCAATAAAACATTTGCCTGAGTCAGGACAGGGCTTTGTTCAGAGCTCCTGTATTCTGTGGGGTCTCCCCTTAATTCAATTATCAGAGAGATGGCATATCCTTAGTGTGGCCAGCAAAAGGCAGATAGGCCTGGGAACACAGCTGTGACTCAAGTTTCACTCCTGATGGGGGTAGTTGCCAGGCAGAATTCAGTTCCTTAAGCCAGGTTTCAGATAAAATGTCATTTCTGTTCCCCAGTTTTCTGCATTCAAATAAAACTAAACATTTTTACATATGCAGCTAGAATGCTGATTCTAAGTTCAAAACTATGACATTTAAACAATTGCAACCTATGTGACACTCAAAGTAGGTCACTCATTTCTTTTAAACCTTTAGATTTGTAGTGTCTTTCAGTCCAAATTTACTTAAACTGCTGAAATCCACAGCTCAGCCAGTCTTGCTATAAACCTTCAAGTCACTTCAGAATATAACTTTACATTGGATCCACCTCTCAGTAAGTCTTTCTTTGGCTTGCTTTGGGTTCATTTATTCAGTTTTCTACAAAATCTGGTGGTTTTAAAACGCCGGCTTTTGGATAGTGGTGAGTTATGGTACTGCACCCCTTTTTGGGATTTAAGAAAATGAATTCCCAACAGTTATGGGTTTGCTTTTGGCAATCAGCATTGCCATTCCCAATGGTTTCAGACTACTGTGTGGGTAGACCACTGGTGGTTTTAGGCAGCGTCCTTCTGTGCCCATAACATCAGCAAAAATGAGTGGCAGCCTATTCTTCATGCATTTCCCTGTGCATTTTCTGGGAAGCTCTGGCCATCATGATGTTTTCCATGTCAGTACTGCACAGTTTTGAGGTAGGGCTCGGATGCATGGGTAAATACATCCCACAAGCCCCCCTCTTGCGATGGCCATTCTATTTCACGAATGGGACTCGCAAGACCTGGGATGTTTCCTCATCTTCTTCCAATAGATGGCACAGTTCAGCATCTTTTTCTCCATCCGGTCGGATCGATCGGTTCTCCTCGCCGGTCCTGATGGGAAAATTGGGCGGTACCCCGGGCCCGTTGCGTCTCTGCTCCCGGTCTCCGGATTGTCCTCCTTGTCCCGTCTCCAGGTTTTCTTTCTCCTAGGACGACAAAGGAAGAGCGGCAATACCTATTCATAGACGTTTTTTCCACCACTGTTGAGATAGTGGGGCAGCATATGCATTTCATCATAACGAAACATTACATTCTTATTTTGAAAAAAAGAACAGTATAACTAAGAGACAGTTTCATGCAAATCACAATATTTTAGAGACTAGATGTGGTATGTTTTATGGTTGGAACTGAATTAGTCTGAGACAGTACCCGCTAGGATTCCAGAGGATTCCTCCAGTTGTTGCAAAGTGTGCCTGGGATGGCAACATTTCAACTGGTTTATGTGGACCCACTTGTCTTCCCCCGCTGCCAAAGGACCTTTGGGGATGTGGATTTTGTAGGCCACAGGGGAGATCTTGTCGATGATCTCAAAGGGTCCCTTCCATGTAGGCAAAAATTTGCGCTGCTTGGCCTGGTTCCTTTGGAAGTTGTATAGATAGACCCGGTCCCCCACCTGATATTCCTTCCTGGAAGTTTTCAGGTCATAATGGGTCTTCATGCTATCAGCCGATCTTTCTAGATTCCGCTGAGCATAAGCAAAAGCATGTTGAAGGTGTTTCCTTAAATTCTCCACATACTCATGAGTAGTGGAGGCATTTATCAGTGTCTGCTCTTGGGTCCTGTAGAGCAAATGCTGCGGAAGCACCATCTTGCGCCCAGTCATCAACTCAAATGGTGACATTTTGGTTGCAGATGAAGGGGTAGATCTGATGGCCATTAGGACCAGAGGTAATCGGATATCCCAACTTGGCCCAGAATCTGCCACAAACTTTTTTAAGATGCTCACAATGGTTCGGTTGTAGCGTTCCACTGCTCCAGAAGAAGCTGGCTTGTAAGCAATATGTAACTTCCTTTTGACCCCCAGTATCTCCCACATCTTTGTCATTACTTCACTGGTGAAGTGGCTACCCCTGTCTGACTCAATCCTTTGAGGTAGACCAAAACGGGCAAATATGTGGTTAATCATCAAGGCAGCTGCAGTTTCTGCCTTGCAATTTGGGGCTGGGAGACATTCCACCCACTTGGTAAACAAGCATGTCACAGTCAACATGTACTTATTCCCCCTAGCAGAGCGAATCACGGGGCCTACAAAGTCGATTTGTAAATCTGACCATGGCAGTGTCATCCCCCTCTTTTGGAGAGGCGCACGGTGCGTGAGGGATGATGGCTGAAATTGTGCACACACAAGACATCCCTTCAAATATTGGTCGAGGTCCTGCCCCATGTGTGGCCAGTATGCAACCTCTCTTAAGATTTCCAGTGTTGTGTGAAACCCCCTATGACCGGCGGTGGCCGCATCATGGGCATGACTTAACATCAGGCTTCGGAATGAGGTAGGAACCACCCACTGATCGTGGCCAGCTTTGGATTTCCTTACCAGCAAACCGTCTTGGATTCGGAACATTTTTGGACATTTCATCAACACTCTCAGGTCCTCTTTCCCAATGTAATCGGTATCCGTCAGGGGAAAGTTCTCAGGGTCCTCAATGTGCTGGTAAAATTTACCAATTATTGGATCCCCCTTCTGAGCGGTAATCAAATCAGCATCAGGGGTCTCCTTGCTCCATTGGGCAATTGAAAGGTCGTTGTGAGCATTTGTCTGGGACCTAGTGATAGCAGTGACCTGGATTTCCCCCAACAGGGACTCAATCTCAATTAGATCCCCTTGGATGGCCCCGGTTTTGGCCAGCTGATCAGCTAAGTCATTTCCAGTTTTGTCTGGTCCCTCTACTTTGGAATGACCCTTGATCTTTTTCCAATAGATGGTCATCTCATTCGAGGTGACCAGATCATCAATGTTTTGGATCAACTTCCCACGTTTCAAGGGTTTGTTGTTAGCACATAACATGCCTCTGGTTTTCCAATTAACCAGGTGCTCCACGAACCCGTTCCGTACATAATCCGAATCTGTGATTATGACCAGTTCGTGGAGTTGATGCTGGACAGCAGTGAGGATGGCCTGATGCACAGCCATCAATTCTGCCACCTGACTACTTCGGGGACCAATTTTGTATCCAGCGGAGGGTTCTGGGAACTCCTTCACCCATGCATTCCCTACGCCAGCCACCAGTTCTTTCTCCCCGTTGTTGTCAACATGGTAAGAGCATCCATCCACATAGACAGTGGGCATTCCCTCACACTTGTCTTCTTCAAAGACTTTGTGGGGGGAATTAAGGTATGCCTCTGTGTTGTCCTTGATTTTTAGACTTTCGTCCTCGAGACAGTTTTCTCTGGCACAATCATGCAAGTCAGCCAGACCTTGCGCGAGGGGACTCTTCTTGTTTTGGCCATATCTGACCTCCACAGGAAAGCCTTGCATTGACAGAATCCAGGAAGTAATTCGGGAATTACTCACATTTCCGGCCCGGATTCTGTCACTTTGGAGATATTGCAGAGGCTGGTGTGAAGTCTCCACTATGATGTGTTCCCCCTGGATAAACGGGCGGTAATTCTTCAATGCCCACACCGTTGCCAGGAGTGCCTTCTCACAATCGTTGAATTTTTCCTCCACAGAGGATAAAGTTTTGCTCGCATAGGAGATTACTTTATTGACCTTGTCATGCTTTTGGTATAATACTGCCGTCAAGCACGTATTAGAGAACCCTGTCTCCAGGAAGAACTCCTTGTTTCTGACAGGGTAAGCTAGGCAAGGCGCTTGTGAGAGGCTTCTCTTGAGTTGTCTTACTGCCTCGGCTTGTTCTGGCCCCCATTCCCACTTGACCCCCCCCTTCAGGAGATGAATCAGGGGTCTGGTGATCTCTGCGTAGCCCTCAATGAACTTTCTGCTGTAATTAGTCAGTCCAAGGAGGCTCCTTAGTTCCCGCACAGTTGTGGGGTCTTTCAGTTTCTGAAGTGCTTCCACTTTCTTTTCCTGGGGACAGAGACCCTGAGGAGTAATCTCATGCCCCAAGAAATTAACACGGGTTCTACACCACTGTGCTTTCTGAAAGGAAAGTTTTGCTCCGGCGGCCCTCAACTGTGTCAGAACATAACGGATCTCCGCTATGTGTTCCTCCACAGATGAACTTTTGATGAGGACATCATCTACATAAGCCAGGTTACCCCTTGCACCCAAGTCGGGCATGGCTTTGTGTAGAAAAATGTTGAATTCATTGCCGGAGTTGAGGTATCCGAAGGGAGTCCGGGTCCATGTATACTGCTGGCCCCCAAAGGTAAAAGCCAGCTTGTATTGGTCCTCCCTACTGACAGGCACGGTCCAGTATCCATTGGTCAGGTCTATTGCTGTGAATACCTGTGACCCCTGGATCTGGGCCAGCCCTTGGTCAATGTAGGGCAGAGGCCATCGGGAAGTATGGACCCGTTTGTTGAGCTCCCTGAGGTCAGCGCAGAGTCTCCACTGGCCGTTCGGCTTCAATATTCCCAGCACCGAGTTATTGAAGGTGCTGTGGACTGGACGGATTATTCCCCTGGACTCAAGGTTCTTAATTATTTCAGTAAGGGACTCCATGGATGCGAGAGGCAAGCGATATTGCTTCACAAACACAGGAGTCATGCCAGGGTCCGTGGGGATTGTTGTTGTGTGGATGTCGGTGCGACCACAGTCATATGAGTCTACCGCAAAGAGATCTTGGAAATCCAAGAAAACTTGTTTCAACTTTTGCTTTTGTTCCAGAGTCACACAGGCATCAGCGAGGTTGACTCTCTCTTCCACCATCTGCCTGAAGCCTGGAAAGACTTCTGGTTTGGCTATTTCAGTGGCCTCCTCCAGCTGGGTGGAGAAGTCCCTGGTCAGAGTGCTGATTTGGACTGGAGGCTTCAGGTGGGAAAGGCAGCCCTCATGCACCTGGAAAATCACCTCATCCCTCCTGAAGTCACAAGTCACATCTTCCTTACCATAGGGGCAGGAAGTGTACACCAGGAAGTTCCCCCCATGCCGGGTAAAAATCCTGTCTAGTGTTGTATGGTCCTCACTGTCACTGTCAATGCAGTCCCTGGGGATTGGTCCTAACAGTTAATTTCCAAGATCAATGGAGAAATGTCGGTCATCAACCGCCATTCCAATAATGGTGCCTGCGGCTAGAGTAATACTCTTTAAGTCGCTGTTATCCACCTCTATTGGAATGGTGTCATGTTCTATTTTGACTAATGGAGTTGGGTTTACCCCCAACCCTTGCTGTTGGAGAGAAGCGTTTAGATGTATGTAAGCATCAGGGTTTTTCAACTCTTGTCCCCTTTTAACTTTCACTTCCAGGGAGAATTGTCGGGTCCTTTCTGGGATGGTGACTTCCTCTTTAATCTGAATTTCAACTGCAGAAGGTAGCAATTGAGCTGACCTAAATGCTTTTTCTGGATCATCAAAGCACATGGGATTATCCGCTAATCGGGACCAAGCTTTGAAGTTTATTAGGTCCAAACTAATGGCAAAGCGATTGAGAATGTCACTGCCTAAGTAAAAGGCGGCAGTGACGTCTCGCACGACCCAACAGTTATGGACTATGCTCTTGTTGCCAATGGAGATTTTGAGCATACACCTGCTTTGCAGGAGATGTTTGGAATTAGGCGCTTCCAGGTCCATTTCCCATTTGTCTATCAGTTTGAATGTGGGAATGGCTGGATCTTTTGGGAGTTGGCGGAACATGGCTTCGCTGATGAAGCTCTTACCGTTGTTCACACACACTCGAGCGAGAACAGAGTCCTTCCCATCATTTAATTGGACAGGGATGAACAACTGCTCTCCAATTTGCTGAATATCAGCCAGGCTCTGAGCTGATTTCACATCTTTCTGGACTATAGGAGTGGGAGTTTCTGATTGTGGATTAGTATAGAATCTCAGAGTGTTTCCTTCCAGCGTGGAGTACCACTTTAGACTGGAAGGCAGGTTGATTTTCAGAAATAGAGAGGACCCTCCATCACCAGTCTGTTGTCCTACTGCTATTACTGTCACGTCTGGAATTTGGCTATTCTGGAAGTGAAATTCTACTTGGTCAGATTTTTGTTCAACCATGTGGCAGGTGCCGTTTAAACTAACATGGTTGACACTCTGTTTTAATTTTATGGGTCGGCTAGTCTGGGTCCAGAGGACCTTGTTTACACAATCTTTTAGGGGTGACAACCTTCTCAGGAGGTCATTCCCTAGTAAACAAGGGGTGCCCTCTGGAGTCACAACTATGACTGGGTGTTTCAACTTGTGTCGCCCAATTTTAATGTCCAAGTCTGCCGTCCCCTCGACGGGAATTTCCTTCCCGTCAAAGTTCTGGAGTTGTCCAGGAAGTGAGGTGAGAGGAATTTGGTAATTCTCTCCCCTTCCTGCATTCAGTTCGTCAAAGGCCCTTCTGGACAGAAGGGTAGCTTGAGATCCAGTGTCCACCAGCGCTGAGATTGTACCCTGCCCCTGTACTTGTACCGGGGCATAATATCTTCCCTCCTTCTCCTCAAGGGGGCACAGATAATGTACATTTTTGGACAACTGGTGGGCTAATTTTCTGGTTTTAGACATTGCAAGAGAAGAGATTTGGGCAGAATTCTGTGGAGAGCCTTGGGAATCTGAAAGAAAAAGTTGGCAACTGGAGATCAGAGCCATTGTGGGTTCCCCTGGCTCCGGTTCCGGGCCGCCCTCCCCTTTTTGGAGGCAGTCATCAGGATGGGTTTGAACCAGGGGATTTTCTTGCTGTTGGTTCTGGGATGAGATGGTGGGTGGCGGTAGCTCAGTCTCCACATCTCCCCAGTCTGGATTTGCATCCCTAGGGACCCATTTTTCTTTGGGAGGAGTTCCCCCCTCTCTGAAGGAGAAGATCATTTTCCCAGGATCCTCTGAGGATCCCTCTCCCTCAAATTGGAAGATCTGTACCTCCTCCTTAAACTGAGTCTGTTTGGGTCTTTTGTTTCTCCTACCCCCCCTCTGCTCCTTAGGAGGCAGACTTTCAGGGGCAAGAGATTTTGTTTCCGGTTCCTGGGTTTCCAGGGGCTGTTTACAAGTGAGGAAGGAAGCTTCCTCCAAGGCTTTACACCCCCCTTCCCCTTGTGCCTCCTCCCTGGGAACCGGTGAGTTATCGGGGTGCTGCCCCCGTCATTGTTCTGGAGCACCAGGTCCAGAGTTGGGTGCGTTCTGCGCCGGCACGCCCATCTGAGGGTTCTGCTGAGCCCTCAGTATGTGACCCAGATCCCGCGCCATGTTTTGAACCTGGCGCTCTAACTGGGAAACCCGCTCAGGCTGATACGGGCCCTGTTTTCTCCCCTGGGCTGATCCCGGGAAGGGTAGCTGTCCCTCCTCTGGTAATACCCCGGATTGGGAAGATTTGGGTACCCCTCCACCCTTGGCCTCCCCTCTCCCGGATTAGGTTGTCTGGGCTCAGGGAATTGGGGAAAGAAGGATGGAGGATTTTGGGGCTGGAAGTTGGGTGGATACCTGGGGAAGAAGTTCTGCCCAGGGTTTGGTGAGTTTCTGCCCTCCTGTGAGAAGTTAGGAGGGAAGTTCCCTGGGTTAGGTGCTTGGCTGGATCCCCCCCCTTGGGCTGGAGGAGTCCACACATAACCCAGGATGGGTCGATTTCCCTTGTAACGGGGACTTACATAATCAGGAGAGCGAGGGACCCCATTTGTGGGGCTGCCTCCCTGGCTCCCTGTCTGTGACTGGCCCGAGGACCTTCTGGGCCTAGCATTATTAGGTGCAGGTAGGTTTTTAGGCCCCCCCATCTCCAACTCTAAAACGGGGGTGACCTTTACCTCTGCCACCTTGGCAGCAGCAGGGCTGTTGTTGGCTTTGGGGTTTTTGGGCGCATTATTTTTATTTTCTACCGGTTTCTGCACCTCATAGATCCGGGTAGCCTGTTCAATGACCCAGTCTAAAGATCTTTTCTCGTGAAAATCCCTCACGAGCTGGGTCATTATGTATTTGGGCAAGGCATGAAAAAATGTATTAATGAATTCTCTACTGTCTGTGCGCACCCTTCTGGTGGTCTGCGCAAAAGCACGTTTCAGTTCTTGCACAAATTCTTGTGGGGCCTGATCCTACCCACATTGCAAATTGTAGGCTGCCTTGCGAGCCTCTTGAGGATTTCTATGAATGGAAAAATGTTTCAAGATGGCCGCCTTATAGGTGGACCATCTTAAATGATTTTGGTCCTCCAGCCCCGCAAAGAAACTGGAG
Source organism: Ambystoma mexicanum (assembly GCF_040938575.1). Lineage (NCBI taxonomy): Eukaryota > Metazoa > Chordata > Amphibia > Caudata > Ambystomatidae > Ambystoma > Ambystoma mexicanum. The sequence continues at coordinate 920,574,121 of NC_090922.1, read as the reverse complement.
TATTCCGGGGAGAAGGTCCACTTTACATATTGAATACAGCTTTGGCTGTCCTTCAAATGGAAAGTCTCCATCATTTGCTCAAACAACTCTAAGTGCTCCCAAACAGAATACTTAGCGTTCTTATGGTAAGGCGTGATGACGCTCCTGATCGCCTTAATCTGCTTTAAGGGGTCCTTAAGCAAGGCCCTTTTTGTCTTATTGGCCTTTTTGGTTCGGGTAACCCTTGTCCATTCCTCCTCTGACTCAGAGGCACTGCTCCCAGAGGTTCCTGTCTGCTCTTCCAGGTTTTCCCGGATTCTGCGAGCCTGGGAATGGCTGGCCGAATGTGGGGACCTGGTCTCCTGTGTCCTGCGCAGTTCAGAGGAGTCTTCAGATTCCTCCTTGCTGCCAGGATTTGATGGGTACCCCCCCACTGACCTAACTGGGCAGAGGTTTTCAGGATGCCCTTAATGGGCCTACTCTCCTGGGGTTCCCCATTAAATTACACGGTGCTGGGGTGCCCATACCCAGATGCCCGCCCCTCCATACCTGGGTGGTACTGGCCTATGAGCCCCATACTTTTGTCTGGATAGTAGGCTGCCATCCCTGTGGCCCGGTGCTCATGTGCGCCAGAGAATATGGGGGTGGCAGAGTCCAGTGACTGAGAGGTATGAGGGCCTCTGGTACTAGGGCTCCTGAGGTTATGCTCCGGAGCTTCCCTTTCCCAGCGAACCTCATCTCTATCCGCCCCTGCTCCCTGTTGCAATGCAAGAGCCTGCATTTGTGCCTTCAGTTCCTCAGTTAAGGCCTTACTAGACTCTATCAGTCTCTCCTGCATCGCTACCTGTTGCTGGAGCCTATCATTGTGCTGGCAGAGAGCCTCATTCTCTCTCTGTGTTTCCTGATTGGTCCTGGAGCACTGGGCCAGTCTTTGCTGCAGGAGGGTTACCTCCTGAGCTGTGTCCCTATTGGCCTGCTCCTTTCTTGCTAGAGCATCCTCCACCCTCCTGGTGTGCTCTAACAAGTTCTGGTGTTCTTTTTGGAGGTCACCCAGTCCCTGGTGGGCCAGGTGATTTTCTTCCATTTTTCTTTTTAAATGGCAGACTTCCTGGCCTAAGGCGTCTCTTTCCTGACTAAGAGCCTGCATTTGTGCCGCCAGGTCGTCCCTCTGCCTTTGGAAGGCACCAGCTTTCTGGCGTTCTTCATCAAACTCTGCCTGGGTATCCAGGTCTTTCATAATCAGCTTGTTGCTCTCTACCTTCACTCTATCTAGATGACTTTGCAGGGTGGCTACCTGCTCCGTGCATGCCCTGTTAAAGTCTAATTGTTGCTCCAGCTTTTTCTGGCTCTGCAGTAAGGAGTCCAAACTGTCTTGGTGCTCCTTCTGCAGGGCCAGAAATCTAGTATCCTGGTCAGCCTTTTCCTGTTGCAGTATATCCATGTCCTCTTTTATTTTAATGATATACTGCATACTATCATTTTCTGACTCCTGGCTCCTCTGCAGCCTCTGCTCAGAAGAGTCCAGATCAGATTGGGCCTTCTGTAATGCCAGCAGTTGCCTACTCACCAAATCTTGGCCTTCAGCACATTTGTCCTGCATGGCTCCCATATGTAAATATAAATATGCCGCTACCCTGGCAATCTTGTTGTGCTCATCCTTGGCCTTAGAGGACATATATAGTTCACTCAGGGCCACATGTAAGGGACCCTGGTCTCTCCATATATCTGACCCTGTTTCCGTGATTTGGGGTGTGATGGCCTGCAACCAGACTGTTTGGTCCTGGTGAGTCCACTCACCTCTCACAAATAACTTATGTAAGAAGTGCTCTCTGGCTATTTTCATGTCTACTAAGGTAGTCATTCTAGAGATTGGTCTCTGTCCTGACTTACAGAAGTTTGTATTTTATTTTTGCAAAACAGACCTTTTTCTTAGAGCGTTCCTTTGAGAAGTGCTTTACAGCGTAACACAGCGTGTGCTCCGACCGGATATGTGTATCTGGTCAGCTGGCACGCTGTATTAATCTGCACAAGTGATCGATCTAATCCAAACGTCCGGCACGAGCCCCCAATTTGTAAGAGGATTCAATTCAGCACTACAGCCAAGTCAACGCCTAGTCTAGAATACTGAATGAAAACCCTTATTGATATATCTTAATGTCCAGTTCATGCGTTCTGGATGACTACCCCTATATAACACCCCTCTCTTGGAATCCTCCTGACCCCACTGAGCCAAGAAGTAGTTCTGTTTTGCAAGTTAAAAGGTTTAATTGATAATTTAAACAATATATATATATATATATATATATCACGCTTTATAATAAATTAATAATTGAATATCACACTTAATCTGATATGCTAAAGATTAACAACGGAGAATCTGGCACTAGCACACTTCTTTATAATCACTAAGGAGTTGACATGAAATGGATAAGATAGCAACAATACTTTTATGGTTTCCAATGGATGCAATGTGGAATGAAATGCAGTACAGAAAATAACTTGATAGGATTTCAGCAAAAGACAATGTAATCACTTTCTTGGACAATTCACCCCCCCCCTTTTATGCAATGCAAGGAAATGGAAGGAAGGCACACAATTCTCAGAAATGCAATTCAAATGTAATTCAGTTCACCCAGCAACTTAGACTACAGAAGTTTAAAACACAGGCAAAATGCTTTTATATGTGCTGGCAATAAAGTGAAAATATGTTAAAATGCTTTTAATTCCCTCTAGAGGTTCAGGGTGAGTGAAATCAAGTTAATATTAGTCCAGGCTCACTTTAGCAAGGATCTAGGAGTAACTAGCAGGTTAAACGAATTTCTGGCAAATGGAAGGCAAGCAGCAGCAGATTTTTACACGTGAAGAAATTTGCAAATCGCGGTAAAATTCACGAATGCGTCTGGGGCGATTACAGAGGAACTATCGTTTTGGGGTCCTAGGAAAGCCTAGGATCTCAGCTTCCAGATGAAAGTTACTGCAAGTCTCTAGCACAAACGGTCACGGAGATATGAGCGCTTAAATAAAGGTCGTTTTTCAGATTTGAAATTTTAAAGTTCAAAAAGACAAGTGCAGCTTGCAACTAGAAAATGACAGGTGACAGCTTTACAAATGACAGGTGACAGTTAGGAAACAGTTCTACTTAGATTAAAATAGGATTGAATTATATTATTTTACTAAGAGATTGGTTCTGCACAGTTTTCTAGGTACTCACACTATATTCTTGAGTTAAATGGGCATCGCCACGGATCTGGTCAGGTTTTAGACTGGACTCTGGTCTCTGCACTTCACAGTGATCTGGGTCAGCTCTCTCTGATTCTGCTAACAGGTCAGCTCTACTCTGCTGGTCTGGTCTGGGTCTCTGAAGGTTGATGGAGGTAAAGTATGGATTTTCCCGGCAGAGCTTCCAGCTGCAAATGGATTTGAAGGTCCCTATCTGTCCTGTCTCTCTGCTTTTATGTGTTTTTAAAATGGGTGTGTGTGAGCAGCATCACTAGCCAGCCCCTCTCCACTTATCATTGGCCAAGCTTTCATTTCTCCCCTGATTGGGGGAGCTAAGTTCTGTCAGAGTGATGTCATTTTACAGCCTGCAGAAAGGACACTCCTCCTGTCAACTTGCACACAAATCTAGATTTGAACCAAATACATATTTGCAGAGGTACATATTGTTTTAAAATCATATGCACCCATCATGCATTACAGGAGGTATACCCTGTTCCAACTCTGCTCTTCCTGGGGGCTTGCATTCAGAAATGGCAATATTTTGCACTTTTTAACTGGTTTGCAATACCGGACATTACCCCAAATTTACACACATGTGCGCAAGGAGCATGGACATTAGTTGATGAAGTGTCAGATTTTTCACATGCACACATTTTGAGTAATATCCTCTTTTCCGCTAAAACCCCCCTGAACATGCCACCGGTTTTAAAAACCTCTTAAAATGTGGGCAGAAAAATCACAAGAATTATGGTGTCATTTATAAAATTTTCACATGTCCGTACTATGAGTTATTCATCTTTTTCTAAAACCATATTCTGGCTATAGAGGTGTGTCTTTTCATGTCACATGGTACAGAAACCAGTCTTTCCAGTTTCTGCCAAGCTCAGAGACCCTGCCCCTCCCAGCTTCTGCCAAGAGGAAGCTCCATTTACGACTCCCGCCAATAAAACATTTGCCTGAGTCAGGACAGGGCTTTGTTCAGAGCTCCTGTATTCTGTGGGGGCTCCCCTTAATTCAATTATCAGAGAGATGGCATATCCTTAGTGTGGCCAGCAAAAGGCAGATAGGCCTGGGAACACAGCTGTGACTCAAGTTTCACTCCTGATGGGGGCAGTTGCCAGGCAGAATTCAGTTCCTTAAGCCAGGTTTCAGATAAAATGTCATTTCTGTTCCCCAGTTTTCTGCATTCAAATAAAACTAAACATTTTTACATATGCAGCTAGAATGCTGATTCTAAGTTCAAAACTATGACATTTAAACAATTGCAACCTATGTGACACTCAAAGTAGGTCACTCATTTCTTTTAAACCTTTAGATTTGTAGTGTCTTTCAGTCCAAATTTACTTAAACTGCTGAAATCCACAGCTCAGCCAGTCTTGCTATAAACCTTCAAGTCACTTCAGAATATAACTTTACATTGGATCCACCTCTCAGTAAGTCTTTCTTTGGCTTGCTTTGGGTTCATTTATTCAGTTTTCTACAAAATCTGGTGGTTTTAATACGCCGGCTTTTGGATAGTGGTGAGTACTGGTACTGCACCCCTTTTTGGGATTTAAGAAAATGAATTCCCAACAGTTATGGGTTTGCTTTTGGCAATCAGCATTGCCATTCCCAATGGTTTCAGACTACTGTGTGGGTAGTCCACTGGTGGTTTTAGGCAGCGTCCTTCAGTGCCCATAACATCGGCAAAAATGAGTGGCAGCCTATTCTTCATGCATTTCCCTGTGCATTTTCTGGGAAGCTCTGGCCATCATGATGTTTTCCATGTCAGTACTGCACAGTTTTGAGGTAGGGCTCGGATGCATGGGTAAATACATCCCACACTGCGCAGAACCGCTAGCCCCCTTCCTAACAGCCTTTATAAATGCCTCTTTCACCACAGGGATAGTCCCTGCCTCCCTCAAGGAAGCCTGGGTCCGCCCTCATCTAAAGAAGCCAACGCTCGATCCCACCTCCCCCAATAACTACAGACCCATCACCACTGTCCCGTTCCTCCTCAAAATATTGGACAAAGCAGCCTACCTGCAGGTTCAACACTTCCTTGAAGAGTACAATCTCCTTGGTCTCTGCCAATCTGGTTTCCGCCCCAGACACGGAACAGAAACCGCCCTACTTGACTTGAAAAACCAGATGGACGATGCGAGAGACTTGGCCAAACCTACACTCCTCCTACTCCTCGACCTCTCAGCGGCCTTCGACCTCGTGGATCATGGCGTCCTATGCCACCACCTCACCACCACGGCCAAATTCTCCCCAGAGGCTACAGCATGGATCACCTCCTTCCTACAAGACAGAACCATGCAAGTATTCTCTGACTTAGCCGCCGCATCACCAGCCACTATACTCTGTGGGGTGCCCCAAGGCTCCTGCCTCTCCCCCACGCTATACAACATTTTTACACGCCCCCTCTTCCTCATCCTCGACGCCATGGGCATCTCCTACACCAACTACGCTGACGACACACAAATCCTCATCACTCTCACAGGCAATTACAACACTGACTCCCTGGCCCTCAACAACCTCTACAATACCATCCAAGCCTGGATGGCAGACAACGGTCTATGCCTCAACTCCGACAAGACGGAACTCCTACTGGTAGGCTCTCCCGACACCCTAAAGAATCTAGATGCCCAATTCAGTCACTTCACCATTGATTCCATTAAAATTCCAGTCTCCGAATCTGTCAAGACCCTGGGAGTCTATCTGGATTCTAGCCTATCCATGGACAGACAAATCAATGCCATTGCCTCTGCAGCGGCATATCATGCCAAACTTATCAATGCAGTCAGACCATTTCTCTCCAAAGAAAACTGCACTAACATAGCCAGAGCCATCACCGGCTCTAGGCTAGATTACTGTAACGTACTCTTTCTAGGAACCTCTAAAAAAAACCTAGAGAGACTACAAGTAATACAGAACAACGCGCTCCGGGCAGCCCAAGGTATTGCAAAAAGGGAACACATCTCTGAGGCCAGAAAACTAGCCCATTGGCTCCCAATAAAAGAAAGGATATTATTCAAAGCCCTAACACTGACCCACAAGTGCATCCACCTCAATGCACCTGCATACCTCTCACAAAGGATACACCCTGTCTCCTCCACCAGGCCAACCAGATCACCCTACACCAACATGCTCTCAGTACCCCTAGTAAAAAAAGTAAAAGCGGGCGGATCCAGCTTCCCTTACCTTGAGCCCTCGCACTGGAATGCCCTACCACACACTATCCGTAGAGAGGCCTCCCTCACCACCTTCCGCAAAATGCTGAAGACTACCCTGTTCACTTAAGGCTAGACACCCCAGCATGATTATCCCATGTATATCGTATCATATGTTCAAAAGCATTACTTGTAACATCAGTACGTCATCCTGCAACATTTACAATGTGTCAACATCCGCTATTTTACCTGTACCATGTAACTAAGTTCATGCCCCTGGGCTGCTTGTGCGCTATATAAATGTAAATAAATAAAAATAAATAAAAATAAAGTGGAAGAGCACATGTCATCACTCCTTGCAGCTGATGAAAAAAGCAGCACATTTCAAAAACAAAATCAGACGTTTCGGCAGTACACTGAAGGAAATGTGTTGCTTGTTTGCTAAAGGATAGGAAATTCTAGTACCCGTCCAAACAGCTCCTTCTTTTTCTTTCTATGTTCAACTGCTGAGGGCTTTTCAATATAACCACTTTCTCTGTATGTATCGTCTCTAGCTTCCCCCTCCATCTTATTTAACTGATAACAAAGAATTACAGAAGAGGGAGCCATAGTTATAGAAGAAGGCACTCAATCAGTTGTATCTCTGATGAATTGATGCTATTAACTTAAAAGGCATATATATGTGACTTTCTTCGGCAGGGCTCCCTAATAAACCTCAGTAAGGCACTTATTTAATTTTATCTAGGCTGTGGTGCGGAAGGGTGGGCAAAACTTTAATGTGCCCTGTCATTTAACTTCCTATGTCAGGGTTATAAGAAGGGCTCCAATCAGATTTTGCTACCTACTTGGAATCAAAGGATTTTTCAGGGAGCAAAAAAGTAATTAGCTCTGCTAATAGGTATATTTTCTGCTTATTAAAAGATGTTCTTCCCCATAAAATTCCTGTTGAGATCAGGCGTTAATATTATTAGAGTACCTTCCTATGCCACTGCTCTACTGGTCACCAATTTGAAAAAAGATCATTGGAGCTTTGTGGGTTGAAGAAACAACATTTTCATTGTTTCTCGTTTTTGTTGGGCACATTTTCATTTTTTCAGGGAGTAAAAATGGATGGTCTATAAGTCTCTTAGCTGTAAGGCTGGTTTTAACACTACCCACAGGACACATAATGTGGATAGTAAGCAGAGGCACAGGATTTTTTTTTATCATATTCTGAGGTGCAGTTATTCTGATGCAGTAATCATCCTTACACACATTATTAGAAGCATGTAATCCTGGCCCTTGAATTACTTCATTAAAGTGGCACTTGAACTCCTATCAGTATGTTTTTGATACATTGCTTTTAATTGCCATTAATTAATTGGCACCTGTATTCTGTCAGAATTTCTTGACAGCCACATCAGTTTATAACAAGAGATATTTGTGTTTTGCAGTACATATTAGTGATTTTCCAGTGGCATAAAACATTTGCAAGGAACTATGGCAGATGTGGAAGTCTTGGACTGGTTGATGAGTTTTCTGTTTAATCACATATGACATATTTTATTTTAGCCTATGTGTTTGGAAAAAGTGTTGTAAGATTTGTCAAGAATTGCAATGACTGGGAAGAGGAAATTCCTTTCCATCTCTCTTCTGCAATAGTAGTTCACTAAATACGCATGCTCACAAAGTGGCTTACCTCATTAGTCAGTTGCGCCGATGGAAAATAATGTGCGCACAACAGCAAATCAGTTCCGCACATAGATAAAAATATTTAGAGGGAACATTGGTTGATACATCCTCATGTCACTTACAAGGTGTTTGCAACATGCACATTTTCACATGGCACTCAGCTGTGGCCAGGTGTGAACGACTGTGAGAGGGGAGAGGGGAGTAGAACGAGGGGATGGCAGCTGGAAATACATACTAGATAAATGCCATAGATGTAAAATTAATGATTTACTGAAAACATTCAAAGCCACAGCTTGCAACTCCAAATCTATCATAGGTTAAAAGGCAGATTTCAAATACCTCAGCCCTTTCAAAGTGTGATATGTGTCTGAACACTGATGTGCTTAAAAGGATACTTACTTAAAAGGATACTTACATCACACTGTCCTTTTAACTTGCAGTGTTCCTTTGGCCAGGTGTGGGTGTTTCCACCCTGTTACAGAGCAATGAGCAACCTAATGGTGACATGATTAACAGTGTCTTGAAAAGATGCGCATAAACTGGGAGGATGGCTCAGCCGCAACGTGCTCTCCTTGGAAACAAGACGACATGAAGCAACACAGGTTCGAACCCCGGTTCCATGGTTAGAAAGCTCTGGGTATTTTAGGCACGTTATAAATACCCAAATAAGACATATTCCTGTAACAGCGCCTCAAAGCCCCCGGGCTGTGTAATATAAATAAATAACTAGTGTAGAAGATCCATTGGGGCTAACCCAGTGTTCAAATCTGTGGAAAATGTGTCTGATTTGACCCAAAAAAATATTTGTAGAAAAGTCACTGACTGGTACTGGAGCAACTGCGATAATGGGGATATGCTGAGTGTACATTGTTTTGGCTATTTCATTTTTTCCATTCAATAATTATCTCTTATAATGTCATATGCACACATTCACAGTGCAGAGCAGATGCACAGAGAATGATTACTTTAGTGTTTTGACAAGACGAAACTGAACAATGATTCTCACTCTGTGAAAACCATTAGTGAGGCTGAGTGCAGGTGTCTAGTTGGAGTGAGGGATTCACTCTAATGCAGTAGAGTATCAGACGCGCCCTGTGTCAGATTGTAACCCCACAGCATCACTTCTCGAAACCAGTGAAGATCTGAGTGATACTTCTGTAGCTGTTTGAGGCTTAGCTCAGATCCTATTGGAGTTAAAATGCAAAACATTGTTGAGAACAGAATTGAAGACCTCGGTCTTGTCAATGTGTGTTTACGCAACTCAGATCCGGATTACACCTCTACGAGTAATTAAACCATTTAATGTTAATCTATGGGTCCCTCCTATGTTGTTAGAACTATGCTTTCAAATAAGGTCTTTAGACGCTCAGGGTTACAATCAAATCACTTGATATGGTTATGTTATTCACCATACAGTCTGGCATTAGACCCTATTCGGTGATTTTGTGAGGACCTGCTGGAATATGTCACAATGCCGCCTACACTTTTTGTGTAGACACAAGGTACTTCTGTGTTAACACTTGAATGGGCTGTTTGTGTCAAACAGACATTGGCATGTCTCCCTTGGCGAAGGAGGGAAAGGCAACCCGTTGATAGAATAAGTAGGAGTAATTTACGAGCACTGGTAAGAGCTTAGTTCCAGTGGATGTGTAAGTGCTATTTCTACTGCTCGACTCATGGTTCTTTTTCTTGGAACTGTCCCATTACACTGCACATGCATGTGATTGGTCAAAACTCTCATAAGTCGTATCGCATGTGAATATTGTTTTGCTTAATCACACATACTTACAACGGCTCCCACTGTTAATAACACGTTTGCATGCCAGTGCGAAATTTGCATTAACAATGCACATTAATGTTCACTTTGCACCATGTCTGCATGCAGTTTATTCCAGCCTTTGGTAATTTCTTCGTGTGCCCACTGTAGAAACATGCATAAGTCTAAATGCCTATGTCCTGACAGTATTTACCTTATTAAGTTAACAGGCATGAGGGTCCTTGCCCAACCACTGGATTTAAACATTGAACCGCTTAAACTTAATAACATCAACAATCCTCTGAATTGATTTTAATGTTATGCTTTAACTATGCCACCTGAGATGCCCATAATGCCTGCTGCAGCAGTCTCCTTTAGCTCCCAGCCCAGCAGAGCCTGGTGAAGTTATAATTAGGTAGGCGTGCACCCTACAACAAAACCCCACCACACTGCTCAGTAATTCTATGACCGTCAAGAACTGCTTCGATGCTCTGCCTGCCACCAGCCAATGAAGAATCTCTAGCCCAAGGGAACCCTCTAGGCATGTCATGACCTAATAGTGAGGCATACCCAAGATGGTAGTTTAAGGTGTGCCCCACTGCCTGAAAGGAAAATGTATTTTTGTCTGACAGAGTGGGCTTTCGATTGTTTGCGACATGTTTCTTATTGGGTGCTTGTGTCTGCTGGACTGTGCATTATCCATGGCACCTGCAGGCATGATACTGTCAATGCAGATAACCTACTTCTTGCGCGGAGTGGCGCATGAGAGTGGTCTACTGTGCCTGCTACAGACTTTCCCCCTTGGAGTAATTTTTCAGTGCCTATTGCGACTGCGAGGAGTTGCAGAGTGGGACTCTTGTGGAATAATACACATATCCAAAACTCCTGCGGAGCACCACGCAGAGTGGAGCTAAATAGTGGTCAGCTGTGCCTGCTGCAGACTATCCCCTTGGGAGTATTTTTTCAGTGCCTATTGTGACTGGGAGGAGTTGCAGAGCGAGACTCTTGCGGCAGTAATACAAATATACCAAACTTACGAGGAGCGCCGCATGGAGTGGATCTGCTGTAGACTATGCCCCATGGAGTATTTGTTCAGTGACTATTGCGACTGGGAGGAGTAGCAAAGTGGGACCCTTGTGGCAGTAATACAAATATACCAAACTCGTGCGGCGCGGCGCGTGGAGTGGAGCTGGAGAGTGGTCTGCTGTGGTCCATGGTGGAGCTGTGTGGACGCCAGTAAGCAGATAACTAGAATTACTGGCATATCCCCTTTCATGCAGATGTGTTTGCTCGTAACTCCTCCTTTGAACTCACTGACACTCCAATCATACTTTAAATTGATGACTGATATAAATGACAAGAATGGAGGTTACAAAGAAAAAGTGGAGAAATCCAAACCGCCTTTGTCCGGCCCATATGATTTACATAGCCATGCCAACAATCAAGTGGTTGTTATAGAAAGGCAACATGTACCAAATTACAGAGTACTGCAGCTGATGCTACAACCCTTGCAGACCCGATTTTGCTGACTGTCGAACAGGGGTCCCCTTAAGCTATTGTTGTCGATGATTTGACTCTGCCAACAGCTGAAGGAACTACTAAGCTGGTTACAAGCGAGACACATTCAGAGCAGGACTAAATCACGCATTTTTTCCACCCGCATTGACAAACTTGCGGGCTCGAATGTCTGCACTGGCAAGTTCCCCTATTTCGACTGGTAGTATTGATACTAATAAATTGCTTATAAATATGTGTTTAAATCTGCTAAGAGAGTCTCTAGATGTTACATGACACATATTGATGTCACACTTTTGTTTCTGAATACTAATCTATCAGGGCGACCCCAGATTTGGAACATATTGCAAATATGGCTGTGGATGAATCTGAATGATCCAATATGGACACCACTGGGAAGACAACTAATGATAAGTCAATCCAGCAGGAATCTAGTTTCACAGCCAGCGCAAATACAATTTCGGTGACTGTTGAAGCCGTATGTGGACGGTACTCCATCCTCGCAAATGAACAAAGAACTATTAAATGCACTTTAACTAAGGTTTTGGATGTAATTTTGACTAACAGTGTTAAGGAAATGGAGCAAAGAAGTGTGGCATCTTGGGTGGAAAGTAGCTATATTGATAAAAATGGATACAATGGGCCTCATAATGAGTTGGGATACCACCCAACACTAATCCCTATAGGAACTAATGGGGTTGGAGAGCGCCGGCAGTAATACCACCTAAAATGGTCGAAAACGGGACATTTTTACCTCCAGCAAAAAGCTGGAGGTGAGAGTGCCATTTTTCACCCAACTTGTGATTTGGCCAGCCCTTAACTGTGGAGGTAATACCATTGCCGCTGCATTTAAGGGCTCAGGCCAAACTCGTGATGAGGCCCAATGAATGAATCCAGCATGTTAAACTCCCGGCTTGCCATTCCTTCCAATACATCTTTTCTTACAGAAGTAGAATGGTCTGAACCTAGTCCTGTAAATATTGAGCCAGAATTTGAGAGCCCTGCAAATGAGATTCTCCAGACAGTAGCGCTTCAGGAAATAACACAAAGAAAATGAAGAAAGAGGAAGAAGAAGTGAAAGGCTGATAAGACCGCAAGTGTTATTAACAGGCCACCAACAAGGCTGGCCGCCTGCTGATTGCGGGCTCTCTGGCGACGATCTCCAAGACTGTAGAGCGGACGACTTCAGTGACTCATTTAGGAACAAAGGCCATCCAAATAGAAAAACTAATACCGAGGTTGATATCTACTCATGCCAGAACCTTGGATAAATGGCTACAGTTCCCAGAATCTGAGCGGGTGGTAGTGACAGTAGAAAACACAAACAAAAATAGCAATGAACATAATAACGGTGAAGCCCAGGTTACTGCAGGCTTTGATCCAGGGAACTAGTATTGAGGTGTAGTGTCAGTCCCATTTGGGCATTTTGCAAAACCAACACGTATTTCCAAGCTCCAAACTAGTAACTGATAGAGGGCCGGATATAGGGAGGCAGACGAATAATATGAAGCGGCAAGCACCACCAACTGCACCCATGGAATGTGCCACCTATAGGCATCAAGGATACATTGTCGGCCCGAATTCTGCAGAAGCATTTGAATAACATCCCCTGACCATTCGAAGCACCTCACGTAGTATACATATTGGGGAAATTGATCCTACGGACAATGGTCCGTTCTTAAATAGGGGGAAGTTGCTGCAATTGTTTCATCTGTGTGTTAGTTGATGATTATGGTCCCTACTCCCTCAAGACATTGCGAGTGTTGAATGACCTGTTCTATGAGCAATGGGGGACTGCTCACTTTTGTGAGTCTGCCAGTAGTAGAAAGACTGATAACCTTTGCAAAGGAATTTTTGTCTATGGGCTCTGTCATCCAATTGCAAACAAACTATTGGGTGTGAAGAACGATTCAAGGCCCCATTATATACTATGGAAGAAGAAAGGGGACATAATCCCCGGAGACATACCTTAACTTGCAATAAACATATTGTGGGCAAGACATGGCTACTGTGAGTTGGTTTCCAGTACAAGAGGGCCCCTCTTATTGACCATCGGAGGTTGTACCACAATGGCAACTCCTTTCCTGGAACACATGCAGATTTAAATCTTTCACAAGGAAGTGAAAAACATTGGCTGTGGATATGAACTGGCAGTGAAAAATACTTTGCAGAATTAAAACTCAATATTTTCACCAATAATCTGTTCACCGATGTTTGGCTGAGAAGTCCCTTTTTCATCATGTGTGAATCAATTGTAGAGCGCACAATAGGATAATCGCAATCAACAGGGTACAGGCGTAAACATATGTACTCCATTAAGTGCTCATGCAATGATGGTCACTAGATTCTGAATCAAAAAGCCTAATACGTCTGATTCTATTTTAGCTAAGGCTACAATTAGTCTACAAGGGAATATAATTAAATGGACAGAATTTAATGTTGACAAACTTAATACTTGGATAATGAATAAGAACTGGTCCCCACCAGAGTTACTACATCAATGTAAAGGAGACATGCATGAATTGTTAGAAATTGTGTCGCCACAAACTCAGAGGGTGAAAAGGTTGGTAGTACAAGGTAAAGGGGTATTGCCCCTTTTCGATATTGCTATACATAAGAAAAAGTGTGTTCTTCCGAAGTGCCTAGCAGTAATCTAGAAAGATAAGCACCTTTTGGCCATAACGCAAAACACTATGATTGGGGCACAGTGCACCATTTATAAAAAAAAATGGTTGTGGTTAAATAAGCAAAGTACCAGTTCTTCTAATTGGAAAATAGTATTTGGACAAATTAAAACTAATGATGCATGAAAATTCTGGCATACATACCGCTGTCATTTTGCCACACTTTCTCCAAAAGAGATACATGGCATTACAGATCAGGATTGGATCAATCATGTGAGGACATTATACTGGGACTCTTGATTTGAGTGTAGAGATTTTAGTTTGAGACTCCCTCTGCGAGGTGATTATGTGGTACAAATAAGCAAGGCTGACATATTGGATATCATTGCCAAACTGATGACATCTAGGCCCCCCAGTCCTGATGGAATGTCAAATGTCGCCTTAAAGAGAAATCGTTAGAACTGGGCAAAATGTTTACATGCCATGTATGTTAACATCATTATATATGGGGGTTCTACCCAAGTTTGTGTAACTCTATGCTGATACCGGTATACAAGAAAGGTGCCCATACAGACCCAAGTACTTTAGGTTATTAGCGATGTTGGATACTAGTAGTAAAGCCTTTTCTACCATCCTATTGAGACTACTCTCTTAGTGGGCTCAGGAAAATCAGTTGCTCATGTTGCAACAACTTGGGTTCAGGAAGGGTTGCTCCATGACCCAGGCCATGTCACTGCTTCGATTTTGTAATATGCAAAAAGCTAAACATATTAGCCATAAACATTACATTTTTGGAGAAAAAAAACTACTGGCCTTCTGATGCTCACCTTTGTTGCCACTGAGTTTATATCAGCCACTTAGGCTACACTGACACTCTTAAGTTAACTGAGAATTACATTGTGGGATGTGCAGGGGATTCATTCCAGACAAAAAGAGGCTGTGTTGGCATGTGACCGTCTTATATCAGATTATCTAGATGGATAGCAGTGTGCTTTAAAACTGCAGTAATCTGCCATACAAAGACGTTCCAAATGTATCAGGTTTCACTGGAACCCGGCTTTCAGTCTCATGATTAAAGTGCTTGTGGCACCTTACTAATAATAGCATGGTGCTGCAGAGGGCCTTTCAATATTCATTCAGTTTCGTGAATAAGGTGTCACAAGCACTTTACTCACAAGACTGAAAGCCAGGGTTCCTGTGCACCCTGGTCCATTTTTGGAACGTCTTTGTAATGGGACGTCTTTGTAATGCACTTCAGGCCACATAAAAGTAGGACTAACTCTTGAAAGTGGCTGTCAAGGTGCTACACTTCAGTAGCGTTTGGTGGAGAAAGGGGGTTTAAGTGTTACTGTTCAAAGAAACACATATTATAATTAATTTATTACAAACTAGCACTATCTAAACTTGTAAAATGAAGCATGTCTTCTGTGCGAGATTGGGAGTTCCTGCCTGCCAGCTATGAAGACCTACTACAAAAAACCAGGACCACTGCAGTTTCCAGTGGGAACATAATCTTGAGAAAAGGGGGACAGAGCACCGAATACCGGGACAGTCTCGGCAAAACTCTGCAAAACCGGGACATCTGGTCACCCTAGGCCACCAACATAGCCTGCTTGTCGAGGGCATTTTAAATATTCTTTCAGTCTCGTGATTAAAGCGATTTTGGCACCTTTAATCACCAGACTGAAAGAAAATGTAAAAGGCCTTCTGTAGCAGCCTGTGTTATTAGAGTGGGGTCTGGGTGCTTAGAAAGTGTATATCTCCCACCCATCCGTGTCGGAGAGATGTTATATACTGCCACTTTCTAAGCACCCAGACCCCGCACTAACATAGCCTGCTTGCAAAGGGCATTTTAAATATTCGTTCAGTCTCACGATTAAAGCACTTGTGAAACCTTTAATCACAAGACTGAAAGAAAATGTAAAAGGCCTTCTGTAGCAGAATCACGAGAAGGAAAGAATATTTGAAAGACGATCTGCCAACATGCCATATTACTGTGGGGCTGGGTTCTAGCAAGTAGTTGGAATTAATATTTCTCCCACCCGAACCGGCAGGAGAAATATTTCTTCCTAGCTGCGGCCACTTGCTAACACCCAGCCCTGCAGACAAGGGCCTTGCAGAAGGCCTGCACCCTCTTCCCCCACCCTTTCCTAAGCACCCCAGCATGACGCATTACCTTGGATTGATGCCTGGCCAGTGAGTGGAGTTGGGGTGCTCCTGCTGTAGTCTTTTCTCCACATGACTTTGTTGCCGCACACAGACTGGGTTCATACATTGATAAAATGTATTTAGCCCAGCCCGGGAGCTTCTGACTGCTGCCTGCACACTGTCAGTGCACCAAGCGCAGAGTTTAAATAAAAAAGCACATTAATAGGTGCCTTCAAACTCTGCGCTCGGTGCCATAACTCATATTGCAGTTGCTGCAACATGATTTCAAAATTAAAAGGCAAACCAGCGGTATCATATCGCAAAACGCGATGGGATACCATGTATTTTATAACTTGCAGTAGAATTAAAACGTCTAAGCACAAGTTTGCTGGCTGTGATTTCATTGCACAAACTGCGAGGAAAATATGTCCTCAGGAGAAAGCGCCATTGTACCCAGAGGAAATGATTGTTACAAATACATTCACAAATCTATGCTTCCGGAGAAACCAAATCATGTGATGATGCATGTCATGTTGGAGGCAGGATTTTAATGAGATTGACAGGGATAGCATATAAATTCAAGAGACAGAAGGGTTGTGGAGAGTTCAGCCGACAGATGAGCAAGTGACTGGCTGGAGTCGTGCATTGCAGAGAGGCAAGATTTTCCAGGTAGCAGACTGAGAAGACGAGCTGTAGTCGGAGGGAGGTTGTCTCCTTCTATCTGGATTGCCTGGGTGCGGGAGTTGCGCTACTGCTGCATGTTGGCAGGACAACAAAGAAGGGCTGCTCATACTTATTGTGAGTATATCTGTGATAAGTGAGGTGCACATGTGCGAATGTATTCTGAGACAGCCAGAGAGCTTTTGTTTTTTTATGTAAAAGAATTCAGCACCTTTCAAAAGTATTTGGAGAGATTTGGATTTTTTTTGTACTAATCGTGGTTCCTGCCAAAAATTCACAACCCAAGGTTGAATTGGGTGAAACACATGTTGCGTCATTGAACTCTGAGTTCATGTTGAAATTTTCTTTCATGCTGCTTATTTTTACAGAATCACATTCACATGGTTAATTGTATCGCTATTCAATGTTGCTGTTTATGATCGGTAAGTTGATTTACCAAGATAAATGCATATTTTAAAAGTTACTGCATGTCTTGATACATTCTTCATGGTGTGAGTGCAGTGTTTTTGTTGTGCATGCTTACAATTGATCAAATCTGCTAGAGGCAGTAGTCCAGCCTTGTAAATAAGTTGCTGGAGTGACAGATAGCACTGTCAAGTTGTCATATGTACTAAGCCTATTAATATGTATTTAGAGTTGAACCCAAATGGAATACAGGTAATAGAGGGAAGTCTTGGCACATCATAGATGGCATCATCAGAATAACAGAATGCCACTTTACCACCATAAGAAAATACCACAAGATTATGTAATAGTCCTCTGACAAAATCCCTAACAGTACAACAGTTAAACTAAGCACTTAGGTAACTACAAACCTGGTTTTTCATCAGCAAATTCTAAATAGAACTGCCCTCAACATCAATAGTTTGTGCACTTCCAAAGGTATTATTATGGGGCAAAAAAGTGCAATAATAATATCATAAGAATAAATAACTATATCCACAAAAGCAATGCTTAATTTCTGTACAAACTGTGTTTCGTGTTAAATGATATATCATTTACAGTGTGGTTTGTGCAATCTTATCCTGGAAACCGAGACATATAACCTAACTACATCTTCAAATTTTACAAATATAAGTATGAAGACATGCCAACATTGTACCACTTATTTGAGTGTAAATCTTGTTAAAGTCTAGTCGTACTAGTATTTCAAATAATAGGTAGACAATACAAACTTCCCTGTGTGTATATACACCAAATCTTACTATAAACTACACTAAGAATCTTACAAATGTCCTTTCAATACTTCTTTCTAAATCTGTGTGTGTCCTTGTTTTGGCCACCTACACACTAGAGAAGTTAATATTGACATTTCATAATCTACACATGTTATTTGTAGTTTTAAAAAAAAAAGTTTATTGTTATTTAATACTTCTAAAAGGTGTGCGCAGTGTGGAATACCTTTTGTTCTATTAAATCGTAGCTCACTTTTAAATATTGTAATTATCTCTACATTGTAATTACAATACTTAGTTTCACATCTATGTGTTTCCTTTTTTATGCCACCTACACACATAAGAAGCTAATGACAATTGTGGAATTTTAAGAGTCAGTAAGGCTCCTCAGAAGGACTCTAAGCAATTAATAGAGGTCCCTGCACATAATCTAGGAGCATGATCCAAATCCCTATTCAGGTAAATATATGATATAGTCGTGATGGTTATGTAATGACAAGAGATACAAGCCAGTACATACATATTAGTGTTTACTGTTACCTTATCTATTGTAGAGCCTACCCCTTACTATTGACTCTAAGGAGAGGAGATACATGGATATGAATGCCCAATAGAAGGACTTATGGAACTAGTCCATTGAAGTTGTGGACTTTGGACCAGGCTCTGGGGTTCAATAATCAGGTACAATACATCACCTTTTTTCATGCTAGCCCACTATTTCCAATTAATTAAAATCCAGATTGTATTGCCCACAACAATTGAAGGGAGCAGCACCCAATGTGGCTAATTGCCATATTGAGAAAGAACACGAGAGCAATCGATTGTTTGAATTGAAGAAACAAACTTGACCAACTGAAACCACTCTAGGTTACACCTATAATGAATGTTAGGAACCTTATACTTAAGTTGTACTTAGCTGATGAAATAGCTCAGTTCATGTGGCATTTGGGCCACACAGCTCACTGATAGGAACTCTGGTATGAGGTGGTGCGGGGGATATGATCCTCTGTCAATGCACTGTCTTCCTAAACTATGAGTGGGTTGATGATATGATTCTTATAAAATGTCAAATGCAGCAGAAGTACTTTTTCCTGATTCAATAATGTGTCCAATGTATCAACTACTCTGTTAGCTATGAACCAATTTTAGCTGATCTAGCTGTTCAAGGCTAGAAATATGTATAATATTGTTCTTTAATAGTTTTCATGAACATTTTTCTTTCTTTCTCTTCTCTGCTTTTTCTGTTTTCTTGTCCCCTTTGTGTGATACTTTTGGCCAGGAGGATTACGAAAGTATCACTCAATCATATGTCATGATACAATATATGTTTACTTTTCACAAAACTAATGATATGGAATAACAATTTGGAAATTGTGATAAATGTACGACACTGAACAATTCCTACAGCCTAGATAAATCCCAAAGATCAGCAAACCCTTAGCACGTGTACCAATTGGTTTATGTTGGCATGCAGGTGTAGAAGTGGCCTAAGACATACAGGTATATGAGTGACCTAGATGTATATACACATATACTTTAGTGACCTAGGCGTACAGTTATTTTTGTAACCTAGAAAATATTGTATGAATAAATACAATTTTCCTTACCAATTGCCTGTAGAGGATCAAATAAGTCTATCTTTATTGTGAAATTGGGATTGGGAAAGAGTGTTACTGGGGATTGGGAAAGAGTGTTTTTGTACTTTATCAGAGGCTGTTCTAGGTGTGAGAGTACTCTCCTTGCCAGACAGTTGCCTTGCAATTACCAGACAGTCAGGTGTTCCCCCCTTGGGAACACGGTTTTCCAATAATGTATTCAGGTGGTGCGCTGTGAACTCCCACACTGACCTATTATGACAATTATCTTTAATCCACAACAGCATACGTATATGTGGAGGCCTGCATGCCTGGTACTATTTTCTCCATAAGAAATGTTCCACAGTGCCTAGTGGAACATTTCCTTTATTACATATAAAATGTAACATGGCTAAAAATCGGTCAAGGAAGAATCGCAATACACTTACAGGGTTCATGGAAACCAATTCCTCTGCTGTCATGTGTTCTATATCTTGTTTCTGTGGATTAGTTTCATGAATACACTCTGCAAGATCATCCCAACCATAGTGAGTGCAACTTAAAGTCACAAACCAAGTTGAAGGGCCCACATTTCTGATCATGCATCGAATCTCTGGGTGTTTTCTATACCAATATACCATAGTTCCTCTCATTGTGGCAAGGATATTGGTAATTATTCCTTCTAAAATGTCATGTTTTTCTTTTACCTTTTGCAGCATCTTGCATGCAAAAACATTTTAAAATCTAGTTCATGTCCAAAAAGTATGAGCAGCAACATAACATAGTGTGGAAAATATACTTTCATACAGTAAGTGAAAAATATATTCAACATTGGTGCGGAATCCGGAATTGGGAATCTACAAAATACATTTGTACACAACAATGTTCTGAAGAAGAAATTGAAACCTTCTGATCATCCAATCTGCCTCCTTCTCCAGTAGGTAAAAACATAGGGAAACAACAAGCTTCTAAAGTATTTTCCCCAGACACTGATTGGGGCACCTTTTGTTGCTTTCATTTGGTATAATTCCAAACTGTTGCCCATGACTTCAAGTGGGCGTGAAGGATGAATAGTGTAATGTTCATACAAACTATTCCCTTCTGTAAAAGTTAGACGTTGGAACTGACCTTCACTGCTCTTGCTTGTTGACTGGTAAAGTCAGACTGACTTTGTACAAATCATTATACTTCAGTAGATATTTATATGCTGTTGCCAAATGTTCTTATCTTTTGTGGCAACACCATTTACTAAAACAAATAATCTGAAATGTCATACTTCACTCCTAGAGTGTTGACATTTTCTTTCAAATAAAGAGCTAAATAAACATTTCACACCTTGCACCGGTGATTTTCAGGCAATTTAGACATCTTTGTTTGCAATCTAACAATACTTTGGAAAGGATGCATATTTTGCAATGCAATCACTTCAAACATATTCAATTTGTTAAGCACAACAGGGATATCAGACACTACCATGTCTTTCAAAATACTTCTTGGAGGAATGCATTTTCTATTAAAAAACCTGACGCAGTGTCAAACATATAGGGCCTAATTCACAGAAGCGTTTTATAATGGCAAAACACTATTGGAAAACGTTCTGTGAATCAGGGACATAGTGCCTCACATGGTACAAATCGTTCTTCTGCAAACAAATACAAATAAAGGTCTTTCCAAACATCTTCTGCACTGTGTTTACTTTTCTCCTCAATGTACACTAGATGTACTTGGGATTTATAAAAAAGGGTGTTGACAAGACATGCAAACAATGTCAGTTCTTTCGCTTGAGGACAACTCAAACATTGCAATACTTTTTATATACTGTTGAAAAATCAGATCCTTTGAAAGCATAGGATCATCATTGACAATTCCTGTGTTTCATCTGCATATACATAATCGTTTAAATGCATTTTGTTTATCATTTGAATTGTAGAAAGTAAACTTTCTACAGTTTCAGGAATCAGTGTTTGATTTAAAGGTGTCACAGGCATACATGCTGTTTTGCACTGGTAAAATTTAACCAGAAGGTATCTCATTTTAGCATGATGCGCAACCAGCATCCGTATATGATGAAATTGACTCTTACATCTGCTTTTATCAAGACAAGTTAGATGGTGACCCAGAAGTACTGTTTTCTCACGAACTTCACAGTCATCTATTCTCTACAACATCTTGATCTGTCTTAGAATATTATTATTTTTGAGCAAAACTTGCACAAAGAATTGCACATCCATACCTCAGTCTAATTTCTCGGTTTTCTTGCAAACTGTTCTAAAGTTTCTACGTTTCTACTGACTGTCTTTAGGATTTCTTATTTTTCAGAAATCACACTATTTTAAATTTCATAGCTACGCCCACATTCATCAATAGCAAGCAATAGCAATAGCAAGCGTTACATTCCTTTGTTGAATATAATTCTCTTCATTAACAAATCTTTCTATGTGAGAAGTGTGTTTTCACTATCCACCAAATACTTCACAAAAGGTGTCAAGTGTAAGTACATGAACTGTAGGATATTTTGTGTAAATTTGGGGTTTGGCGGTATTTTCTTACCTCCAGAAATGAGCGGTGGTTTGGTGATAACTTATTCTTGCATTTAGGTTGGGTTTCGCCTCATATCATTTTAGTGACCATACCTTGTTATATTATATTGGAGAACCTAGTAATATGTACTACTTACAGTATTTTATGGTAGCATATGGTTCATATGGTTTGTGGTATTTAGTGGTGAGCATAGTTTCCTTCCTTACATCATAACCCCATCATAAACAAAACCTTCCTTTCCATGAGAATACCTTCTAGTGATCTATAGAGAGCCTTGGACCTATACACCCAAGGAAGCCCAACATTTGTATATAGAGTGCCACCTACAGCCTGTGGCCGGTATCACAGGCTTATCTACACCAGTGATCTATGTGCCCGTAGGCATCATTACTGGTTCATAGACCCCCAGTAATCTACATTATTTTAGATCCCCTCCAAATAACATGCACGGAGGACACACCCACACCCACACACCTATTTTATCACTGCTTATTCTGTTTGTTGTTCTATCTGTATGGGCAAATTGACAAATGTATTATCAAAGAAAATGAATTTCCCTCTTGTCCACATCTGCAATCCCCAAAGCAATAAAAAAAACTCTAAACAATCTGTTTTTATATATTGGTTATATTGCAGATAAGTACAATTCACAATACAAATCTTACCATATAGATTGCACCATTATCTGTATATAAAATGAGAAGAGAAGAAAAACAACAGATACAAAGCAAATAAGCCTTTTTTAAAAAAAAAATAGGCATTATTTTTTAGCATTATAAACATGACGAATTAAGATGCAGGAGATTTCCTTTGCTAATCTGCCAACATGACATTTTTTAGATCGGTCATTCATCCATCAGCGCACAGTGACCTCACTTAAACTGTGTCTGCTTACCAAAAATATTTGTTTGTATCTCTCTCACACAACCTTGTCCTTGCTCCCCTCAGAAGAGCAGCCGCAGCCAACGAACTGCTCCTGTTAATCTTGGATGTTTGGAATTCGCAGCGAGAACAGAGGGTTCTCCAGCCAGCGCTGAGTGAGAACAGGCACATCTGTCTCAGAGCCCAGTCATCCCGAACTAACTTCTCTCTGTCAGTTTTCCCATTAGCAGAGCTCTGCACCTACCCACTTTCCTCCAATCAGGTTGAAAGGCGGCATCACCCTTCATTTTCACACAATGGGATCTTTGCTCACTGAGCAACTGTTTCAATTATTATTTCCTGTCGCGCATACTTTCCGCTTTCTGCAAACACAGAAAGAGAAAGAAAAAATGCTAGTGCACATTTGAAAAACGAATTTCAGAATATGGGCCTCATTGCGAGATTGGAGGTAGTCATGGCGCTATTTGCACCATGACTGCCTCCAATAACGGGTCCGGCACCGGTACTGTTTAATGGGGACTTTCCGGTGTAGTCCGACCTTTGTGGGACCAGTAAGTGCCCACTGAAAAAGCCCCCCATAGGGCTCAATGGGAATGGGGAAGGCGCTAATAACAGTACCGCAAATTGCGGTACCGTTATTGGCTCTGAATTCCCCTAACGGGTCCCGTCCATAACACCTGGTCAGACCAGGCGTTAAAGGAGGGACCCGCTAAGGCAACTTGTAGTAGGGCGGGAAGAGATTACCGGCACCTGTCTCCTTATCAGTGCCCGGTATCCCTTACCGCCCCACTCGGAATGAGGCCCTATGTATTTTCATCTCATTTTGTACATGGGACTACATTATAATGTTAAGGAGTTAGTATTAGTGATTAGCAATTGTTAATTAAGTCAGTCAGTTATATAAATAATGTTCAATAATGTAGACTTCTATGCATGAGGTCTTCAAGAGAAAAAAAAAATGATGCACTTTTACTTTCTGCAGTTTCACATTGGGCTTTTGCTGCATTATGAATTCTATACCTTGCATGCTACCAGCAACATATTCACATGTTATACTGGCAACATAAAATAACTATATGTGTGTGCCACATTATTGCTGGCAACAAAATGCCATCACATTTATTGAAGCACTATATACTCTAAAGCGCTATAAATATTATAAAGCGCTATATATAGTACTACATACCCCTCCTTTTTCCGGCAATTTGGCAATACTCAAATCCATAATTGGAGAAAACTCAACTTGTGTTTTTTCTAAAATGTATGCATATTCGGATATGTTTCATTCCCTATCGCTGCTAATATCATAAACAACATCTTCATCTTTATGGACAAAATGATTAACCATCCTCCCATCACTAACACTACAACAGCCAAACCCACCATAGTGCGTTCCACCCAGGTTCCCCAAATAAACATTGCCACTTCCATTATACCCAGGCTACTAACTGTAATATTGTTCTTTCTCAGATTCATTCTAATAGTGTGCTTTTCTTTATGATTCAATAAGAACTACACATCCGGGTATATTGGGAATGTATCCTTTTGAAAAAACTCAATATTTTCCACTTGGCTTTCCCACATATCATTTGTAATATGGAACAATGTTAAACCCCCAATTGAAACAACTGTATCCTTTGGAACCTGTAAATAAAATACATTATATTTCAATTGCTTGACAGCAAATGTTCCATGATTTAAATGCGTAATCATTATGTTCTTCGTACAGGTGCTGACAAACCATTTATTTTTGACCATTTTAGCTTGGGCTAATTCCTCACCACCCACATTGCTAATGACTACTTCACATCATGCTGATATTCCAGTATCAGCTTTCAAACCACAAATAGCATCTGTAGCATCAGGAACAAATGGTTTACCTGGACACATGTAATTTTGTTCTTTAAATTTTATACATGTTTCCAGGTTCATGATCAAGTAAACCTCAGGCTCCCATGACTGAAATGCCACCACCTCTGGAGTCTTAATTTTTATATATTTACCTTCTTGCCAAAATCCCATGTTATGTACCCATTTAGTTTGATAAATAAGTTCAGGAGCTATATATGGGATGCACAACAAAAACCCAATTTCCATCCTTTCTAAATTCACATATAGGGGCATTGCATTGCCCATTTCAAATGCAATTTTCACTTGTACTATATCAATTTCCCTTCTAACCGTTCTATAATTTGATGAACAATATCTTGTGAAACAAAATATAATGGTATATGTCCTCGAATTAATTGGGAAATCGCAGTTTGGATTTCCCTCATGTAATTTGTCAACAATCTATCAACAGGATCTATCACATTTACAGGCCGATTCATGGAATAATTAGCGCGGCGCAAGTGGGCAAAAAAGTGGCAATCGCAGTGGAATTGCGAAAATCGCAGTGGAAGTGCGAAAATCGCACGAAAATCAGCGCACATCGATTCATGGAAGGGCGTGCGCGAAAAAACCATCTGATGTGCGCTAAAAAAGTGTGCGGCGCACGTTGGCGCACAGTCCATCTAACGGCATGCGCCAGGTCACAGCGAAAATCGCACAGGCCACAGCAAAAATCGCACATAGCGCGGCGCACGCAACAAAAGTAGGCGGAACACTGGGCGTAACAATCGGAATGGGGAACAACTTGCCAAAATGTGGGCGTCACAGGGGAAGTACAGGGTGCAAGTGCGCGGAACGCCCACACACTCGCCTACAACACATATTCATGGAATCAAATAGGGCAAAACAGCACACGGTCAAACCAGCGCACAGGCACAAACACGACCGCCACAAGAAAGCAGGCGGTAGCGTCCCTGCGCCTGTAAAAAATGTGCGCCAAAAGGTGCGCCAACAAATAGCACCTATATACAGCTATGATGAATGTCCTATACTGTGGCCCTCCAGGACAAATGACGTGCAAAGGGGTACCCACAAACACAGACACCCGCTGACTGAAAAATAACGTGTGCGTGTATTTCGGGGTGCGCGGGAAGTTTCACACGTGAATTGGCTGGGTACGTGGATTCCAGGGATGCGCGGGAAGTTCCACACGCGATTTGGCTGGGTACGTGGATTTCAGGGGTGCGCAGGAAGTTCCACACGCGATTTGGCCGGGTACGTGGATTTCAGGGGTGCGCGGGAAGTTCCACACGCGATTTGGCCGGGTACGTGGATTTCAGGGGTGCGCGTGAAGTTCAACACGCGATTTGGCTGGGTACGTGGATTTCAGGGGTGCGCGCGAAGTTTCACATGCGATTTGGCCGGGTACGTGGATTTCAGGGGTGCGCGTGAAGTTCAACACGCGATTTGGCTGGGTATGTGGATTTCAGGGGTGCGCGCAAAGTTTCACAAGCGATTTGGCTGGTTACGTGGATTCCAGGGGTGCGCGGTAAGTTTCACACGCAATTTGGCTGGGTACGTGTATTTCGGTGTTGCGGGGGAATGCTACACGTGATATGGCCATGTGGGTCCCCCCAGGTGTTCCCTCTACACCCTCCACGGCCCCTGCAGGCAGCCCACACCACAGGGTACTACCCTGCACCCTTGCTCATGTCCCACAGGCAATCCATCCACCATTGCCATGCCCACCAGCCAACCCACATGTCACCTTGCACCACTGATCACCAACACATGTCTCCCACCACCCCCACCCCCCAGCCACCAGGGGCACCCTCCACCAGGCCCCCACCCATGTCTCCCACCACCCCCCACCCCCCAGCCACAAGGGGCACCCTCCACCAGGCCCCCACCCATGTCTCCCACTCCCCCTACCCCCCAGCAGTCAGGGGCAGCCTCCACCAGGCCCCGACTCATGTCTCCCACCACCCCCACCCCCCAGCCACCAGGGGCAGCCTCCACCAGGCCCCCACTCATGTCCCCTATTACCCCCATCCCCCCGCAGTGCAGGGGCACCCTCCACCAGGCCCCCACTCATGTCTCCTACCAACCCCACCCCCCAGCAGTCAGGGGCAGCCTCCACCAGGCCCCCATTCATGTCTCCCACCACCCCCCACCCCCCAGCCACCAGGGGCACCCTCCACCAGGTCCCCACCCATGTCTCCCACCACCCCCACCCCCCAACAGTCAGGGGCAGCCTCCACCAGGCCCCCACTCATGTCTGCCACCACCCCCCACCCCCCAGCCACCAGGGGCACCCTCCACCAGGCCCCCACCCATGTCTCCCACCACCCCTACCCCCCAGCAGTCAGGGGCAGCCTCCACCAGGCCCCCACTCATGTCTCCCAACACCCCCACGACCCAGGCACCAGGGGAAGCCTCCACCAGGCCCCCACTCATGTCCCCTATTACCCCCACCCCCCGCAGTGCAGGGGCAGCCTCCACCAGGCCCCCACCCATGTCTCCCACCACCCCCTACCCCCCAGCAGTCAGGGGCAGCCTCCACCAGGCCCCCACCCATGTCTCCCACCACCCCCTATCCCCCAGCAGTCAGGGGCAGCCTCCACCAGGCCCCCACCCATGTCTCCCACCACCCCCTAACCCCCAGCAGTCAGGGGCAGCCTCCACCAGGCCCCCACTCATGTCTCCCACCACCCCCACCCCCCAGCCACCAGGGGCAGCCTCCACCAGGCCCCCACTCATGTCTCCCACCACCCCCACCCCCCAGCCACCAGGGGCAGCCTCCACCAGGCCCCCACTCATGTCCCCTATTACCCCCACCCCCCGCAGTGCAGGGGCACCCTCCACCAGGCCCCCACTCATGTCTCCCACCACCCCCACCCCCCAGCAGTCAGGGGCAGCCTCCACCAGGCCCCCACTCATGTCTCCCACCACCCCCACCCCCCAGCAGTGCAGGGGCAGCCTCCAACAGGCCCCCACTCATGTCCCCTATTACCCCCACCCCCAGCAGTGCAGGGGCAGCCTCCAACAGGCCCCCACTCATGTCCCCATTACCCCCACCCCCCAGCAGTGCAGGGGCAGCCTCCAACAAGCCCCCACTCATGTCTCCCACCACCCCCACCCCCCAGCAGTGCAGGGGCAGCCACCACCAGGCCCCCACCCATGTCTACCACCACCCCCACACCCCAGCCACCAGGGGCAGCCTCCACCAGGCCCCCACCCATGTCTACCACCACCCCACCCCCCAACCACCAGGGGCAGATTCCACCAGGCCCCCACTCATGTCCCCCTGCAACCCCACCCCCCAGCAGTGCAGGGGCAGCCTCCACCAGGCCCCCACTCATGTCTCCCACCACCCCCACCCCCCAGCCACCAGGGGCAGATACCAGCAGGCCCCCACTCATGTCTCCCACCACCCCCACCCCCCAGCAGTGCAGGGGCAGCCTCCACCAGGCCCCCACTCATGTCCCCTATTACCCCCACCCCACCGCAGTGCAGGGGCACCCTCCACCAGGCCCCCACCTATGTCTCCCAACACCCCCCCACCCAGCAGTCAGGGGCAGCCTCCACCAGGCCCGCACTCATGTCTCCCACCACCCCCACCCCCCAGCAGTGCAGGGGCACCCTCCAACAGGCCCCCACTCATGTCCCGTATTACCCCCACCCTCCAGCAGTGCAGGGGCAGCCTCCAACAGGTCCCACTAATGTCCCCCATTACCCCCACCCCCCAGAAGTGCAGGGGCAGCCTCCAACAGGCCCCCACTCATGTCTCCCACCCCCCCACCCCCCAGCAGTGCAGGGACAGCCACCACCAGGCCTCCACCCATGTCTACCACCACCCCCACCCCCCAGCCACCAGGGGCAGCCTCCACCAGGCCCCCACCCATGTCTACCACCACCCCCACCCCCCAGCCACCAGGGGCAGATTCCACCAGGCCCCCACTCATGTCCCCCTGCAACCCCAACCCCCAGCAGTGCAGGGGCAGCCTCCACCAGGCCCCCACTCATGTCTCCCACCACCCCCACCCCCCAGCCACCAGGGGCAGATACCACCAGGCCCCCACCCATGTCTCCCACCACCCCCACCCCCCAGCAGTCCAGGGGCAGCCTCCACCAGGCCCCCACTCATGTCCAACTCATGTTCCCCTGCACCCCCACCCCCCAGCACTGTGGGGCACCTGCCAGCAGGCCCCCACTCAAGTCCAACTCATGTTCCCCTGCACCCCCACCCCCCAGCACTGTGGGGCACCTGCCAGCAGGCTCCCACTCATGTCCAACTCATGTTCCCCTGCACCTCCACCCCCCAGCACTGTGGGGCACCTGCCAGCAGGCTCCCACTCATGTCCAACTCATGTTCCCCTGCACCCCCACCCCCCAGCACCGTGGGGCACCTGCCAACAGGCCCCCACTCATGTCCCCTATCACCCCCACCCCCCAGCCACCAGGGGCACCCTCCACCAGGCCCCCACTCATGTCTCCCACCACCCCCACCCCCCAGCAGTCAGGGGCAGCCTCCACCAGGCCCCCACTCATGTCTCCCACCACCCCCACCCCCCATTAGTGCAGGGGCAGCCTCCAACAGGCCCCCACTCATGTCCCCTATTACCCCCACCCCCCAGCAGTGCAGGGGCAGCCTCCAACAGGCCCCCACTCATGTCCCCCATTACCCCCACCCCCCAGCAGTGCAGGGGCAGCCTCCAACAGGCCCCCACTCATGTCTCCCACCACCCTCACCCCCCAGCAGTGCAGGGGCACCCACCACCAGGCCCCCACTCATGTCTCCCACCACCCCCAGCCATGTAATTTGCCTGGGTACGTGTATTTCGTGGTGCGCGTGAAGTTCCACACGCGATTGTACGTGTACTTCGGGGTGCGCGTGAACTTCCACACACGATTTGCCTGGGTACGTGTATTACTGGGGGTGCGCGTGAACTTCCACACGTGATTTGCCTGGGTATGTGTATTACTGGGGGTGCGCGTGAACTTCCACACGGGATTTGCCTGGGTACGTGTATTACTGGGGGTGCGCGTGAACTTCCACACGCGATTTGCCTGGGTACGTGTATTACTGGGGGTGCGCGTGAACTTCCACACGCGATTTGCCTGGGTACGTGTACTTCGGGGTGCGCGTGAACTTCCACATGCGATTGGGCCTGTGAGAGTGGGTCACATGTATTCCAGGGGTGGGCGGGAATATTTATCCGCGACTGTGCCTGTGAGAGCGTGCTACGTGTATTCCTGGTATGGGCGGGAAGATTCACACGTTCGCCTACGACGTGCCGAAAAAGGGTCCAATCCTGACACACGTACGACAGCATGAAGCAGGCGTACATCGACCCGCGCAGCATAAAAGTGCGTGAAAACCACAAACAAGCTCATACGCCAGGATGAATATACCATTCCTAGCAGCGGTGGCCGTGGGTTACCAAAGGAGGAGGAGGAGGATAGTGAGGGCCCACATTTTCACTCCCAGAACAAGCCTTTTTGGGATGCCTGATGACCAGGTATATTGGAGGTACAGGTTTCCCCCACACATAATACTGGACCTGGTCAGTGAGTGGGAGGATGACCTCACATCACCCACCCTGTGCTCCTAAGCACTCAGCCCCCTGGAGAAGGTCCTCAATGTACTGCACTTCTTGGCCACAGGATCATTTCAGCGGACAAGTGCCATAGTGGGTGGGGTGTCACAGGCCACGCAGTCACGCTGCCTACACCAGGTCTTGAACATCATCACTGCACGCCCATCAGTCCGTAGGCACATATACCTGCCCAGGACACCTGCAGAAAGGCAGGCTGCCACCCTCGATTTCTACGGTGTGGCACAATTTCCAAAAGTGCTAGGTGCCATTGACTGCACCCATGTGGCACTACGTCCCCCCAGGGCATCTGAGCACATCTTTAGGAACCGCAAGCACTGGCATTCCATCAACGTGCAGGTAGTATGTAATGCTAAGGGAATCATCACCTCAGTATATGCCAACTATCCAGGGTCCACCTACGACAGCTTCATTTACCGAATGTCTACCCTAAACCGGGACCTCGAAGCTGGGCGGCATAGTGATACATGGCTGCTTGGTGAGTATGAATGCCACTGCACATGCATGCATGTCAGATGCAGAGTTATGTCACTACCCCACTAATGCCACCCATCACCTCCTCACCAGGGGACAGTTCCTACCCTCTGAGCACTGACATGATGATGCCAATTCGGAACCCCATCACGCCTCCAGAGTTAAGATACAACACAGCCCATATTGCAACCCGGGGCCTAGTGGAGCGCACATTCGGAGTGCTCAAGTCACGCTTTCGCTCCCTTGACCGGTCTGGCGGGCAGCTGTTATACGCTCCCCCAGTAGTGTGCAGGATCATAGTGGCAGCATTTGTCCTGCACAATGTTGCAACACGCCGGGGCCTGGCCGTGGACATGGTGGTGCCCCCACATCCCCAACCACATGCACGCCCGCTGCGCATGGGAGGGGAGAGGGCATGGGGTGAGGCAGCCCGTACGCAGCTGGCGGCTAATTACTTCACATAGAAATCACACCCCAGTGGAGTGCACACAGGCCTGGCACATACCATCTGATAAGCAATGATGACTCGACCTGACAATTAAGACTAACAAAGGGACTGTCAACTGTCAGAACCATAGCAGCCTGAAATTGTTCATGTGGAAGTGTCACAATGTGTGCATCCCTACCGACACAAACACCACCAATGCAGTGTCATGAAAAGACACTTCCATGCTGCAGAAATGAATACCCACTTGCAAAATACTACATGAAAACAGTGCCATGTCACCCACCCCCTCCACGGCACGGCCACACAACACACCATGCATGGCATGTCATGCAATGTGAGAGGAAAGAAATGAATCCCCACAACATGAAACAAGTGTCAGCAGCTACAGTGTCCCTAATGG
This sequence comes from Ambystoma mexicanum, assembly GCF_040938575.1. Lineage (NCBI taxonomy): Eukaryota > Metazoa > Chordata > Amphibia > Caudata > Ambystomatidae > Ambystoma > Ambystoma mexicanum. Next base: position 920,542,431 of record NC_090922.1, on the reverse strand, counting down.
AAACCTGTCCACACATGAAATGCTCACAGTAATGCAGGACCTACAGCCCACATTACCAAATACTTACCAATAATACCAATCACCTACACAACCTCCAACCCACCTTAAACATGACATTACAGACTTAAAAATTAGCTAGCCTCACCACCTGATGATGACAGCCCTCCGAACACTTGCAAGTATACAGTGTTAGCGCCACGCAAGAGTGTAGGTGCACTGCTTACAACATGGACTCCAGTTCCAAGGTGGACCGCATTGTGAAGACATGAGGAATGGACCTGCAAATATGGAGGATGAGATGGATGCAGAGGCACATATAAATACACCATGCAGTGTACAATAAAACAAAAATAAACACTATGAATGTATACACAGTATTGACTACAGACTGCCCACACAGCTCATGGGAGTCCAATGTCACCATGTACGTCAATGTCACTTGGGCACACCCTTTGCAAGCCCATGGAAACGGGAAGCAGGAGGGATGTGTGTGACAAAAACCCAAGCATCTGAACCAAATCCATGACAAGCCTGCATTTGCCCAGCCACAATGCAGCGTATGCCCACGGGAGTCACACAAGGCAACACACTGTCCCATAAAAATTAAAAAATAAAAAAGAAAAAAAAAAATTAAAAAATTAAAAAAATGGCCATTAATGGGCCTGGGGGGGGGGGGGGTTGGGGAGGCCACCCAGGAGGTCCGAGGACAGGGTGCACACCAAAACTCACCTGTGTGGATCTTGCAAAAAAAAAACACCTCCATGGGCTCATGGCCCACACGGCTACCCTATTGTGGGAGTATCACTGCTGTCGCTATTCTCACCCTGTGCAGCTGCATCCGGAGGTGGTGGCACTATGGGAGGCAGCCCACGCAAGGCCCTAGTCTGTTCCTCCATGGCTGCAAGCATGCGGGTGTGGTAGGTCTCGTTCTGGAGGATGAGTGTGCGGAGGTCCCCATGCAACAACTCACGGGATGCCCGGACCTCCGCCCTCGTTGCCTGCATCTCAGCTGAGAGCGTACGGGTGAGACGCTCCAGCTGCTGTTCTGTCCTTCGCTTTGTTGAAGCCTCAAGCTCAACAAGAGTCGTCCTGAGGTGAAGGAGTTCCAGCCTCAGGGCTTCCCTGTGGCCCTGGGACTCTATAGAGATGGCTTCCTGCAGAGTCGCCAGTGCCACCCGCCTGTCCCTGTTGGACGACAACATGTCCTCCCTGTGTGACTGGCAGGAGTCAGTTGCCTGCTGTAGTCGCTCCATCAGCCTTTCGGGGGGGACAATGGAAGTGGCCACCCTATCCATGGCCTGAGCCATCATCTCTGATGATGCTGCCTGTTGGGTTGCCATACCGTAAATGGATTGCTCCCATGCGGTATTGCCAGGTGGCGTACGGCCACCACGTCGGCGGGCACCACACCTGTCTGGGGCAAGGCGAACTGCGCCTTGCTGTGCCGGCACTGCCTGAGGCTGCAGGACTGCATTCCCCCTCTGATCTGCTGGCCCAGGAACATGATCAGATGTCGCGGAGTGTGACCCTGCATCCGTAACCACCAAAGGCGTACCTGCCAACACTGACATCCCCATTGAGGGTTCTAAACCTGGTGCAGGTGGGTCGGACAGAACAGAATCCCTCCCAGGAACACTCACCTGCGACGGCACGTAGGTCTCATCATCCGAATCAACACCTGAGTACAGCTCGGGGGAGGTGCAGCCAGAGACACCCCTTGAGAGCACGACCTGCAGCAGTTGTGGGTTCTCACCCACCACCACACCACGTCCCTCACTGGTGGTCGGTCGGCCCTCAGACCCCTCCTGGGTCTGCACCATCTCCACAACCCCAGCAGTATCAGGTGCGTCTTCCCCTGCAAAGACATAAAAGAAAACAAATGGAAACAGGCATTAGCACCATGGCACACAATGAGGGCTGAGAGGCTACAGAAACAGTACTTGATTGACACATGTCCCACATGACTAAAACACTCCCATGCATGCACCGTCACTGCGTGTGATGGGGAGGCAGATGCCACACATTGATGACACCAAGATGGAAGATGAACACATTTGCTGCATGCTGCCTAGCAGTGCCATCACACATTGGCCAGTGATTGGCAGGTCAAATACACATGCCATCACACAGATGGCATGTACCCTAGCCATGAAGTGAAGAGGGAGAGGAGGTCACCAATTGTTCATTCAGTCCAGTTTGTTCATATGATTGATTATTTTCATTGTAATGGTTCTAATGTTTAACATGCAGCTGCCAGTCAAAAATGGTCCTATAGCACAGGGACATGTCCAAACTAATCATGTCCACGAAACTGAGCCAGTCCACTGTACCATAGCCATGTCAGACATGTGACAATAGGACTGAGAAACCCCGAGTAAAAGTGGTGGTATGCAAACAATCTGCCTGAATAAGCAGAGGTAAATAAGCAACAGTGTAGTGGCAAGATGACACTCCAAGGGCAACTGGTGTGGTGTTGGGCTGGATGTCCAATGTTGGCCGAAGGGATGCTGCTATACCCAAATGCTGGTGCCAAGAATGTTTAGGAAGAGGCACATGGGTGAGCCGAACCACTCAGGCACACACACCCTCCCCTGGCACACAAACAGAAGCCCTCCCACACACAACATGCACATGGATGACACACACATGCATGTGCACTCACCGGACAATGCCTCGTAATCTGCCACTACTCCCATGCCTTGGATCTGTTCCTCTGTGACGTAGGTCCCAGCAACCTGCTCATCTGGAGTGAGTTCTATGTCGTCTGCTGGAGACCCACCTCCAGTCATTAGAGTTGCGGCATGACTTGAGGCCAGCTTATTCTTTGCCCTGCGCTTCAGGTCATTCCAGCGCTTGTAGCAATCATTAGCTGTGCGCCTCACGATTCCAAGGGCACTTATGATGTCCGCAATGGTCTGCCAGTGTGCCTGACGTTGTGCAGGTGTGGTCTTGGATCCTGCAACAATCACCATTTCGCGGTCATGTGCGGACACATACTCTACAAGTGCATTCAGTTCGGCCTCATTGAACCTGGGCTTCCTTGACGGGCCGGACTGTGTAGCCGTGTCTGGGGCACCAGCCTCTACTGGACGAGCACTCTTCCTCTTCCGCTTGGAAGGTGGTGGCGATCCGGAGTGTTCTGCGCCGCTCTGGACGCTAGGGGCAGAAGCGTGGGATTGCACACTCAGCATGGGAGTTGGTGCAGGCATTATCTCAAGTGTGATGTGTCAGGGGGAATGTCAGCATGATGGACTTGGACCGACATTGTCCTGGCTGGGTGTGTGAGAGGTGGGGTGGATGGAGCCGCAGCTGCCCCTGCAGCCTCCCCAGCCTGCCTACGCGGGGCAGCAGATAACCTAGCTGCCCCTGATCCAAGTGGCCTGATGACAACAACGTTCACCGGCGCACGTGGCCTAGACCTGCTGACCTGGAAGTCAGCCATGGAGTCACCCTGTGCCAGGTCTGGTTCCACAGTGGGCTGGTCCAACAAGGGCTGAGCATGGATGGTGTCAGCCACGGTAACCTCAACCAGGGGGGGGACATGGGTGTCCCTGACTGCTCCTCCACACATGGGGGGCTAGGGGCACCCTGCAAGTCACGGCCGCGTCCCCTACTGGATCCACCACGGCCACCACTTGGGGCTCGCCCACCTTTGCCACCCTTACGGCTTGTTCGCCTCCCAGCCATGCCACTGATGTTATTGTGCGTATGGGAGTTGATGTGAACTATTGTCCAGCACAATTGGGGGTCAAAGGGCTTGGGTACCAGATGGTAATCGTACCCTAGTGCTCTAGCAAGGCTGTATGTCACCCCTGGGGAAATATGACGGGTCACGCAACGCACAGGCAGCCCAAAAAAGGGAGGTAAGGTGCACACAACCCCTCCTAGACCACGTGCATGAAAAAAAAACCTGCACTATGCTGTGGCACCCAGGAACACAAGAATGAACGTATGCGTGTCACACGCAGCCTAGAATGACCTCTGAAGGGGTACGCGACACAAGGGGCAAGCACAGATGTTAGATACGTGCGCGACTCACCGTCTACCAGGAACAAAAGCGTGAAAAATATGCACGTGTGCGCGTTGGCAACACCCCCGCCAAAAGAAGAATTGTACGCTGTCTGAGGAGACAGGACAACAGTAGTAGGGAAGCTGTTTGAGGAAACAGGCCCAGGAAAAAGAGGAAAAGAGAAAAAACTGTCAGAGGTAACAGGGAGTACGAACTGGAAACGCTGTGAAGTAAATTGCGTGTGAACCGACAAGAAGTACAGATTTCACCCACTCGCTCTCCACGAAAAGCACGTACAAGGAAATGGCATCCTACACGTACCTTTTATACACACGTCACAGACGCGCATACGCAATGCGGCCATTTCCACCAATTACGCGCTTTGACACTCGGACGTGTATCTCTTCATTTTTACACGCGCCATTTTCTACGGCCATGCGCGTGACGTCACAGCTGCGCATGGTGGCCTTTGGGCCAATGAAATGAAAATGCACGTCCGAGTGTCATCGCGTGTAATCGGAGGGAAGTGAGCGTACACGCGATTGGCCAGGGTACGTGTATTTCTGGGGTGCGCAGGAAGTAGTATACGCGATTGGTGGAAATCCACGTGTGCTCTGTCATCACGTGTAATGAGGGAAACACCCGCGCGCCTCACGTCACAGACGCGCTCACGCGCTAAGGGCCTTTGGTCCAATGAAATCGCATATGCGTGCTGACGTGCATACGCGCTAAGGGCCTTTCCTCGATTTACACGCAGACGTCCAGGATTTTCACGTGCCAAATCACTCCGTATCAAGCTGGCCACGCGTAAGCACACGGAAGACCACGCTCCTGCCCAAAAGGCAGAATTACTGCCCCCCAGAGCCCTGAGCAGCCTCCCACGAGCCATCTGCTGCTGCCTGCCTGCCTGCTGCCACTGTGCCCTGCCATTTGGTGCCTGCACATCAGCCATCTGCAGGGGTCCATTTGCTGAGTCCACCCATGCTGGAACAGAAGACTCCGGACTGGGATACCATCGCTCCACAGCCCAGCCCCAGGACCCAGTTGCCCACCCACTCCTGCCTCTGGGGTTGCCATGTCGGGCACTGCTACATCTGGCACCACTGGCAACCCCAGGCCAGAGAGGCAGAGGGGCACCAGCTTCAGTTCCACCGAAGTTGGTGTCCTGGTGGAGCAAGTCCTGGGGCAGTATGATGCCCTCTTCGGAAGTAAGCGCGCCAACAAGGAAGGACGGACTCGGATCTGGACGGACATCGTGACTGCCATCAACGCGGAGGCGGTGGCAGTCCGCGACTACCAACATGTCAAGAAGCGCTGGGCAAACTGCAGGTCCAGGACCCTCTTGAAGGCCCGGCACCTCGTGGAGGGGGGCCGGGGCCGCATGAGTACCATCCAGATGAGGGTCCTGGAACGCGTAGGCCCAGCGCTCCACGGCCAGATCCTTGAGAGGCAGACCCGTCTGGAGATGAGCGGTAAGTGGCCAAGCATTGCTGTGTGAGACAGGGCATGTCGCAGTGTGCTGGTTGTCTGATACTTGCCTGTATGTGTGACATAGCCCATGTATGCATGTGTGTGTGCAGGGACGTCATGCATGTGAGACCAGTAATGTGTGAACCACACGGTTGGTGCATGTGTTCAAATGCAACATGGGTTGCCCTATGCGGAATGGCCACATGAAAGCATGCCAGTCTCTGTTCCTGGACATGGGTGAGGGATGGGTGCTGATGCCATGTACATATATGCTGTCCATGTCTGTGTGTCTGACCAGCGTGTCTGTGACTTGTGAATGCCTGGGATGCATGACACATGTCTGTCGAAATGTTCCGGTTCACTGATGCAGCCTAGTCATCCTTGTATCCACTGTGTCTGTGGTGTACGAGGCCAGATGGATGAAACTAGGGTGAAGTGTGTGCATGTGATAGGCATGGCACATGATGCATGTGAGTTCCAAAACAACAGTGTATGTTTAAAGAATAACTTGGACATATATGCTAATGTCCATAGCATGCGCCATGCCTGTTACCGCATGTGTTTCACCTGCACTGAGCCATTTGTTGTGGAGGGACATGATGGAAGTGATCTTTGACAGTGCCACTCATCTGCTATTGCTTCCTGTCTAGGGGACCATTGTACAGTACCCTGATGCTTGTGTTCTATGTCTCCCTTTACACAGCGCCACGTGAAGAAGAGGGCGGAGACGGCTCTGTGGAGCAAAGCGGCAGGGATGCCCCCAATGCTGCAGCGGAAGGGGCGGGTGAGCCCCCACAGGGGCTTGCAACGGCGGAAGACGGGGTGGAGCCATCCAGGTTGGTAGTTTCCACAGAGGAGGAGGAGGCCGCTACTGAGGCGCACATGGGGCCTGGTGGGGGTATCCCTGCTGGTGCAAGTGTTGCAGTCCAGGGGCAGGGGCAGGAGGCAGCACAGGTCGCCGTGGAGGGACCTGTGCATGTCACTGTCCCTGACACTGTGACTGCACCACCATGCACCAGCAGGGATGCCCTATCCCAGGCCCGTCCGCAGGTAGGGGGGATGTCCATGTCATCTGACTCCCCTCCACCTGCGTACGAGGGGACCCCTGGCCGTATGGAGAAGGTCCTGATTGGTGTCGCGTTGCGCACAGGTGCAATTTGTGATGTGGTGCGTGCTTCCCGGGAGGAGCATGCACGTCATCACAGAGAGCACCGTGCCGACGTGGCCCAGTTGGGAACGGCCATGGTCGGGGGTTTCCTACATGTGTCGGCCAATCTGGCGACCCTCTCCTCCTCTGTGGAGACTATGAACCAGTCGTTCTCCATGCCGTCTTCCGGCCCAGATGCCACCAGGGCCCCCTGTGGACCTGCCCCGACCAATGCAGCTGGCTCGGTGGGGATCCCATCCCTGCCACAGTCGGGAGTCGGAGGTCCAGCAGGGGTGGACACACCAGCAACTGGACCGCAGCAGATGGAGGATGTGACAGCATCATCGGGCAGGGCACGTGCACGACGGCGTCGGTGGATACCATCAGCCTGGATGCCGTCGTGCTGGCACAGGTAGTTGCGTCGGAGGCAGCGGCAGGCTCGACGTGGGAGGCATCATGGCTCGGGGCCATCAACATCAGGGGTGCAGGCATCGGCCGGAGGGCAGGAGAACCCTGGAATGGGAGTGGCTTCCGTGTGGGAGCGGTTGGGCAAGCGGATTGGTGCGGAGCGGCAGCGGGCAGAGGAGGAACGGCTCACAATGGTCAGGGCGGAGAACTCCATGCGGAGGGCGCTGAGGCGGGCTGAGTGCCTCGAGGGTCTTCGCAGGGAGTTGGAGCTGGACACTGCTTTATCCATGCGAGACCTCGGGGCCAGGGAACATGCCCGCCTCCAAGCCATTGAACAGGAGTTCGATGATGCCCTGGCCCATGACAACATCCAGTGAGCCGTTGGACTAGCCCGCTGCCCATGTAAATAGTTATGTAGTTAGTGTTAGGTTTCCTTTGTTTTTGCTTTTTCGTTTGGACCTTTTGGACAATGGGCCACATTTTTGTATATAGTTATTTTTTATTAGGTAGTGTTGTTAGATAGGTTTCATTTCTTTTGTTGGGATCATGGACCCTGGCTTGTTCACCTGTACATAGTTCACTGTTGGATTTTCTTTTCTTTTTACTATTTACCCATGGAGCAATGGCTTTCTATTATAATTTCACATTGGATTTTATTTTCTGGACTGTGACTTTGGACACCATTCCTTTGGATTCTGATTTTTGGTTTTGCATTTTTTCATGGACATGCTTCTTTTTACTTTTTTTACATTCCCATTTCTGTTAGTTTATTTTTGATTCAATTATTGTTTTCTTTAATACATATTTTTAGATCAAACTTCAATGTGTAGTATCATCTCATTGGTTTCATGCATATCATGATAGGGGTTTGGAGATTCACTGACACCCATTGGGTGTATGTGAGGGACATGTGTTCGTTTCCAAACTTGCAATTGCAGTTCTATCATGTTATTTCCATTTCTGAGTGGGTGGATGCAATACTCGGGTGGGTGTTTTGCATTTGGAGGCTGACCATGGGGACCGGGGATCTAGATTGTGATGACATGTTGGCTGGGGAACATGAGTTGGACATGAGTGGGGGCCTGCTGGCAGGTGCCCCACGATGCTGGGGGGGTGGGGGTGCAGGGGAACATGAGTTGGACATGAGTGGAGGCCTGCTGGCAGGTGCCCCACAGTGCTGGGGGGTGGGGGTGCAGGGGAACATGAGTTGGACATGAGTGGGGGCCTGGTGGAGGCTGCCCCTGGACTGCTGGGGGGTGGGGGTGGTGGGAGACATGAGTGGGGGCCTGGTGGAGGCTGCCCCTGCACTGCTGGGGGGTCGGGTTGCAGGGGGACATGAGTGGGGGCCTGGTGGAATCTGCCCCTGACTGCTGGGGGGTAGGGGGTGGTGGGAGACATGGGTGGGGGCCTGGTGGAGGCTGCCCCTGACTGCTGGGGGGTAGGGGGTGGTGAGAGACATGGGTGGGGGCCTGGTGGAGGGTGCCCCACGGTGCTGGGGGTGCAGGGGAACATGAGTTGGACATAAGTGGGGGCCTGCTGGCAGGTGCCCCACGGTGCTGAGGGGTGGGGGTGCCGGGGAACATTAGGTGGACATGAGTGGGGGCCTGCTGGCAGGTGCCCCACGGTGCTGGGGGGTGGGGTGCAGGGGAACATGAGTTGGACATGAGTGGGGGCCTGCTGGCAGGTGCCCCACAGTGCTGGGGGGTGGGGGTGCAGGGGAACATGAGTTGGACATGAGTGGGGGCCTGGTGGAGGCTGCCCCTGCACTGCGGGGGGGTGGGGGTAATAGGGGACATGAGTGGGGGCCTGGTGGAGGCTGCCCCTGGTGGCTGGGGGGTGGGGGTGGTAGGAGACATGAGTGGGGGCCTGGTGGAGGCTGCCCCTGCACTGCGGGGGGTGGGGGTAGTGGGGGTAATAGGGGACATGAGTGGGGGCCTGGTGGAGGCTGCCCCTGGTGGCTGGGGGTGGGGGTGGTGGGAGACATGACTGGGGGCCTGGTGGAGGCTGCCCCTGACTGCTGGGGGGTAGGGGGTGGTGGGAGACATGGGTGGGGGCCTGGTGGAGGCTGCCCCTGACTGCTGGGGGGTAGGGGGTGGTGGGAGACATGGGTGGGGGCCTGGTGGAGGCTGCCCCTGACTGCTGGGGGGTAGGGGGTGGTAGGAGACATGGGTGGGGGCCTGGTGGAGGCTGCCCCTGACTGCTGGGGGGTAGGGGTGGTGGGAGACATGGGTGGGGGCCTGGTGGAGGCTGCCCCTGCACTGCGGGGGGGTGGGGGTTATAGGGGACATGAGTGGGGGCCTGGTGGAGGCTGCACCTGGTGGGCGGGGGTGGGGGTGGTGGGAGACATGAGTGGGGGCCTGGTGGAGGCTGCCCCTGGTGGCTGGTGGGTGGGGGTGGTGGGAGACATGAGTGGGGGCCTGGTGGAGGGTGCCCCTGCACTGCGGAGGGGGTGGGGGTAATAGGGGACATGAGTGGGGGCCAGGTGGAGGCTGCCCCTGGTGGCTGGGGGGTGGGGGTGGTGGGAGACATGAGTGGGGGCCTGGTGGAGGCTGCCCCTGACTGCTGGGGGGTAGGGGGTGGTGGGAGACATGGGTGGGGGCCTGGTGGAGGGTGCCCTTGGTGGCTGGGGGGTGGGGGGTGGTGGTAGACATGAGTGGGGGCCTGGTGGAGGCTGCCCCTGACTGCTGGGAGGAGGGGGTGGTGGGAGACATGGGTGGGGGCCTGGTGGAGGGTGCCCCTGGTGGCTGGGGGGTGAGGGGGTGGTGGGAGACATGAGTGGGGGCCTGGTAGAGGCTGCCCCTGACTGCTGGGGGGTGGGGGTGGTGGGAGACATCGGTGGGGGCCTGGTGGAGGGTGCCCCTGGTGGCTGGGGTGTGGGGGGTGGTGGGAGACATGAGTGGGGGCCTGGTGGAGGCTGCCCCTGACTGCTGGGGGGTGGGGGTGGTGGGAGACATGAGTGGGGGCCTGGTGGAGGGTGCCCCTGCACTGCGGGGGGTGGGGGTAATAGGGGACATGAGTGGGGGCCTGGTGGAGGCTGCCCCTGGTGGCTGGGGGGTGGGGGTGGTGGGAGACATGAGTGGGTGCCTGGTGGAAGCTGCCCCTGACTGCTGGGGGGTGGGGGTGGTGGGAGACATGGGTGGGGGCCTGGTGGAGGGTGCCCTGGTGGCTGGGGGTTGGGGGGTGGTGGGAGACATGAGTGGGGGCCTGATGGAGGCTGCCCCTGACTGCTGGGGGGTGGGGGTGGTGGGAGACATGAGTGGGGGCCTGGTGAAGGGTGCCCCTGCACTGTGGGGGGTGGGGGTAATAGGGGCATGAGTGGGGGCCTGGTGGAGGCTGCCCCTGCACTGCTGGGGGGTGGGGATGGTGGGAGACATGAGTGGGGGCCTGGTGGAATCTGCCCCTGGTGGCTGGGTGGTGGGGGTGGTGGGGGACATGAGTGGGGGCATAGTGGCGGCTGCCCCTGCACTGCTGGGGGGTGGGGTTGCAGGGGGACATGAGTGGGGGCCTGGTGGAATCTGCCCCTGGTGGCTGGGGGGTGGGGGTGGTGGTAGACATGGGTGGGGGCCTGGTGGAGGCTGCCCCTGGTGGCTGGGGGGTGGGAGTGTTGGGAGACATGAGTGGGGGCCTGGTGGAGGCTGCCCCTGACTGCTGGGGGGTGGGGGTGGTGGAAGACATGGGTGGGGGCCTGGTGGTGGCTGCCCCTGCACTGCTGGGGGGTGGGAGTGGTGGGAGACATGAGTGGGGGCCTGTTGCAGGCTGCCCCTGCACTGCTGGGGGGTGGGGGTGGTGGGAGACATGAGTGGGGGCCTGGTGGAGGCTGCCCCTGACTGCTGGGGGGTGGGGGTGGTGGAAGACATGAGTGGGGGCCTGGTGGAGGCTGCCCCTGCACAGCTGGGGGATTGGGTTAATAGAGGACATGAGTGGGGGCCTGTTGGAGACTGCCCCTGCACTGCTGGGGGGTGGGGGTGGTGGGAGACATGGGTGGGGGCCTGGTGGAGGCTGCCCCTGACTGCTGGGGGGTAGGGGGTGGTGGGAGACATGGGTGGGGGCCTGGTGGAGGCTGCTGCTGCACTGCGGGGGGTGGGGGTAATAGGGGACATGAGTGAGAGCCTGGTGGAGGCTGCCCCTGGTGGCTGGGGTGTGGGGGTGGTGGGAGACATGAGTGGGGGCCTGGTGGGGGCTGCCCCTGGTGGCTGGGGGGTGGGGGTGGTGGGAGACATGAGTGGGGGCCTGGTGGAGGGAGCCCCTGCACTGCGGGGCAGGAGGTAATAGGGGACATGAGTGGGGGCCTGGTGGAGGCTGCCCCTGGTGGCTGGGGGGTGGGGGTGGTGGGAGACATGAGTGGGGGCCTGGTGGAGGCTGCCCCTGACTGCTGGGGGGTGGGGGGTGGTGGGAGACATGAGTGGGGGCCTGGTGGAGGCTGCCCCTGACTGCTGGGGGTGGGGGTGGTGGGATACATGGGTGGGGGCCTGGTGGACGGTGCCCCTGGTGGCTGGGGGGTGGGGGTGGGGGTAGACATGAGTGGGGGCCTGGTGGAGGCTGCCCCTGACTGCTGGGGGGTGGGGGTGGTGGGAGACATGAGTGGGGGCCTGGTGGAGTGTGCCCCTGCACTGCGGGGGGGTGGGGGTAATAGGGGACATGAGTGGGTGCCTGGTGGAGGCTGCCCCTGGTGGCTGGGGGGTGGGGGTGGTGGGAGTCATGAGTGGGGGCCTGGTGGAGGCTGCCCCTGACTGCTGGGGGGTGGGGGTGGTGGGAGACATGGGTGGGGGCCTGGTGGAGGGTGCCCCTGGTGGCTGGGGGGTGGGGGGTGGTGGGAGACATGAGTGGGGGCCTGGTGGAGGCTGCCCCTGACTGCTGGGGGGTGGGGGTATTGGGAGACATGAGTGGGGGCCTGGTGGAGGGTGCCCCTGCACTGCAGGGGGGTGGGGGTAATAGGGGACATGAGTGGGGGCCTGGTGGAGGCTGCCCCTGCACTGCTGGGGGGTGGGGGTGGTGGGAGACATGAGTGGGGGCCTGGTGGAAGGTGCCCCTGCACTGCGGGGGGGTGGGGGTAATAGGGGACATGAGTGGGGGCCTGGTGGAGGCTGCCCCTGGTTGCTGGGGGGTTGGGTTAATAGGGGACATGAGTGGGGGCCTGTTGGAGGCTGCCCCTGCACTGCTGGGGGGTGGGGGAGGTGGGAGACATGGATGGGGGCCTGGTGGAGGCTGCCCCGGACTGCTGGGGGGTAGGGGGTGGTGGGAGACATGGGTGGGGGCCTGGTGGAGGCTGCCGCTGCACTGCGGGGGGGTGGGGGTAATAGGGGACATGAGTGGGGGCCTGGTGGAGGCTGCCCCTGGTGGCTGTGGTGTGGGGGTGGTGGGAGACATGAGTGGGGGCCTGGTGGGGGCTGCCCCTGGTGGCTGGGGGGTGGGGTGGTGGGAGACATGAGTGGGGGCCTGGTGAAGGGTGCCCCCGCACTGCAGGGGGTGGGGTTAATAGGGGACATGGATGGGGGCCTGGTGGAGGCTGCCCCTGACTGCTGGGGGGTAGGGGGTGGTGGGAGACATGGGTGGGGGCCTGGTGGAGGCTGCCGCTGCACTGCGGGGGGGTGGGGGTAATAGGGGACATGAGTGGGGGCCTGGTGGAGGCTGCCCCTGGTGGCTGTGGTGTGGGGGTGGTGGGAGACATGAGTGGGGGCCTGGTGGGGGCTGCCCCTGGTGGCTGGGGGGTGGGGTGGTGGGAGACATGAGTGGGGGCCTGGTGGAGGGTGCCCCCGCACTGCAGGGGGTGGGGTTAATAGGGGACATGGATGGGGGCCTGGTGGAGGCTGCCCCTGACTGCTGGGGGGTAGGGGGTGGTGGGAGACATGGGTGGGGGCCTGGTGGAGGCTGCCGCTGCACTGCGGGGGGGTGGGGGTAATAGGGGACATGAGTGGGGGCCTGGTGGAGGCTGCCCCTGGTGGCTGTGGTGTGGGGGTGGTGGGAGACATGAGTGGGGGCCTGGTGGGGGCTGCCCCTGGTGGCTGGGGGGTGGGGTGGTGGGAGACATGAGTGGGGGCATGGTGGAGGGTGCCCCCGCACTGCAGGGGGTGGGGTTAATAGGGGACATGGATGGGGGCCTGGTGGAGGCTGCCCCTGACTGCTGGGGGGTAGGGGGTGGTGGGAGACATGGGTGGGGGCCTGGTGGAGGCTACTGCTGCACTGCGGGGGGGTGGGGGTAATAGGGGACATGAGTGGGGGCCTGGTGGAGGCTGCCCCTGGTGGCTGTGGTGTGGGGGTGGGGGGAGACATGAGTGGGGGCCTGGTGGAGGCTGCCCCTGACTGCTGGGGGGTGGGGGTGGTGGGAGACATGAGTGGGGGCCTGGTGGAGGGTGCCCCTGCACTGCGGGGGGTGGGGGTAATAGGGGACATGAGTGGGGGCCTGGTGGAGGCTGCCCCTGGTGGCTGGGGGGTGGTGGTGGTGGGAGTCATGAGTGGGGGCCTGGTGGAGGCTGCCCCTGACTGCTGGGGGGTGGGGGTGGTGGGGGACATGGGTGGGGGCCTGGTGGAGGGTGCCCCTGGTGGCTGGGGGGTGGGGGGTGGTGGGAGACATGAGTGGGGGCCTGGTGGAGGCTGCCACTGACTGCTGGGGGGTAATGGTGGTGGGAGACATGAGTGGGGGCCTGGTGGAGGGTGCCCCTGCACTGCGGGGGGGTGGGGGTAATAGGCGACATGAGTGGGGGCCTGGTGGAGGCTGCCCCCGCACTGCTGGGGGGTGGGGGTGGTGGGAGACATGAGTGGGGGCCTGGTGAAGGGTGCCCCTGCACTGCGGGAGGGTGGGGGTAATAGGGGACATGAGTGGGGGCCTGGTGAAGGCTGCCCCTGGTGGCTAGGGGGTGGGGGTGGTGGGAGACATGAGTGGGGGCCTGGTGGAGGCTGCCATTGACTGCTGGGCGGTAGGGGGTGGTGGGAACATGGGTGGGGGCCTGGTGGAGGGTGCCCCTGACTGCTGGGGGGTAGGGGGTGGTGGGAGACATGGGTGGGGCCTGGTGGAGGGTGCCCCTGACTGCTGGGGGGTGGGGGTGGTGGGAGACATGGGTGGGGGCCTGGTGGAGGGTGCCCCTGGTGGCTGGGGGCTGGGGGGTGGTGGGAGACATGAGTGGGGGCCTGGTGGAGGCTGCCCCTGACTGCTGGGGGGTAGGGGGTGGTGGGAGACATGGGTGGGGGCCTGGTGGAGGGTGCCCCTGACTGCTGGGGGGTAGGGGGTGGTGGGAGACATGAGTTGGGGCCTGGTGGAGGGTGCCCCTGACTGCTGGGGGGTGGGGGTGGTGGGAGACATGGGTGGGGGCCTGGTGGAGGGTGCCCCTGGTGGCTGGGGGGTGGTGGGAGACATGAGTGGGGGCCTGGTGGAGGCTGCCCCTGACTGCTGGGGGGTAGGGGGTGGTGGGAGACATGGGTGGGGGCCTGGTGGAGGGTGCCCCTGACTGCTGGGGGGTGGGGGGTGGTGGGAGACATGAGTGGGGCCTGGTGGAGGCTGCCCCTGACAGCTGGGGGGTGGGGGTGGTGGGAGACATGGGTGGGGGCCTGGTGGAGGGTGCCCCTGGTGGCTGGGGGGTGGGGGGGAGACATGAGTGGGGGCCTAGTGGAGGCTGCCCCTGACTGCTGGGGGGTGGGGGTGGTGGGAGACATGAGTGGGGGCCTGGTGGAGGGTACCCCTGCACTGCGGGGGGTGGGGGTAATAGGGGACATGAGTGGGGGCCTGGTGGAGGCTGCCCCTGGTGGCTGGGGGGTGGGGGTGGTGGGAGTCATGAGTAGGGGCCTGGTGGAGGCGGCCCCTGAATGCTGGGGGGTGGGGGTGGTGGGAGACATGGGTGGTGGCCTGGTGGAGGGTGCCCCTGGTGGCTGGGGGGTGGGGGTGGTGGGAGACATGAGTGGGGGCCTGGTGGAGGCCCCTGACTGCTGGCGGGTGGGGGTGGTGGGAGATATGAGTGGGGGCCTGGTGGAGGGTGCCTCTGCACTGCGGGGGGTGGGGGTAATAGGGGACATTAATGGGGGCCTGGTGGAGGCTGCCCCTGCACTGCTGGGGGGTGGGGGTGGTGGGAGACATGAGTGGGGGCCTGGTGGTATCTGCCCCTGCTGGCTGGGGGGTGGGGGTGGTGGGGGACATGAGTGGGGGCCTGGTGGAGGCTGCCCCTGCACTGCTGGGGGGTGGGGTTGCAGGGGGACATGAGTGGGGGCCTGGTGGAATCTGCCCCTGGTGGCTGAGGGGTGGGGGTGGTGGTAGACATGGGTGGGGGCCTGGTGGAGGCTGCCCCTGGTGGCTGGGGGGTGGGGGTGGTGGGAGACATGAGTGGGGGCCTGGTGGAGGCTGCCCCTGACTGCTGGGGGGTGGGGGTGGTGGGAGACATGAGTGGGGGCCTGGTGGAGGGTACCCCTGCACTGCGGGGGGGTGGGGGTAATAGGGGACATGAGTGGGGGCCTGGTGGAGGCTGCCCCTGGTGGCTGGGGAGTGGGGGTGGTGGGAGTCATGAGTAGGGGCCTGGTGGAGGCGGCCCCTGAATGCTGGGGGGTGGAGGTGGTGGGAGACATGGGTGGGGGCCTGGTGGAGGGTGCCCCTGGTGGCTGGGGGGTGGGGGTGGTGGGAGACATGAGTGGGGGCCTGGTGGAGGCTGCCACTGACTGCTGGCGGGTGGGGGTGGTGGGAGACATGAGTGGGGGCCTGGTGGAGGGTGCCTCTGCACTGCGGGGGTGGGGGTAATAGGGGACATGAGTGGGGGCCTGGTGGAGGCTGCCCCTGCACTGCTGGGGGGTGGGGGTGGTGGGAGACATGAGTGGGGGCCTGGTGGTATCTGCCCCTGGTGGCTGGGGGGTGGGGGTCGTGGGGGACATGAGTGGGGGCCTGGTGGAGGCTGCCCCTGCACTGCTGGGGGGTGGGGTTGCAGGGGGACATGAGTGGGGGCCTGGTGGAATCTGCCCCTGGTGGCTGAGGGGTGGGGGTAGTGGTAGACATGGGTGGGGGCCTGGTGGAGGCTGCCCTTGGTGGCTGGGGGGTGGGGGTGGTGGGAGACATGAGTGGGGGCCTGGTGGAGGCTGCCCCTGACTGCTGGGGGGTGGGGGTTGTGGTAGACATGGGTGGGGGCCTGGTGGTGGCTGCCCCTGCACTGCTGGGGGGTGGGGGTGGTGGGAGACATGAGTGGGGACCTGTTGGAGGCTGCCCCTGCACTGCTGGGGCGTGGGGGTGGTGGGAGACATGAGTGGGGGCCTGGTGGAGGCTGCCCCTGACTGCTGGGGGGTGGGGGTGGTGGGAGACATGAGTGGGGGCCTGGTGGAGGGTGCCTCTGCACTTCGGGGGGTGGGGGTAATAGGGGACATGAGTGGGGGCCTGGTGGAGGCTGCCCCTGCACGGCTGGGGGGTGGGGGAGGTGGGAGACATGAGTGGGGGCCTGGTGGAATCTGCCCCTGGTGGCTGAGGGGTGGGGGTGGTGGTAGACATGGGTGGGGGCCTGATGGAGGCTGCCCCTGGTGGCTGGGGGGTGGGGGTGGTGGGAGACATGAGTGGGGGCCTGGTGGAGGCTGCCCCTGACTGCTGGGGGGTGGGGGTGGTGGTAGACATGGGTGGGGGCCTGGTGGTGGCTGCCCCTGCACTGCTGGGGGGTGGGGGTGGTGGGAGACATGAGTGGGGGCCTGTTGGAGGCTGCCCCTGCACTGCTGGGGGGGTGGGGGTGGTGGTAGACATGAGTGGGGGCCTGGTGGAGGCTGCCCCTGACTGCTGGGGGGTGGGGTGGTGGGAGACAAGAGTGGGGGCCTGGTGGAGGCTGCCCCTGCAATGCTGGGGGGTGGGGGTAATAGGGGACATGAGTGGGGGCCTGTTGGAGGCTGCCCCTGCACTGCTGGGGGGTGGGGGTGGTGGGAGACATGAGTGGGGGCCTGGTGGAGGCTGCCCCTGGTGGCTGGGGGGTGGGGGTGATGGTAGACATGGGTGGGGGCCTGGTGGAGGCGGCCCCTGCACTGCTGGGGGGTGGGGGTGGTGGGAGACATGCATTGTTGATCAGTAGTGCAAGGTGACATGTGGGTTGGCTGGGGGGCATGCCCATGGTGGATGGGCTGCGTGCGGGACATGAGCAGGGGTGCAGGGTAGTCCTCCGTGGTGTAGGCTGCCTGCAGGGGCCGTGGAGGTTGTAGAGCGAACACCTGGGAGGACCCACACGGCCAATTCACGTGTAGTACTCCCCAGAACCCCTGAAATACACGTACCCTGCTAGCACGGGGCCAATCGCGTGTGGAACTTCCCGCGCACCCCTGAAATACACGTACCCTGCTCGCACGGGCCAATCGCGTGTGGAACTTCCTTCGCACCCCTGAAATACACGTACCCTGCTGAAATGGCGTGTGGAACTTCCTGCGCAGCCCTGGAATACGCGTACCCTGCTCGCACGGGGCCAATCGCATGTGGAACTTCCCGCGCACCCCTGAAATACACATACCCTGCTGAAATTGCGTGTGGAACTTCCCGCGCACCCCTGAAATACACGTACCCTGCTGGAATCGCGTGTGATACTTCCCACGAACCCCTGTAATACACGTACCCCGCTTGGCGTTTGCTGTTTGCCAGCCCTTTGAACTGGTCCAGGGTTAGCGCAGCCCTTTGCGATTATTTGGGGATTTTGAAGGCTTTTCCTTGCGCGAGGGCGTTCTTGGGGGTGTAACTGGCGCTGCTGCAGGGTCGCTGCGCCACGCTGCGCCACGCTGCGCCACTGCTGGTTTTGGATGCAAAAATCCATGAACACGCTGTGCGCGGAAATCGATTTTAGCGCACGTGGCTGGCGCAGACATTCGTACGGGCATGCTGTGCGCCAGTCGCGTGCGCCACTTTTGCGCGATTTTCTATGAATTACCCTGTTAGTATTTCATTCAATATTCGGTCATGCTTAATTTTCAGTTTTGTACTATGCTGTAAAATTTCAGCCTGTTAATTTAGTATTACTGCAGTTTCATTAATAAACTTCACTTGTTCATCCAATCCACCTCTAATTCCATCCAAAGTCTTTTGGATCATTTCCAAATCATAACTCAACTGCCGTGCTTTAGTACTCAGTGCCCCTACTGAAATGGCATTGGCTGTTGACATTGTAGTATTTATTACAGCTCCAATAATAGACATTAGCAAGGAGACCACAAGCATTACTGCTCCTCTTTTTCCCCTCCTTTTCTTTATATCCGCTGAATTCACAAATGTTTTTCTTATAACATATCTCTTATTGACTGCTTGGTGTCCTGTTTTCTCGATACTAGCCACTCTTTAGTCTGACCGGTAATGATCCCAGTGTTGTTAAAATGTTTTTCCAACAAACTATCAGGATTCATGGGTACATATATATTCTGAAAGATCATCCTTCTATTTCCCATAATGAACCCAGGCGCTTCTTCCACCGCAATGCCAGATGCTGGTCCGGGCTCAATTATAACTTCTGCTTCCATAGTTTTGAGATTCCTCTACAATCATTAATATTGTCATACATGTCGCTGGAACCATCATCAATGACATCCGTTTTGCAAGCTTGGTCTTCGCCCCTGCTCGGGGCTTTTTCGGAATTTCTCCTCGCGAATTCCAGGACTCCATCCTATCCCGTGTCCGCTGGCCCTGTCATCTCCAACCTCAAAACATACGTTAATTGCTCTAAATCAAATAGCAAAGAGACAGGTTAAGTACATAGCACAATACCAACATTTAGAGGGTAATTCATGGAATTCGGCGCACAAGTGGCGCACGTGGCTGGTGCACAGAGTGCACGTGCAGCAGTCTACACTAGCCGCGTGCGCCAAAACCCATTTCGGCGCACCGCGTATTCATGGATTTATACATCCGTAAGCAGCCGTGGCACAGAGTGGCACAGCGACCTTGCAGCAGCACCAGTTATGCCCCCAACCCCGCCCAGTGCGCAAAAAACATTGCACAAATCCAGTACATGGCGCAAAGGCCAGTGGACCAGCATACAGCTCCCAATCACGAAAACGATTGTAAAACTCGCCGCGCACCCCTCAGAACACACGTACCCTGCTTGCGCAGGCCAATCACGTGTTAAACTCCCCGCGCACCCCTCGGAATACACGAACCCTGCTTGCACCAGGCCAATCGCGTGTAAAACTCCCCGCGCACCCCTTGGAATACACATACCCCGCTTGTGCCAGGTAATTTGCGTGGAAAAAGTGGGAGTCATGAGTGGGGACCTGGTGGAGGCTGCCCCTGACTGCTGGGGGGTGGGGGTGGTGGGAGACATGGGTGGGGGCCTGGTGGAGGGTGCCCCTGGTGGCTGGGGGGTGGGGGGTGGTGGGAGACATGAGTGGGGGCCTGGTGGAGGCTGCCCCTGACTGCTGGGGGGTGGGGGTATTGGGAGACATGAGTGGGGGCCTGGTGGAGGGTGCCCCTGCACTGCAGGGGGGTGGGGGTAATAGGGGACATGAGTGGGGGCCTGGTGGAGGCTGCCCCTGCACTGCTGGGGGGTGGGGGTGGTGGGAGACATGAGTGGGGGCCTGGTGGAAGGTGCCCCTGCACCGCGGGGGGGTGGGGGTAATAGGGGACATGAGTGGGGGCCTGGTGGAGGCTGCCCCTGGTTGCTGGGGGGTTGAGTTAATAGGGGACATGAGTGGGGGCCTGTTGGAGGCTGCCCCTGCACTGCTGGGGGGTGGGGGAGGTGGGAGACATGGATGGGGGCCTGGTGGAGGCTGCCCCGGACTGCTGGGGGGTAGGGGGTGGTGGGAGACATGGGTGGGGGCCTGGTGGAGGCTGCCGCTGCACTGCGGGGGGGTGGGGGTAATAGGGGACATGAGTGGGGGCCTGGTGGAGGCTGCCCCTGGTGGCTGTGGTGTGGGGGTGGTGGGAGACATGAGTGGGGGCCTGGTGGGGGCTGCCCCTGGTGGCTGGGGGGTGGGGTGGTGGGAGACATGAGTGGGGGCCTGGTGGAGGGTGCCCCCGCACTGCAGGGGGTGGGGTTAATAGGGGACATGGATGGGGGCCTGGTGGAGGCTGCCCCTGACTGCTGGGGGGTAGGGGGTGGTGGGAGACATGGGTGGGGGCCTGGTGGAGGCTGCCGCTGCACTGCGGGGGGGTGGGGGTAATAGGGGACATGAGTGGGGGCCTGGTGGAGGCTGCCCCTGGTGGCTGTGGTGTGGGGG
Organism: Ambystoma mexicanum; assembly: GCF_040938575.1. NCBI lineage: Eukaryota > Metazoa > Chordata > Amphibia > Caudata > Ambystomatidae > Ambystoma > Ambystoma mexicanum. The sequence continues at coordinate 920,522,266 of NC_090922.1, read as the reverse complement.
TGGTGGGAGACATGAGTGGGGGCCTGGTGGGGGCTGCCCCTGGTGGCTGGGGGGTGGGGTGGTGGGAGACATGAGTGGGGGCCTGGTGGAGGGTGCCCCCGCACTGCAGGGGGTGGGGTTAATAGGGGACATGGATGGGGGCCTGGTGGAGGCTGCCCCTGACTGCTGGGGGGTAGGGGGTGGTGGGAGACATGGGTGGGGGCCTGGTGGAGGCTGCCGCTGCACTGCGGGGGGGTGGGGGTAATAGGGGACATGAGTGGGGGCCTGGTGGAGGCTGCCCCTGGTGGCTGTGGTGTGGGGGTGGTGGGAGACATGAGTGGGGGCCTGGTGGGGGCTGCCCCTGGTGGCTGGGGGGTGGGGTGGTGGGAGACATGAGTGGGGGCATGGTGGAGGGTGCCCCCGCACTGCAGGGGGTGGGGTTAATAGGGGACATGGATGGGGGCCTGGTGGAGGCTGCCCCTGACTGCTGGGGGGTAGGGGGTGGTGGGAGACATGGGTGGGGGCCTGGTGGAGGCTACTGCTGCACTGCGGGGGGGTGGGGGTAATAGGGGACATGAGTGGGGGCCTGGTGGAGGCTGCCCCTGGTGGCTGTGGTGTGGGGGTGGGGGGAGACATGAGTGGGGGCCTGGTGGAGGCTGCCCCTGACTGCTGGGGGGTGGGGGTGGTGGGAGACATGAGTGGGGGCCTGGTGGAGGGTGCCCCTGCACTGCGGGGGGTGGGGGTAATAGGGGACATGAGTGGGGGCCTGGTGGAGGCTGCCCCTGGTGGCTGGGGGGTGGTGGTGGTGGGAGTCATGAGTGGGGGCCTGGTGGAGGCTGCCCCTGACTGCTGGGGGGTGGGGGTGGTGGGGGACATGGGTGGGGGCCTGGTGGAGGGTGCCCCTGGTGGCTGGGGGGTGGGGGGTGGTGGGAGACATGAGTGGGGGCCTGGTGGAGGCTGCCACTGACTGCTGGGGGGTGGGGGTGGTGGGAGACATGAGTGGGGGCCTGGTGGAGGGTGCCCCTGCACTGCGGGGGGGTGGGGGTAATAGGGGACATGAGTGGGGGCCTGGTGGAGGCTGCCCCCGCACTGCTGGGGGGTGGGGGTGGTGGGAGACATGAGTGGGGGCCTGGTGAAGGGTGCCCCTGCACTGCGGGAGGGTGGGGGTAATAGGGGACATGAGTGGGGGCCTGGTGAAGGCTGCCCCTGGTGGCTAGGGGGTGGGGGTGGTGGGAGACATGAGTGGGGGCCTGGTGGAGGCTGCCCCTGACTGCTGGGCGGTAGGGGGTGGTGGGAACATGGGTGGGGGCCTGGTGGAGGGTGCCCCTGACTGCTGGGGGGTAGGGGGTGGTGGGAGACATGGGTGGGGCCTGGTGGAGGGTGCCCCTGACTGCTGGGGGGTGGGGGTGGTGGGAGACATGGGTGGGGGCCTGGTGGAGGGTGCCCCTGGTGGCTGGGGGCTGGGGGGTGGTGGGAGACATGAGTGGGGGCCTGGTGGAGGCTGCCCCTGACTGCTGGGGGGTAGGGGGTGGTGGGAGACATGGGTGGGGGCCTGGTGGAGGGTGCCCCTGACTGCTGGGGGGTAGGGGGTGGTGGGAGACATGAGTTGGGGCCTGGTGGAGGGTGCCCCTGACTGCTGGGGGGTGGGGGTGGTGGGAGACATGGGTGGGGGCCTGGTGGAGGGTGCCCCTGGTGGCTGGGGGGTGGGGGGTGGTGGGAGACATGAGTGGGGGCCTGGTGGAGGCTGCCCCTGACTGCTGGGGGGTAGGGGGTGGTGGGAGACATGGGTGGGGGCCTGGTGGAGGGTGCCCCTGACTGCTGGGGGGTGGGGGGTGGTGGGAGACATGAGTGGGGGCCTGGTGGAGGCTGCCCCTGACTGCTGGGGGGTGGGGGTGGTGGGAGACATGGGTGGGGGCCTGGTGGAGGGTGCCCCTGGTGGCTGGGGGGTGGGGGGGAGACATGAGTGGGGGCCTAGTGGAGGCTGCCCCTGACTGCTGGGGGGTGGGGGTGGTGGGAGACATGAGTGGGGGCCTGGTGGAGGGTACCCCTGCACTGCGGGGGGTGGGGGTAATAGGGGACATGAGTGGGGGCCTGGTGGAGGCTGCCCCTGGTGGCTGGGGGGTGGGGGTGGTGGGAGTCATGAGTAGGGGCCTGGTGGAGGCGGCCCCTGAATGCTGGGGGGTGGGGGTGGTGGGAGACATGGGTGGTGGCCTGGTGGAGGGTGCCCCTGGTGGCTGGGGGGTGGGGGTGGTGGGAGACATGAGTGGGGGCCTGGTGGAGGCCCCTGACTGCTGGCGGGTGGGGGTGGTGGGAGATATGAGTGGGGGCCTGGTGGAGGGTGCCTCTGCACTGCGGGGGGTGGGGGTAATAGGGGACATTAATGGGGGCCTGGTGGAGGCTGCCCCTGCACTGCTGGGGGGTGGGGGTGGTGGGAGACATGAGTGGGGGCCTGGTGGTATCTGCCCCTGCTGGCTGGGGGGTGGGGGTGGTGGGGGACATGAGTGGGGGCCTGGTGGAGGCTGCCCCTGCACTGCTGGGGGGTGGGGTTGCAGGGGGACATGAGTGGGGGCCTGGTGGAATCTGCCCCTGGTGGCTGAGGGGTGGGGGTGGTGGTAGACATGGGTGGGGGCCTGGTGGAGGCTGCCCCTGGTGGCTGGGGGGTGGGGGTGGTGGGAGACATGAGTGGGGGCCTGGTGGAGGCTGCCCCTGACTGCTGGGGGGTGGGGGTGGTGGGAGACATGAGTGGGGGCCTGGTGGAGGGTACCCCTGCACTGCGGGGGGGTGGGGGTAATAGGGGACATGAGTGGGGGCCTGGTGGAGGCTGCCCCTGGTGGCTGGGGAGTGGGGGTGGTGGGAGTCATGAGTAGGGGCCTGGTGGAGGCGGCCCCTGAATGCTGGGGGGTGGAGGTGGTGGGAGACATGGGTGGGGGCCTGGTGGAGGGTGCCCCTGGTGGCTGGGGGGTGGGGGTGGTGGGAGACATGAGTGGGGGCCTGGTGGAGGCTGCCACTGACTGCTGGCGGGTGGGGGTGGTGGGAGACATGAGTGGGGGCCTGGTGGAGGGTGCCTCTGCACTGCGGGGGTGGGGGTAATAGGGGACATGAGTGGGGGCCTGGTGGAGGCTGCCCCTGCACTGCTGGGGGGTGGGGGTGGTGGGAGACATGAGTGGGGGCCTGGTGGTATCTGCCCCTGGTGGCTGGGGGGTGGGGGTCGTGGGGGACATGAGTGGGGGCCTGGTGGAGGCTGCCCCTGCACTGCTGGGGGGTGGGGTTGCAGGGGGACATGAGTGGGGGCCTGGTGGAATCTGCCCCTGGTGGCTGAGGGGTGGGGGTAGTGGTAGACATGGGTGGGGGCCTGGTGGAGGCTGCCCTTGGTGGCTGGGGGGTGGGGGTGGTGGGAGACATGAGTGGGGGCCTGGTGGAGGCTGCCCCTGACTGCTGGGGGGTGGGGGTTGTGGTAGACATGGGTGGGGGCCTGGTGGTGGCTGCCCCTGCACTGCTGGGGGGTGGGGGTGGTGGGAGACATGAGTGGGGACCTGTTGGAGGCTGCCCCTGCACTGCTGGGGCGTGGGGGTGGTGGGAGACATGAGTGGGGGCCTGGTGGAGGCTGCCCCTGACTGCTGGGGGGTGGGGGTGGTGGGAGACATGAGTGGGGGCCTGGTGGAGGGTGCCTCTGCACTTCGGGGGGTGGGGGTAATAGGGGACATGAGTGGGGGCCTGGTGGAGGCTGCCCCTGCACGGCTGGGGGGTGGGGGAGGTGGGAGACATGAGTGGGGGCCTGGTGGAATCTGCCCCTGGTGGCTGAGGGGTGGGGGTGGTGGTAGACATGGGTGGGGGCCTGATGGAGGCTGCCCCTGGTGGCTGGGGGGTGGGGGTGGTGGGAGACATGAGTGGGGGCCTGGTGGAGGCTGCCCCTGACTGCTGGGGGGTGGGGGTGGTGGTAGACATGGGTGGGGGCCTGGTGGTGGCTGCCCCTGCACTGCTGGGGGGTGGGGGTGGTGGGAGACATGAGTGGGGGCCTGTTGGAGGCTGCCCCTGCACTGCTGGGGGGGTGGGGGTGGTGGGAGACATGAGTGGGGGCCTGGTGGAGGCTGCCCCTGACTGCTGGGGGGTGGGGGTGGTGGGAGACAAGAGTGGGGGCCTGGTGGAGGCTGCCCCTGCAATGCTGGGGGGTGGGGGTAATAGGGGACATGAGTGGGGGCCTGTTGGAGGCTGCCCCTGCACTGCTGGGGGGTGGGGGTGGTGGGAGACATGAGTGGGGGCCTGGTGGAGGCTGCCCCTGGTGGCTGGGGGGTGGGGGTGATGGTAGACATGGGTGGGGGCCTGGTGGAGGCGGCCCCTGCACTGCTGGGGGGTGGGGGTGGTGGGAGACATGCATTGTTGATCAGTAGTGCAAGGTGACATGTGGGTTGGCTGGGGGGCATGCCCATGGTGGATGGGCTGCGTGCGGGACATGAGCAGGGGTGCAGGGTAGTCCTCCGTGGTGTAGGCTGCCTGCAGGGGCCGTGGAGGTTGTAGAGCGAACACCTGGGAGGACCCACACGGCCAATTCACGTGTAGTACTCCCCAGAACCCCTGAAATACACGTACCCTGCTAGCACGGGGCCAATCGCGTGTGGAACTTCCCGCGCACCCCTGAAATACACGTACCCTGCTCGCACGGGCCAATCGCGTGTGGAACTTCCTTCGCACCCCTGAAATACACGTACCCTGCTGAAATGGCGTGTGGAACTTCCTGCGCAGCCCTGGAATACGCGTACCCTGCTCGCACGGGGCCAATCGCATGTGGAACTTCCCGCGCACCCCTGAAATACACATACCCTGCTGAAATTGCGTGTGGAACTTCCCGCGCACCCCTGAAATACACGTACCCTGCTGGAATCGCGTGTGATACTTCCCACGAACCCCTGTAATACACGTACCCCGCTTGGCGTTTGCTGTTTGCCAGCCCTTTGAACTGGTCCAGGGTTAGCGCAGCCCTTTGCGATTATTTGGGGATTTTGAAGGCTTTTCCTTGCGCGAGGGCGTTCTTGGGGGTGTAACTGGCGCTGCTGCAGGGTCGCTGCGCCACGCTGCGCCACGCTGCGCCACTGCTGGTTTTGGATGCAAAAATCCATGAACACGCTGTGCGCGGAAATCGATTTTAGCGCACGTGGCTGGCGCAGACATTCGCACGGGCATGCTGTGCGCCAGTCGCGTGCGCCACTTTTGCGCGATTTTCTATGAATTACCCTGTTAGTATTTCATTCAATATTCGGTCATGCTTAATTTTCAGTTTTGTACTATGCTGTAAAATTTCAGCCTGTTAATTTAGTATTACTGCAGTTTCATTAATAAACTTCACTTGTTCATCCAATCCACCTCTAATTCCATCCAAAGTCTTTTGGATCATTTCCAAATCATAACTCAACTGCCGTGCTTTAGTACTCAGTGCCCCTACTGAAATGGCATTGGCTGTTGACATTGTAGTATTTATTACAGCTCCAATAATAGACATTAGCAAGGAGACCACAAGCATTACTGCTCCTCTTTTTCCCCTCCTTTTCTTTATATCCGCTGAATTCACAAATGTTTTTCTTATAACATATCTCTTATTGACTGCTTGGTGTCCTGTTTTCTCGATACTAGCCACTCTTTAGTCTGACCGGTAATGATCCCAGTGTTGTTAAAATGTTTTTCCAACAAACTATCAGGATTCATGGGTACATATATATTCTGAAAGATCATCCTTCTATTTCCCATAATGAACCCAGGCGCTTCTTCCACCGCAATGCCAGATGCTGGTCCGGGCTCAATTATAACTTCTGCTTCCATAGTTTTGAGATTCCTCTACAATCATTAATATTGTCATACATGTCGCTGGAACCATCATCAATGACATCCGTTTTGCAAGCTTGGTCTTCGCCCCTGCTCGGGGCTTTTTCGGAATTTCTCCTCGCGAATTCCAGGACTCCATCCTATCCCGTGTCCGCTGGCCCTGTCATCTCCAACCTCAAAACATACGTTAATTGCTCTAAATCAAATAGCAAAGAGACAGGTTAAGTAAATAGCACAATACCAACATTTAGAGGGTAATTCATGGAATTCGGCGCACAAGTGGCGCACGTGGCTGGTGCACAGAGTGCACGTGCAGCAGTCTACACTAGCCGCGTGCGCCAAAACCCATTTCGGCGCACCGCGTATTCATGGATTTATACATCCGTAAGCAGCCGTGGCACAGAGTGGCACAGCGACCTTGCAGCAGCACCAGTTATGCCCCCAACCCCGCCCAGTGCGCAAAAAACATTGCACAAATCCAGTACATGGCGCAAAGGCCAGTGGACCAGCATACAGCTCCCAATCACGAAAACGATTGTAAAACTCGCCGCGCACCCCTCAGAACACACGTACCCTGCTTGCGCAGGCCAATCACGTGTTAAACTCCCCGCGCACCCCTCGGAATACACGAACCCTGCTTGCACCAGGCCAATCGCGTGTAAAACTCCCCGCGCACCCCTTGGAATACACATACCCCGCTTGTGCCAGGTAATTTGCGTGGAAAAAGTCCCTGCTGTGGTGTGGGCTGCCTGTGGGGAATGCCCCGGGTGGATGGGCTGCCTGCGGGGCATGGGGAGTGTGACTGGGCTGCCTGCAGGGCATGGGGAGGGTGGATGGGCTGCCTGTGTGTATTCCGGGAGTGCACAGGGAGTTTTACACGCGATTGGCCTGGTGTGAGCGGGGTACATGTATTCCGAGGGGTGCGCGGGGAGTTTTACACGCGATTGGCCTGGCGCGAGAGGGGTACGTGTATTCCGAGGGGTGAGCAGGGAGTTTTACACATGATTGGCCTGGCACGAGCGGGGTACGTGTATTCCGAGGGGTGCGCAGGGAATTCTACACGCGATTTGGCATTGTGGGCCCTCCTGGGTTTACCCTTTCCCCCCTCCCCATGCCCTGCAGGCTGCCCACACCACAGGGGACAACCCACACCTCTGACCATGCCCTGTAGGCAGCCCACATGGCCCCATGCACCTGTGAGCCCAGACCCATGTCTCCCACCCACCCACCATTGATGGGCACCTGCCAGCAGGACCCGGCTCATGTCCCCCACCCACCATTGATGGACACCTGCTAGCAGGCCCCGACTTATGTCCCCACCCAACAAGTCATGACAATCCAGACAACTTATGTCCCCACCCAACAAGTCATGGCCAATCGCGTGTAAAACTCCCCGCGCACCCCTTGGAATACACATACCCCGCTCGTGCCAGGTAATTTGCGTGGAAAAAGTCCCTGCTGTGGTGTGGGCTGCCTGTGGGGAATGCCCCGGGTGGATGGGCTGCCTGCGGGCCTGGGGAGTGTGAATGGGCTGCCTGCAGGGCATGGGGAGGGTGGATGGGCTGCCTGTGTGTATTCCGGGGGTGCACAGGGAGTTATACACGCGATTGGCCTGGTGTGAGCGGGGTACATGTATTCCGAGGGGTGCGCAGGGAGTTTTACATGCGATTGGCCTGGCGCGAGAGGGGTACGTGTATTCCGAGGGGTGCGCAGGGAGTTTTACACATGATTGGCCTGGCGAGAGCGGGGTCTGTGTATTCCGAGGGGTGCACAGGGAATTCTACACGCAATTTGGCATTGTGGGCCCTCCTGGGTGTACCCTTTCCCCCCTCCCCATGCCCTGCAGCCAGCCCACACCACAGGGGACAACCCACACCTCTGACCATGCCCTGTAGGCAGCCCACATGGCCCCATGCACCTGTGAGCCCAGACCCATGTCCCCCACCCACCCACCATTGATGGGCACCTGCTAGCAGGCCCCAACTTATGTCCCCACCCAACAAGTCATGACAATCGAGACGACTTATGTCCCCACCCAACAAGTCATGGCCAATCGCGTGTAAAACTCCCCGAACACCCCTTGGAATACACATACCCCGCTCGTGCCAGGTAATTTGCGCGGAAAAAGTCCCTGCTGTGGTGTGGGCTGCCTGTGGGGAATGCCCCGGGTGGATTGGCTGCCTGCGGGGCATGGGGAGTGTGAATGGGCTGCCTGCAGGGCATGGGGAGGGTGGATGGGCTGCCTGTGTGTATTCCGGGGGTGCACAGGGAGTTTTAAACGCGATTGGCCTGGTGTGAGCGGGGTACATGTATTCCGAGGGGTGCGCAGGGAGTTTTACATGCGATTGGCCTGGCGCGAGAGGGGTACGTGTATTCCGAGGGGTAAGCAGGGAGTTTTACACATGATTGGCCTGGCGCGAGCGGGGTACGTGTATTCCGAGGGGTGCGCAGGGAATTCTACACACGATTTGGCATTGTGGGCCCTCCTGGGTGTACCATTTCCCCCCTCCCCATGCCCTGCAGGCAGCCCACACCACAGGGGACAACCCACACCTCTGACCATGCCCTGTAGGCAGCCCACATGGCCCCATGCACCTGTGAGCACAGACCCATGTCCCCGACCCACCCACCATTGATGGGCACCTGCCAGCAGGACCCGGCTCATGTCCCCCACCCACCATTGATGGACACCTGCTAGCAGGCCCCGACTTATGTCCCCACCCAACAAGTCATGACAATCCAGATCCATGGCCCTTATGGCCACCCAAATCCAACCCCACGCCACCCCAGTCCTTACACCCAACCAAGCATTCCATCCACTCCACATTGAAATCCCCATGTCATGATAGATTCCAAATAACCAGTATGCGCATGAGTACAAGTCCGTCAGACCCACACAGTGGCGACACATGCATGAGAAAACCCACATTGTGACATGCACAAAACCAATGAGAGAAGACCACACAAATGAAGTTAAATATAAAAATGTATTATATACAAAAATGAATGAATGAAACGAAATGACACAAGAAATAAATGATAAATAAAAGGATGTCCGATATGAAGGAAAAAATATGAATGGTGAAATCAATAAAATGCAAAGAAAAAGGCCTCAAAAGTGTCTGTCCATAACACCAAATCCAAAGTCAAAATGAAAACAAAACCATAACTCCATGGTCAAAATAAATATGTAAAATCAGGTCCATAACTATATACAAAGTAAAAATCATGGGTCCATGTGCCCAACAATCCAAAGGAAACCTAAGAAAATACCTACCTAATAAATAACTATTTAGAAAAAGGCGGGGCATAGTCCATGCGCCCCAAAGGAAAAAATAAATAAAGGAAACCTACAACTACATAACTATTTACAAAAACAGAGAGCTAGTCCCACGGCTCACTGTTTGTTGTTCCATGTCGATGTTCCGGAGGCGGGTCTGTTCCCTGGCCTCGAGGTCTTGCAGGGATGCAGCCATGGAATCCCTGAACTCCCTGCGAGTTTCCTCGAGGCCCTCCGCCCGCCTCAAAGCCTGGTGCATGGAGTTCTCTTCCCTGACCATCCTGAGCCGTGCCCTCTCCGCCCGCCTCCTCTCCGCATCTATATGCTGGCCCAACTGCTGCCACACGGAAGACACTCCCAGTCCGGGGTCCTCCTGCCCCTCGGCCGATGCCTGTTCCTGGGGTGTTGATGCCCCGAGCCATGATGCCTCCCACACTGAGCCTGCTGCTGCCTCCGACGCAACTGCCTCTACCACCATAACGGCATTCGGGCAGATGGAATCCCCTGGCGCCATCGTGCACGTGCCCTACCCGATGATGCCAGCACATCCTGCATCCGCTGGGGTCCAGTTGGTGGGGTGGCCACCCCTGCTGGACCTTCGGCTCCCGACTGCGGCAGGGATGGGATCTCCACCTGGCTGGCTGCGTTCGATGGGGCAGATCCATAGGGGGCCCTGGTGGCATCAGGGCCGGACAACGGCATGGAAAATGACTGGCATATAGTGTGCACAGAGGAGAGGGCTGCAAGACTGGCCAACACATGGAGGAAACCCCCGACCATTGACCTCCCAACTGGGCTACATTGGTACACAGCTCTTTGTGATGACGTGCGTGCTCCACCCAGGAAGCATGCACGTCATCACGAATGTCACATGTGCGTAATGCGACACCAATCAGGACGGACTCCATCTGGTCATGGGTCCCCTTCTCTGCAGGTAGAAGAGTGCCAGATGACGTGGACCTCCCCCCTACCTGCGGACGTGCCTGGGACGGGGCATCCCTGCTGGTGCATGCTGATGCAGTCACAGTGTCAGGGACAGAGACATGCACAGGCACCGCCACGGCGACCTGTGCTGCCTCCTGCCCCTGGACTGCACCACTTGCACCATTGGTACCACCCCCACCAGGCCCCATGTGCGGCTCTGTAGCAGCCTCTTCCTCCTCTATACACACCACCGACTTGGATGGCTCTGCACTGTCTTCTGCCGTTGCAAGCCCCTGTGGGGGCTTATCCTCCCCTTCCTCTTCAGCCGTAGTGGCAGACACGGCACCAGTCCCCTCCCTCCCGGATGATGGAATTACCTGGGAGGGTGACTGGGCCTTGCATCGCCGGCCGGTGGAGGCATCTCTGCCGCTCTCCTCCACAGCGCTGTCTCTGCCCTCTTCTTCACTCGCCGCTGTGTAAAGGGAGACATTGAACACAAACATCAGGGTACTGTACAATAGTCCCCTAGACAGGAAGCAATAGCACATGAGTGGCACTGTCAAACGTCACTTCCATCATGTCTCCCAACAACACATGGGTCAGTGCAGGCAACAAACATGCAGGTACCGGCATGGCACATGCAACAGACATTTGCATCCATGTCCACAGCAGTGTACAAACATCCAATGGTGGGCTGTAACTCACATGCATCATGGGACATGCTGATCACATGCACATGCATCACCGGAGGGTCATGCATCTGGCCCCGTATACCCACAGTCACGGTAGATACAAGCATGACTAGGCTATATCAGTGAATCAACACATCGTCATGGACATGTGTCATGCATCCATTGCGTACACACTAATCAGACACACAGACATGTACATCATGCATGTCCATGACAGCAGCACACATCTCTCACACCCCAAACATGTCAAAGTACAGACACAGGCATGCATACATGTGTGCATTCCGCATGCTGCTCCGCATGATGCATTGTAACACATACACCATCCATGTGGGTCACGCCTGACTGGACTCACATGCAGCACCATCATGTCCCTGCACACACACTGCAACATGCCCTTTTTTAAACGTGAATGCATGGGCACTTACCGCTCGACTCCAGACGGGCCTGCATCCTGAGGATCTGGTGGTGAAGCACTGGGTGAATGCACTCCAGGACCCTCATCTGCTGGGTGGTAAGCTGGACCCGGCACCCCACTGCATCCGCTGCCTCCAAGAGGTGCCAGGCCTTCTTGAGGGTCCAGAAGTTGTAGTCCTCCCAGCGCTCTGCACATGTTTGATAGTGCGGGGTGCCGCCCCCTCCGCATTGATGGCACCCACTATGTCCTTCCAGATCCTGCGTGTAATTCAAGGAAAGGCCCTTAGTGCGTAAGCACGTAAGTGACGTGACACACGCAGGCGTTTCGTTCTGCACATCTTAATGGTCCATGCGGGTCTGCAGCGTGATGTACGTGCTTTCAGTGGAGACCGACACATGTGTTTTTCCTACTTTGGGGTTCACACGCGATTACTTCACAGCGGTTGCAGTGCCTACATGTATTTCTTTTACACGCACACAGTGAGTCACGCACGCTATTGCTATTGCACGCTATTTTCCCCACTGCGCCCCTGTTTGCGTACCCCATTTATTGGGGTCATTGTACCCCGCGTGTTGATCGCATATGCTTTCTTGTGTTCCTGGGTGCCACAGCTTACTGCGTGAGGTTTTTTTACAAGCACATGGGCTACAGGGGTTGTGTATACGTTTTTCTTGTATTTTCGGGTGCCTGAGCATTACGTGACACCTCATTTATCCTAAGGGGCCACAGAATGGGACATTCATTGTAGCTGTATATACGTGTTTGTTGTTTGTTTGTTGTTTGTGTGCGCTTTTATGCTGTGCCAGGACGCTTCTGCTTGCCTTCGTGTGGCAGACGAGTTTAGGCCTGTGCGTGTCTTTTGGAGTGCACGTGTTTCCCCTATTCGATTCCATGAATATGTGTAGTTTGCTTGCATGTGGGCGTTCTGTGTATTTCCCAGCAGTACTTCCCCAGTTACACCCTCATTTTCACGCGTTGTTCCCCATTCCGCGTGTTCCGCCCCCTTTTGGTGTGTGCACTACACATTGTCCCCTTCAGCTGTGCACATCCGCACACAGCGTTCGGGACGTTGCTGTGACGTGTGCACCCATGTGCGCCACGCTTGGATCTGGCGCACATCCCGGAGTAAACACGCGCAGGCCCTTCCGTGAATCGCACGTGCTTGCATTTTCACGCTTGCACCAGCTTGCGCCAAGATTTTCGGCACACATTTGTTCCATGAATCGGCCCCTTCATACTTTTTCTTTTCTTTCTGAAGTTAAGCACATGTTAAAGAGAAAACAAACATATGCACAAAACATCATTATAAATTAAACATATTTCAACCTTGTAATAAAATAATACCATCTGCTTCAGCCCCCTTTTGTCAATGTTTACCACCTATGGTATTTTATTTACATCTATTTCACAACAAGAATCACATCTATTTTATTTCTCTGGTATTGGGCACTATGAAGAGAAGCATGTGTTTTTTTATGTATTCTCCTGACTTCATGTTTGGGATGACATGGCTTAATTTGGTTAACATGAACAAATTGATCTGTTACCGTTTCACCCTCTGTTCTTAATATTTTATATACCACTGGAGAAACCTTATCTATAATTTGAAACAGCCCCTGCCAGGCCGCCAGAAATGTAGAATTTCTCTGTTTACCTTTTCCAAAATGAAATTTATATACCTGATCCCCTACATTATACTCTTTCACAGATGTATTTTTATCATAATATGACTTTGCACTGTCAGCAGCCCTTTACAAATTCCTCTGCACAAAAGCAATTGCATGTTGTAAATGCTTCCTCAGTTCTTCCATATATTTGTGAACTGTAGATGCACTTACAAGTGTCTGTTCATGTGTCCTGTATAACAAATGTTGCGGTAATACCATTTTCCTACCTGTCAATACCTCATGAGGGCTGATACCTGTTGCTTTGGTAGGAGTTGATCTGATTGCCATCAAAACCAGAGGTAAACATAAATCCCAGCTGGAACCTGCCTCTGCTACAAACTTTAATATGTCCACAATAGGCCTGTTGCAACGTTCAACACCCCCAGAATAGGCGGGTCTTTATGCAATATGGAGTTTTCTTTTTACCCCCAGGAACCGCCACACTTTACTCATTAAAGCACTTGTGAAATGACTTCCTCTGTCTGATTCTATTCTTTGTGGTAACCCAAATCTTGAAAATATATGATTTGCCAGTAATGTAACTGCTGTTTGCGCACTACAATCTGGTGCAGGAATACACTCTATCCATTTTGACATCAAACAAATCACGCTCGAAATATCACGGTTCCCCCTGCTCGACCTTTTTACAGGCCCTACATAGTCTATTTGCAAATCTGACCATGGAAGGGTTAAGCCTCTTTTCAACAGTGGGGCTCTATGCATTGATGAAGCGGGATTAAATTGGGCACATACTAGACACCCTCTGGTATATAATTCTACATCTTGGGACATATGTGGCCTGTAAGCATAATCTTTCAGTATCTCTAATGTTTTTTGGGAACCTCTGTGTCCTGCTGTTATTGCATCATGTGCATGGTGTAGCATTAGCCCTCTGAATGAAAGGGGTACCACCCACTGTATTTGTCCTGTTATGGATTCCCTAATCATGAGTTCCTCCTGTAGTCTCATTTGTTTTTCATTCTTTAATTGCACCCTCAACTCTTCTTTTCCTGTACAATCATTTTCAGTTAAAGGATTTTGTTCGGGGTCTATCAAATGGTTATAATATATTCCCAATATTGAATCATCTTTTTGTGCCTTAATCAGGTCTTGATCCGGTGTATCATAACTCTATTGCACTACTGGTTGTTCTACCTCTTTTGGAACCTTAGAGCGTGTAACTGCATCAATCTGTATTTCACCAAGTAAGTGTTCAATAGGTAGCAACTCTCCCATCACAGCCCCAATTTTGGCTAAATGATCTGCTTTATCATTCCCCTCCTTGTCTTCACCTGCAGTTTTTAAATGTCCATGATTTTTCCTCCAGTATATTGTTAAATAATTCTCTGACACTAATTTGTCAATGGCCTGTATCATTTTTCCAAGTTTGAGGGGATTTTTGTTGTACGTAATCATACCTCTTGTTTTCCAGTCAGGCAAATATTCTACAAAGCTATTTCATGCATAATCAGAATCAGTCACCAGGACAATTTCACTAAATGTATTATCAACTTTGGTAGTAATTGCTTTATAAATGGCTGCCAATTCTGCTACCTGACTGCTCCTAGCCACATTTCTCATCCCTATACTGGGAATGTCTTCACATTTCAACCAGACATTTCCTATTCCTGACACCAATTGCTTATTATTGTCATTTTCAATGTGAAAGGCACAACTGTCAACATATACAGTTGGCAAATCCTTGCATGTCTTTTCATCAGAAGCTTTGTGTGGTGATTGTTTAAACTAGTGCAGGCTAGATTCCACCTCTACTTCATTTGATACATGTTCAGCTGCACAGACATGTAAATCTGCCAATCCTTGAGCAACTGGGCTTTTCTTATTTTGACCATATCTCACTTCTACAGGAAAACCTTGCAATGCTAATGTCCAAGAAGTAATTCTGGACTGTGCTAGGTTGCCTGACCTAATCCTTTAACTCTCTAAGAATTGCAATGGCTGATGATTTGTTTCAATGATTTCCTTTTCTCCCTGAATAATGGAGCAGAAATGCTGTAACACCCACGTGGTCAAAAGGGCCTTTTCACATTCACTGAATTTAATTTCAACTTGAGAAAATGCCTTACTTGCATAAGCAATTGTTTTGTGATTCAAATCATGTTTTTGATATAACACTGCTGACATACAATGTTCAGAGAAACCTATTTCTATAAAGAAATCCCTGTTCTTTATGGGGTATGCTAAACATGGTGCCTTTACAAGACATTCCTCTAATTTGGCCACTGCCTCAGATTGCTCTTTTTCCCGTTTCCAGGGTGTATTCAGCTTCAGTAGATTAGTCAATGGTTGAGTAATTTCAGCATAATTTTCAATACATTTCCTGTTATATCCCGTCATTCCTAATAAACTTTTTAAACCTTTCACACTTCTAAGGTCTTTTAGTCCATGTTCAGTCACTTCATGGCCTGGAAAATTCACCTTTTTCTTGCACCATTGTGCTTTCTGTAAAGATACGTTGGCCCCCGCCTTTTGCAATTGGCCAAGAACATGTCTAATTTCATCAAAATGGCTCTTTAAGCTTTCATTTTTTATCAGGACATCACCGACGTAAACTATAGTTCCTGTTTCCGCTGCATCAGGCATAGCCTTTCTCAAAAATATGCCAAATTCACTCCCACTATTGATGTACCCGAATGGTGTTCTAACCCATGCGTATTGGGTCTTATCAAATGAAAATGAAAACAAATTCTGAATATCCTCTGCCAATGGCACACACCAATATCCAGATGTGAGATATAATGTAGTAAACACCTTTGAGCCATGCACCTGAGCAAGGCTTTGATCAAGAATGGCAGTGGCCATCTGGACAATGGCACTCTTTTATTTAATTCTCGCAAATCTGCACACAGACGCCATTGACCATTTGGCATTAACACACCCAAAATAGGAGTGTTGGATGTGCTATGAATGGGCCTGATAATTCCCTGAGACTCCAAGTTTTTAATTATTTCTGCCAGTGACTCTAAACATGCCAGTGGTAAGCAGTACTGGCGCACAAATACTGGATTTGTACTACACCCATCTGGTAATGTGGCAACATGTAACTTAGTTAGGCCACACTCATATGCATCTTTAGCAAAGACATCTTTAAATTCCATAAATATTTTCCTCAATTCATTTTTATCTTCATCGTTATCACATGCATCTGACAATAAAATGTGCTACTCTACCATTTTTGAAAATTCTGGGAAATCCTCCAGTGGAGGAATCTCTGTACTTTCTCTAACTGTGTGGCTGTGTCTCTCTGTAAAGCGGCCACTCTTAAATATTTTGCCATATTTGCCTCCACTTCAATGTGCTGATTTCCTGTTTCATTTTCATTTAAGTCAATTACTATATAATCCTCTTGGTGACAGCACACTGTCTCATTTGAATGATAAGGGTACACATACGGAATTTTAAAGATCAATGTGGGCTGAGAATCCAGATATTCTGGCAATACACCCCTTGCATCTACATATCTTTCAGGAATATTTCCAATTACCATATTATTGAAATCTGCAGAATAATGGGATTTTTGTATGGCCATCCCTAATGATGAATTTTCCTCTAAATGAATATCCTGATGTCCTTTATTATTCACCATAATTTTGACAGATCCTTCTCCCATATCTTTCAATGTAGTGTATTCATAATCCTGGCCTTGTTGTCTCTTGGACTCTTTTAAACACACAAATGCATTCAAATCTTTCATTTGCTGTCCATTCTTGCACTTTAGCTTTATTGCAACCTGCTTGGTGAATGCAAGAAATGGTAGTATCCTTCCTCACCTGTAATTCAATTGCATATGGGACCAGTTGTGCGCAATGATAAGCCTTTCTTTTGTCTTCAAATTCCGGTGCAGGCCCACCTAGCCGTGACCATATTTTTTGATTAAGGAAATCTAACACCATACACATTCTGTGCATGATATCATTGCCCATGTAAAAATCATTGTGTGTTCCACTCAACTATCCCCACATTCTTGTAAATTGTTTTCTGCCCAAGATTAATCTTCAGCATACATCTACCTGCAATTTGGTTTTCAAAGTCTGGATTGTCTAAACCAGAGACATATTGGTTTTTAATTCTAAACTTGGGGATCTCCTCCCTCTCCATTATTTTCTGCAGTCATTTCTCATTAATAAAGCTCCTTCCATGTTCAAGCGCTAGGGTGGCTAAGGCCACTTTAGAATGGTCATTTATACCAATGTGAGCCCATGGTTGCTCATCTTCCATGTGTATTTCAGCAAGATTGGTAATGTGTTTTTCTGTGTCTGTTTAAGGAGTAGTATTCTGTTTGCATGTCTTCTCTTTTGAATAGAAGTGCAAAGTGTGCTCATCTACTTCAGTTTGCCATCTTTTTCCTTCATCTCAATAAATCTGCACAGATTCTTTTTCACCTTGCATTTTATCTTGACACATCACAATTACAGTAACGCTAGGTATACAGCTATTCTGGAGGTATACTCCACTGCATCATTCGTTTTGGCAACGGTGTGGAATTCATTTATACTGCTGTTTTGTAATTTTATTCTATTAGGTCTCAAAGTTTTTTTGGTTAAGGACCACAGTACTCCATTCACCCCATCTATGAGAGGAGATAATCTTTTCAGGAAATCTGTCCCCATCAAACATGGAATTTCACAAATAGATGTGATCAACACTTCCTGTTTCATTCTGTGTTTCCCTATCTTTCTGTCAACTTCGGTAACACTTATAATAGGCACCTCCTCACTGTTAAAATTATGCACTGGACCTTCACTTTGCCTCACTGTGATCTGATTCTGTGGAGATCTCCCTTCATTGATACTTTTTACCAATTCTTTGGACATAATTGTGGCTTGTGCGCCAGTGTCAATCATCGCAAATGTATTGCATTTCTCTTCCATAGTGATGGGAGCATAATACCTGTCTTCAACGTCCTCTAATCCACATAAAAAGTGTGAATTCTTACTGATTTCTGAACTCAGCTTGCTCAGGCCTTTTTCACTTTTGGTTAAGCACATTGGTAAATGGAAAGACATTTTTCCCTCCTTTCTGTCATTTCTGTGTGATAGACTTGATTAATTTCCCCATATTCAGAGGTCTTTTGGAGTGCGGCCACCGTTCACCCATCCATCCGGGGATGATCAGAGGTCACACTACAATCCTCCAACTGAACATGTGTAAAAACCTCACTTGGTAATTTGCCATTTTCTAATTCTGTGCATTTGTGGTTATTTGGTATGGTACCAGTCTTTTTAACTTCTTCAAAAATCTGTGGCTCAAAGAGCTCTTCAGGTGATTGATCTGTACCCTCCTTTTGAGTATCTATTCTTTCTGCGTGTGTTTGGTTATTGTTTTGATTGCCCAGGGAAGGAGTTATAGCATCCCCACCTACTCCATGTTCATTGTATTCCCCATGCATGAGTTATTTTTCTTAAATCTGTCTCTTTGTTCTTTTGGAACTTCAGGTTTTCCTTTTTCATTTGTACAAATCTCCAATGTTTGATTTAGCTCTAAGTGAAACAAACTTCTTTTTTATATGTATTTGCAATTTCTGTCACATGTTCATTTGCCGTTATTTTCATTTTTAAATCATTAGGCATCTCAGAATCATTTTGCAAAACCAAATCATGACAATCTGTTTGCTTAGTATTGCAGGTATCATTAACATTTAGTCACTTATCAGAAACCACCTGTTCATTGCCTTGGCTTTCTGCCCCCTCCTTTGATTACTGTTTTTGTGCTGTACAGAGCTTTCCTATTTGCTCAGCCAACATTTTCATTTGGGCCTCGAGACACTGGAATCTTTCCATCTCCCTAGAATCTTCTCTCTGTGGCCTAGATCGATATTGTTTTTTTCCCCCTGATTGAATCTATTCTGATATCTCTCAGGAGAATGTTTTCTATTGGGATTGCTTCTGAACTCTTGATTCATATGTGGAGGGGAGCGGGGTGCACCCATCATTTGGTTGTAGTCCCTTGGTTGTGGTGATTCATTGTATTGACGTGGAGCATACTTCATATTCTGCCTCATGTCCTGTCTCTCATTTTGTGAGTATTGACCCCTATGCTGATTCCCATTTTCAGTAAATCGATCCACATATCAGGGTCTATCCTGATTACCATATATCATGGTGTTAGGGTCAAATCTGCTTTGTGTCCCCAATGTCTGGTAGGGACTATTATTTCTTTGATCCTGACTTTGTCTCTGATTATTATTCATACCTGACATATCAGGCTGATATCCTTCCCGGGGCCTGTCTCCTAAGTACCTAGGGCTAATGTAGCTTTCCCTATTACTAGGATCATGTGAAGGAAACATTGGTGCAGGGAATAACAACCTTTGTTGATTACCCCTTTGTTCAGGTGCCAAATTATTTTTACCTGGACTTTGAGCAGACTCAAGGGACATTTTGGCTGACCTGATCTCCATCACTGTTGCTGAGGGTTCTTTAGATTTTGGTGTAGTGTCTTTCATTTTATCATTTTCTCTACCCAGACAATAGAGTACTTCATATAGTTTTGTACATTGGTGTACAATCCATTCAAGGGACTTGTCACGGTCAAATTCACGGACTAACTGTGATATGATGTCTTTCTGTAGCCAATAGAAGTAGAACGTTTTAAACGCATTGGAATTGGGGTAAAAAGATACATCAAAGCGAGAAAAATCTCTTTTTAAGTCTTGTAAAAACTGGCAAGGTGACGTGTTAGGCCCAGCCGTAATCATGTATGCAACCTTTTTTGCCTCTTGCAATGATTGGAAAGGAGAAAAATGACGTCTAATCTCTTTTTCAAACTCTGCCCATGTCTTGTTTTGCTTTTCATTTAACCTCTAATAATACTGGCTGTGGGGGCATCCATAGTTAAGTGAAAATATTGCCTGCATTGTTCCTTAGGTATCTGGAGGGCTTTGAATATATCATGTACCGCTTCTAAGTGGTCCTCTATACAGCACTCCCCTCCTTTTTTAAATGGTTCGATCGGAGCTTTGATTGATTTCATTATTTTTATGGGGCTACTTGTTGCTATGCATGGAATTGCACTACTTTGTGATTCAACCCTGGTTCCAGGTGTATGTGATTGGTGACAGCCCCCAATGGGTATATCAAATCCCGTAAGAGCGCTACAACCAAGTTCAGTCACCAGCCCAATCACTGGGGCACTAGTTCTCTGCATAAAAATAGGATTCACCTCAACTCCATTGAATGCGGTGCTCTGCCGTTTATCCTGGGACCTGGAAATGCATATTTGCTGTTCCAAATCCTTGCACTTTCTAAGGAGCCGATCTGCCACCTTTTGCAAATAATTGTTTTCATCACCCATCTTATTAATTACCTCTTGCATATCACCCCTTTGCATTTGACATTCACTGAATTATGTGTTTCTCTTGTCTCTTTCTTGAAACATTTTAACCATTTCCTGTTCAATATTTTGGAAATCGCTTTCTTTCTCAGAATGTTCTTTTTGCAAAACCTGCATTTACAAAACAACCTCATCTTTGTCTTGTCTAATATGGTCTACCAATGCTTTCAAGTGTTTCAATTCTTGTTCACTATCCTCAAACTGCTTCTTGCTTTGAGACAATTGAGTGTCAAGATCCCTATATTTTGACTGCATATCTTTTTGACATACCTCCAATTCTGCTCTTAACATTTCCTCTTTTTCACTTGCTCCATCCAGATCAGCTTTTAACCTGCTAATCAGCTTGGTATCATTTTCTTGCATTCGCAGGGATCTATTTAGTATAAACCATGTCTTGGCAAATAGCCGCATTAGCCAATCTTTCTCTGCATGTTTATCAACTGCATTTAGTAGTCTCAAAAGGCAGACCTGAATTATGCTGCCTTCTGCAAAAATTCTGCCTAATGGTTCTTTCTATACTTCACCAGAGATGCGGTCATGCCATTCTGTGGCATTATTTGATGACCATGTCCCATGTGCATATAGCTTTGCCTCTAGATATTGCACTAGCTCTGGGAATGTGGCCTCCAACTGAGACATTCTAAAATTCACTTTTAGTGTCACACTGCTATCATGAAATGGGTTCCCTCTAATGCACATATGTTAGTTAGAGACACACTTGCCACACCTGGTAGGTACTCTACAGCCACTTTCCCGGCCAACGCACCATGTATGTAGGATATTTTGTGTAAATTTGGGGTTTGGCAGTATTTTATTACTGGCAAAAATGAGCGGTGGTTTGGTGATAGCTTATTCTTGCGTTTAGATTGGGTTTGGCCTCATATCATTTTAGTGACCATACCTTGTTATATTATATTGGAGAACCTAGTAATATGTATCACTTACAGTATTTTATGGTAGCATATGGTTCATATGGTTTGCAGTATTTAGTGGTGAGCATAGTTTCCTTCCTTACATCATAACCCTATCATAAACAAAACCTTCCTTCCTATGAGAATACCTCCTAGTGATCTATAGAGAGCCTTGGACCTATATACCCAAGGAAGCCCAACACTTGTATATAGAGTGCCACCTACAGCCTGTGGCCGGTATCATGGGCTTATCTACACCAGTGATCTATACGCCCATAGGCATCATTACTGGTTCATAGACCCCCAGTAATCTATATTATATTAGATCCCCTCCAAATAACATGCACAGAGGACACACCCACACACACACACCTATTTTATCACTGCTTATTCTGTTTGTTATTCTATCTGCATGGGAAAATTGACAAATGTATTATCAAAGAAAATTAATTTCCCCCGTGTCCACATATGCAATCCCCAAAGCAATAAAAAAAACTCTAAACAATCTGTTTTTATATCTTGGTTATATTGCGGATAAGTACAATTCACAATACAAATCCTACCATATACATTGCAACATTATCTGTAATAAAATGAGAAGAGTAAAAAACAACAGATACAGAGCAAATAAGCCTTTTTAAAAACATAGGTATTACTTTTTAGCATTATAAACATGACAAATTAAGATGCAGGGGATTTCCTTTGTTAATCTGCCCACATGACATTTTTTAGATCGGTCAATCATCCAACAGCGCACAGCTTACCAAAAATATTTGTTTGAATCTCTCCCACACAACCTTGTCCTTGCTCCACTCAGAAGAACAGCCAATGAACCGCTCCTGTTAATCTTGGATGTTTGGAATGAGCAGTGAGAACAGAGGGTTCTCCAGCCAGCGCTGAGTGAGACCAGGCACATCTGTCACAGAGCCCAGTCATCCCGAACTAACTTCTCTCTGTCAGTTTTCCCATTAGCAGAGCTCTGCACTTACCCACTTTGCCTACGTGATATATCTGCAGACACATTCCTCCAATTTGGTTAAAAGGCAGCATCACCCTTCACTTTTACACAATGGGATCTTTGCTCACTGAGCAACTGTTTCAATTATTATTTCATTTTGTGCATACGTTCCGCTTTCTGCAAACAGATGAAGAGAAAGAAAAAATGCTAGTGCACATTTGAAAATCGAATTTCAGAATATGTATTTTCACCTCATTTTGTACATGGGACTACATTATAATGTTAAGGAGTTAGCATTAGTGGTTAGTAATTGTTAATTAAGTCAGTTATTAAGTAATAATGATCAATAATTTAGTCTTCTATGCATGAGGTATTCAAGAGAAACAAAATGATTTACTTTTGCTCTCTGCAGTTTCACATTGGGCTTTTGCTGCATTACGAATTCTATACCTTGCATGCCACCAGTAACATATTCACATGTTATACTGGCAACATAAAATAACTATATGTGTGTGCCACATTATTGCTGGCAACAAAATGCCATCACACTTATTGAAGCGCTATATACTCTAAAGCTCTATAAATATTATAAAGCGCTATATATACTACTACAGAACTGTTTGTATATTTCTGTAGAATTGCATGGTGACCTTAATTAACTTCTTAAGTGTGTTCAATATCAACATGAACAATTTTCTTTTCATATGAAAAGTTTTTCTAATTATTCCTTCTATTTGTAAAGATTTGAGTGTGGAACATTTCTCTATACATTTCTTTATTCCTCTTTCTTGAACCTAAAGGAGTTTTTCCTTGTTTTCTCGTAAAGACCTTTTGTTTCTTACTAACTACTAACGGTTCCATGCAATAAAGTCACTGAGAAAATGGCTGTTTTAAAACAAATTGCAGCAAAAAGGCTGTGGTGTGGCCCCTGCAAACCATGCAATGGACCCACTATTGATACACTTTTACCGGGTCACAGCACAGCTTTTTTGTTGTGATTTTTTGTAAAAACTGCCATTTTTCAGCTACCATATTACTGGAATCCTACAAATGGTATTGATATATTTTACATTTGATCCCTTGGACTTAAAATATGCTTGGTTCCATTCAACTGGTTATGTGGCATATCTCCTATCTGAATTTGAACATGTTCAAAAATATTTTGACTAACAAGCATGGGAGTATTGTCATTTAAATAGGTTTCTACAGAAGTTGAAACATGAGCATTAACAGGTTTACATTTAAAAATATGACTTCCCTGCAAATTATCATTCCTCCTGGCATGTTCTTCACACCTCTTGATAGGCATAATTCATCAATGCTGTAAACAAACAAATATAATGAATACATACATAGCTACTCTTCTAAAACAGAATGAATCCATAAAAATTAAGATTAACTGAACATCAATGAATAAAAGTATACATAATTAATATAGATGTAATACAACTAGTCACAATGTCCCTATTCTGCGTATGACAAAGAATCTTCCTGTGCTAGCCCACCAAACTCACAAGATTCCAAACTAAAAAATATTCAACCGTTTCTTCACCTTTACCGGAAATGCACTTTTAGCACTGCTAAGGGCCATGCTGCAGCCATTATAGTTCACAAAAGCTTAGACTGGTAATGACATCTATTCTATAGGATGAATGTTTGCATTTAAATAGCACATGCTTACAAACTCTGTGGTGAGGGAAGGCTACCTTACAGCAATGTACCCCACACACCTTGTTTCTACTTGGGGAAATGTCTTAAAGCACAGTGTTATTCTGCATGATAAAAGCAGGTACAACCAAGCCCATACCGCAACTGTTATAAGTGGACTGAGATTGCACTGCTGTGGCTCATAGCGTGCCTGTTTTTCTTGGGGCAATTTGAACCAGAAAACACATTGTATATCTCTTTTTCATAAGAGGAACTTGCACCACTCAGACTATTCCTATGTTCTTTACAGGTTTAATGACTAGGGCCAATTTGACATTCATTATATGTGAGGAAAGTGTGCACTGCTGAAGTGCATGTTGCAACCATTCTATCTGATGAAAGCTTACACTGCTCATTCAATCTATTCTATACGATAAATGCTTCCTGTTCTGTGGCTCATCCTTACACAGTCTGTGATGAGGGATAATTATCTTACACCAGTGCAGCTCACAAGACTGTTTTCTACTTGAGAAATGTCTTAATGCCCAGGGCAACAGTGACTTGTTGTGTGCAAGGGAACCTTACAATACATATTGGTGAGTAAAACACTCACTTGTACTTCCCATGTTGATTTGCACTCTCAGTTCAAACTTCCTCTACTGTGTCCAATTCTATACATAATATATCTGGGTGAATATCATTCTAATGAAGCCTATTGTGACCTATGCTATTAAGACAGCTCATCTTAACCTCTTATGGGTTTGTGTGTGTGAAAAAATGAAAAGCGTAGTTGTTATGCACATGCAAATCTTACGTTACTTTGCTTCATGCTTTCTCTGGTTGTTGTGTTAATGAAAGCTATAAAGTGGCTATTCAAAATGTCCCTGTTCTGTGTATGATAAGGAATCTTCATGTGCTAACCCACCAAACTAAAAACGATTTACCTTCTTCACCTTTTACCAAAAGAGCATTTTTAACACTGCTAAAGGGCATGCTGCAACTATTCTATTTCACAGAAACTTAAACTGGGGGTTAAATCTATTCTATATGATGAATTCCTGCATTTAATTAGCACAATCTTACAAAGTCTGTGCTGAGGGAAGGTTACCTTAAACCAGTGTACCCCAGAAGCCTCTTTTGCATTTGTGGGAAAGTTGTAAAGTGCTGTCCCTATTCTAGATAAGGAGAGCAAGCAGAAACAAGCCCATACTTAAACTATCATATTTGGGCGGAGATTGTACTGCCAAGGGCCATAGTGTGCATATTTTTCTTGGAGCAATTTACACCTGGAAAGCCATTTTGTGTTTCTTTTACAGAATGGGATCTTGCACTAATGAGACCATTCCTATGTCCATTATAAGTACAGGTTTAACTGTTAGGGCCAACGTTATGTATGTTATTCATAATATAGGTCAGTTACTGCTAGGAGCTCTTTTGACATTTAGCATTCTACCAGTTTAGCTTTATACTTAAAACAAATGTGACAGTATTTGTGGGAATGTGCTTTGGGCTGCTTTTGAGGGCTGAGGGATGAACATTTTCTGAAAATAGCATGTTTATTTACATTTTGCGTTTGTGTTAATTGGCAAACTCTGAACTACAATTCCCAGCTTTCCTGGGCTTTATTATGTAATGTCAGGAGCTTCAGTGCCACCGCTTCAGGTACCAGCCGGTCTTTGCCCGTCCGCAACGCAACATGGAAAAACGGCATTCATCAGAAGACCTTATACAGGATTAACAACTGGTTCCTTTACATCCCCTACAACTACTCGGCATGTATTAAGCTGTGACCCAGTAGTAGATTGCTATTCTCCCAAAATAACCTCAGTAAGGAGTCTGCACAGTACTCCACCCTGTCCAATTGTGCAACCTAAATATAATGGGATACCCTAAAGACTTAAGAATTGTACTAGCAAGCCAGAAAGCTAACCACATGGATACAGTAGCTGGGTACTTACAGGCTAAATCTGATGGACAAGCCAGCTTACCATCATAGACAGGGAGATCCTGCAATGTCCCTGCTTCTTTCCCACATTCTGAACAAGCTATGACCAGCGACCACAGCACAGCGATTACAACCACTGGAGATAATTAAAACCTCTGAGTACTTACATCCTACTACCATGACGTCCAAGAGAACTATAGGCTATGTAGTAGACAGCCTATCAATTAGAAAAATCAAAGCTCCTCTCCTCTTAACGATTTACGCCTACCACCTCATCATGGAAAATCTTACTAGGCCATATTCAAGACCCACACTAGGGGGCCTGACTCTCTTGCTAGTCTCACAATACCTCCTTATATACAACTTAATAGTACGTGACCCGCATTCCCTCACCTCAGAGCTCCCCACGGAAATTAATAAGGACAAACTGCCTGACCCCCTAACAATAAAAACGCTTAATGTATTCCTACTAAATGCAAGATCCCTAAATAAGCATGCTTTGCATATCCATGATTACCTTGACCGCCACGACCCTGACATGCTATTCCTAACCGAAACATGGATCACTGAGGTCAGTGGCCCAATGATCACTTTGGCCACCCGCGAAAGCTATACTATTTTTTGTCAAAATAGAGACCAGGGCCTGGGAGGTGGTGTAGCAATCATTGCCAAAAATAACCTTAAACTTTTTAAAACCTTGAGCCACTGTAAAAGCAGCGAGATTTTGCATTTAAAAACCACAGCAATTTTCTGTAGTAGTGTTAATTTCCTCTTGATTTATCGCCCCCCCTTGGAGATCATACATCTCCCTGCCAACCTCAATGGGCTAAATCGATGGTGCAATAATAACACTGATAAAGAAGCCATGGCCCGAGAAATAGCCCTTAACAACACTGACCACCACCTGGCCAACAGTGACCCAACAACAGCAAAAGGCCACATCCTAGATTGGACTGTTGCAAGAAATCTTGCTGCCCATGTCGAAAACACCATGCATATGGTCGGACCATTATATGATAGACTTTCACATCCATGTGCAAGCACCTATTCCTAAAATAAATAACCCACAAAAAAAGGTCATGAGCCTTAACTTTAAAAAACTGCAACCCACTGACTTCCAGAGATGTATCACTACAATTGTGGCTACCACATCTGCACTAGACCCCCAGACTCATTGGTTAACACATATAACATACTCCTGGACAATCTACTAGACAAACTTGCCCCACTTAAAAACGAAGGTATATTGGACAATATAGGACATCAAAAATGGCAGAGAGACAGTGGCTAAAATGCCCTTCTAATGAAAACAAAAGTACTTGGAAAACACTAGAAAGATCCTACAAACTCAATTATTGAAACTAAAAAGAACTTTCTTAATAAGCAGTTTGATGATGCTGACAACAATTCTAAGAAGCTATTTGAAATCTTAAACCTTTTAGAAAAACCTAAAGCACAGTCCGTCCCACTTGTGCCCACGAACCAGGACTGCACTAAAGCACAATCAGCTTTTGAGTAAAAAGTAACCGAGGCCTGGGATCAGATAAAAAAAAGATCTTGTCGATCAGAAATGTACTAAACTTCCTATTCCAGCACCATTTCTCCGCAAAGATCATCCTCAGTTTAAATTCAAACCGTTGTCTATCTTGGGTATCCTAGGCACTATGCACACGTCAGTCTGCCCAGGAAATACCGTATTTTAGACAACAAGGACATCTTTTCCCCTTTCCTGGATAGACTTGTCAATGCTTCCTTCCATGACTGTCTTTTCTTCGAAAGTATCAAGAACCTCAAAGTAACCCCCTTACTAAAAAAAACAGAACTAGACCCTAATGATGTAAAACATTTCAACTAAGTGTTTATCCTTTATAAAATCTTAGGTATCCACAGAAGAAACACACCTACCTTATAGGAACAGATAGCTCTAGCCCTGAAGATGGATCATTAGGAATCCAAAATGCATTGGCCACAACTAAACCTAAAAGGAGCAATTTTGGATTTGACTTGAATGATGTGTTATGTAATCACTTTCTCTTGTGTGAATACTGTAAACACAGGGTTGTGAAAAGTGGAATTGATCTTAATTCGGACATGTTCTATTGTACCTATGTTAATGAACAGGTTAATGTACATAATGATTTTCTAATTGGAAATTTAGCCAAGCTTTTTGATTTCCCATATAATCTCTCGTTTAATTTTGATGTGATAAATGAGGTTATGCCTCAATGATATCTGATATTGAATTCTAGTAACTTGATTATTTCTTGACGACCTACAACCGCAATGGTTGACATCTGACAAATTCAGTCCATAATTCCGTCCATAATCTGATGTAAATTATATGTTTTTCAGTTGAGATAAAAACAATACTGTGGAGTGAATTTGTTAAACGTTGGGTTCCCACACTGTGGGTGACCCACACTTAAGACTATACTAAAAGTCCTGGGACTGTTTGTCCCCTTAGGAGTGCATCATAGGGTTACTGTGTGGCAACATACGGTTTTGTTCTTCAATATTTCAAGGCCCATAACCAATTGTAACTTCTTACTAAAAATGATGAACAAAGGTAGCCACTGCACAACTTCAGGCCTTTGTGGAAACTATCAATGCGTTTCATCCCAGACAGTCAGGTTTTAGACCATCCCACAGTAACGAGACTGCTCTCATCGATCTCCAGACTCATATGCTGGCAATTGTGCATGTGGGAAAAACTGGACTACTGGTCCTATAAGATTTGTCAGCAGCTTTTGACCTGCTGTACCATGAGCGCCACCTCCATACCTTGTGAAGCATTGGCCACTGTTCAGACTAAACATCTAAATGGGTCCAATCGTTCCTGACTGGCCGGGTTTTCTAGGGTCTGCTGAGGCGTTCCGTCCTCCCCCTCAGCCCCAACAAACTGTGGGGTGCCTCAGGGAGCCTGAATGTCCCCGATACTTTCCAATCTGTATGCTAGACATATCTGCTTTCTGCAGGAAGAAACAGATGTCTTTTTCATTAATTATGCAGCCAACACCCAGTTGGTCCTGGAGATCACTGGGGACTATGGCCTGGATGCTGCAAACCTGGAACACATCTACAACCTGATTCAGTCATGGATGATAGAAAATTGGATTTATCTAAATGGAGGGAAAGCTGAGTTGCTGATTTTTGGTTAATCCCAGGAAAGAGCCAAATTGAAACCCAACTACAAGCCCTTTTCCATCCAAGACTGTAACATCCCGTTGTTAGGCTTGGTCAATTCCCTCAGCACACACCTTGACTCTTCCTTAAGTGTGGAAGCCTACACAAGCCAGGTCTAAAAAAACTGTCCATACTATATTTGACATTTGTCTAATCCTCTCCGAAAACAACTGTGTAACAATAGCACAAGCTGTGATTCTATCCAGGCTTGATTACTGCAATGCTCTTCTTGTAGGTGTAGACAAGAAATGCTTGCAGAGACTCCAAGTTGTACAGAATGATGCTATGTGCATCGTCAAAATTTTACCTAGATGAAACCATGGGCCTCATTCTGAGTGTGGCGGTCTGCCACACTCCAACTCTGCCTTCGTGGACCATTGCACCCAGCAAGTCTGCCTTGCCGGGCATAATCTCCCCGGCAGGCAGGGTTGGCATGGAAGCACCGGCACCATTAGCAACAGTGCCGGTGCTTCCGTGACCCCATTCCCGTGGGGTCCTGTAGGACTCCACGGGAATGGGGACTACTTTTCACCACCTGATATTATGGGCTGCTGGTACTTGTAATGTCCCGGTGGCACCGGGATCTCAGGCGGCGGAACAGTGTTACGAGGTCGGCGGCAACGCGCTGTTAGCACCAAACTTGTAATGAGGCCCAAATGTATCGCTTTGCCGACAGGTACTGCATTGGCTCCCTGTGAAGGCCAGAGAACAATTTAATGCAGCTACATTGATGCCTTCACGGGAATTCTCCAGCTTATTTGAAATTGTTGATGACTCCTCATGAGCCAACAAGATCCCTTACGCTCATCTAATATGACAGAGGTGAACTGACCAAGTTTCAAACAAACTAAAGGTCTAGGCAAATCCTTTTTGCAGTGCACTCCCTTTGAGCAACCCCTTTGCCTCAGTGCGACTGGAGGTGGATGTGACCCCTCTCAGTGATTTTATTTCTTTAAAACCAGTTTTATATTGGTTTAGACTGTGGTATTCTAGGGGACTTGAGTCTCAGAACAAGGGATTGAATGAACTGTTGTCACTTGAGCGGGAAGTAGCCTCAACTGGGTATGCCACGTAAAAGAAATGTTGATGTCTGAGGGAGAAATTAATTCATGGGAATCCCCGCTGGAAGTAAGTCCCAAAGTCTGTACCTCAACCAAAGAGAGGATGAAGGTGCTCTCAATGAGTACTCTACTTGAAGCCACAAGTATTTTGCAAACGGGCCCAGATTATCTGTTACACAAAACAGTGGATGGATTTGACAGTTATTTGGATCAGCTGTGTCGACTGCGTGAAAGGAGTTTTTATCTGCGCTTCAGGATGGGAGTACTACCACTAGGCCCCACCCTGAAGCATTGGAATCTGTATGACAGTAATAGCTTCCCGCTTTGTTGGATGTCAAAAAAATCAACTATACATTTTGTCTTATTATGCCCCGAGACCCACAAGTATAGGCGCTTATATCTGTGTCCGATTTTGAGAGTAGAGGGCTTGCCATTGACAAGTGAGGCAGGGAGCTTTTGTAAAATGATGACGTCCCCCCACCTCCCGTTATATTTTTAGAAGTTGGTACTTGAGGGCTCAGAACACTGCAATGCGTGACAATTACTTGTTTTTATGTAGTAATTGTGTACAAATGTGCTATATGGCTCTAGAATGTCCATTGCTGCTGCCAGGCGAATTGCTTTGTTTAGCCTCTTTCTTTTAGCTGCTTGTTTTGATATGGAGTTGCATTTCTGCTGATTTGATAAGACTTTTGTTTTTATGATCCAAATCATTGCATTGAAACGAAATTGTATTTTCGCTGATTTTATAAAAGCCCTGCATTTATGATTGAAACCAATGTCTTAACTCGTACCATGAATTGTCTTTTTGTATGATTATGTATGAATTTGCTTTTATTCCTTCATGTGAAATAAAGCTATTTTGATTTGATAAATAAATTAAAATAAATAACATAAATAAATTATATATGAGGGAAGTGTTCACTGATAAAGCGCATGCTAGAACCATTCTATTTGACAAAGGTTTACACTAGTGATTAAATGAATACTATATGATGAAATGAATGCTTCCACTTCTATGGCACATGCTTACAGGAGAGGAAAGTTTACCTTACACCAGTGCAACCCACAAGGCTTTTGCCTACTTGAATTAATTTCCTAAAGCGCTGCTCACTGCCAAAGAAATATGTTGACACTGGCACATATATTTTTTACAAATTAATCACTGGTGTACCAAAACAAGAAATAAGAACAAGTAAATGCCATCTGTTTTCTCTTAGATGTATTATCAAATAAAATGTAAATGCCAACAATGTTCTGTCACAAATAAGGGTAGCTTAACATGGACTGCTGGTTAATCACTCTTCTTAAAACACTCAAGGGAACCAGAAAAACCCTGCTTTCAAAATAATAATTAGACACTTTACTAACTCAAAAACATAAACTTACTTAAGATATCTTATATAAACCACAGTTCACATAAAGCATAACATATATAAAAATACTTTATCAGTAACCTTCAACTATTCCAAAGAATGCTCACAACTTCACAACTGCCACAGATTCAACATCTCCAGAGTATGGGTTCTGCAATCAGAATGACAATAGTCTACAAAATGGTGGCTATCAAACGTTTCAAAAATCAATAGCGCAAAACAGGACTGTAGAAAACAAACTACTAAAATGGCTGACACATTTTCAATGCAACCTATCACAGCCTACTACTCACTTACAACATTAACACCAAACAATTGCAAACACTAAAACACACATATCATGCATGTCCCCCTGTTACTATTACTAACAAACTAAGAATCATTTTCATACAAACTGAGAAGGAGAACAGATATCTTGACTGTTTTTAAAAATTTGTGGCTGATTGAAGATAGTTGGCTCTTTTGGTTAGTAACTAGATTCTGTAGCGATAGGGTGGGTAAGGGTCAAGAGGGTGGGGGTAGGCTAGATAGGGGTAGAGAGGATGTGGGTATTGTGTATGGAGTGTGGATAGACTGTCAACAGAGTGAGTGGGTGGGTTTCATATAAGGTATGGATACTTAATAGATATAATGAGAAAGGTATAATGTGCACTCTTTTGTCTGTACAAAAAAAAGAAAACATAATTAGAGAACATACTTTATGAACAGTTGTAGACATATGTTTAATTTGTTTGACCCTAATATGTAGTGCATCATATGCACTATGTTCAATACAATATTTGTGCATGCTACACTGTTGTTGTCTTCACATATAATAATCATTCGGTCATTACGAAAAAAATCTGAGGTGGATTAGAAAAACCCATACACTAGCACATCAATATGGTAAATGGGTGGAAGTGTAGTGGGTAGATATGCAATGAGTGGGTACGGGTACATGGGATGCAGTAGGGTGGGTGACAGTACAGATGCTGGCAATGCAGTGGTTGGGGGAACTGAAACTAGGGTAGGGGGGTAAGGTTAGAAAAGAGGGGATGGGATGGGTTAGGTATAAAGAGTGAGGGTATGGTGCACAGCGGTACAAAGGGTGAGGGTACAATGCATGGTCAAGGATAGAGGGAGTGGATGGATAAACAAAGCATTCATCGCTCCGGCAAAAATATGCAGCATGAAAAATCTGCTGACAACTGAGGGCCCTTTATGGTGTAGCAGCACCACTCCCTAAAGCAGACACAAAAGGTGCAATGCAGAATCTGCAAAAAAAAGCTACGCCCTGGACCATGTAACGTCCCGTCACAATCACAATGCATAAGTGTATGAGCAGCAGTAACATTTTTCAAATTCTACAAAGTTAAGAAGAATGCATTTTCTAAAAACTTACATGGTACAATTAACTGCAACTGCATGTGTGCAGGTGGAAAATAGTGGAAATATATGTCATCTGATAGCAGTGGACAATATAGCTGACACACACAACACTGCAAATACTCACCTTTAAATGTGTGAATAGTTGATACTTTCACATCAGCCAAACACCTAGCATGTGCACAGTGTGAGTTATGCAATCAAAAGGAGAAAAGTGGAGAAAATGGTGGGTTTTATACTTTCCAAAATCAATAGCACAAAAAAGAGAACTATATAGTAAGCAGAGTACTAAAATGGCTGACACATTTTCACTGCAACCTATCACAAGCAAGTACTCAATAACAACAGTAACACCAATCAATTGCAAACACATGTTTTTTTTTCAACCATCTTTGATAGAGGCTATCAAAGATGGTTGAAAAAAAAAACATGTGTTTGCAATTGTTTGGTGTTACTGTTGTTATTCAATACTGTTATATTCTGAATATACTGTTCAGCTATTCAAACACGGCTATAAACATCTTCTTGTAGCCACGGTTACACGTACATTTTATCTAACTCAAAAACAAGCCTTCCCAACCTTTAAAAGTTCAAATAAGACATGGGTAAACCTGAGGACATAAAATAAGAAACACAAGTAAAATTGTCTGTTCTAACATCCGCAAAATAATATGATTATTGTACCGAAAATATATGGCTTAATTCCTGCAACTATTTTAGCTGCATTTAGAGAAGCAGCCAATCAACTGACTAGATACATTAATACACCTACGTGCAACTGCCTGCATGTTGTAGACCCACGAGTATAGAAACACCCAATAAAGTTGTTTTTTGTAGCCCAGCTATTTGGAGAAATAACATTGCTATCATGCACTCCCAAGCCCTCACCAAGTGTTCCCAACATGTTTGCCACCTACCCCACTCCCCTGATGTCTTCCTCACCTCCCCTCCCCCATTCTCCCAATAACACTCATAATTTCTGTGACGCTGTTTCGATCAAAAGGTGTTGGGAAGACGTGACTATGCAACCAGGGAAAATACACGACATACCACTGGCCTGTACATGTTTTTGTCCTGCAATTGGCTTTTTTTCCTGCGTTTAATTTTTTCATGGCTATCTCACGCATTGAGATAAAAAGTCAAATTACTTGAGATGTAGCTATCTATTTTGGAGAAGGGCGCACATACTTCTCCATCAAATGTTAAACATACTACTGCACGAAATAACCACAAACCAAAAAATGACCTCAAGTAGATGCTTCGTACACAAGTTGTTTCGGACCTGGTCCAAATATGTTCAGCGGATTGGGCTGTGCAGTCTATCAAAAATTGACCTTTTTGTCTATGGAAAAATGAATGCGAAGTAGGCTGCAACTTTCTTGGCACATCTTTACCAATCTTTGGAGTCTGGTGGGGCCTGCATGTCCCTAAATGACTTATATATTACAAGGTCTGTCGTAGTGGCCCTGTAGTTATGGTTCAGTTGCTCAACCCATAGGATGAGCACTTTTTGGGCGGCTCATAACTTCGCTTCCACCCTCGACAAATCCTCACGAAACTTTGCAAAGAAAGAATATGGCCGCGTCAGATTCATCCTGTGAAGTTTGGTGAGGTTTCAATTTATAGGTGGTGTCCCAAAAAGTGTGGTTTTCCCATAGACACAATGGAAAATAATTTTTCTCACAACTACAGCCCAAACCACTGTATGGATTTTCACCAAATTTGCGTCAGGAGTGGCGGTTTGCTCCCAAAAGCGTGCTTTGTAAATTTGGTATACATCTGCCCAGTATTTTTTTTTTAAAAAAGCCCAAAAAGTAGTTAAACAATTGAATTGATATCTGGGTTCGGTCCGCGGAGTCACTTCCCGCTTCGGTACACGGTCGGGCCTCCGATTGGCCTCAAGGGTTACGTGATGTCCATGGACATTGGACGTGCCCACTGATTGGTTCATAAAAAACAAGAGGTGCGTCAGATTTTTGCAAACGCCCGCCTTGTTGGATTTTGGCGAAGTCTGCAAACAGTCCAGCTGTCTGGGGCAGTCCTGTCATGTTTGCAAACCTCTGAGATGTTCGAGGGAATCTATGCCTATTTCTGCATTACAGTTTTGGTGAAAAGCAGTTTTTGGATGGCCTATAACTTTGGCGCCACTCAATTAAACAGCATAAAATGTTGAATGTCATTCTAGAACTGACTCTGCAAAGTGTGGTGCTGTTTTGTCAAGAGGGAACAACATTAGAGGAGGGTCCCAAAATATTTTAAAGGCTTATAAATGTGGTGCCATTTGACGAATCTGCTGAAAAAGTTGGCTAACAGATTGTAGACCTAGATATAAATGCTTTTGCAATGTTTGGTGGGGTTTTGTCAAGAGGGGGCACTCAACATTTTTAGATGACATAACTTTGTTGCCGTTTGACGAATTTGCAGAAAGGTTTTCAGACAGATTATAGACCCAACCTTGGATGTTTGTGCAAAGTATGAATGGATTTTGTCAAATGGGGGCTAAGTTATATGACTATTTTATGTATGTAAATGTTGACATGTTTCAAAAAATAAATTATGGGCATATTGACAGCAAACTCCACAGGGAGCCTTGTCAAGGACCTGAAAGCATGGTTTTGCAAATGTGTCTGTGTTTTATTTTTTGAAACGTGTCATAATGTAGGTTTTTTACCATCCGGCATCCCCCGGCGAGCAGGTGAGTACCCTGGAGGCCTCTGGCTCCAGTGGAATCTTAGGCCTTCGCCCTGTGGCCCCCAGGCCCCCATGTGCTGCCTTGCAGCCCGGCTCCCTCCTTTGTGTGTCTCCCGTCCCTGTCCCGCCTCCCAGCCATCCCCCCACCCGTGATTGGTTGCTTGCACTCAGGCACTGAGGACTGCTCGTTGCACTGGGGGATCATGCCTTTACCATCGGGCGTCCCCTGGCAAGCAGGTGAGTCCCCTGGAGGCCGCTGGCCCTAGTGGAGTTTTGGGCCTACCCCTGCGGGCCCCGTGTGCTGCCTTGTGGCCGGGCTCCCTCCCCTGTGTGTCTCCCGTCCCGGTCCCGCCTCCTGGCCCTCCACCCACCCGTGATTGGTTGCCTGCACTCAGGCACTGAGGACTGCTCGCTGCACCAGGGGATCACGCCTTTACCATCTGGCATCCCCTGGTGAGCAGGTGAGTGTCCTGGAGGCTCCTGGCCCCAGTGAAATCTTTGGCCTTCGCCCTGTAGCCCCCAGACCCTGCCTTGCAGCCTGGCTCCCTCCCCTGTGTGTCTCTCGTTCCGGTCCTGCCTCCCAGCCGTCCCCCGACCCGTAGTTGGTTGTCTACACTCGGGTGCTGAGGACTGCTTGCTGGGCCGGGGGATTGCGCCTTTGCCGTCCGGTGTCCCCGAGTGAGCGGGTGGGTTCCCTGGAGGCCCCTGGCCCTGGTGGGGTCTTGGGCCTTCACCCTGTGGCCAACAGGCCCCCGCGTGCTGCCTTGCGGCCCGGCCCCCTCCTCTGTGTGTCTCCTGTCCTGGTCCCGCCTCCCAGCCCTCCCCCACCCGTGATTGGTTGCCTGCGCTCGGGCACTGAGGACTGCTTGCTGCACCGGGGATGATGCCTTTACCATCCGGCGTCCTCCGGCGAGCAGGTGAGTACCTTGGAGGCCCCTGGCCCCAGTGGAGTCTTGGGCCTTCCCCCTGCAGCCCCCAGGCCCTCGCGTGCTGCCTGGTAGCCCGCCTCCCTCCCCTGTGTGTTTCACTGTCCCAATCCCGCCTCCCAGCCTTCCCCCCACCCGTGATTGGTTGCCTGCACTCAGGCACTGAGGACTGCTCGCTGCACCGTGGATCACGCCTTTACCTTCCGGCATCCCCCGGCGAGCAGGTGAGTCCCCTGGAGGCCCCTGGCCCCAGTGAGGTCTTGGGCCTTTGCCCTGTGGCCCCAGGCCACTGCGTGCTGCCTTGCAGCCCGGCTCCGTCCCCTGTGTGACTCCCATCCCAATCCCACCTCCCAGCCCTCCCCCCATCCGTGATTGGTTGCCTGCACTCAGGCACTGAGGACTGCTCGCTGCACTGGGGGAATCATGCCTTTACCATCCGGTGTCCCCCGGCGAGCAGGTGAGTCCCCTGGAGGCCCCTGGCCCCAGTGAAATCTTGGGCCTTTTCCCTGCAGCCCCCAGGCTCCTGCGTGCTGCCTTGCAGCCCGGCGCCCTCCCCTGTGTGTCTACCATCCCAATCCCGCCTCCCAGCCCTCACCCCACCCGTGATTGGATGCCTGCACTCAGGCACTGAGGACTGCTCGCTGCACCGGGGGATCATGCCTTTACCATCCGGCATCCCCCGGCAAGCAGGTGAGTCCCCTGGAGGGCCCTGGCCCCAGTGAAATCTTGGGCCTTGCCATGTAGACCCCAGGTCCCTGCGTGCTGCGTGGCAGGCCAGCTCCCTCCCCTGTGTGTCTCCTGTCCCGGTCTCGCCTCCCAGCCCTCCCCCCATCCATGATTGGTTGCCTGTACTCGGGCACTGAGGACTGCTTGCTGCACCGGGGGATCAGGCCTTTACCATCCGGTGTCCCCCGGCGAGAAGGTGAGTCCCCTGGAGGCCCCTGGCCCCAGTGGAGTCTTGGGCCTTCACCCTGTGGCCAACAAGCCCCCGTTTCCTGCCTTGCGGCCCATCTCCCTCATCTGTGTGTCTCCTGTCCCGGTCCCAGCCCACCCAGCCCTCCCCCACCCGTGATTGGTTGCCTGCGCTCGGGCACTGAGGACTGCTCGCTGCACCGGGGATCACGCCTTTACCATCCGGCGTCCCCCGGCGAGCAGGTGAGTCCCCTGGAGGCCCCTGGCCCCAGTGAGGTCTTGGGCCTTCGCCCTACAGCCCCTAGGCCCCCGCGTGCTGCCTTGCAGCCCGGCGCCCTCCCCTGTGTGTCTCCCCTCCCAATCCCGCCTCCCAGCCTTCCCCCACCCATGATTGGTTGCCTGGACTCAGGCACTGAGAACTGCTCGCTGCACCGGAGGATCATGCCTTTACCATCAGGCATCCCCCGGCAAGCAGGTGAGTCCCCTGGAGGCCCCTGACCCCAATGAAATCTTGGGCCTTTGCACTGTAGCCCCCAGGCCCATGCGTGCTGCCTTGCAGCCCGGCTCCCTCCCCTGTGTGTCTCCCGTCCCAATCCCGCCTCCCAGCCCTCCCCCACCCTGTGAGTGGTTGCCTGCACTCAAGCACTGAGGACTGCTCGCTGCACCAGGGGATCACGCCTTTACCATCCGGTGTCCCCCGGCAAGCAGGTATGTCCCCTGGAGGCCCCTGGCCCCAGTGAAATATTGGGCCTTCGCCCTATAGCCCCCATGCACCCATATGCTGCCTTGCAGCCCGGCTCCCTCCCCTGTGTGTCTCCCGTCCCAAACCCGTCTCCCAGCCCTCCCCCCATCTGTGATTGGTTGCCTGCACTCAGGCACTGAGGACTGCTCGCTGCACGGGGGATCACGCCTTCACCATCCGGCGTCCCCCGGCGAGTAGGTGAGTCCCCTGCAGGCCCCTGGCCCCAGTGAACTCTTGGGTCTTTGCCCTGTAGCCCCCAGGCCCCCGCGTGCTGCCTTGCAGCCCGGCTCCCTCCCCTGTGTGTCTCCCGTCCCAATCCCACCTCCCAGCCCTCCCCCCACCCATGATTGGTTGCCTGCACTCAGGCACTGAGGACTGCTCGCTGCACCGGAGGATCATGCCTTTACCATCAGGTATCCCCCAGCAAGCAGGTGAGTCCCCTGGAGGCCCCTGACCCCAGTGAAATCTTGGGCCTTTGCCCTGTAGCCCCCAGGCCCATGCGTGCTGCCTTGCAGCCCGGCTCCCTCCCCTGTGTGTCTCCCGTCCCAATCCCGCCTCCCAGCCCTCCCCCACCCTGTGAGTGGTTGCCTGCACTCAAGCACTGAGGACTGCTCGCTGCACCAGGGGATCACGCCTTTACCATCCGGTGTCCCCCGGCAAGCAGGTATGTCCCCTGGAGGCCCCTGGCCCCAGTGAAATCTTGGGCCTTCGCCCTGTAGCCCCATGCACCCACATGCTGCCTTGCAGCCCGGCTCCCTCCCCTGTGTGTCTCCCGTCCCAAACCCGTCTCCCAGCCCTCCCCCCATCTGTGATTGGTTGCCTGCACTCAGGCACTGAGGACTGCTCGCTGCACGGGGGATCACGCCTTTACCATCCGGCGTCCCCCGGCGAGTAGGTGAGTCCCCTGGAGGCCCCTGGCCCCAGTGAACTCTTGGGCCTTTGCCCTGTAGCCCCCAAGCCCCCGCGTGCTGCCTTGCAGCCCGGCTCCCTCCCCTGTGTGTCTCCCGTCCCAATCCCGCCTCCCAGCCCTCCCCCATCTGTGATTGGTTGCCTGCACTCAGGCACTGAGGACCGCTCGCTGCACCGGAGGATCATGCCTTTACCATCAGGCATCCCCCGGCAAGCAGGTGAGTCCCCTGGAGGCCCCTGACCCCAGTGAAATCTTGGGCCTTTGCCCTGTGGCCCCCAGGCCCATGCGTGCTGCCTTGCAGCCCGGCTCCCTCCCCTGTGTGTCTCCCGTCCCAATCCTGCCTCCCAGCCCTCCCCCACCCTGTGAGTGGTTGCCTGCACTCAAGCACTGAGGACTGCTCGCTGCACCAGGGGATCACGCCTTTACCATCCGGTGTCCCCCGGCAAGCAGGTATGTCCCCTGGAGGCCCCTGGCCCCAGTGAAATCTTGGACCTTCGCCCTGTAGCCCCCATGCACCCACATGCTGCCTTGCAGCCCGGCTCCCTCCCCTGTGTGTCTCCCGTCCCAAACCCGTCTCCCAGCCCTCCCCCATCTGTGATTGGATGCCTGCACTCAGGCACTGAGGACTGCTCGCTGCACGGGGGATCACGCCTTTACCATCCGGCGTCCCCCGGCGAGTAGGTGAGTCCCCTGGAGGCCCCTGGCCCCAGTGAACTCTTGGGCCTTTGCCCTGTAGCCCCCAAGCCCCCGCGTGCTGCCTTGCAGCCCGGCTCCCTCCCCTGTGTGTCTCCCGTCCCAATCCCGCCTCCCAGCCCTCCCCCATCTGTGATTGGTTGCCTGCACTCAGGCACTGAGGACTGCTCGCTGCACTGGGGGATCACGCCTTTACCATCCGGCGTCCCCCGGTGAGCAGGTGAGTCCCATGGAGGCCCCTGGCCCCAGTGAAATCTTGGGCCTTTGCCCTGTAGCCCTCAGGCCCCCGCCTGTTGCCTTGCAGCCCGGCTCCCTCCCCTGTGTGTCTCCCATCCCAATCCCGCCTCCCAGCCCTCCCCCCACCCGTGGTTGGTTGCTTCCCTGGCCTTAACGGTTCCTCCCAGGGCAACCCACTGCCCGTTGCAGCCGCTTCAGTAAAGGGCTGCTCCAACAAAGACGGCTCCAAGAAGTGTCAACAAGTGTCCACAGGGGAAGCAAGGGAAGCCATCAGACACCAACAAAACTGTAAGTGTGGCATGGGTGAGGGTAGAGCAATCACTCTACTCCAGAAAGCCCCTGCCACTCTACCTTACCTTTCCATAATGTTGACTGCCATAAAATTACAACATGCACACTAAAGAGATTAGACAGGTGTAATAATCGTTAGCATGCACCACATCTAGATGGAATTGTGAACGATAGCATATGCCACACTTAGTTGGAATAGTCAAACTAGCCTGTGTCACATCTGGATAGATTTGTAAATGTTAGCATGTGCACACATAGAGGAAATTCTTTGGCCTAGCATGCACCGCATCTATATAGAATTGTGAACGTTAGCTTGTGCCGCACTTAGTTGGAATCTTCAACGTAGCATGCAATATCTGGATAGATTTGTGAATATTAGCTTGTGCACGCATACAGGGAATTCTTCAGCCTAGCATGCGCCACATCTACATGGAATTGTGAATGTTAGCATGTGCCACACTTAGATGGAATCCTCAACCTAGCCTGTGTCGCATCTGGATAGATTTGTAAATGTTAGCATGTGCACACATAGAGGAAATTCTTTGGCCTAGCATGCACCGCATCTATATAGAATTGTGAACGTTAGCATGTGCCGCACTTAGTTGGAATCTTCAACGTAGCATGCAATGCATCTGGATAGATCTGTGAATATTAGCATGTGCACACATAGAGGGAATTCTTCAGCCTAGCATGCGCCACATCTAGATGGAATTGTGAATGTTAGCATGTGCCACACTTATTTGGAATTCTCAACCTGGCCTGCGTCGCATCTGGATAGATTTGTAAATGTTAGCTTGTGCACACATAGAGGGAACTCTTTAGCCTAGCATGCGCCACTTCTAGATGGAATTGTGAATGTTAGCATGTGCACATATACAGGGAATTCTTTAGCCTAGCATATGACACATCTGGATGGAATTGTGAATGTTGGCATGTGCCTCACTTAGTTGGAATCCTAAACTTAGCCTGCGTCGCATCTGGATAGAATTGTAAATGTTAATATGTGCACACATAAAGGGAATTCTTTAGCCTAGCATGCACCACACCTAGATGGAATTGGGAATGTTAGCATGTGCCTCACTTAGTTGGAATCCTCAACCCGGTCTCCGTCGCATCTGGATAGAATTATAAATGTTAGCATGTGCACACATAGAGGGTATTCTTTGGCCTACCATGCGCCACATCTAGATAGAAAAGCAATTCAATGACTGATATGACTCTCCTGCCTAGCCTGGACCTAACGTGCAAACATGAATCAATAACCAACCCACTAACAACTTCAATCCTCTGCATACACCTCTCAATTTCGAACCAAACACAACCACAAGCTTTAATGCAGCAAACTGCACAAACTTCACTACACTGCAACAACAAAACAAACCGCACATGGACTTGCACAACAGCACACGATGACTACCGACCGTAAAACACCCCAAGCCCAGCCAACGGACCCACCGGGCTGAGGCTGCCAACAGCACATCACTGCTATCTTGCACTTTTCCAGCTCATGCCCACTAACTCACCCCGCCCCTCCCTTTTTCGGAGCCGCCAGAGCGCCAGGGGACCACTCCGGTGGTGATAGTGCGCAGTACAAATATCCTTTAACATTAACATTAATATTAACAAAGAAAAGTGATATACCTTTGGTGACTGAGGTATAGCCTGTGGCCATGAGCACTTGCCAGATCATCCGGGTCATCGCCTTAGGCCATTACTACTGGCCATTACTACTGGCTATTACCACGAGGGACTAGCAATTAGGTTAAGGTGGGCATGGCCACCAGGTTTGAATGGTGGTGATAGTGTGCAGTACAAAAATCCTTTAACATTAATATTAACAAAGAAAAGGGATATACCTTTGGTGACGAGGTATAGCCTGTGGCCATGAGCACTTGCCAGATCGTCCGGGTCATCGCCTTAGGCCATTACTACTGGCCATTACTACTGGCTATTACCACGAGGGACTAGCAATGAGGTTAAGGTGGGCATGGCCACCAGGTTTGAATGGGAAAAATAAATTCTGCTTCTGGGTACAGGTTGAAATGCTGGATGGGATTGCAGCAAATATGCACAAGGAGAGTCAGCAAGAACTTCAAAGCATGGTTTTGCAAATATGTCCTGTATTTTTTTTTTTGGAAAGTGTACAAACATGTAAGTACACAAAACAGTGATAAAATATTGGTGTCTGGATAATGAGCCTGGCCGTCAGCAAGGAGAAATGTGTGCTGTAATTTGCTTATTGGAGCATGCAAGATGGGCAAAGCGGTAGGTTTGAATAAGCACAAATATTCTGCTTGCGGTCAGGGCCTGCAGTGGTGGACTAGATTTCAACAAACTTGCTCAACGAACATTAGCAAGGACCTAAAATCATGGTTTTGGAAATATGTCTTGTGTTTTATTTTTCCAAAGTGTAAGAATATAAGTACAAAAACGAGTGATATACATTTGGTGTCTGGGTACTGGGCCTGGCACTCTAAAAATGCAAATGTGTACTCTGATTTGCTTATTGGGGAATGCGGCATGGCTTGGAGAGTGGCCATGTATTTGGAGAGTGGCCATGACTCCAAGCTACGAGCACTGGCCATGGATTACATTATAAGGGTATAGTGGACACTGAACTAGGATGCAGGGTAGGTGCAGTGAATAATAGGGGTGCTTCGGTTTGGATGGGGTTATGGTGGAGCCTTATGCCGAAGGCAATTAAACAATGATTTCCATCCCCAGCATGCACTGCTGATAACGACAGACACAAGTATGTGTTGCAAAAAATATGTTTCTAAAAGGAGGTTTAAAGTTCTTTCATATATATGAAAAGAGGAATTGCTAATATCTTATATACAGTGATGTCACACCATGAAACATTTTCACTTATAAAAACCTATTAAATTGACAGAAAAAAACGTTCTAAAAGGGATCATACAGTTAAGATGAATCCCGCCATTGGGACTCCTCTAGTAGTTAGCCAGTGGCGTTCCACCTTGGCATTCGAAATGCAACTGTGAAAGATTTGTAGAAGACTGTTAAGTGGTAGTTGGTGTGTGGAAGCTTAATATGGTTATAGGGTTATATGTACCATTTTTGGAAGTGATTGGTGGATGGATGAGTGACTGTTTGAAAGTAGGCATTGAGGGAGTGGCACAAATATAAAAATAAAAAGGGTAGAACGACTGCCCTGTGCGATGGTGTGCACGTGCCATCCAGGTCTTTTAATAATACATGGCCTGGAAAGGGCACTTTTGAGACCGTGTATTGTTATAAAGGTCTTTCGATTATGGTCCTTATTGTATGATAAAGAAAAGTATTTGGGACAGAAAATTGTTTCTGTCCTTTTATATTTTTCTCTAGAATACAATTGTCTATTAGCACCCTGGAAGGGGGAGCCAGCCAATCAGGTGGCTAGGAACGTGGGGTTGACATCCGGTACAAGCCCACGTTCCAAGCCATCTGATGGCTGGCTCTCCCCGCTGGCACCGCCCCCCCCACCCTCAGTTCAATTTCTTTCTTTAACCCCTCACCCACCTACTTACATTATTTCGGCGCAAACAGGTGCCGCCACGGCATTCGCTCCTTCGCTTAGGTCCCGGAGACTGCCATGGAAAACGAAGAGGTGCTGCCTATAAAGCCCCCCTTCCCTTTCCATGAAGGCCATCT
The DNA here is from genome assembly GCF_040938575.1 of Ambystoma mexicanum. Classification (NCBI taxonomy): domain Eukaryota; kingdom Metazoa; phylum Chordata; class Amphibia; order Caudata; family Ambystomatidae; genus Ambystoma; species Ambystoma mexicanum. Next base: position 920,478,640 of record NC_090922.1, on the reverse strand, counting down.
TGCTTGGAAAAGGATTTTCCTTCCCACAGTGGGATGCCGGCGCGTCCCGGTGCAGGAAAGAAAATCCTATTTTCTTTTTTTAGCAACCGGGTTTACCGCTTTGGCAAACCAGGGTGCTAATGGCCTTCATCCCCCGTTTCAGTGGCTGGAACTGGGATAACGGCCCGAAGCCCTCGTTATCCACCCTCGTTTCACTTGGGCTGATTACTTGGTCTGCCAGGCCATTATTCACTGTTTCAGCCTCTGGATTGGGGGATAAACACCAAATTATTTCCATTAGCATAACACAAAATGCTAACGGAAATGTTGGAGTATCTTATTGAGTTTATCTACTTTATTGAGAAATGTAAAGTAGATAGAGTCCATAAGATTATTTCTTTTATTTTCTGTTTTTTAACTTGAAAGTTGGTTCCTAAAGTAACCATTGTTTCTTTTTTTTGCAGGAGAGGTCAGAAAGTAAGGTGGGGAGGGAAAGGAGGGAAGAGGCACCAACCACTAATATGGAGGGGCAGGTGGACAGGGGAAGATGTTGCGTAAGTGTTACATAGAAGGTAGGGGGCAGTGTTTCTCATGCTCCTTGATTACAGTTTCAAAAGCACTTCGAAATTGCTCCCCCCTGCAGAGTGGTGTGTTGCAGTATATGCAGAGTAGTGTTGTCTTCGAATGATATGGATCAACAGCCTCATATATATCGCTTGCAAGGTAGTTGGTGGGATTTTGTCTTCCAGAGAAGTAGGCTGTGTGGTTACAGTATTGGTTGAGGAAGATGAGGTGGAGGAAGACAGCCTACTACTTGCCAAGAAAAGAACAGGCTTTCTGAGAGCATGTGGTAGAATTTGGTGTGGTGGCGCATGGATTTGGTCCCGTAGGAGTACTGTCCAGGTAGTCTATGAATGAGCAGAGCGTTGCACTCATTTCACTTTGGTAGCTTTAGCCTTTGGTACATTCCCAACAGTGGTTAATAACTGCCACACTCACAACTCTCTCTGGGTGCTAGAGGTAGGCACTTCCTGTATCTCACCTTCTTGGTCCTCTATTGTCTTTGGAAGTACTGCAGGTTTTTTGTTGTGTGGGTAGGTGGTAATGGTGGTGGTTTTGGGGAGGAGGAATGGTAATAGCTGATGCCATTTTTCAGATAAATAGCAGTTTTCCTAATATTCTACCAAGTATAATCTCTGTGCTAGATTGTTAATTGATAATGACTAAGACTAGGTGTAGGAGCTGTGCAAGGGTACATTTTGAGCTTGAAAGTTACTAGATCAGCTGAAAATGCATTTCTGAACTATTCGCAGAGCACAGACTCGTTGACAAAGTGTGAAAGCGTTCGCGGACACGTCATCATGCTGACACTGTCCAAACATTTTGCAATTATGTCAGACGTTCGTGAACATCGACAAACACAAAAACAGTGGAAAAAGTTTATAGAAGTGTTAAAAATCATGCTAAAAGGTGGAAAATTACAGTGTTTTAAAGAGAAACATTGTGATTGGACATAAATGTTGCTATATTGGGGTAAGTATAATATTAGTAAGTTGTAGGAAGTTAGCGTACACTGGTAAAAACCCATGAAATTCACTGAAAAAACTTTGTTAAAGGGACATTATGGTTAAGCTGCACTAATAAAAACCTATGAAATTCAATGAAAAAACGTTTTAAAAGGGATGTAAAACCAAAAAACCCAGCAATTCGCCAGTTATGGTAAGCTAAGCAACCATAACTCGTGCCACCACCGTTCACTTCTAACACTAACACCCAGGACATCAAAGATGACATCACACATGTCATTGATGACATCACCGATGACATCACAGATCTGGGCCACTTGTTTTTATTCACTGACAGTCAGAATATAAAAATGTAAAACGTGTTATATAGTTAGACATTAACCATCTTGGTCATCATGTGACTGCACCCGTGCAGCGTGATGGCCTGTCTCCACACGGTGTCCGTGGCCACAGACAGTTTTAAACTACATTTTTGGCCAATCTAGGGTGTTTCAAGTTGAAATGTTGAGCTTCCAGAGCTCCTAGACCCATTTTGGGTTGATCTGGCAACTTTTTTGCAATTTATCAATAACTATTTGTGACTCAGTACTCCGTGGACAGTTGCACTACTACTACTTTTCCTCATTCTCAATCTAGCTATTCTGGGGTGACACCTGCCTTGCAGACCACCTTTATTTGCACCATCGGCTTCACTCATTGCCAGCCCTCCTTCCCAGGGGCCTCCACCACCACAACAAGCTGGAGGGCCTGGGGAAGGGAACAGGCACGAAGATACAGATGACGATCAAGAGAAAGCTAAATATGAGGTATAGGAAGTCCCTATCTCCAGCACCCAGAGTGAATCCTGGGTGTGGTGGTTTTTCAACACCGTTTGCGATGTACCAAAGGCTTGGGCAGCCAAGTTTAGATGCACTGAGTGCAAGGTTGTACTCAGTCATGGAAAACCTGGGCTGTACCTCTACGGGACAACCTCCATGTGGCACCACACCAAATCCAACAACCTGGGTGCTCTGAGAAAGGTGGTTCCTTTCTCAGGGAGAAGTGGGTTGACACCCTCTACCCAGTCTTCCTCAACCGCTCCTTGTTAACACAAAAGATATTCCTTTTGGGCATCGGATCCCATCGGCCGTTTCACAAGCCATTCAGAATGCTGTTGACCCTTACCTTTTGAGGGTCACAGTGCTATGTTTGTACTGCAAATCACCAAGCTGTATGGGGGAGCAGTTTCGATGTGCTTTCGAGGCTGAGGGCAATGAGCATGAGAAAAACTGCACCTACCTTAAATTTAAGGCCCAGCCAACATCTTCCTCTGTCCATCTTTCCCTACATCTCTGCGGTTGGATCCCCTTCACTCCCTCACCTTACCTTGCCTCTCCTAAAAAACACAAAAAAGCCCAAAAAATTACAAAATGCAAAAACCACAAAAAAAAGGTTCCTTTAGCCACCTTTCACAGTTAAAAGATAGAATTGAAGAAAAAAAACTCACATGCCCCCTTGCAGCCTGCATAGTCCATGCACAGCGCAGTGGTCCATGGACATTGGAAAAATTCCAGGCGAAGGGTGGGGCAATGGAAATCTTTTTACTTGTTTTTTTGTCCAAAATTGGTGGCTCTTCAAAGAAACTTATTTGCCTTTTTGACATCTATATATTTTTAAAATATTTTCAATTTATGTACTAAGTTAATATTTCTCATAAATTGCTTCAAATTGTTTTGTCTATTTTACAATTGTGTTGAACACAAACCATAAATAATACTTCACTACATAGTTAATGTGTTCACAGAAAAGGCTTCCATGCATTTTGAAAGTTTTCCAGAAAAATCTGATTGTACACATCAGTTAGATGCACTTAATCACTTCGAAAAATGTTGACAACATCAAATTTAGGGTTTTCAACATGAAAAGTTGTCATGCCAACATCTCGCAAAAAAGCACATATTGCTTTATTCACATTACACCTTTTTCCATTTGCGGATAAAATAAATCCGAACGCATCCACATTTGTTTCTTAGCAATTTGAGAATTTATTTTTTCATTTGGAAACAGTTCCATCAACTTTCCAAACGTATCCTTCACTCCAAACTGCAATGAAATTCCAGTAATGTAACCAAAACAATTCCCTCCACAATCAACAACAAAAATACCCGGATGTTTCAGGTGAACCATATTGTTACAAAACGGGAGGAAATCCACCCACTTGATTCCTCACACTCTCTTCCTGTACCCCACACCCATGACAATTCAAATGAATGGAATCCAAGATTTTCAGCCAATCCACAGTGCGCACAATAGACCCTCATCCAACGCATCCAAGAGTCCCCAAAATCCATACACTGTGCCTCCTCAAAGACAAAGCCATGGTCATCTTCTGTGATCTCACCAAACAAAACTCCTGCTACCCTCTGCTACCGTCTCTTCCTCGCACCCAAGAAACATGATTGGCTGATCCCCCTGATGCCCGCAGACATCCACAACTGTCCATGGTCTCTGCAGTCCCCTTTCCATGCCAGGCACCCTCAAAAGACCCAGATATGGCATGTGCCATCCGCGGATGTGATGTCCACTGACAGATCTTCCAATTGAAGAGGGTGGGAGGTGCAAACTGAATGTAAATCATTTATTCTGCAATGGTGGCTCTGAAAAGAACCTTTGTTTTTTTTTGTTTTTTAGTGTTTTGTTAACAAACACCTTTTTAAGAACACCTTGTTTAAACAGCTTTTTTAGTTTATGTACAGTAGTACTGTACACTCTACATCTTCCCTTCCAATTTTCTTACAGGAATTTATAGAAACATTGCATTTCCGGCATCTATGAACACAGGGCTGCCCTTCCATCCTTTGCATTTTCTTGTTTCTAACACTTCCTCGTTGGCGGCTTTCAAACCGCAACTCATCGATCAACCAATCACATCCCCAAACTATACACCTAACCCTGTCATCTCAGTTCAACACTTCAGATGATGAAATAATACCTGTTAATCACAGCCATCAGCATAAAAACTACTGTGACACTTTCCAAGATTTCTATTTCCAGATTTAAGAACATCTGCATCTACACAGTACAGGTATGCTTATATTTTTTTAAGTATTTTCTGCAACTCTTTTCCAAATTACATGGCCACGGTAGTGGCCATGTAGTTATGGTTAAGTTATGGTTAAGTTTCTGTTTCAATAGGAAGAGCACTTTTTGGGTGGCTTATAACTTCGCAAAAAAAGTATTTGGGTCACTCTGAATATTTTTGCAAAGTTTGGTGAGGATTCGTCCAGGGGGGGCAAAGTTATAGGGGGGTCCCAAAACGTTTTTTTTTCCCATAGACTGAATGGAAAAAATGTTTGCTCGCGCCTACAGCCCAAACCGCTGGACGGATTTCCACCAAATTTGGACCAGGAGCTTGGTCCCGAAAGCGTGCTTTTGCAAATTTGGTGAAAATCCGTCCAGTAGTTTTTTTTAAAATGACCAAAAAGTAGGTAAAAAAAAATTAGTGATATCTGTGTTCGGTTCGCGGACACACTTCCATGTTCGCTCCGCGGACAGTGTCTTGATTGGCCAATCGTCTTGCACGATGTTCGCGGACATGCAACGTGTTCGCTGATTGGAACACGTGGAGCGTGAAGCGCGTCAGATTTTTCGGTAGCGCCCGCCATCTTGGATTCACGGAGGTCCGCGGACAGCGCGGTGAAACTTTGTTCAAAATGTATATTTTGTAGAGTGTGTTGGTGTGTAGGAGTGTTTGAGGAGGGTGGGAGTGTATGCGATAGGATGAAAGTTGTGTTTTTTATGTGTTAGACGTTCTTTTTGTGTTCGATTTGTTTGCGGACATCACGGGTGTTCTGAAATGTTCTAAATAAACTGACTGGGGGGTGTTCTAAGGACTCAATATGTGTCCGTTTTGTTCGCAAGCAAAGTGAAACTGTTCTAAGAAGTTTTGCGGTGTCTGGGGAGTGTTCGTAGGGGGTGTACTGAGGACGCTGTCCGTATTGTTCTCTGTGAAGTTGAATGTGTTCTAAGAAATGCGGTGTCCTGAAATGTTTGCAAATAAACAAAATGGGGGTGTTCTGAAGACGTTTTTGAGAACACTCCCGGTGTCCTGAAATGTTCGTAGGGGGTGTCCTGAGGATGCTGTCCGTATTGTTCTCTGTCAAGTTGAATGTGTCCTAAGAACACTCGCGGTGTCCTGAAATGTTCGCAAATAAACAAGATGGTGGTGTTCTGAAGACGCTTCTAAGAACACTCCCGGTGTCCTGGAATGTTCGTAGGGGGTGTCCTGAGGACGCTGTCCGTATTGTTCTCTGTCAAGTTGAATGTGTTCTAAGAACACCCGCGGTGTCCTGAAATGTTCGCAAATAAACAAAATGGGGTGTTCTGAAGATGCTTCTAAGAACACTCGCGGTGTCCGGGGAGCGTTCGTAGGGGGTGTCCTGAGGACGCTGTCCGTATTGTTCTCTGTCAAGTTCAATGTGTCCTAAGAACACTCGCGGTGTCCTGAAATGTTCGCAAATATACAAAATGGGGGTGTTCTGAAGACGCTTCTAAGAACACTCGCGGTGTCAAGGAGTGTTCGTTGGGGGTGTCCTGAGGACGCTGTCCGTATTGTTCTCTGTCAAGTTGAATGTGTCCTAAGAACTCTCGCGGTGTCCTGAAATGTTCACAAATAAACAAGATGGTGGTGTTCTGAAGACGCTTCTAAGAACACTCGCGGTGTCCGGAGAGTGTTCGTAGGGGGTGTCCTGAGGACGCTGTCCGTATTGTTCTCTGTCAAGTTGAATGTGTCCTAAGAACACTCGCGGTGTCCTGAAATGTTTGCAAATAAACAAGATGGTGGTGTTCTGAAGAAGCTTCTAAGAACACTCCCGGTGTCCTGGAATGTTCGTAGGGGGTGTCCTGAGGACGCTGTCCGTATTGTTCTCTGTCAAGTTGAATGAGTCCTAAGAACACTCGCGGTGTCCTGAAATGTTCGCAAATAAACAAGATGGTGGTGTTCTGAAGACGCTTCTAAGAACACTCGCGGTGTCCGGGGAGTGTTCGTAGAGGGTGTCCTGAGGACGCTGTCCGTATTGTTCTCTGTCAAGTTGAATGTGTTCTAAGAACACCCGCAGTGTCCTGAAATGTTCGCAAATAAACAAAATGGGGGTGTTCTGAAGACGTTTTTGAGAACACTCCCGGTGTCCTGGAATGTTCGTAGGGGGTGTCCTTAGGACGCTGTCCGTATTGTTCGTTGTTAAGTTGAAAGTGTTCTAAGAACTATCGTGTTGTTCTGAAATGTTAGTAGGGGGTGTCCTGAAAACGGTGTCCGTATTGTTCGCTGGCAAGTTTAAAGTGTTCTAAGAACACTCATATTGTTCGCGGACATTAAAAGTTTCCCATAGATCATAGTTGAAATGTTTGACTCTATGGATGTGATATGCTGCGGTGGTTGTTGCCAGGGCATAGAGTCTTGGGTGCATGGCCATTTGGCCATTTGGCCATGCACCCAAGACTCTATGCCCTGGCAACAACCACCGCAGCATATCACATTCATATTTGCTTATAACTTTGGGTGAAAAACAAATGTATAAGGAACAAAGGTATTAGATACTATGGATGTGATATGCTGCTATGGTTGTCCTTATTATTGTATACTTACTGTTTGGTCTAGTAATGGGAGTCCATGTTTTTCTTCTTCATTTCTGTGATAAAAGAAAATAGCATGTTAGTATTAGTATTTTGTAATGACTTATTACATTGTATAAGCAATATACTTTTATTTTTTTTTTACCCTCATATTTAGTAGAGTACAAATCAGAGTACTGTGCAATTTGCTCAGTTTCTGTATTTGTTGCTAAAATCATTGGGTCTGTGGGAGAAAAAAAAAATCCATGTTGGATTAAAAAAAAAACATTTTTCTGTTATGCTACAGTTTATTTGTTTGTTTGTTTTCAGTGTTCACTTTTTGTTTCTGGCTAATGCTTTATACTTTGCTTTGTTGTATTTTTTTTGGATCAGTAACAGATTCTTCATTTGTTTTGATATTATAAAATTTTGGAGCAGTTAGATACCAATTGGCGTATTCTAACTGTCTATTTTTTTAATATATTTTAGTGGTTTTGATTTATCTATTTGGATATTGTTAAATTTTGGGACAGTTAGATACCAATTGGCGGATTCTAACTGTGTATGTTTTGGCCTAATTTAGTGGTATTCATTTATCTGATTAGTTGTTGTAGAATCTTTGAGCTGTTAGATAACTTTTGGAGTATTCTAACAGTTTATATTATTTTAACACAAATTTATAATTTTGGGACAGTTAGATACCAATTGGCGTATTCTAACTGTGTATGTTTTGGTCTAATTTAGTGGTATTCATTTATCTGATTAGTTGTTGTAGAATCTTTGAGCAGTTAGATAGCTTTTGGAGTATTCTAACAGTTTATATTTTTTTAACACAAATTTACTTAAAGGTTTAAATACAGTTTATTTATCAAATTTTGGTTTTAAGAACATCAAATAAGCGTTTGTAAGATTTGCTGGTAATCTCTGCTTTAAAGTAATGGTACTATCATTACATTCAAACCATCCACATTTCTTTTTTATATATGCCGTGTAGTGCCCTGAATTGGTTGTGGCTCCTGTGTGGTAGATTATACCTATTGTTGTGAAGGTTTTCTTACCAAGTGATATTTGACTATGTGTGAATCCAGTCAGCTTGCAGTTGTTTTTGGTACCATCTGCATTGTAACGTAGAAGCATTAGTATTACGTATTTACTATGTGTTTGCATTACTAACGTGGAGCGATTATCTGAATTGCAGGTAGAGCATAATCTACCATGGTTTGCATTTTGTACAAGTTGCTGAAATGGAATGGATTCACAATTTGGTATTGATATATATATGAAGCGTTCATTGGGAATTTCTTCTTGTGTCACATTGTTGCACAGAGTGCATGTATGTTTCCACATGTATGAAATCTGGAAGATTACATTTATAGGTATGTTTTTGTTTTCCAGTACTAATAGTAAGTACATTAGAAATTCTTGTGGATCTTCCTGTGAGTTTATAGTGAATTTCACCATTCCAGCACAGTAGTCCAATTGTCGTCTTATTCCAAAAACACTATATGTTTTGTCAGGATTGTTTGCTGCATTTCTGTGAAGTACTAACATTTGCAAACACAATGGGTCTGTACTCTGTAAGTAAATGTTGTCAACAATTGGTGGTAATTGAAATAGAATATTCATTGCTACATTTGCATAGCAACTTACACCAACTATATTTGAGAATTTAAATGGTCCAGGTAGTTCTGTATCTAACTGCTTTTTTTGGAGTTTGTCTTCCTTCTTTAAAGAAGTACCTGGTTTACTTTCTCTAATTGATTCTTTTTTGTTTGTGGTACTTGATGAAGTATTAGTTTCTTTTACTCTCTTTGGAGGATTTGCAGTGACGTCCTGTTGCATTTCTGTTTGATTTAGTTTTCTTTTACAATGTTTTAGTTTTTGTGGAACAGAATATGTGTTTAGATGGGGAGTGTATAGTGAGCGAAGTCTATTATATTCTAAAATGCAAGGAATATCAGCGTTTACTTTACTTGCATCAAAGTTGATTAGAAATAGACCGTCAAGTGTACGTAAGCGTGATAGTGCTACGTAGCTCGTGCCTTCTTTAAAGACTGTGTTACCAATATCTATCATTGCTTTGTCTAGGGTAAGACCTTGTGATTTATGAATCGTGACTGCGTAGGCAAGAGTTAGAGAAAATTGTTCTCTGCGTACATACATATCTTTGAAGAGAAGTAATCTAGCTGTTGAGCGTCCTATCCGTTTTAATTCTGAAAGTTTGTCAAAGAGTATATTGACAAACTGAATTTTGTTGTCACGTGGGTATGTTTGAAAGTCAACAAATGTACCCAGTGCTCCATTAACTAGTCCTTGGTCCAGTTCAAGGTTACGTTTAAGCATTACTCTGCAATTTAAGGATAATTTTAACATCTTTTCTAAGCCTGCTGTGTTTGAGATTGATTTTTCTAAATTATTTAGTCTTGTTGTGGCTTGGTCACACATGGGTAGTGTCATTCCATGTACATCTAGTTTGTCTGTGGCACTAATTTCCATTATTGGTTGCATTTCTTTACTTAACATTATTTCATTGAATTTGAGACAGCTTGCAAGAGTTGGCATTAAGGCCATACAATTGACATTTCTGTGGGCTAATTGTTCCATAACATCTGTAGCACATGCATTATCGCCATAAAGTGCATTAATGTGCCGGGTTTTCAATGTTGCTTCTGCTTCTTTAGAAAGTATACCAACTCTCAAATTTTTAAAATGTTGGCATAAGTTAGATCTGCAGATTGGCGCATGTTTTCTGTTAATTCTCTGTATTGGAAATGTTGCCAAAGGTTGACATTTCCAATGCTGCCAACAGTTTTACGGCAGAGTTTGTGCCCTAATGTTTTAAAAATAGGTTCACCTTTTACTGGTGTTAATTGAAGCAGATCTCCAAAAACAATAATGTGTTTTCCTGCAAAGAGCTCCTCATAGTCTGTTTTCAGTACTTCTTGTAATCTGAGGTGTTTCAAAGCTAACATCAGGTTGGAGACCATGCTCACTTCATCTATTAGTAGCATTTTCATTTGTTTCAATACTCTGCGTAATTCCATTGCAGCTTCTGCAGAAAGTTTGTAATAGTCTAATTTGTTCTGGTGTTCTACTGGTAATAGTAGTAATCGGTGTAATGTAACACCACCTATGTTGTAGGCAGCTAAACCTGTGGGGGCAGTGACAACAGCTGACAGTTTGTTGTTTGTCAATTGTTGAAGGAACTTACTAATGATTTTGATTAGGAATGTTTTGCCAGAACCAGCTTAACCACTGACGTACAGTAGTATATGTTTAGAATTATGGCAGGAACATTCTTTATTTTCATGTTTTACACCATGTGAAATTTGTTTTGTTACTTCTTGAAAAATGCTACTTTGCTCATTGTTTAGTTTTGATTGTAGTATAGTTAAGTCTTCCTTATATTCATACTGACACATGGTGTTTTCTACTTCTATCATAGCTAATTCTGCCTCATTTGTTATTAGTGGTTCTCCCAGTGGTTCATGGCTTCCTGTTACAGAAGGTTGACTACTGTCAGGAGTATCCTTATCTAGTTGGGTTTGGAGTTCTTCTTCATGTTGCTGTTCATTGTGCAACATTGTGTTGTACTGTGTAAAGTTTACATCAGTTATAGTGCTTTCATTTGCTTTGAAAGCATCCTCATATCAGTCATAGTTATCTAGTAATTGTTCTTCTTTTCTCCATGGTTTGAAGAGTTGTAGCAGGGACATGTAATATACTTCTTTATGTTGAGGAGTCTTCAATGACAATGTGATATGATTAATTAAATTTGGTTTAGTGAGTTTAACTAAGCTGCCTTCACAGTCTGTCACTCTATATTTACCTTTTTTTTCATCAGGTTTCATATTATTTTTCTATGTGTAGTTTTGGGCTATTTGGTATAGACACATGTTTTCCAAAGTATTACTTCTGTTTGGGTAGTATGTGTCCAATAAATTGTTTTTTAAAATGTCTTGGCTGTTGGGATCATGTTTGGCTATTGTTTCTATGTCTTCATATGATTTTAGAACTCTTTTTCTAGATTTAGCTGGACCAAGACTTAGCCATACTATATTTTCAGATTTACCATACAATGAAGTACCAGTTAAACGATCAGCTGCTTCATAAGATCCACATTCTCTATGGGTGAGCATTTTTATGCCCAAGCTGTATAATTTCTGAGATACTGTTTTATCTGATGACAGGTCATTCCAGAGGTCTTGGAGCTCTGTCTTTTCTGCTTTAGTTAAGTATGGCGGAGTGTTTGCCGAGTGTTTGGCAGCAAAGGAGAAGGAGAAGCTCTGCTGGAGTCTGTTCGCTATTTCTACTGTTTGGAGCCCTTAAAAACCACCCACAGACGCGGAGCGTAGCAGAGTGTTTGCCGAGTGTTCGCCGATGTGCGAGCAAATGGACCTTGAGACATCAGGAAATATGCACCCAAGAACACGGAGTAAGGTACGTACACTGGATGAAAACCAGTTTAATACCAATACCCCTTCAACCCAATCTTACGCCCCACCTAACTTAAAGACCGGTATAAAAGACATCGGGAAACATTACAAAAAATTAGCATCGAATCCAAGCTTCATTAGAGCTCACAATCTATCCACAGATGAAAGTATCCCGCTACCCCCCTTAATCCCCTCAACCCGACCTAACAACTGCTCTCCACCCCCCCCCAACCCGATCAGACAACTGCTCCTCACCTTCACCATCCTCGGATGCCTACGCGGCTCCTGGAGGATCGTGAGCGTGCTGCACTGCGGCGTGTGACTGCCGCCGCGGCTCCGGCGCCCTTGATGGTGGGGTGGCCGCCGGGACTTCTGCTGATGTTGATGTGCGGAGTTGCCGCTGGAAGGAGCGAGCAGTTTAGCCCGCAGTCGGGGGCGTTGGAGTGCCTGCAGAGCCCATTTCGATCGCGAGCGCCGATATGGACGCGGTGCGCACGGCTCCCCGCGAGAGAGAGGAGGCATGCTGCGGGCTGCCCTTCGAGCCCCCGTGCCACGCGGTGGCGTCGCGTCTGGTGGCAGAGGGCGCTGCAGTGGGCTCGGCCTGTTTGGTGCCCTGTGAGGTAAGAGAGATCGGCTGCAGCCCATGCTTTGAGCGGCCGTGCCCTGCTGCGGCGTCGCGTTCAGCGGGCCCAGCAGGCCAGGGAGACGCTGACACTGGATCCCGGGGATGTGAAGTGAAGCGTCGCTCGACGCCGAGCCGTGACGAAGTTTCTCGGAAGCCTGAGTCGGCCCCGAGCATCGCGGACGTAGAGAGAGAAATTAACTCTCTCACGTCTGGTGAAGAAGAAACCTTAAATGAAAGGTTTCTGCCCACAGAAAAGCATGGACAATCTGGACAAATCAAGACTAATCACTCAACCTCACAAATGTCCCCAGACTTACCATTAATCACTCCAAATGGAAACAAAGTGCAAACAATTTTATATGAAGATATATACCCTAAAGCTGTAAAAAAAAGCATTAACATAAAAAAGCCAGTCACTAATGCAGAAGGTGATCAAGAGAAAAGATTCGAAGCACAAGGTATACAAACCTTAAAGAAGCAAACAAAAAAAAGGTGCTATTCTACATCAGAAATCGGCACTCTTAGATGGCACTTTAATGGAAAGATCGCGCCCTCAGAAAAAAGCAAAGTCGCAAACTGTGATAAAATCATAACTTCCACTGCAAGAATTGCGTACAAGGAGAGAAACACATCTCCAATAGAAAATGTGATCACTGAAATAACGGATGATGATCTTCTAAACAACATAGTAGAGATCACAGATACACAGATGACAAATCCAATCATAGAAAAGTGGAATGATACAGAAAATCAGGGAAAATTAACTTTAATCCGAAGTACAGAGAATGAGGCAAATGACACCTGGACACGAAAGCGTCCTCGAATCCACTCACCAGAAAAAATTTCTCTGCTTAACACACCAGAGGCCCCTCCACACACGGTTAATAAAGCAGTACCGATCAGTGATATTACCACTACAATAGTGCTCGAACCTGAAAACCAAAGACAAAGGCACTCCAGAGAGGGAGAAACAAATAAAAACTGTGACACGGAAATGGAACCATTACAAGAAAAAATCAAAAACTTCTTACCATATACAAAAAAAGGATCAACTAAAACAATGACATCAGAGGACACCTCTACATCTTCCGAAGAATTCAGTTCAAATGAAAGTAACAGGAAGAAAAGAATAAATATGCAAAGACATGCAAACAGCACCACACATGGATCTGCAAAGGAAGTGAGGTGGCTAAAAGAGACACAAGAAGCAATTATAGCATCTGTATCAATAACATTGGCCCCATTCCTAAAACTCTACGAAGCTTTAAATGAAAATCAACGAGACCAATCAACAATGATTGCTCTAATGAATAGCAAAATGATCTACGTGGAATCTGTCATGGAGCAAATAAAAGAAAGGCGAAGCCGAGAGAAAGAAATGGAAGGAGTGGTCCTAAAAACCTTAATTGATCTATTAAAAGAAGCTAAAACTGACACACATCATTTCCTAGAAGGAATTCGAGAAATTGTTACAACTCTATCCTCTAAATCAAAACATATTGAATCAAGACCGAGCCCCACGTGGACTCACACATATGAGGAACAGAGAGAGGCCCAAAGTACTCTTTGCATGACGAGTCCCGAATTAATACTTCCAGGAGCCGCAGCAATTGCGCCTCCAATTACAAGGACAACTCGTATTCCAATACAAACGGAAAATGAAATTAGTCAAAATTACACATCGGAGACTGCTGAAAAATCGATTGAAAATGAGGAGAAAGCAAAAACAAGCGCCTTCCCAATTTTTGACTTAAATATAAATAAAAAGTCAGAAGCAGTAAACAATAATAACACACAAAAGAAAAATCAAAAAAGTTTGAGCAAAACAAAAAATGCGACCAGTAAAGAAAAGAAGAAGCAATGTGGATCAAGGAGCTTTTTACGAAATATAAAAGACACAGAAGAAAAAGAGCCACCTTGCAATGCCTCATGTAGTAAACTTACAGAGCCACCTATACAGCCAAACCCTGAAAAGACCGAAATAACTTCTGTGTCTTCAGAAGAAGAAAACTCGCAAGACGAAAGTATACAGAATCTTCTAGATTGCTCGATATACGAGGACGAAAACGTTCAAACAGATCAAACACAGGAACGAATGATTATGGACTTCAATGCATATGAAACCAAAGAAGTATGCATTGATTCCAAGTCTCTTGACGAAGATTTTCTAACATTAAGTGAGAAACTAAAAAAATGTACAGCTAAATACCCAGAATCAAAAGAACTGAATGGCTATTGCCCCCAAAAAGAAACGCATTCGACTTTTCTGAAAAATGATTACCAAAATGATACAAGAAGGGAGCCTTGGTCCCAAAACAGAAAACAAGAATACTTTAGGAACACTGGCGCGAAGCCCAAATGGAACAAGCAAAAACCAAGACCACCGAAAAATACGGTGATAACAATAGAAAAATCAGGCAAAAATATGGAGGGACTGATTCTAAATCGATCAGCAATTATGAGACTCTTACAATACATCCCTCAATTAAAAACAATAAAATCGGAAGAACTACTGTCAGTAAGCTTCCCGGATGAAGCGCGTGTCGATTTGGTGGAAATCGTGACGAGCTCAGCGATACTTGCCTCAATTATGTTAGAGGCCTATGAGAACTTTAGAGCCCTAGGTTTCACGATCTCTGAACTAACGGATCCCAAAACTACATACGAAGAGCCCAGAACGAGTGAAAAAAAAAAGAAACTTGTACACTTCGAGAGAACATTCTCTGGAGATGAAAGCCCAAATTTCGATAATCTGAGAACTAAATCTAGAAAGATGAATCAAGAAGAGAATTACCAATATGATCATAGCAACATGAGTGGAAACAAAAATAAATTAGGATTAACCATAGATTCACCATATTGCTCAGAGATGGAAAACGGAAATAAAGAACACATACAAATGAGAGAAAAAGAGCATCTAAATAAAATAAAAATAACAATAAAGAGAAATGGAAATACAAGTGATCTAATAAATACGCAAAAAATGACAAAGGAAGACCCGAAATATTGGAATTGGTTAGCAGGCTCTCTCGCTACAAGACCAAAACTGTAGCCACTCAAACAATCTTATATCAATAGATGGAAAATAGGAAGCTGGAACACCAGAAGCTTCCGCCATCTTTTCAATGATTTCAATCCTCTTTTGAATGAGCTAGACATCATATGCATACAAGAAGCACATAAAGATCTATACATTATCATCTGTGGCGATCTGAACGCGAACTGCTTCGAAGAAAATAAAGCTATTCAAACAGCCACACACAAAAACGACCACAAAATGGCAATGGCAAAAAATGGAATGAAGAAATGGAAACAAGAAGACTACACAGACTTAATGGAAACACGAAGGGTGACATCCCACCAGTAAAGACTTGGTCAAATGGTAATGTGAGTAACATACTTGACTACATGTTTGTGTGCGAACACTTACTAGCAAAGGTTCAAACATTTAGGATATCACCTTCGATCCATAGTGACCATGATCCGATCATTGCTGAATTCTTACATCCGAAGATTAGAACAAATCAGATATGGGACACAAAAATAGAGTTAGAACATGGGTTAAACCGCCTTAGGCTGAAAAAAAAAGACTTTGATGTTGTATTAGAGAGCCTAGAAAAATGGCAATCTAAAGAACAATTGTCCGTAGAATATGAAACATCATTACAGATCTTCAAACAAACTCATGGAAAAAATTTAAAACCAAGAATCAGAAAGTTACATGCATACGATCCAGAAGTAATGTTACAAAAGAAACTCCTGAGAAAAGATATATGTGTCTTAAAAAATGGAAAGAATAAAAATCTGAAAGAACTTATTCAAAGAAGAAAACAAAAATACAAAAACTGGCAAAAAGCCCACAAATCACAATTACTTCAACAAGATGCTGAAGCCATGCAGAGAGCAATATCAAATACAAATAGCAGATCCTTATGGGACCTGCTAAACGAGAAACAATCAATAGCAGCTCTTATGAACCCAATATCAGAAAATGTTTGGGCAGATCATTTCACGAAATTATTCAATGAGACAAATATTACGGGGAAAAACAACACCAAGGAAGAACTACCATGCTCATGGGAAATTAACTTCGACAAGGAAGAGATAAAGTCCTTAATCGTGAGAGCGAGCTCGTCAAGAGCCCCAGGTCCAGACGGCTTAGCAAACGCAGTGCTAAAAGAAGATCCAGAAAAATGGGCAATTTTTTGCAATAGACTCTTTAAGAGAATTGTGAAGCAAGGACAAATACCAAGATCCTGGAAGATGGCTATCATTGTCCCTATTTTCAAAAAAGGCAACAGAATGGACCCTAATAATTACCGTCCAATTGCCCTGCTAGATTGTGTCGGGAAAATCTTCGCCACGATTTTGCTAAAACAACTAAAGAGCTGGATAAAGGCCTCAAATACCTACGACAAAAGACAATCAGGCTTTGTTGAAAATGTGGGGTGCAATTTAAATCATCTGATCCTAGGCCTGATGAAAAGAAGAGCCTATACAAATAAACAAAAACTGTATATAGCCGGCATAGATCTTCGACAAGCTTTTGATAGTGTGAACCGAAGTCGCCTCTGGGAAAAATTGGCCTCCAAAGGGTGTCCATCCGATCTTTTGAAAGCAATAAGAGATCTATACGCTGAAACCTCAATAAGAGTTAAACTAGACCAAGATGGAAATTTATCTAAGAACATAAAAACAGCAAAGGGTCTTAAACAAGGATGCCCGCTAGCAGCCACCCTATTCTGCTTTTACATCGAAGACATGCAACAATGTTTTGAAAACATCAGGTCTTTCCCGCCGAGATTAAACTGCAAACCAGTTAATCACCTACTATATGCAGACGACCTGATAATCCTAGACCACACACAAATTGGTCTACAACACACATTAAATCAGGTTGAAAAATATATAGAAAACAACGAGCTAGAAATAAATGCAGATAAAACTGAAATATTAATAATTAGTGACAGAAGATGGAAAAAGACCAAAAATGAAGAATGGAAAGTGAACGAAACATGGATAAAACCCTGTGATGAAATGAGATACTTGGGGATTCAAATAAGCGGTTTAAGAATGAGGAACCTTGGAAAAAGATGTTGAAGACAAAAACTAAACAGCTTACAGCCCAAGCAACCATTATCAATAAAAGATACGGAAAATTTTCTCTATGCCCTGTGATTACATTTTACAAGCTAAAAGTAATTCCCACATTAATATATGGAGCAGAAACTTGTACAAACATCCCAGAGAAATTCTGGTCAATTCTAGAAGGCCTTTTTTGGAAGACCGTCCTCTCGATACCAAAAGCGATTCCAATCTCGGTAATCCGTCACGAATTAGGCTTAACATCAATATATATACATATACGCTATAACCAATTGATGCTGTACAGAAAAACATTGACCAACCTGACACCCCCACAATTCGAAATATTGAGCAAATTTAACAATTATGAGGAAAAAGTAATAGAAGATTGGAAAAATGAAAATAAACAGACCTTGATAGACTTCGGAATCAAAATCGAAACACTAACAGAGAACCCATTAGCTGTAAAAAGAGCGATGTGGGCAGAGGACTGGTCGAACACTGAAATGCAACGAGCTTTGACGAAAACACACACACTTCTGAAATCTAATTGTAATGTGATGACCATCATACCAGACTACCTGAAAAAATTTCCAAGTTCAAAACAAAGAGATCTGTTATTACGCTTTAGATTGAATATCCTACGAAACAGGACGACAAAAGCAAGATACACGAAAGACAAAATATGCACAAAATGCAGACTGTGTAAAAGAAGCGAAGAATGTCTGATTCATCTAGTGCTATTTTGCCCAGATTTAAGAGACTTGCAAAATCTTTTTCTAGCAAATAATATCTCTGATCTATGCGATCTAGATGCAGAGAAATGGTGGAGTCTAATATATACTTGTAAATCCCAAAAAATAAACTTTGCAACAGTCAAATTTTTAGAAAACACCCTAAAAAGACTTCATCACATTGACGAGGAAATTACATCATAACCAAAGAATTGGAATGAATAAAGGGTTGTGCTGAACCAATGCTAGAAACTTACCTGGCATTCAAAACCATTACTCCAACAATTTTATCTTATTCAATATTGTTGGTAATTGAAAATTTATTGTAAATATTACACTCGATTATGCACTGAAGTTTTAAATGAATTTACCTTTTTTTTTTATTTTTAACTATTCTTGAGTTAAACGGCAATGAATACTCATCTTTTATTACTACTTATTGTGAATGGTTTCTGTGTAGAGCTCAATGTGATTTTACTATGACAGATCTCTTCATGAAATGCAATGTTTTATTGTTGTGAAAGGTTTCAAACAAACCAAATACACTTATATAAAAAAAAAAAATTAGTTAAGTATGCTGTGACATATCGTGCAACTGCAGTAGAATTGTCTGCAATGTACTGCACATCTATGTTTGCATTCCATAAGTGGGCAATGATTGCATTATAATCATTGATATATTTTTCTTCTCCTTTTCTTTTTATGTAATATGTATTTTTAGGTGACTTACCTTTAACACTATGTCTAACTGAAGACATGAGGTTGTTAACTTGACCTGTATTTGTAACTGGTCTAGGGAAACCAAATCGGCATTTGGTGTAGTATTTGCCTTTGTTTTTGAATTTGCGACAACAATATTTTCCACATTTGTGTCTTTGAAATTGTAAAATTTGTGCATGAAGATCACTATTTGTGGCTTCCAATGGAATTTCACAAGTGACATATTTTTCAATAAACTGTAAAACAGTGGCATCATTGTCTTGACCAAATTTAGGAGCATCTTTAATCCATAAAAGCATGTGGATATGTGGTGCTCCTCTGGCTTGGTATTCTTTTCTCCAAAAGAAGTTTTGCACTTCTCAAAGAGGAGGAACAGTTTTATTACAAATAAAATGTAGCATAGCAATGAAGCGATGGTGAAAATATCTTGAAACATTAACAGGATCCAAAGAACAAAGTTCTCCAGGAGTTAGAATATCTATGTTTGTTTTGGTTTTATTTGATATGCGTAGGAAATCATGTAAATCTTCCCATGCATATTCTGCACAACTTAATGTAACAAACCAAGTGGGTGGGCCAAGGTTTCTGATCATACAACGCACATCTCCATGACATCGAAAACAGTACTCTTTAGTACCACGCATATTTGCTAATAGATTTGTAATATTTGATTGTAAAACCTCATCCTTTTGTTGCACTTTCTCTAATAATTGTGTAGCTGTCATATTTTGAAAGTGTGATCCTGATTTTAATATGTGTGCAACTCCGTAACATGAAGTTGCTAGTTCACTTTCAAAGAGTAGGTGGAATATGTATTCCACATTTTGTCTAAATCTGGGATCTTCAGAATACATCCGTAATGAGCGGTATTCTGAAGCTGATATTTGAATAGGTCTATCATCATACCTTCCTCCTTTGCCAGTAGGAAAGAGTAGAGGAAAAGCACGTGCTTCTATACTTTTTTCCCATATACTGATTAGCGATCCTTTTTTTTGACGCATTTGGTAAGTTTCCAGTACATCTTGTACGGTGTCATTACAGTGCAAAGGATGAATTGTATAATGGTCTAAAGAATTTGATATTGTAGCAGGATCTAGTAGCTCAAATTGACCAGCTTCTTGTGTTTCTTGAATTATTTCAGTTGTATCTTTCAAGTTTTCTTCAATATTAATTTCTTTGTAATATTCATTATTCTCTTTAAGATATTGGAAGGCTTGTCTAACTTTATATAAATCTACCAGCTGTTGCCATATTTTTTTGTCTTTTGTAGTACTCCATTTACTAATATAATTAAAGATTGCTGCATTGGACGTTGCACTCCTAGAGTATGCACATTTTCTTTTAGATTTAATGGTAAATAAACTACTTTTCCACGAATGCCTTTTACCAATTCAGAGGGAGGTAATTTTGCTGTTTTTGGTTGAAGGCGTATTATTGCTTGAAATGGGTGTACTGTTTGAATTATGATGCTCTCATATAAATTAAGTTGTTGTAGAGGTTTTGGTACTGGGTATAATTCCAAATTATTTGTGATAGAACGTGAAGGAGTTTGGTTGTTGTCAAGTTTTGTAGTGCAATAACTGCAAAGTATTAAGGGCTCAGTTATTTCATATTTGTTTTCTGCTACAAGGTAGAGAGCTAATTCAAACCATTTAGAATCTTCATTGTCTTCTATTTTGTATGATAGGTCCACAGTTGTTGTGTTACTTTTATAAAAAATTCTACGGCAACATACACATACATGGTTTGGTACTTCAGCTGATGTACTTTTAAATTTTAGTATTTCTTTTTTGTATGTGTTTAGAAAAGGTTGCCATGTGTAGAATTGTTACTTAATTGGTTTAAAGCTATTTCATTCAGTAAATTCCAAAATATTTTTTCTGGATATAGTGAATTTCTTCGAGTAGGCCTTTTGCTGTACCATGTAGAAGGATGTTATTTAACTTTGCTAGTGCTAAAGCAGGACTTTTAGCATAGTACAGTTTATAGACTAGATTTCTTATAGTTGAATGATGTGTTGATATCCTTTTGATATCATGGAAAGTGGTTTTACAAGTAGGTCCTGTAATGCAGGCTAATGAATGTCCTTGTAGTCCTGTGTACTTGCGCACTGGACAGGTATCCATATTTTGCAGTAATTTAATTTTGATTTTGTCTTTGCTTTTTACATATTTATTGAGGAATTGGCGTAAAGATTTGAAACATTGTTTGGGAATGTTACACATTGACGTGCACGGCCATTTGTACACTAGACGTTCTGATTCAGTTGAATGGAGGGGTAATTCTAAGTTTTCAGGGCATATTTTTGTAAGAAGTACTTCTTGTTCCATTATGGTATTATTCACTTTTTCATAACCTCGACCACTGCTATGTATGGCAATTGTATTAGTTTGCTTTTGTTTGTACGCTTCTTCATTAAAATATGGTTCTGTGCTTGTAGTGTGATTCCATTCACCTCCGCTGATACTTAAGAAGTTCTTTCTGTTGATATTTCGCTTATTGAGAAGTCTTTTTTGTAATTTAGTTATTAGTTTTGTTAGTGGTTTCATTTTGTTTAAAAGTAAAATAAATACATTTCTTTTGGAAAGAATTGCACTGACCATCAATGCTTCTAAGATTAATTTCCTACGATAGGTTTTAAGCTTTGAACCTGATTTCTCTCCTGTTTTTATAAGATTTTGAAGGACTTTGTGACAGTATATTTTGGCTAAAATACTTTTCTTGGCATGCTTACTTTGCACTATATTAAAATTTGAAGAAGTAGTTTTATCTGTACTGATAGCTGACTTTCTGTTAATTGTTTTTTGGTTTGTTTTACATTTTGATAGAGGAAGCGAAGTTGTTGTACTTGAAACTTCTTGTGTTTCACTAAATGATTGTATTAGCTGTTTTGTTTCAACTTTTTTTACAAATTCTGCTAGAGATGGATGCTTATGTTGGACACCTTTATTTTCATTTGCTCTACTTTTGCGTTGCTTTCTACGGACTTGACTTTTGGTAGGCATTCTTTAGGGTCTGTTGAAAAAAATAAAGAAGATATGGGTTGGTGTGTTCTGGAATGTATGTGTGCTGTGTGCATGAGTGTTTGAGTAAGATGATAAAGATGTATCTAATGGTGTGTTATTGTGCATTGGGAACTAAAACTAGTAGGGATAGGTATTCTTGAATTTATGTGTTACTAAACTGGGGTTCAGATGACAAAAAAAAAGTAAGCTAGTGGTGTGGAAAAGTACAAATAGTAAATCTAATGTATACAATTAAAACAGTTGTTTGTTCTATAATATGAACATTGTAGTGGTTCAGTTGGGTAATTTGTGTGTCCAAAAATAGAAATGTGTGGGCCATTCTGGCTGTAAATTGCTATTTAAGACATGGACATTTTTGGACAAAATGGTACAAAATCTCTATTTTTAGAAACCAAAATAGCTCGTATTAATGTTATAGTATATTTGATTAATAATACAAATATTAAGGTGATATTTTACTTACTTTTTAAAAAAATTAACAGGTAACTTCTTAGTTTTTCTTTCTTCTTCGAATTCGGCTGCTTCTTTTCAGGAAACTGGTCTTCACTGCAATTGTAAAAGCTTCAAATTAGTAACTTTGTTTGTATATAGCACTGTTTTTAATTTAGATATTGATTTTTTTAATTGAAATCCTCAGTGCCTTCTGTAAAACCATTACACTAATTTATTTACATAAGATACATTGCATCAGTTCAGTACATATGATATGTTCTTAATGAACAAATTGTATTGAATGACTAACTGTAGCAAAAAAAAATATCTTTACTATGTCTTGTGAAATTTATAATATATTAGTGAATACCACTATTTCTGTAAGTAAACTGTTCTAGGTAATAGCGCCTCAACGTCATGTCTAATTTAAAGTAATTAAGTAAATAAATAAATAAAAACAAAAAATATGAAATTGTATAAGTATTTTTATAAAGGTTTAAACATAGATTGTGTTTGCATGCAATTGTGTTTGAATATATGTAGTCTATATATTTCATTTAAAAAATGTTAGTTTAACATGATTTGAGTGTGTGTGTATAAAGAAAGTAAATAGTATAAAGGTTTATAAGTGATAGTTGATTTTAGGAAATTGAAAAAAGTACAGTAAATTCATTTTACAGATTTTACAAGGTAAAAGTCTGTTTGAAAATGTATTCATCTACTATACAGAAAATATGCATACCTGAAGTTTGTGTTCATGCATATGGATATGCATGGAGGTGCAAGTAGAAATCGTGAAGACTTGTACAGTATTTCTGGTAGATGATGCTTGCCAATGATATGACATGATATGACACTTGATATGACACTTGTACTTGTACTACTGTCAGGAGTATCCTTATCTAGTTGGGTTTGGAGTTCTTCTTCATGTTGCTGTTCATTGTGCAACAGTGTGTTGTACTGTGTAAAGTTTACATCAGTTATAGTGCTTTCATTTGCTTTGAAAGCATCCTCATATGAGTCATAGTTATCTAGTAATTGTTCTTCTTTTCTCCATGGTTTGAAGAGTTGTAGCAGGGACATGTAATATACTTCTTTATGTTGAGGAGTCTTCAATGACAATTTGATATGATTAATTAAATTTGGTTTAGTGAGTTTAACTAAGCTGCCTTCACAGTCTGTCACTCTATATTTATCTTTTTTTTCATCAGGTTTCATATTATTTTTGTATGTGTAGTTTTGGGCTATTTGGTATAGACACATGTTTTCCAAAGTATTACTTCTGTTTGGGTAGTATGTGTCCAATAAATTGTTTTTTAAAATGTCTTGGCTGTTGGGATCATGTTTGGCTATTGTTTCTATATCTTCATATGATTTTAGAACTCTTTTTCTAGATTTAGCTGGACCAAGACTTAGCCATACTATATTTTCAGATTTACCATACAATGAAGTACCAGTTAAACGATCAGCTGCTTCATAAAATCCACATTCTCTATGGGTGAGCATTTTTATGCCCAAGCTGTATAATTTCTGAGATACTGTTTTATCTGATGACAGGTCATTCCAGAGGTCTTGGAGCTCTGTCTTTTCTGCTTTAGTTAAGTATGCTGTGACATATCGTGCAACTGCAGTAGAATTGTCTGCAATGTACTGCACATCTATGTTTGCATTCCATAAGTGGACAATGATTGCATTATAATCATTGATATATTTTTCTTCTCCTTTTCTTTTTATGTAATATGTATTTTTAGGTGACTTACCTTTAACACTATGTCTAACTGAAGACATGAGGTTGTTTACTTGACCTGTATTTGTAACTGGTCTAGGGAAACCAAATCAGCATTTGGTGTAGTATTTGCCTTTGTTTTTGAATTTGCGACAACAATATTTTCCACATTTGTGTCTTTGAAATTGTAAAATCTGTGCATGAAGATCACTATTTGTGGCTTCCGATGGAATTTCACAAGTGACATATTTTTCAATAAACTGTAAAACAGTGGCATCACTGTCTTGACCAAATTTAGGAGCATCTTTAATCCATAAAAGCATGTGGATATGTGGTGCTCCTCTGGCTTGGTATTCTTTTCTCCAAAAGAAGTTTTGCACTTCTCAAAGAGGAGGAACAGTTTTATTACAAATAAAATGTAGCATAGCAATGAAGCGATGGTGAAAATATCTTGAAACATTAACAGGATCCAAAGAACAAAGTTCTCCAGGAGTTAGAATATCTATGTTTGTTTTGTTTTTATTTGATATGCGTAGGAAATCATGTAAATCTTCCCATGCATATTCTGCACAACTTAATGTAACACACCAAGTGGGTGGGCCAAGGTTTCTGATCATACAACGTACATCTCCATGACGTCGAAAACAGTACTCTTTAGTACCACGCATATTTGCTAATAGATTTGTAATATTTGATTGTAAAACCTCATCCTTTTGTTGCACTTTCTCTAATAATTGTGTAGCTGTCATATTTTGAAAGTGTGATCCTGATTTTAATATGTGTGCAACTCCGTAACATAAAGTTGCTAGTTCACTTTCAAAGAGTAGGTGGAATATGTATTCCACATTTTGGGCCTCATTACGACCCTGGCGGAAATTGACTGACCGGACCGCAACAGCGTAAATAGCGTTTCCGCCATTGCACGAAGGAGCAAAGTGCGGCCAATTACGACCCATCGGGCACGAGCATTACGCCATGGCGGAATCCGAAAGGCTGCGATGGCGGAAATGACCCCAAAACGGCCCTTACCGCCGCCGTACGCTGCACCAGGTGCAATACCGCCACCCATCTTAGCGGTCACCGTAATGAGCGGTCACCGTAACGAGCGTGCACCGCAAATTACGGCCACCGTAAATATACGGAAACGGAAGTAAAAGCATGTGGCCGGAACGGGAAACAGCACGCCGCACAACTATAAAATCCGAATCCCAACACAACCATAAAAATCCGACCCTGACACGCATCCCAACCCGTTAGCAACCCCAGTCAAAAAAATAAATATGGGAAAGGTAGCCAAGAAAGCGTGTGACCGCAAGCGGCAGGTACACTTCTCCCGAGAGGAACTGACCGTGCTCACCGAGACCCTCCAGGAAAATGCCGCCGTCGTCTTCTCCAGTCAAATGACCAGGACGGCCCTTGCCAACAAGAAGGCCATATGGGCCCTGGTGGCACAGCGCGTAAGTGCGGTGGGGACAACACCCCGCACGCCACAGCAATGTCGCAAGCGGTGGGACGACCTGCGGATCCGCGTACGCAGCATACTTTCTGCGAACAGGAACATCGCCACAGCTACCGGGGGGGGTTCAGAGTCGCCCATCAAGTTGACCCCCTGGGAGGAAATCTGCGCCTCCACCATAGGAATGGAGAGCATAGAGGGAGTCGGAGGGATGGAGAAAGGAGTGCCGACATCCGGAGAATCAGGTAGGTTGGCCAAGAGAAACAATGCGAAATCCACAAACCACGAACATGTGCAGTACCATGTGACCCCATAGTGCAATACATACTTTGCCCTGACAGCGCCCTCTAAAAGTCAGAATGAACAAACAAATCAATCAAGAAGCCATAAACAACCCCTACATGTGCAGCATGCACCCCCTAACTGCAGGCAGCCAAATGAATGCATCCTCAATCCACACGAAAATGAGACCACCTCCAAGGCCCAGTCCCAAATCAGCCTCATGTACCACCCCAATGCATTTGATACGTTGCCATTCCAAATCCGACAGACCCATAACTAACGCTCGCCCCTCTTTACTCCACCACAGGGTCCGATACCAACGACGAGCTGCAGGACACCCCTACCAGCACGCCTGCAAAGAGGGCCAGGACCAACGTCCCAAGAGCCTCCACCTCAGGTGCAAGGATCAAGACACGGCAGCAGCAGGAATCAAGTGGCAGCACACTGGAGGGGACTGCAACAGGCACCCCAGCAGCCAGCAAGTCCACAACCCCAGCACCACAGGTCCCCCCCAAGAACGTATCTGATGGCACTGCCTCTGGTGGTAGCAGCACCATAGGTGACACAGCTGTCATGCCAGCATGCTCCGACACGGAAAACAGTGCTGGCGACGTAGGTACCATCCATGACCTTTCCCAATCCCCCTGCATGTTCCATCCCCTACACCATGACGAAACCACGCAGGGGCACCCTGAAGACGACGACTGGCCAACCCCCACAAGTCCTGTGCCAAGGCAACATGTGTTGAGCAGCCCCCCTGTCACACCACCGCAAATGTCCATGGCCCAGCAGAGGCAACAGTCCCTCGACCTGCTGATCGAGCAACAGCAGGAAGCGTCCACGCTACTCAAGGACCATGCAAATGAATGCGGGGGTTCCAGGGCAGCCATGGAAACATCCACCGAGACACTCAGGGCACAAATAGAGAAAAGTAGTGAGAGCCTCAGGGGAGAAATGGAGAGAAGCACCGAGAGCCTGAGAGCACAAATGGAGAAAACCACCGAGAGCCTGAGGGGGGAACTGCATGCGACGTCCAAAGACGTTTGTGCTGAACTTGCTGCTGTGCGCCGTGTGCTCTCGGAGCTCTCACAAACCCTCAGAGACATGCATGGACGCGAGCAGGCAGAGACATCATCCGTGGCAAGTTCCGTCCAGGGCAGCCCCCAACGCAGATCTGGCAGGAACCTGCGCTCCACGGGCAGGGGTGCCCCTGATACCCGTAGAGGGGGCTTGCAATAGCGTCTACCCACGGACAGCATGCATATTCGGACACTGGTGTTGGGGGGGGAGGGAGTAGGGTGGAGGGGGTGTGTTGGGCTTCACTGGGTGGCGGGTCCATAGGGTGTATAAATCAAATCACATTAACAATACAGCACCTCATTATCATCCAATGACATGTGTGGACATTGATATTTGCGTACGAGGCCTTCATAGGCGTACAGTCCACAATGTGCCTGTACTACACACACACAGTGCCACAGGTCCCCTTTCCGTGTAATAGGCACCATGCGTGGTTGCTAGAAGCATGCATCTATGATGCTCTGTCGGATTGCACGTACATCCTGTGCCTCATGGACTCCTTGAGGTGCCTCCACATCCCCACCCTCATCATCATCATCATCTTCAGGTGCATGCAGTACAGCGTCAGGGGGCATGGGCACATTCCTACGTATGCACATGTTGTGCAGCATGACACATGCCATGACCATCTTAGAAACCTTCTCATGGCTGTACATGAGTGCCCCGCCAGACCTGCTGAGGCTGCGGAAACGAGCCTTCAGTAGGCCGAATGCCTGTTCAATGACCACACGGGTACGTGAGTGGGCATGGTTGTAGTCCTCCTCATGCTCGTTCTGTGGGTTCCGGATTGGTGTAAGGAGCCATCTCTTCAGTGGATACCCGGCATCACCTGTATGAGACGAATAAAGGGTGTCAGTGGAATGATAGTGCTAAGTAGCCCCCCCCCCCCCTGCAAGGTCATTGACGCATCAAATGGGCCACGATGTCATGCATGGAATGAGACTCACCGAGTAGCCAGGATCTGTGCCCTGCGTGTCGCTCCATGTAGCGTGGTATTCTTGTGTTCCTCAGGACCATTGAATCATGGGTAGATCCTGGAAATCTGGCACAACAATGCGTAAATATCTTGTTGGAGTCACACACCATTTGCACATTGATTGAATGAAATTGTTTCCGGTTGCGGTACTGGACCTCCATGGCATGTGGGACAACCAATTCAACATGGGTGCAGTCGATGGCACCAATGCAACCCGGGATGCCGCCAAGTGCATGGAATCCCACTTTAGCGTTGGTAATCTCCTGGTACGTGCGTGGTAGTGTGATGTGGTCGTCGGCGTGCTTCAGGAGGGCATCGTGCACTTGGAAGAGTGTCCGTGAGAACAGTGGCTGTGAAATGCCATGCAACTGTCCCACTGTGTGCTGGTAGGTGCCTGTGGCCAGGAAGTGGAGTGCAGACACCACCTTCAGTAGGGGTGGGATGGCGGTTGGGCTATCTATCATGCTCACGAGGTCAGCATGTGTCATGTCCACAATGGCGATTATGGTGTCCCGGTCCAAACGGTAGAGGGTGTGGATCTGCTCAGCAGTGAGGTTGAACGGATCGGCTCGGAGGCGTGGGATTGCGGGCCGCCTGCGTGGTGGTAGTGGCAGTGCTTGTGGGCCTTGCTGACCCTGCCTTGCCCTCCTCCTCCTCCTTCTCCTCCGTCTCCCCTGTGCGCCCGGTTGTTGTACCTGTTGTTGTTCGTCGTCTTCTTGTAGTTGTAGCACTTGCAGTGCTATCTGGTACCCCAGGCCCAACATCGCTAGTCCTGCCGGTAGCATTTTGGAGTGGGAGTGGTTGTGGGAGGGGTTTGGGTCTGCAATATATGTGCTGTCGGCCTGTATGGCCTCCACCTGTGCTGATTGAATGAATCTGTGGCAGATGCAATCCCTTCTGGCCGAGCACGTCCCGCCCGTAAGGCTGCATTTGGCCGCATGGCATCTTGGGATTTGAATCATGTATCAAATCCCGATGGCAGTGTGATGTACTTTGACTGATCTTCATGCTATGCTCCCATTGTTACACATGCTATGATTGCAGCCGCTTACATACCTGTGAAGAGTCAGTGGCATGTAGGGCTCGATCGATGGCCGACCCTCATGCAGCACAGTAACGTACTTCACCGACGGGCGTGGCGTGCCATTTGTGAATGCAGCCAGTTAGCATCATGACACACAGCCGCACTACATTGATGTAATTGTGAATGCAAGCGTTCACAGAAGCCTTTTCGACGTAATGTTGCAAGTGAGGAATTCGAAGGCCAGCATATTGGGTTTTGAAGTAGCGGCGAGGATACGCCCACAGGTCTGGCTGGAAATGTAACGTTCTATTGTAGAATGTCCTTGGGACATGGCCCATAACGAGCAGGCAATGAATGATATGAATTGAATGGGATGCGCAATAGCGTTGTGGACGATAAGGCAGGACGTTCCCAAATCCATCTTGCTTCACAACACTACAGATCCGGCCAGGGGCACAGTGGTTTTTGCGGACTGCATTACGCACAGACGCGATGGAAGTTTCACATATTATGTGAGTGAATATTCATGCGTTTTCATTGCGGGATGAGGGAATGATGTGTGGATGCATGGACTGATGATTCCGTTTAGGGTCTGCCATGTACATGGGTTTTTTGATTCAATCCCCTTCCCCTGCGTTATGTGATGCAAGGCTGCCATAGTGGGACATACGTCTATCTGCCCTTGTCGGATCCTCCCTGTCTCGACGCGCCTTCATACACTTGTGTCTAGGCACGTTACTAATCCCATGTCATGGGTTCTATCTTGACGGACGCATGCACAGTAACCGACGTTGACAGTGGTGTATTTAGCTCGATTGGTTTCGTTATGATTCGATACTGATTTAGGGGTGTGTATATTCCTTTGGAGTGGGCTAGCATGCATATGGGTGTGGATTTGGTGTGTTGAATGAAGATTGTAATGCATCATGAGTCCCGTAATGCAATCGGTTGATTTGTGTTTCTTTTGGGTGACAGGTATCTCCTGCCCTATTGCAGATGCCATCTCTACGCCACTCCTCCAGATGGTTTTTACTCTCGACTCCTGCAGCTTCGGGTGAATCAGTGGAGCACCATTTCGATCATATGGGACGATCGCCAATGGGCCACATGCCCTTACGCTGTACTGGTGGCTAGGTGCAACATTTCGGCCTTTCAGCTCGACTAGTGCCTGCCTCATGGGACGGACCTGCGGTTCTTGCCGCTTCCATGTTGCCTTTTGGAACGTTGATGTAGGCCCTGTGTGCCATGATGGTACAGGGCGTCACACAAGTGGAAGCCGGTCAATTATTGCAGATGCAGCCCTCGGTGATGATGGTTGTTTTGGTGGTATATTGCAAATTGCTGTGGGGCCTTTGTCATTTGGATGTGCATTTAAATTGTATTCCGATATTTGTCGTGTTGCGTTGTTCTTTGCAGGTGATGTGGCGAGTTTTCGCTTTGTGGCGGTATGTATTGCGTGATGATCTGCATTGTGTTCCGCCTTCTGAGTTGAGTTGTGTGGTACAGTACTGGCCGCGTTTGCCTACGTAGCACAGTATGGTCACGGATAGGGGCTGCCATTGTGACTGTTTACATGATGTGCTGTTCAGGGGCGGGGGATTGGCTTTTGGCCGACTGGTGCCTGTCAGCCAGGTCGATTGGTGGAATGATGGGTTGTTCAGAATGTGGCTGGTCACAGGTGACTGTGTTTGCGTGCGTTTGTTGGAGGGGGACTGGGGTCATGTCCATTGGAATAGCTTCTGTATTGATGCCATCTGTGCCCTGCAGCTCCCATCGGCCCCTCTTGGGATGAGCCTGGCTGCTCAGTCACTCTGCCGACTTGTGTGGTACATGCTTCTGCTGATGGTTGGTTTGTTTACTGGCATGAGTACAGGGCTGGTGCAATCCCCCTCAGGATGCTGTTTTGGATGTTGCCTTGCGCTGGTGGCAAGCGATGGGGGTCTACTGTTGTTTTGTGTCATGTGTTCTTGATTTTCATTTTGATGTATTGTACCTTCACATGCCTGTGCTGCGTCAGTACGGCTATGGTGACATGCCGTACATGGATGCCCACTCACGGGGCGCTTTGAGCCCCTGCATGCTTTTCTACGTTGGCATGCATGGGTGAATTGTGGATTTCACTGGTTGCATGGTGTGAGTACATTGCGCCTGCCAGGAGTTGTGCAATGAGGCCAGGGAGTGGAGTACAGGCACTCAGTGGGCCATTTACGGTTGGTTCGCGTTGCCGTATTTCTCGCCATGGCGGAATGGTACTTTACGACGTGCTTGATAGCGTTCAGTACATGTCCGCTAGGGTCAGAATTCGCGTACCGTTGCGCCATGGCGGTGATTCCGGTTTTGCAAGGCGCGCGTGCGCGTACTTGGTGCAGTTAGCGTTGCCGTTCACTGCGGTGTCGCTAATGGCATCGTACTTTACGGTGACGGGTCATGATCGCAACGAGCGGTGTTCGATGGCGGTATTGCATTTCCGCCATCATTTTTCCATTTCCGCAAGGGTCGTAATGAGGCCCTTTGTCTAAATCTGGGATCTTCAGAATACACCCGTAATGAGCGGTATTCTGAAGCTGATATTTGAATAGGTCTATCATCATACCTTCCTCCTTTGCCAGTAGGAAAGAGTAGAGGAAAAGCACGTGCTTCTATACTTTTTTCCCATATACTGATTGGCGATCCTTTTTTTTGACGCATTTGGTAAGTTTCCAGTACATCTTGTAAGGTGTCATCACAGTGCAAAGGATGAATTGTATAATGGTCTAAAGTATTTGATATTGTAGCAGGATCTAGTAGCTCAAATTGACCAGCTTCTTGTGTTTCTTGAATTATTTCAGTTGTATCTTTCAAGTTTTCTTCAATATTAATTTCTTTGTAATATTCATTATTCTCTTTAAGATATTGGAAGGCTTGTCTAACTTTATATAAATCTACCAGCTGTTGCCATATTTTTTTGTCTTTTGTAGGTACTCCATTTACTAATATAATTAAAGATTGCTGCATTGGACGTTGCACTCCTAGAGTATGCACATTTTCTCTTAGATTTAATGGTAAATAAACTACTTTTCCACGAATGCCTTTTACCAATTCAGAGGGAGGTAATTTTGATGTTTTTGGTTGAAGGCGTATTATTGCTTGAAATGGGTGTACTGTTTGAATTATGATGCTCTCATATAAATTAAGTTGTTGTAGAGGTTTTGGTACTGGGTATAATTCCAAATTATTTGTGATAGAACGTGAAGGAGTTTGGTTGTTGTCAAGTTTTGTAGTGCAATAACTGCAAAGTATTAAGGGCTCAGTTATTTCATATTTGTTTTCTGCTACAAGGTAGAGAGCTTATTCAAACCATTTAGAATCTTCATTGTCTTCTATTTTGTATGATAGGTCCACAGTTGTTGTGTTACTTTTATAAAGAATTCTACGGCAACATACACATACATGGTTAGGTACTTCAGCTGATGTACTTTTAAATTTTAGTATTTCTTTTTCGTATGTGTTTAGCAAAAGGTTGCCATGTGTAGAATTGTTACCTAATTGGCTTAAAGCTATTTCATTCTGTAAATTCCAAAATAATTTTTCTGGATATAGTGAATTTCTTCAAGTAGGTCTTTTGCTGTACCATGTAGAAGGATGTTATTTAACTTTGCTAGTGCTAAAGCAGGACTTTTAGCATAGTACAGTTTATAGACTAGATTTCTTATAGTTGAATGATGTGTTGATATCCTTTTGATATCATGGAAAGTGGTTTTACAAGTAGGTCCTGTAATGCAGGCTAATGAATGTCCTTGTAGTCCTGTGTACTTGCGCACTGGACAGGTATCCATATTTTGCAGTAATTTAATTTTGATTTTGTCTTTGCTTTTTACATATTTATTGAGGAATTGGCGTAAAGATTTGAAACATTGTTTGGGAATGTTACACATTGACGTGCATGGCTATTTGTACACGAGACGTTCTGATTCAGTTGAATGGAGGGGTAATTCTAAGTTTTCAGGGCATATTTTTGTAAGAAGTACTTCTTGTTCCATTATGGTATTATTCACTTTTTCATAACCTCGACCACTGCTATGTATGGCAATTGTATTAGTTTGCTTTTGTTTGTACGCTTCTTCATTAAAATATGGTTCTGTGCTTGTAGTGTGATTCCATTCACCTCCGCTGATACTTAAGAAGTTCTTTCTGTTGATATTTCGCTTATTGAGAAGTCGTTTTTGTAATTTAGTTATTAGTTTTGTTAGTGGTTTCATTTTGTTTAACAGTAAAATAAATACATTTCTTTTGAGAAGAATTGCACTGTCCATCAATGCTTCTAAGATTAATTTCCTACGATAGGTTTTAAGCTTTGAACCTGATTTCTCTCCTGTTTTTATAAGATTTTGAAGGATTTTGTGACAGTATATTTTGGCTAAAATACTTTTCTTGGCATGCTTACTTTGCACTATATTAAAATTTGAAGAAGTAGTTTTATCTGTACTGATAGCTGACTTTCTGTTAATTGTTTTTTGGTTTGTTTTACCTTTTGATAGAGGAAGCGAAGTTGTTGTACTTGAAACTTCTTGTGTTTCACTAAATGATTGTATTAGCTGTTTTGTTTCAACTTTTTTTACAAATTCTGCTAGAGATGGATGCTTATGTTGGACACCTTTATTTTCATTTGCTCTACTTTTGCGTTGCTTTCTACGGACTTGACTTTTGGTAGGCATTCTTTAGGGTCTGTTGAAAAAAATAAAGAAGATATGGGTTGGTGTGTTCTGGAATGTATGTGTGCTGTGTGCATGAGTGTTTGAGTAAGATGATAAAGATGTATCTAATGGTGTGTTATTGTGCATTGGGAACTAAAACTAGTAGGGATAGGTATTCTTGAATTTATGTGTTACTAAACTGGGGTTCAGATGACAAAAAAAAAGTAAGCTAGTGGTGTGGAAAAGTACAAATAGTAAATCTAATGTATACAATTAAAACAGTTGTTTGTTCTATAATATGAACATTGTAGTGGTTCAGTTGGGTAATTTGTGTGTCCAAAAATAGAAATGTGTGGGCCATTCTGGCTGTAAATTGCTATTTAAGACATGGACATTTTTGGACAAAATGGTACAAAATCTCTATTTTTAGAAACCAAAATAGCTCGTATTAATGTTATAGTATATTTGATTAATAATACAAATATTAAGGTGATATTTTACTTACTTTTTAAAAAATTAACAGGTAACTTCTTAGTTTTTCTTTCTTCTTCGAATTCGGCTGCTTCTTTTCAGGAAACTGGTCTTCACTGCAATTGTAAAAGCTTCAAATTAGTAACTTTGTTTGTATATAGCACTGTTTTTAATTTAGATATTGATTTTTTTAATTGAAATCCTCAGTGCCTTCTGTAAAACCATTACACTAATTTATTTACATAAGATACATTGCATCAGTTCAGTACATATGATATGTTCTTAATGAACAAATTGTATTGAATGACTAACTGTAGCAAAAAAAAATATCTTTACTATGTCTTGTGAAATTTATAATATATTAGTGAATACCACTATTTCTGTAAGTAAACTGTTCTAGGTAATAGCGCCTCAATGTTATGTCTAATTTAAAGTAATTAAGTAAATAAATAAATAAAAACAAAAAATATGAAATTGTATAAGTATTTTTATAAAGGTTTAAACATAGATTGTGTTTGCATGCAATTGTGTTTGAATATATGTAGTCTATATATTTCATTTAAAAAATGTTAGTTTAACATGATTTGAGTGTGTGTGTATAAAGAAAGTAAATAGTATAAAGGTTTATAAGTGATAGTTGATTTTAGGAAATTGAAAAAAGTACAGTAAATTCATTTTACAGATTTTACAAGGTAAAAGTCTGTTTGAAAATGTATTCATCTACTATACAGAAAATATGCATACCTGAAGTTTGTGTTCATGCATATGGATATGCATGGAGGTGCAAGTAGAAATCGTGAAGACTTGTACAGTATTTCTGGTAGATTATGCTTGCCAATGATATGACATGATATGACACTTGATATGACACTTGTACTTGTACTACTGTCAGGAGTATCCTTATCTAGTTGGGTTTGGAGTTCTTCTTCATGTTGCTGTTCATTGTGCAACAGTGTGTTGTACTGTGTAAAGTTTACATCAGTTATAGTGCTTTCATTTGCTTTGAAAGCATCCTCATATGAGTCATAGTTATCTAGTAATTGTTCTTCTTTTCTCCATGGTTTGAAGAGTTGTAGCAGGGACATGTAATATACTTCTTTATGTTGAGGAGTCTTCAATGACAATTTGATATGATTAATTAAATTTGGTTTAGTGAGTTTAACTAAGCTGCCTTCACAGTCTGTCACTCTATATTTATCTTTTTTTTCATCAGGTTTCATATTATTTTTGTATGTGTAGTTTTGGGCTATTTGGTATAGACACATGTTTTCCAAAGTATTACTTCTGTTTGGGTAGTATGTGTCCAATAAATTGTTTTTTAAAATGTCTTGGCTGTTGGGATCATGTTTGGCTATTGTTTCTATATCTTCATATGATTTTAGAACTCTTTTTCTAGATTTAGCTGGACCAAGACTTAGCCATACTATATTTTCAGATTTACCAT
Source organism: Ambystoma mexicanum (assembly GCF_040938575.1). Lineage (NCBI taxonomy): Eukaryota > Metazoa > Chordata > Amphibia > Caudata > Ambystomatidae > Ambystoma > Ambystoma mexicanum. The sequence goes on along the minus strand of NC_090922.1, from coordinate 920,443,356 downwards.
ACAATGAAGTACCAGTTAAACGATCAGCTGCTTCATAAAATCCACATTCTCTATGGGTGAGCATTTTTATGCCCAAGCTGTATAATTTCTGAGATACTGTTTTATCTGATGACAGGTCATTCCAGAGGTCTTGGAGCTCTGTCTTTTCTGCTTTAGTTAAGTATGCTGTGACATATCGTGCAACTGCAGTAGAATTGTCTGCAATGTACTGCACATCTATGTTTGCATTCCATAAGTGGACAATGATTGCATTATAATCATTGATATATTTTTCTTCTCCTTTTCTTTTTATGTAATATGTATTTTTAGGTGACTTACCTTTAACACTATGTCTAACTGAAGACATGAGGTTGTTTACTTGACCTGTATTTGTAACTGGTCTAGGGAAACCAAATCAGCATTTGGTGTAGTATTTGCCTTTGTTTTTGAATTTGCGACAACAATATTTTCCACATTTGTGTCTTTGAAATTGTAAAATCTGTGCATGAAGATCACTATTTGTGGCTTCCGATGGAATTTCACAAGTGACATATTTTTCAATAAACTGTAAAACAGTGGCATCACTGTCTTGACCAAATTTAGGAGCATCTTTAATCCATAAAAGCATGTGGATATGTGGTGCTCCTCTGGCTTGGTATTCTTTTCTCCAAAAGAAGTTTTGCACTTCTCAAAGAGGAGGAACAGTTTTATTACAAATAAAATGTAGCATAGCAATGAAGCGATGGTGAAAATATCTTGAAACATTAACAGGATCCAAAGAACAAAGTTCTCCAGGAGTTAGAATATCTATGTTTGTTTTGTTTTTATTTGATATGCGTAGGAAATCATGTAAATCTTCCCATGCATATTCTGCACAACTTAATGTAACAAACCAAGTGGGTGGGCCAAGGTTTCTGATCATACAACGTACATCTCCATGACGTTGAAAACAGTACTCTTTAGTACCACGCATATTTGCTAATAGATTTGTAATATTTGATTGTAAAACCTCATCCTTTTGTTGCACTTTCTCTAATAATTGTGTAGCTGTCATATTTTGAAAGTGTGATCCTGATTTTAATATGTGTGCAACTCCGTAACATAAAGTTGCTAGTTCACTTTCAAAGAGTAGGTGGAATATGTATTCCACATTTTGTCTAAATCTGGGATCTTCAGAATACATCCGTAATGAGCGGTATTCTGAAGCTGATATTTGAATAGGTCTATCATTATACCTTCCTCCTTTGCCAGTAGGAAAGAGTAGAGGAAAAGCACGTGCTTCTATACTTTTTTCCCATATACTGATTGGCGATCCTTTTTTTTGACGCATTTGGTAAGTTTCCAGTACATCTTGTACGGTGTCATCACAGTGCAAAGGATGAATTGTATAATGGTCTAAAGTATTTGATATTGTAGCAGGATCTAGTAGCTCAAATTGACCAGCTTCTTGTGTTTCTTGAATTATTTCAGTTGTATCTTTCAAGTTTTCTTCAATATTAATTTCTTTGTAATATTCATTATTCTCTTTAAGATATTGGAAGGCTTGTCTAACTTTATATAAATCTACCAGCTGTTGCCATATTTTTTTGTCTTTTGTAGGTACTCCATTTACTAATATAATTAAAGATTGCTGCATTGGACGTTGCACTCCTAGAGTATGCACATTTTCTCTTAGATTTAATGGTAAATAAACTACTTTTCCACGAATGCCTTTTACCAATTCAGAGGGAGGTAATTTTGATGTTTTTGGTTGAAGGCGTATTATTGCTTGAAATGGGTGTACTGTTTGAATTATGATGCTCTCATATAAATTAAGTTGTTGTAGAGGTTTTGGTACTGGGTATAATTCCAAATTATTTGTGATAGAACGTGAAGGAGTTTGGTTGTTGTCAAGTTTTGTAGTGCAATAACTGCAAAGTATTAAGGGCTCAGTTATTTCATATTTGTTTTCTGCTACAAGGTAGAGAGCTTATTCAAACCATTTAGAATCTTCATTGTCTTCTATTTTGTATGATAGGTCCACAGTTGTTGTGTTACTTTTATAAAGAATTCTACGGCAACATACACATACATGGTTTGGTACTTCAGCTGATGTACTTTTAAATTTTAGTATTTCTTTTTCGTATGTGTTTAGCAAAAGGTTGCCATGTGTAGAATTGTTACTTAATTGGCTTAAAGCTATTTCATTCTGTAAATTCCAAAATATTTTTTCTGGATATAGTGAATTTCTTCAAGTAGGTCTTTTGCTGTACCATGTAGAAGGATGTTATTTAACTTTGCTAGTGCTAAAGCAGGACTTTTAGCATAGTACAGTTTATAGACTAGATTTCTTATAGTTGAATGATGTGTTGATATCCTTTTGATATCATGGAAAGTGGTTTTACAAGTAGGTCCTGTAATGCAGGCTAATGAATGTCCTTGTAGTCCTGTGTACTTGCGCACTGGACAGGTATCCATATTTTGCAGTAATTTAATTTTGATTTTGTCTTTGCTTTTTACATATTTATTGAGGAATTGGCGTAAAGATTTGAAACATTGTTTGGGAATGTTACACATTGACGTGCATGGCCATTTGTACACTAGACGTTCTGATTCAGTTGAATGGAGGGGTAATTCTAAGTTTTCAGGGCATATTTTTGTAAGAAGTACTTCTTGTTCCATTATGGTATTATTCACTTTTTCATAACCTCGACCACTGCTATGTATGGCAATTGTATTAGTTTGCTTTTGTTTGTACGCTTCTTCATTAAAATATGGTTCTGTGCTTGTAGTGTGATTCCATTCACCTCCGCTGATACTTAAGAAGTTCTTTCTGTTGATATTTCGCTTATTGAGAAGTCTTTTTTGTAATTTAGTTATTAGTTTTGTTAGTGGTTTCATTTTGTTTAACAGTAAAATAAATACATTTCTTTTGAGAAGAATTGCACTGTCCATCAATGCTTCTAAGATTAATTTCCTACGATAGGTTTTAAGCTTTGAACCTGATTTCTCTCCTGTTTTTATAAGATTTTGAAGGATTTTGTGACAGTATATTTTGGCTAAAATACTTTTCTTGGCATGCTTACTTTGCACTATATTAAAATTTGAAGAAGTAGTTTTATCTGTACTGATAGCTGACTTTCTGTTAATTGTTTTTTGGTTTGTTTTACATTTTGATAGAGGAAGCGAAGTTGTTGTACTTGAAACTTCTTGTGTTTCACTAAATGATTGTATTAGCTGTTTTGTTTCAACTTTTTTTACAAATTCTGCTAGAGATGGATGCTTATGTTGGACACCTTTATTTTCATTTGCTCTACTTTTGCGTTGCTTTCTACGGACTTGACTTTTGGTAGGCATTCTTTAGGGTCTGTTGAAAAAAACAAAAAGAAGATATGGGTTGGTGTGTTCTGGAATGTATGTGTGCTGTGTGCATGAGTGTTTGAGTAAGATGATAAAGATTTATCTAATGGTGTGTTATTGTGCATTGGGAACTAAAACTAGTAGGGATAGGTATTCTTGAATTTATGTGTTACTAAACTGGGGTTCAGATGACAAAAAAAAAGTAAGCTAGTGGTGTGGAAAAGTACAAATAGTAAATCTAATGTATACAATTAAAACAGTTGTTTGTTCTATAATATGAACATTGTAGTGGTTCAGTTGGGTAATTTGTGTGTCCAAAAATAGAAATGTGTGGGTCATTCTGGCTGTAAATTGCTATTTAAGACATGGACATTTTTGGACAAAATGGTACAAAATCTCTATTTGTAGAAACCAAAATAGCTCGTATTAATGTTATAGTATATTTGATTAATAATACAAATATTCTTTCTTCTTCGAATTCGGCTGCTTCTTTTCAGGAAACTGGTCTTCACTGCAATTGTAAAAGCTTCAAATTAGTAACTTTGTTTGTATATAGCACTGTTTTTAATTTAGATATTGATTTTTTTAATTGAAATCCTCATTGCCTTCTGTAAAACCATTACACTAATTTATTTACATAAGATACATTGCATCAGTTCAGTACATATGATATATTCTTAATGAACAAATTGTATTGAATGACTAACTGTAGCAAAAAAAAAATATCTTTACTATGTCTTGTGAAATTTATAATATATTAGTGAATACCACTATTTCTGTAAGTAAACTGTTCTAGGTAATAGCGCCTCAATGTCATGTCTAATTTAAAGTAATTAAGTAAATAAATAAATAAAAACAAAAAATATGAAATTGTATAAGTATTTTTATAAAGGTTTAAACATAGATTGTGTTTGCATGCAATTTTGTTTGAATATATGTAGTCTATATATTTCATTTAAAAAATGTTAGTTTAACATGATTTGAGTGTGTGTGTATAAAGAAAGTAAATAGTATAAAGGTTTATAAGTGATAGTTAATTTTAGGAAATTGAAAAAAGTACAGTAAATTCATTTTACAGATTTTACAAGGTAAAAGTCTGTTTGAAAATGTATTCATCTACTATACAGAAAATATGCATACCTGAAGTTTGTGTTCATGCATATGGATATGCATGGAGGTGCAAGTAGAAATCGTGAAGACTTGTACAGTATTTCTGGAAGATGATGCTTGCCAATGATATGACACTTGTACTCAGAGAGATTCAGAGTACATTTGCAGTGCTGATCTATGATGATGCAGTTAGATGTAGAGGTCTTGAATGTGATTGGTGCATGGTCATGTGATTTTTGAGGTACATCCAATGAGGGAATGGCAGAGAGAGTGTAGTGGAAATGGTAGAAGGTCTGTTCATGTTACGATATGTCTGCGGACATGGCGGTAGTTCGCGGACATCGGGAGTTACATCCGGGGATTTTTGGGTTCAGAAGTCATGCAAATGAGAGTAAGCACTGAAAGGGATTGGTCAGGAAAGTTTGGTGGGTGTGTTGTGCCAGGAGAGATTTTCTCAGATACTCTTTTTGCTGAGAGAACAAAAGATAGCTATGGCTGCGTGTTTCAGAAAACAGATTGTTTGGATTTTAGGAGATTCCTGGATACATTGGTTGAAGGTGCATGCAGAAAGCTGTGGAGTAGCTGTAGATCTTGGATTCCCACATGTGGAAGTACACTGGCATGGAGTACGTGGAATGAAGTGGTTGGACTTGGTACCTCTCTGTGCTACTTTGGAGACAGAGCAACAACCAGACATAATTGTAATTCATTGTGGAGGGAACAGTTTAGGACATGTGACTGGAATTTCTTTGCAATTTGCTATGAAAGAAGGACTTAGGAAGGTTGTGGACATGTTTCCTAATTCTCAAGTGATATTTTCACGGATTGCGCAGAGACAAATGTGGCTTTGTTCTTCTTCATTTGGTCCACAAATGGAAAAAGCAAGGCGCAATGTTAATAAGGCTGTTTGTGCCTTTCTAAGAGATTTTGGCATGTCTTCTTTTCACAATGAAAATATTATGTTTTGTAGTACATACATTTTTCGCAGAGATGGAGTCCATCTTATGCTGGCAATCAGATTTTTTTGAGAAATGTACAAAATGCATTGCGACCTTTTTTGGAATTACAACAACGATTTTGAAGTAGATGTTAAGCATTTACAATTTTTGACTTACAAACACCACCCAAAGGCTCTTTTCAGAGCCACCACTTCTTTCCAGAGAAAATTACAATGTTTGTGATGGAGTAGAAACCCAATTTTTTTAATGTTTGCGAACTGTCCGCAGACTTCAAAATGATACTCAGTCACGGGAAGCACGGTAAGTACAGCTTTGGGACCACTACTATGAAGCGACACCTGAGGTCATTTCACTCTGGGGCTATTCGCAGGGTTGTACCTTGCGAAGAACGTAGCAGGTCGATTTCCTCTACTTCATCCTCCGTTTCTGATCCTGTCACCACAAGGAACACCTCTCTGGGACAGCGTCTTCCTCAAGCTGCCTCACAGGCCATACAGAATTCTGATGACCCTTACCTTTCGACGGTCACAGTTGTATGTATGTACTGTGACACAGTACTCTGCAGGGGGGAGCGGCTTCGCAGTGCTTTTGAGACTATCGTCTCAGAGCTCAAGAAGACCTGCTCACTACCCAAATAAAACCCACTCTACTTCTTCCTTTCTCAGCTCGCCCTTTCTTATCCCTGTGGTTGGTGTCCCCCCCTTTCCCCTCCTTTCCCCTCCTCTCCTATTGTGTCGTGTGCAAAAAACCAAAAGAATACAAAATAACAAAAATCCCCCAAAAAATAAGGCTCTTTTCAGAGCCGCCTTTCACAGTTAAAAAACAGAAGTAAAGATAAATAACGCAGGGCCCTTTCTATTTCTTGAATGTCCGCGGACAGTTCGCGAACATAAAAAAAAATTGTGATGCTACCCTATTGTAACCATTGCATTTATCTCTGGGAGGAAGTGGTGGCTCTGAAAAGAGCCTTTGGGAGGTGTTTGTATGTCAAAAATTATAAATACTTAACACTTACTTCGAAATGCATGCTGCATTTCTAAAGAAAGGTTGCAATGCATTTTGTACATTTCTCAGAAAAATCTGATTGCCAGCATAGGTAAGATGGACACCATCTCTGCGAAAAATGTATGTACTACGAAACATATTTTCATTGTGAAAAGAGGACATGCCAAAATCTCATAGGAAGGCACAAACAGCCTTATTGACATTATGCCTTGCTTTCTCCATTTGTGGACCACATGAGAAAGAACAAAGCCACATTTGTCTCTGTGCAATCCGTGAAAAAATTACTTTGGAGTTTGGAAACATGTCCATGATCTTCTGAAGTCCTTCTTTCATTGCAAAATGCAAAGAAATTCCGGACACATGTCCTAAACTGTTCCCTCCACAACAAATTAATGTTTGGATATTCCTCTATCTTCAAAGTTGCACAGAGAGGTAGCAAGTCCAGCCTCTTCATTCCACGGACTCCATGCCAGTGCACTTCCACATGTGGGAATCCAAGATCTATAGATACTCCACAGCTTTCTGCATGCACCTTCAACCAATGTATCCACGAGTCTCCTAAAATCCACACAATCTGTTTTTTAAAACACTCAGCCATAGCTATCTGTTCTTTCTCAGAAAAAAGAATATCTGATAAAACCTCTCCTAGCACAACACACTCACTAAACTTTATTGACCAATCCCTTGCTACATTCAATCTCATTTGCATGCCTCCCCACCCCAAATTCCCCAGATGTAATACGCAGTGTCCTAGAACTACCGCCATGTCCGCGAACATATCGTAACATGGACAGCCCTTCTACCATTTCCACTTCACTCTCTGTGCCATTCCCTCATTGGATGCAGCTAAGAAATCACATGACCATCCACCAAACAAATCCAAGACCTCTACATGTAACTGCATCATCATAGATCAGCACTGCAAATGTATGGTGAATCTCTCGGACTACAAGTCTCATACCATTGGCAAGCACGATCTACGAGAAATACTAGACAAGTCTCCAAGATTTCTACTTGCAGCCTTGTCCATATCCATATGCATGAACACAAACTACAGGTATGCATATTTTCTATACAGTACATGAACACTTTTACTAACCGCCTTTTACCTTGTATAATCTGTAAAATTAATCTACGATAATTTTTTCATTCTCCTAAAATGAACTGTGACTTACAAACCTTCATACCGTTTCATTTCTTTGTACACACACACACACGCAAATAATGTTATACTAACATTTCTGAAATTAAATATATAGACTACATATGATCAAACAACATTACATGCACACTCTATCATCAAATCTCAAAGAATAATATTTGTACAAACACATACTTGGTTTTAATTTTTTATTTTTATATAATTACTTACATTTATATAGGACAATCAGGCTATGGAATTGACTCCCTCTTATGTGGAAAAGCAGGCTATCACATGGACTCACTATTATGTGGAAAAGCTGATTTACAGGAATAGTGGTATACAGTGGTACATTAGGATTTTGACAAGCCATAGTAAAGATATTTTCTTTCCTACAGTTAGTCATAACATAGTTTTAATGGTTTTGAGGAAGGCTCTGAGCATTTCAATTTAAAAAATATATGTCTAAATTAAAAACAGTGCTATATACAAACCGAATTACTAATTTCTTTCTTTTACAATTGCAAAAAAATCCTATTTTTCGCCACACAAATTACCCAACTCAGCCACTAGAATTTAGATGTTGTAGATGAAACAACTGTTTTATTTGTATAGCTTTAGATATACTATTTATACTTCTCCACACCACTGGCTTACTTTTTTCTGTCATCTGAACCCCAGTTTATTAACACATTAATTCAAGAATACCCATCCCTCGTAGTTGTACTTCCCAATGCACAATCACACACCATTACTTACATCTTTATCATCTCACTCAAACACTCATGCACACAACACACATGCATTGCAGAACACCCCAACCCATACCTTCTGTATCTTTTTCAACAGACCCTAAAGCATGCCTACCAAAAAGCAACTCCGTAGAAAGGAACGCAGAAGTAGAGCAAATGAAAAGTCTCCAACATAAACATCCATCTACAGCAGAATTTGTAAACAAAGTTGAAACACAACAGCTAATACAGTCATGTAGTGAAACAGAAGAGGTTTCTAGTACAAACACTTTGCCTCCTCTATCAAAAAGTAAAACAACCCAAAAAACAATTAACAGAAAATCAACTATCACTACAAATAAAACTTCATCTATAAATCTTGATATAGTACAAAGTAAGCATACCAAGAAAAGTATTTTAGCCAAAATGTTCTGTCACAAAGTCCTTCAAATGCTTATAAAAACAGGAGAGAAACCAGGTTCAACACTTCAAACCTATCGTAGGAAAGTAATCTTAGAAGCGTTGATAGACAGTGCACTTCTTCTCACAAGAAAGTTATTTATTTTAGTGTTAAACAGAATGAAACCACTAACAAAACTAATAACTAAATTACAAAAAAGACTTCTCAATAAACGAAATGTCAACAGAAATAACTTTTTTAATATCTGTGGAGGTGAATGGAGTAACACTACAAGCACAGAACCATACTTTAATGAGGAAGCCTACAAACAAAAGCAAACAAATACAATTGCCATACATAGCAGTGGTCAAGGTTATGAAAACGTTAATAATACCATAATGGAACAAGAAGTACTCCTTACAAAAATATGCCCTGAAAACGTAGGTTTACCCCTCCATTCAACTGAATCAGAACATCTAGTGTACAAATGGCCATGCACGTCAATGTGTAACATTCCCAAAAAATGTTCAAGTCTTTACGCCAATTCCTCAATCAATATGTGAAAAGCAAAGACAAAATCAAAATTAAACTACTGCAAAATATGGATGCTTGTCCAGTATGCAAGTACACAGGACTACAAGGACATTCATTGGCCTGCATTACAGGACCTACTTGCAAAACACCCTTCCATGATATCAAAAGGATATCAACACATCATGCAAGTATAAGAAATCTAGTTTATAAACTGTACTATGCTAAAGGTCCTGCTTTAGCACTAGCCAATTTAAATAACATTCTTCTACATGGTACAGCAAAAGACCTACTAGAAGAAATCGACTATATCCAGACAAAATATTTTGGAATTGAAACCCACTTACAAGATGAATTAGCTGTAAACCAACTTCAAAACAAATCTGCACATGGCAACCTTTCACTACACACATACAAAAAAGAAATACTAAAATTTGAAAGTACTTCAGCTGAAGTACCAAACCACGTGTGTATATGTTGCCGCAGAACCTTTTATAAAAGTAGCACAAAAACTGTAGACCTAACATACAAAATAGAAGACAATGAAGATTCTAAATGGTTTGAGCTCTCTACCTTATAGCAGAAAACAAATACGAAATAACTGACCCCATAATACTTTGCAGTTACTGCAATACAAAACTTGACAACAACGAAACTCCTTCACGTGCTATCACAAATAACTTGGAATTATATCCACTACCAAAACCCCTTCAACAACTTAATTTATATGAGAGCATCATAATTCAAACAGTGCACCCATTTCATCTTTGATGCCCTGGGTGTTAGTCTTAGCAGTGCACGGTGGTGGCGCGAGTTATGGTTGCTTAGCTTACCATAACTGGCGAATTTCAAGGGTTTTTTGGTTTTACTTGGAACCATAACGTCCCTTTAACAAAGTTTTTTCACTGAATTTCATAGGTTTTTAGTAGCGCAACTTAACTATAACGTCCCATTAACAAAGTTTTTTTCACTGAATATATATATATATATATATATATATATATATATATATATATATATATATATGTATGTATATATATATATATATATATATATGGTTCCTGCTACTTACCCTGTAATAAGCTTTTCAATAAGCATGTTCTCTTTTGTACCCACTCCTGCAAAATCCATACATTGCAGCATTCAGCAACTGCTCACATGAAGCAGGAAATACTAACGATGCTGTTCATTTAAACATGTTTCATTTTAGGAGCAATTTTATGAAAGTTAAAACATGCGTATCTCCATTTATAGCAGCACTGTGTGTAACTGTTTTCTAACAGAAAGAAAAAGCAGATTCAAAACATTTGTAGAACATTTTTAAGTGGCACTAACTGTGTGCAAGTTTAATATGTTGGCACTACATGCATCTCCACAACAAAATTAGTCTAGAGGGTAGTTTAACGATCCAGTTGAGGTAACCCCTCTACAAGGTAGGAACATTACAAAAACAACAATGCTGCTGAGTCTAGTGGTTTCAGAAGAGTCAGAGTCAAGTCTTACATGAAAGCAAATGTATTAATTTCACTCTAACAGTCTAAAAGATTTAGAATGTAATAATGTACACAATATTATAACATTTCATGTTGCTTATTTCTTTTCAAAAGACAAACAGGAAAGCGGTCTACAGCAATACATCACAGTAGAACTGGTAAAGTGCTGGAGCTACACAGTACACTATGATCAGCTGCACATCATTGTTCTTTCATACAATTCACACTACATGCACCCAAAATATTTAATTCCTCGCTCTACTATTAAAAAAGTGACTACGGGAATTTATTCAGGGGCTTGCTCTCTCCTGCTTTCCTTATGATAAATGCCTGGATATAATTTCTCAGTCCAAATATTCCCAGAATATCTTCATCTCGATATACATAGGTGTAATAAATCCTGGCAGAACCAGTATTCTCTTCTGAAGCAACAGTAACATAGGTATGTATTACCATGTGTTCACTTAATTTTAAGTATAACATTCAAGCTTGTGCTCCTCATTTTCAGAATACAATTCAAGCTTTTGTTCCTTGCAAATTTAAAATGTTTAATTTATGGTTGCCACTAATTTAGCATGTGTGCATTTCCCGACCTCCATTCAACCATAATTCCTCCCCTTAATGTTCAACCTTTCTTTGTTTGGGCTAGTCTTCAGTTCACCAGCTGGGTCTACAGGTAATAATGGTATGCTTTTAATTCCTTAGTATTCCTAACTCTGTTATTCTATATGTCTTCGCATGGGTCCCTCATGTTTCACTCTACCAGTCTGTTAAGCAAGGCCATTTTTAGACAAATCGTATTTACTACTGTAAAAAATCTGCCTTGCTCTTGATATGTCAGGCGCAGTTCGTCACTTGCTGAATTAGCGTTGCCTACTCTAGTGCAGTGTAATAATGAGTTCAAACCTATAAGGCGAGGGATCATATTTACTTTAATATTTACTTTATTGTGATTCTTACTGCACAGAAAATAAAGCGCTCTCAAAATTCTGTGACACTATTAAACTCTTACCAGAGCTTATCTTATCTCAGCGTTAATGCTCGTTTTTCATTCAGGAATGGAGATTCAAAGTGCTTGGGTGCGGTGAAATCTCATGCCTGAACCTATAGGGCAGAAGGAAATATTTACAACAGTGTTTCTGTTTGTTTGACTGCTTTGCGCACATTTGTCTAGGACTCTAGGACTGGTAACCATGTTTGCTGCAATTTCTTTCTCTTTTTTTTCTTTTCTATTTTAGAAAGCATTCAAACAGACGTTGATGAGCAAGGGAGTCCATGATTCAATGTCTTAGGCAATGGAGCATTGTGGCTCCGGTCGGCGTTGATGGTTCGGTCCCCATCTCAGGTTGGCAGCCTTTCGATGACTGACTTCCAGGGAGACTTGGTGAAGGTTAGCTGGTGCACAATGTTCCCTCGTAGCTCGGGAAGCGGTCTCCTAGCCAGGTCCTCTCTTGGATCAGTTCTTGGAGAAACAACAGCTTTCGGATTGCACTGAAGAAAAGCAGCAGCAAACCCTTCTTTCAGCTGGGCTTGAAGGTAAGCATGAAGTTTCGACTTCAGCTTCTGAACAATTTCCCTCAGTGGAAGGTCCTCACATTTACTGTTTGCTCTCTGATTCGCTCTGCTGGGTCATACTCATGTGGATGTGGATTGGGACAAGTACCCAGCCATTCAGCACTCCACACTGCATTCATACCAGTTTCGGGCAGGGCTGTCTCAGTCTTTGTGTCACATACCAGAAACCAGACACCCATAACATGAAATGCATATTGGTCACACACTCCATTCACACAGGTCCCACCCCATGGGCATACACACAACATGCAGTCATTGGGAAGGCTCTAGTCAGTCTGGCCTGGACTTCCCCAAAATACCATATATGGAACTTCCACCCAACAGCCAGTCAGGGGAAGGGACAGAGTCAGGGCTTCCCCGGACTTTGGGAAAACAAGGTAACAGGCAATAGAAAGCAAGAGGCTACAGGGGGCATCTTGTCTCCTATCGGAATCAACTGATTCCAATGGCAAGGTCTGGGTATCCCAAAATGGAGGATACTCAGAGCACCTGTAAAATTCAGCTTGGAGCTGCCACCAGCCCATACCCTTCTCTGTGGGACACACAGAGAAGCCTAAAAACTTACACTATGGGAATAGGGTTGTACCCCCACCAATGGGTGCCATAAGAGTATCCAAAGGGTCTGTTCAAAAAACCAAACAGAGGTAGAGCTGCACTTCCAGGAGTCCCACATGGACTCCTGTGTAGAAAATAACAGAGAACACACATGATAAAAGGACTACAGGACAAGGATATGGAGGCTGTCTCTCTAATACATTTCCAGCATCACAGTCCCCCCCCAGACTGAGGTTAGGGTGTTCTAATCTCCCACGAGATTGACACCCTCATCCAGACGGTCAGCATACCTTCTGGAAAGGCCATCCGCACTATCATGACTCTTCCCTGGCCTATGCTCAATGGTGAAGTCTTGCCCTTGCAGGCTAATGGATCACCTGATCAGTTTCAGGTTCCATCCTTCATTTGCATAAGCCATTTTAAGGACTTATGGTCTGTTTGTACCTTGACGGTAGACCCCGTAAGGTAGGGCCTAAAATGCCTAAGGCTCCAAACTATGCTAAAACATTCATTTTCAACAGTAGCCCACCTAAGTTCTCTACCCTTGAGTTGTCTACTGATGAATATGATAGGATGTTCCCTCCCTTTGTCATCTAACTGGGACAAGACAGCTCCAATTCCGGTGTTGCAGACCTCAGTCTGAATGATAAAGGGTTTGCTGTGATCAGGAGCACACAACACAGGTGCCCTACATGGACTTTCTTTCAAGCCAGTAAAGGCCTCTGATAGTCTTCCTTCCAATTAACCTTCCTCGGTTGTTTGGGCGAAGTCAGAGCTGTCAGAGGGGCAGTTATGGTTCCATAGTCTGCCATGAATTTATGGTAATACCCAGTGAGGCCCAAAAAGGCTCTCACCTGGTTTTCAGTAGTGGGAGTCTCCCAGTCATTTACATCCTTTACCTTACTGGAGAGAGGTTTGATTCAACCTCCTCATACCTCATGATCAAGATAAGTGACTTTCCCCTGAGCTATCTGGCACTTGGTGGCCTTGATAGTGAGGTTAGCCCTTTTCAGGGCCTGCAACACCTTATCCAAATGAGTCAAATGTTCTTCCCAGGTGGAACTGTAGACAGCAATGTCGTCTAGGTAGGCCACACAAAAAGCCTCCAGCCTACTGAATGCATGGTTGACTAATCTTTGGAAGGTGGCAGGTGCATTCTTCAACCCAAAAGGCATGACTCTAAACTGGTAGAGAACCTCTGGTGTTGAGCATTCAGTCTTTTCCTTGGCATGGTCCGTCAGAGCTATTTGCCAATTCCCTGAGGTAAGGTCAGAGGTGCTCAGAATTTGGCAGCACCTATGGTGTCCACAAGCTCATCAGCCCTGGGCAATGGGTGCACGTCAGTTTTGGTGACGGCATTGACCCCTCTGTAGTCCACACAGAAACGCCAATCCTTGGTACCTGCCTGGGAACTTGCCTTGGGGACAAGGACCACTGGACTGGACTAGGGACTGGTTGAGGGTTCAATAACACCCAGATCCAACATCTTGGCGACCTCAGCCTGGATGTGGTTCTTCACAGTGTCTGACATTTGATAGCACCTGCTTTTGACATGCACACTGTCACCAGTGTCAATTTAGATGCCTGCACCATAGGGTGAGGCCTGGTGTCAGCAAGAACCGACGGGAATACTGCCAGAGCAAAACCCTGCAGGCCCTCTGCTGCTCTGGTGTCTGATCTGGAGAGAGATGCACTCCTTCCACTGAGCCAACCTGAGGGTTGTTATGTAGAAAATCAAGAAGGAGCTCACTCTCATCCTCTTCTTGCTCAGAAGCTAACAAGAGGCATGCAACTTCTTGAGCCTGTTGACGTGGAATACCTGAGGGGCTACCCCAGGGACTCACCTGTCAACCAGATAATTGACTTTGCCCATTTTGGAGATTATCGGGAAGGGTCCAGTCCCCTAATCTGCCAAAGCTCGAGGCTTCGTAGGCACAATCAGAAGGATCTCCTGTCCTGGAGTCCAATCCACTTGTGATGCTTTAAGGTCATGCCAGTAATTGTTCAATTCATGGCTGGCCTTAAGATTCGCTGTCGCTTGGCCCATCTGTGTCATCATCTGCCTGAAGCCTAACACATAATCCCCCACTTGCTTGGCATGACCTGGAGGGGTGGCTTCCATGCCTTCTCTCATCAAGGCAAGGGGGCAACTCACAGGATGTCCAAAGAGTAACTCAAAGGGGCTGAAGCCAACACCCTCTTGAAGTATCTCTCTGTAAGCTAACAGCAGGCATGGTAGGAGGAGATCCCATTTCCTCCTTAGGGGCTCTTCCAAGCTTCCAGCATGCTCTTGAAAATTTTATTAAATCTCTCAACCAGACCATTGGTCTGGGGATGGAAGGAGGTGGAGAATTTATAGGTTACTTTGCACTTTTTCCACATCGTTTTCAAGTAACTCGATATGAAGTTGGATCCTCTGTCAGAGATTATCTCTTTAGCGAAACCAACTCTGGTAAAAATTCCCAGGAGAGCCCAGACAACCACCTTGGCAGTAACAGTTTGAAAGGGGTATAGCCCCAGGGTACTTGGTTTTCATGATCTGCCAATACCAGGATGAACCAATGTCTACCGGAAGTGGAAGCATCAAGGGGACCAACCATGTCAATGGCCACCCTCTCAAATGGTGTGCCAACCACTGGCAAAGGCTGCAGTGGGGCAATGACACTGCCTCCAGTCTTGACAGACAACTGACAAGTGGGTCAGGTACTGCAGTGGGACTCCACTTCTACTCCCATCCCGGGCCAGTAGAAATCTGCAGAGAGCCTCTGATTAGTCTTCTTGGTCCCAAGATGACCAGCTAAGGGCACCTCATGTGCCAACTGCAACAGGAAGGGCCTGTAAACCTGGGGTACCCCCAATCTCTTGAGGGCACCAGATTCCGATTTAGTGGGCTCACTACAAAGGAGCTCACCCTCCCAATAAATCCGGAAAGACCTAGGCACTTCACCTTGTGCCTGGACCTGGGCCTGGTTCCTCAGACCCTAGAGAGAGTGGCACTCTCTCTGACACCTCACAGAAGTCTCCCTAGAGGGCCCCCTTCAGCCAGCAGGCATTGAAGGTTGGGGTAAACCTCTGGGTTGAGCACCTCTCCTGCAGGAGGGTCGTCTGGCTCATCTCCTTCAGGAGTTGAGTCTAGGTTTACCACTAGACCCAGCCCGTCTGAAGCATGAATCCCAGTGGGTGCTGCTGAAGCAGCAGGAAGAGAAGGAGCCCCCTTAGCAGAGGAGGCCTTCTTGCTTTTCCTTCTTGCCTTGGTTTCCCCCTTCGGCTTGTACCTGACTTGCAGTCAGACCGGTGCGACCTGTGACCTAGTGACTGCAGCAGCAGTCAGGGGTAGACCATCAGAGATCAACCCGAACTCCACTAGAACATTGCCTAACAAAATGTTAGCAGGTACATTGTCCTGAACCAGGACAGAAAGAGAAAGCTTTATTGTCTTGTCTTCAATCATGATTGTGGCTAGCGCTACAGGAGATAATTTGGGAGGCCCACCAGCCATCCTGGTGGTTCTCAGAGGAGCACCTACATAGTCCTCTGGAATGAGCAGGGTCCTGTCCACCTCTGTCATACTTCCCCAGTGTCTCTCAAACCAGTAGAAGGCTGGCCATTCAGGAGGACACTTCTCAAAAATCGGCGGGTGTTCTGTCGGATTGTAGCCAGTACTTCTGCGTACTGGTCCCAGGCACTAGGGAAATCTCGGCCGGAGCACCGAAGGTGATTCCTGCAGAGGAGGGGAGGACAGTGGCTTCCACCTCAGATATGGAGTAAGGGTGGTTCAGGCTGACAGCCTGGACTCCAAGTGCCTTACCTTTACACTAGGGGTCACCCTTCTTGTGGTCCAGATCCCCACAGTCCCAACAGGTGCCAGGAATGCGAGGTACGGTACTGGAGTCACTGGGAGCCTGCTTTGCAGCAGTAGGACCACTACTCTTATATACATAAGACTTATCCCTACTAGATATTTAGGCCTCAGGAGAGGAAGGTTTAGATTTACCCGACTGTGACTGCTTTTTGGACTCCTCAGACTACTGAGAGGCCCCCTTTTCTTTGTCGTTGTCCTCCCCACTGGGTTCCTTAGGGGACACCCGGTGGGAGACCCACTTGTCAGCCAGCCTGGCCAGCTTAAAGTGATCTAAAATGTTCTGGTCAGCCACATACTGACGCAGCTCTGGTGAGCGGGCTTCAGAAAAATGCTCAAAAAACAAAAGGTGGGCCAATTCAACAAATGTTTTCACTTTGTAACCATCAATCATGTTCATATGTGCTGCACTCATTCCAGTCAATCCAAGACACAGTCCAGTCAATCCAAGACACATTCTCTCGTTTCTTATATTCTCTGAACCTTTTAAGGTATTGGGTAGGTATCTTGCCAAACTTGGCAATCAAAGCAGACTTCATGCACCCATACTGACCCCTTTCTTCCACACTTAGTTACAGAATACAGTCATAACTAGTCTGAGGCACTATGCTTAACAAACACTTAGCCCAATCTCTTTCATCAACATCATGGATTCCACAAGCCATTTCAAACGCTTCAATCTATTGGAGGATATCAGAACCCTCCATATGCACACCAACCAAATCTTTCATAAACTTGGTGGGAGGGGACCTGACACTCTGACTGGGTTTTGCTGAAATCTCCATCTAGCTTTCTCCAACTGGATTCGTTGACATTCAGTGTCCATATCTTTGAGTAGCACTTGATTTGCCAACTCCTCTTTCTTAAATTCAGCTTCTGTTTCCAATTTTTTTTTCTATAGTTCAGTTTATTTAAAAACTTTTTCATTTTGTTCTTTTGAACTTTACTCGAATCTGCAATGCAGGGTATCTCAGAGGTTTCTCTTTGTGAGTTCCAAGATGGTGCTGAGAACAAGTGTGATTGTGTATGTGTATTTGTTATTTTTTCCATTGAGTAGAGCCATCCATCTTTCTTCTTTGTCCATTTGCTGTGCTGAGAATTCGAAGAAGGCACCAAATTGTTTGCGTTGGCTTGAGAGGGACGGGCATTCGATGACAAGGTGAAATACGGATTTGGGAATCGTTTCGACCTTACAGAAACAGCAGTAGTTTTTAAAACTTTTCATATTCAAAGGCCAGTTTCATCCTTAATATTTCAAGTTCCAATGGATTCCCTGAAGAAACACTGCTGGGGTTTGAAATAGAGGCAGCAGGAGTGGTGGCACTTCCAGAAACAGATTCAGTAAAAACCCCAGGAGCAGTATCCTCAGTGGTTGCATCCCCCAGTTCATTAAGAGCTTCACAATCAGTCTGTTAGTCCACCAGGGCAGCTATCAGCTCAGCCCTAGACCTATCTTCAAAGTCTAACTCCCTGGCGTCACAACCACTCTGGAGAGCCTCTAAACTCATCCTAGTCAATTTAACATTTGCAATAGATTCCATTTCTTGTGATGTAGTTATCTAGTACACAGCTAAACCACAAATTCACAAAGTGTGAATATTTTGTAAGTGGCAAGGTTACACACAGATTCTTAAAAGCATTAGCATCCCACCGCTGCCAACAGTGTAAAGACTGGAGAGGGGTTATCTGTACTCCTGCCCTCTATATGGCAGAGTAGAAGAACAGAACACCCCAGCCAAGATTCTCTATTGTTGGTAGCAATGGGCGAGCAATGAAGGCTTTGCTCTCAGAGGGTGATGCATGCTGGTTCTTAAGTACAGTGTAGTCCCCAGGCTCCCACAAAGGAATGTCCACACACCATGTTAGTGATAACACAGTTCTTTATATAATTAAAGTTCAAGTTATATCCACATACAATAACACACTTTGTGCTCAGGCAATTACATAATGATAAATGTAAAATGTCTATGTGGTAACACAATTACTCTTTTCTCCATTAAAATGCACCAACTGCTGACAGTTTCAAATGGCATACAAATCAATAGCAACAGGTATCAACCATAGACTTTGGAGGAAAACAAGTTGGTTAAACAATTGGCTGAATAGTGGCCCTGTTTACCTAGACACAGTTCAGTGTGAGAATCCCCCCACCTTGGCAACCTGTAAATAAAGATATATTACAAGCCCAGCCCACATATTGCTTAGCAGAGTCTTATTTCCATCCACAAATGTTCTACTACCTCAATGTACATGGTTTAGTAGAGTTCGATAACGAGTCGTCGACGGATCCTTCTTGAGTGAACACCCTTTAAGGCAGGAGCCACGGATCATCAAAATTCCACAAAGAAAAGGGGTGAACAATGTTGTCAAGGCAGCAGCTTCGGTCCTTGCGATGCTTGTCGACGATCGGTCATGGACCTCCTCCAAAGATAAGACATGCGGTGCACCTTGACGACGATAGTTCATTGCCACAGAGAGTCAATGAAGAACGTAGGCCCAGCAAGGGCGTCAGGTCATCAGCGGTTGGTGTCGGCAATTGGGACTCGACCACGGCTGGCTTTCGGATCTTTGTCAGCATCTTTGAGGAATTCGGGTGGTGGGAAACCCACCGGTGGATTCTCTGAGGTTCGTCGGCGACCTTGACTTTCTCCGGCGGGACAAAGTGGTCGATGGTGATGAGCAAGGCAGACCTTGATTCAATGGCTTAGGCAATGGAGCGTTGCGGCTCCGGTCGGCGATTATGGTCATCGACGGCGGTGGACTTCAATGTCCGGGCACTTCGCTTTAGATTCCTCTGCGGTCCCCGTCTCTGGTCGGCAGCCTGTCAATTAATGACTTCCAGGAGAATTGGTGAAGGTTAGTTGGAAGGCACTGGCTTATCATTTCACCAGTAAAACTCAGGACATCCTGTCTGCACTCTCCTCCTCTTCACTTCTCTGTTCCTCTACCTCTCTCAGGCACTCCATGGCCATCCCCCCTCCTCTTCTTCTCTCGTCCTTCTCTCCTGGAACACCTGATGATGTTTCCAGACAAGTCCGGTCTAGGACAGTCTCATCCAAACAGGTGACCCACTTCTCCTGAACCATTAAGAACAACATTGGTTCTCTCGTTCTAGTCTTGACCTATTTCTGCAATCACTCCTTCGGCACTGGATCCTTCTCCTCTCTTCTCAAGCACTACCTTGTGCACCCTCTGCTAAAAAAGTCTTCTGCCGACCCTTCATTCCGGCAAACTATTGCCCGATCTTTATCACTCCTTTCCTGGGCAAACTCCTGGAGAAGTTGCCTATCTCCCAGCTAACCCTCCAAACAGATTCTGTTGGTTTTCTCCATGACCATCAGTCTGGCTTTGGAGCAGCCGGAGGCACATAAACTGCACTCCTGAAGACCCATGAAGATCTGCTCTCTATTCTTGACTCTAGCTCTCCCTCTGTCCTCTTCTCCTCGACCTTTCCCTGAATTTGACATAATTAACCACAACATCCTGATTACTCGTCTCCGCAAGACCCTAGGAATCATGGATCTGGTGTGAATGACATCCTTCCTTCTGGACCGACCTTCCCAGGTTCAGTTTGGTTCTTTTTTCACCACCACCTCTTTCTCCACATGTGGTGTTCCTCAGGGCTCTAGCCTCTGCCCCTGGCTCTTCAATGTCTATCTGGACCCTTTGGCCCTCCTGATCTATAGCTTTTCCTCTAACTTTCAGTGCTTTGCAGATGACACAGAGCTCTCTTTCTGGCTACCCTCAGTCTCCTCCTCCGCCCCGCTCATCCCTGACTGTCTATTCGCTATCTAGGCATAGTGCACCTCTAACAATCTCTGCCTTAGTGCCAGTAAGACTGAGATCCTTCTCAGTGGCTTCCCTGATCCCACTTTTCCTCTGTCAATCTAGCCACCCTCCTTGGGCCCTCTGCCCTCACCCTTAAGTGAGGCAAAACAGTGTGGGGTCATCTTTGACTCCACTCTCTACTTCTCTCCATACATCACATAACTTGCTAAGAAGGCCCATTTCCAGATACACCTCCTCAGAGGTATTCTCCATTTTCTCACCTTCCCCCAGAAGCTGTCTCCAGAGCCCTGGTTCTCTCCAGGCTGGACTACTGTAACACCCTCTTCCTCAATCTGCCTAACTCTACTCTTCGCCCTCTTCAACTCATCCAGAACAGGACCGCAAGATTTATCCTTGACCTCAAGCGCAGGGACCGCATCTCTTCAGCCCTGAAATAACCCCACTGCCTCCCGGTGACTGCAGGGATCAATTTTAAGACTCTCTGCATCGTCCACAAGGCTTTCTGGGGCAGTGTCCCTCACTACCTTCAACTCACTCTTCCTAAGTACCTTCCTCCTAGAGCCCTCTGCTCGTCAACTTCTAATTCTTCGTGGGTTAGTCACTTCTGCAAGCAGAGAATGGGGGATAGATCTCTCTCCTCTGCAGGTGCCTCCATCTGGAATGTCCTCCTTGCTCCTCTCCACCTGAAGCCAGATCTCCTTAAATTCCAGAATCTCCTCTTTTTTCCCTCTCCCTCTCCCCTGCTAACCTTCCACATCTGCTAACTGCCTGCTCAGTGTCCTCTGTGTCTTACAGGACACCTCCCCCCCCCCCCCGACCAGTCCCCCTGCACTTTCCACCTGGGACACCTTGCACTGCCGTCTGGCTAACCTTGCACTACTGGGCTGGGATTGCCCCCTGTAGTCCCAGTCTTCCTTGCACTTAACTCAGGGCCCTGCTCCACTGGGTGAACTTCACCCTTTACCCTCTC
Organism: Ambystoma mexicanum; assembly: GCF_040938575.1. Taxonomy (NCBI): domain Eukaryota; kingdom Metazoa; phylum Chordata; class Amphibia; order Caudata; family Ambystomatidae; genus Ambystoma; species Ambystoma mexicanum. Next base: position 920,421,920 of record NC_090922.1, on the reverse strand, counting down.
CCCTGCACTTCTTGTTGTGTGCTTGCACGTTCTAAATGACACTAGGCCTAATAAGATTGTTTGTCTTGTACTCCCTTAGTTCCCCCTCCCTTGCCTGGTTGCGCCTTGAAACACTTGAATATAGGCACATAATAAATAACAAATCAATCAATCAATCAATCATCCTCTCCTCATCTTCCCCCTTGGCAATTCTCCCCATACCTATAAGCATGGGTGAGACACTTTAAGCAAAACGCTAATTTCTTGAATTTCGATGAGATTCACTGGTTCCAAAATCACATTTTGGGGGGGGGGGAGTTGAGTATATGAGATTCAAATGAGTTTGATCAAGTGTGTATATAAAGTAGCTGCTTCAAACTGCAATTCTCTCTGTGGCAGACATGTTGTTTGATAACAGGCTGTGCTAGTGTAGGGTTGGTATGCGCAGTGAAAGGACATTTTTTATGATATGGGTAGATTAGTATTAGAATTTTGTTAGGTTATTGATTATTGAAATGACTTAGTTGGGGAAATTATAACATTAGAAGTTAGGATAGACTATTTGCCTAGGTGTGCTTCCCAGGAGGAGATTGGGACAATAAACAGACACATTGAACTGACCCATTATTTTTTGGGAACGGGAAAATGGAAATGACACACACACATCCACATTGATGAGGGGTGATGTGGGGCACAAGAAAAGAGAAATCACACAAACACACGTTTTTTGTGTAGGAGAGGGGAAACAAATCATATATATTGGCACATCATTTTCTGGGGTGCAGGAGAGGAGCAATTTCACATATTGCTTTGGGATTTTCTTGCTCAGAAGACGATAAACCAGGCCATATATATTGACATGACATTAAATTTTTGTGGAGAAGAGGAGAAATCTCACAGATGGCCATGTGATTTATTTTGTTTTGGACAGAAGATGGAAGCCAAATAACAACACTGTAGTGTGATTTCCATGGGTGTGGAAAGGAGAGAGCAAATCACATACATGCATTATGTGTTTGGGCACAGGAGAGGAGACACCAAATCGACTCTTTGACACATGATATTTGGGTGCAGCATACCATCAAACTTGAATTGCAAGTTCACCCTACTAAACCACCCTCCAACAGCCTCGAAAACAAAATCCCAAAGAACACAGACACATTTGATTAACTTTTGTAACCCTCAAACTTCATTGCCACGATTGAAAGCACCTGATTGAAGCCACAAATCACTAGACTGGAAAGCAAGCTCAAGATTAATGTGTAGGTTTGAGCACTTGGAAAACCTGTAAGAGTCCTTCAAGACTGATCAAACTTTTACTTGTCCCCTGGCCCCCCACCCAGCATCGTATAGATTTGATTTGAAATCTCATCAGATACCTCCATGAACCCCTACATCACTCTGCATGCCCATGCTCCGCACAACTCCATCTTAACTGGTAGACAATTACCAACAGAACTGCTCGGTTTCTATGATCTGCATTGCATCACCATTTTAGCAACTCTCCTCATCAGATGCTTCACAACATGTAGACACTTATAGCAGAGCACAGTGTGACCCACTGCCCCACTCCACCACTCCACCAGTCTATCAAAAATCAACCTTTCTCCCTTCCTTCTATGCAACTAACCACACTCCTCCTTTTCCCCAAAGCTGCACGAGGTTGTGCCAATGCAAGAGTGGAGCTATGTGAAACCGAAGATCATAAAATAACATAGCATAACGTGAAAAGTGTATTTAAAATGTTTAATCTCATTCAGTCCGAGGTGATTTGCTGTTTCATGTCAGGCTTCAGTAGATCAGCCTATCAGGTGTTTTCCTTTGCATTCTGGTACTTGCAGTCCTGTTTTTTTTAAAATAATTAGAAAGGTGACATTTTAAAAATCAGAATGACTTGAAAAGCTAATTATAACAGACATGGAATAGAGGGCAAATTCTGTCTGCAATTCCCAAAGACAGGTCACCCTAAAGTTTCAGAGTGGACCTTAGTAATGAGACAATAATCTGATACTCCAGGTCGCCCTACTTCATACACTTCAGCGTCGTGTGACTGGTCAGCCAGAAGGCCATTATACATGGGGAAAACTAATGCAGACGTCAAGGGACAAAGGGAGTGGGGGTGAGTGTATGTGCATGCATGTGTGTATGCGCACACACGTACTGCCTACTCTCATGTCAGGCATGAGAAGCACAACCAGTTCTATGTTATTTATTTGCATGCTGGGACTTGCAACATATAGTAAGATAGCACTGGCACCTTAGCAGAAGGCAGTAGTGCAAGTTATCAGCCTGCACGTACTAACACCATGACTGGCTGATTATTGACATAGAACAAAGGCCATTCCCTCTGCAGGCTTCATAGACAGGTAACTCCAATGCGAATGCCGTTACATGCGCGCTAAAATGGGACACACTGCTTCACTATAAAGAACGAATGCGGTTAATTACCCCCACTTGATCTCCTCTGGCCACTCCCTGCCCCTCTACACCTATCACACCTGTGCCTCCAATCAGCCGATAACTAATGAGGGCTGAGGAAAGAACAGCAATTATTATGTGTACGAAGTCTGCAAAATGTAAGAGATGCTTGAAATATTCAACTGCTGATGCCAATTAAGAAATGTGGGATTTGGCTTGGTTGAAAAAAGCGATTCCCTTTAAAATAAGGTATGTCTTTATTATTCATTTGAATTGTCAATGCAGAGCAATGCATTAAGAGTAAGGGCTGCCATCAAAATGCACTGCCCTAATGAAGAGCGTTTTCATATTGCCAGGCTTTTATTAAGGGACGTGTTGTGTAGCGCTGCCACTCACTGCACCCATTAAAGAGAATTACCATGAGTGCCTCAGGTCATTAGCGCTAATGGCGGGAGACTGGCATAAGCCGGAAGGTTAATGTATCTCTATGCGACTATCACATTTTATAGCTCTATGATATTCTGCGCAGCACATATACCTCTGGTCTCTAGGCGCTGTTATCCAGAATCTTTGCTCAGCAGAAGTTTGGTTCCAGGAGACCAATAGCGCTCATTTAGAGCAAGACCTTGCTGTTCAGCCTGGTGTGTGGCTGCGCCTCTCTCACTTCTGTAACACTTCAGAAATCCTGGGAGCACTTTCTGGGACTCTAAATCAAAGATACTGAGGGGTTTATGCGTGGGTAAGAGGCAGCTTGAGGAGAAGAGCAGTAACAATGAAGCTACTATGGCGAGTTTAATTGTTTCATTTAGATGCCTCCAAGGCTACACCCTGTTGGAAAGCTTTCAAATTCACAATTTAGACAGGTCGGCATTTTATTCCACTGAGTTCCAACTCCTGTCGCCATGCACGAATGGCAACGTATTGTTAAGAGAGGCAAAGGAATGCAGCAAATGTCCTGTACCTTCACATGTTGCTATGCAATATCTGGCATTAAGCTAGCTGGGTGGGTATCACGATCTATTGCACTTGGTGCGGATATGTTTGGCTAAAAGTAAGGCATTTCTGTTTGTTTTTTGCAGCAGAAAAAAGTGTTTTGTCTGGGTCACCATCTGTCAGTCAACATACGAATAATGTGGTGAAGCTAAAAATGCAACTTTTCACTTTAAAACAGTATTACAGAAGCAGGAATTCCTCAAGACGTCTAGCAGTCTTGCCAAAAGTACTGAAAGGCAAAAGGAATTTGGTGGCAGAGCGTTGGACAATGAAGTAGCTGCTTTGTGGGATGGACCTCTGATCACCCTCAGGGTGGACGAAAGTCACCTGCTCTTTAGGAAAAGACTAAAAGTCCTTCGTGTTCAGAAAGACCCCTGGATCCTGATCAATGGCTACACCAGCCTGTCTGTATTTGCTTCTCTCATGGCTTGCTAAAAGACCCCTGGATCCCGATCATTGGCTACACCAGCCTGTCTGTATCTGCTTCTCTCATGGCTTGCTAAAAGACCTGTGGATCCCGATCATTGGCTACACCAGCCTGTCTGTATCTGCTTCTCTCATGGCTTGCTAAAAGACCCGTGCATCCCGATCATTGGCTACACCAGCCTGTCTGTATCTGCTTCTCTCATGGCTTGCTAAAAGACCCCTGAAACCTGATCATTGGCTACACCAGCCTGTCTGTATCTGCTTCTCTCATGGCTTGCTAAAAGACCCCTGGATCCTGATCATTGGCTACACCAGCCTGTCTGTATCTGCTTCTCTCATGGCTTGCTAAAAGACCCCTGGATCCTGATCATTGGCTACACCAGCCTGTCTGTATCTGCTTCTCTCATGGCTTGCTAAAAGACCCCTGGATCCTGATCATTGGCTACACCAGCCTGTCTGTATCTGCTTCTCTCATGGCTTGCTAAAAGACCCCTGGATCCTGATCATTGGCTACACCAGCCTGTCTGTATCTGCTTCTCTCATGGCTTGCTATAGGAAGAGGGTGAGATGGGGGGCTGGATGAACTTAAATCAGAACTCGTGCTGGTCCTACGCACTGCCCCCCCCCATGTTTTTGCTTTCTGACTTCTGATGCACCTCTTTCGTTGTTCTATTGCACTTTGTACATGAGCTTTCGCGAGACGTCTTGCTTTCTCCTTTACTTTCATGACTTAATGGATCTCCAAGGCTATCATGGTCAGACACCCACATATTTGGTCTCCCCTCCCGCTCACCCCTTCCCTTTTTCCTCTTCAGGCTACAAATAGACTGTGCTTGCCTACGGCACCTTTTAAATGATCGCTCAACCAATAAAATAATGCATACAAAAAATATCTTTGGAACAAGAGGCGTCATTACAACGATTTAGGAATAGGCTCCAAAACATAGGGCATTCAATAATTCCTCCTCTCAAGACAAAAGCATGTAAGTGAACCTCTGGATTTATTTGTCAATTTAATAAAAGCTATACATAATATTACTGCAATATTATTTCAAGAGAGGCAAAGGAGGAGTGTGACAGAAAATTCAGTAGTGATAGGGAGTAGCAAAGTAAGAGTAAATAGTTGGGATAAGAGCGAGGGATAGATAAGATTCTCTGGAAGGCATGAGAAGGAAAAGGTAGAAGAACTTTGTGTACAACTGGACTGCATTTATCCTGGGACTCAACTGTATCAAATGGGGCTTATCGCCAGAAGGATAGCTGGAGAAGAGGTGTTTGTTGTGCCAGGGGGTATGTCTGGAATCTACTCACTGCATGGTGAACTGGGGCATGCTGACGCCATGCCCAAGAAAACACAGGTGGCCATGCCCTTCTACTTACTTCCCTAGGTTCCCCCAACACCATTTGTCAGGGTTTGTAAAACACACATTTGCATTTGGCAATTTTACAACAGCTCCCTGAAAAGCAAGCAGAAAAACCTCAAATATTTTGGTTTCCTCATTTTATTTATGTCATGGTTACCAACACCCTAGACTTGTGCACACGGTGTTTGAGAACACCAAGTTTGTGGAAGGATCAGAAGTATGAACCAAGGTCAGATTTCTGTTCCTTCCACAGTATCATGGTCAGCCAAGGTATGTAGAAACCATGCACAAGACAACATAGCAAACAAAGACATTTAAAGCTAAACATTATAAGGAAGCCTCAACATATAATAGCATTACCTATTCAGATAGTACAAAATAACATATCCCCCTCTCCTAAATGAGTGAATCAGTACATACAATAGCGCTCAGGTGCATTCTAGTTAACATGCATTGAGCTTTTGGGGAAAGAACACATTAATCCGAATAGAACAAGCTATTACACAACATGTTTATACAGGTTAAAACATGACATGGCATAACAAAACATAACACAGTGTAGCATACCAAATCTAACAGAGTGTAGCACTTCAAAACCGTGCATTGTTTAGATAATGTAACTCCGTGCAGGCATACAGCAAAACATGCCATTGGTAGGCATCCCAAACCGTAGCACACACACACACACACACACACACACACACACACACACACACACACACACACACACACACACACACACACCCCCCCCCCCTCCATTCATTAAGGCGTGTTATGTCTGTTGACCAGGCAAAGGAACACTTAGCTCCTTTTTGATAGGGGAGTGATGGTCCATCCTTCAAAACAACTGGTGGCTTCCAATGGTGTTTCTTTTTTAAATAAATATGCATTTATTTTACTTCACCAAACACTAGACTGGTGCTTCTGTGGAAAGTACTTAAGGAGACATAGCATATAATTGGATCCACCTTGGTCTGTCACAGTGTCATGGTGGCGCCTGAGCATGTCGTAGCCCTACTCAGAAAATGCAGGTGGAAAAGCCCTTCCGCTTACTTCCATAGGGCCCCTATCAACATTTGGCTGGGGTTGTATGTGAGAAATCCGAATTTTCCAAATTTTGCAACTGCGCCCCAAAAAGCGAGCAAAATAACTCTGATTTATTGGGGGGCTTTCTTCGCTAAGGTCATGGTTACCAAAATGTTTTTTTATTGTTGCCAGAACCGTAGGTAGGTTTGTGCTTCTGAGCACAGTGGTTAAAAAAGCAAAGCATGTCATTGGTTCCACCTTGGTCAGACTTGTGAGTCTGTCACAGTGTCAGTTTTTGCCTGAGCATCTTGCAGCACTACCAGGACCACAAGCCCAGTGGGGACGGGAGGCAGGATCAGGGGGAGTCACAGCCCACGGGGACAGACGAATGGACGTCATGGGAAGCTTGGGCTGACAGACAGAGAGAAGGAGGGGTCGGCTCAGGGGAACAAGCGTAGCAAAGGGACGGCATGTCCACCACACAACACACATATACATATGTTAATAGACTAAGGGTTTTCCAAGGACATAAGAGGGGGGATACTGCACCAGCCTGTCAGGAGGACGATTGTCTAGAGCTTATAATGACATCAAATGTGTACCAGCATTAGAACCATTAGATGTATGTGCAGACATTGTGGATGAGCACTGAGGATGAGAGAGGACCTCGACAAGTTAGACTGTACCAAAGGACACCGGAAGAGCGGGCGGCTTATTCACAGATGCCCTTATTAGAGAGAAGGGGGTCAAGACTTCAGTATGTGCCTTGGAAGCACACTGACAAGGAGAATGTGAAATGTAGCTTACCATCACCGAATGCTTATTACAGTGGACAACTTGACCCAGTCATGAAAAGTCATTATCCATGTGACCAACCATTGGCTGTAGCAGCCTTCACAGTGGAAAAATCATCAGCAGTGACAATGGGGTGCACACCACCTTTTACTTGGAGTACACCCTTTTTGCGATACTGCCTAAGCCCAAGAGCACACTGACAACACAAAGAGCATCAGGGCATGAGATGATACTATCAAAGATAGGACTGAAGATATTAAGATATAGAAGAGGGAACTCAGCACTATGTTTGGCAGATCCTCTTGAAGCAGGAGAGAATGCACACAACTGTACAAGGAACATAGAGATGTTCAGTGAGACACGCAAGGTGGAGGAAGATGCACTTGATAGTTCATCGGCAATTGACCAGACTGATGGGGTCAGAAGGACAGGGTCTGCAGTGGTAAGAGTGAAGGAGGGTGGGACAATTATTCTGCACAAGCAGCAGAACTAGTGGCTCTCATTTTAGCACTAGAAAACCGTGTAGCGAGGAATGTGACAATATATTCTGACAGCGCTTATGTCAATTCAATAGTGCATCGACAGTGCATTCAGGACTGGTGTGATGGCTCAGGAGGGGATTCAGGAGGGCCGATGGGACCCCAGTACAGCACACACTCTTGTTAGGCAAGTTTATTGAGGTGATTGCATATCCACAGGAGGTGTCATTAGTGAAATTTGCGGGCCACACAAAAGGGGATGACCAATTTCAAGAGGGAACGAAGCAGCAGACAATGGGGAAAGGTGCGCAGTGTATTCTGGCCAATTGTGGGAGCTAGAAGAAAGACCAAAAGCCCAGGGAGGGGTGAGAAACATGCTGATGAGGGAAGGCTACAATGCATTACCAGAGACAGAGATTATGTAACTGCGGGGCGCTGCACCACAGGAGGATAAGGAGTTATGGGTAAAAAGAGGATGCTCAATGTCTCCAACAGATGCCTTATTGCAACAAAACAACACAGGGAAAGTGGTTATAGCGCACTGGCATTATTGAGAACCGCACTAGAACAATTGCATTATCCAACACACACAAGCAAGGAGGTCATTGATATAGGCATTGGAGAAATGTGGTTTTGCCCAAATTTGAATGAACATGTAGCTGATTTTATAAGTAACTGCTTGACTTGTCAGCAGTTCACAGCAGGGCATACCTTGAGAGTTGTGAGAAGAGCCACACCAAGACCAATAGGCCCATTTCTGCATCTCCAATTGGACTAAATGGACATGATCCAAGTCTGGCAAGGATACTCCTACATGATAGTGGTGGTCTGTCCATTTTCCAGATGCACAGAGGCTGGGTCCTGTACCCACGCCAATGCCCTTAGGTCATCAACATTTCTGGTCAGGGAAGTGTTGCCAAGATGGAGCATGTGTGAGTTGCTGTGGTCTTACAATGGCCATCACTTCACCAATTAACTGTTTCAGCACATCAAAATCCTGCTAGCCATCAAGCACCAAATTTCCTGTGCATACCACCCACAAGAAAATGGAGTGAACGAATGCCTGAATGGACTGCTAAAGGAGTGCATTGCCAAAACTCAGCAGAGCACCAAGAAAAACCGACTCCACTGTTTGCCTCTGGCACTGTTTGAATTGCGCAACAAGCCAGGGTCCAACCACCATTTAAAGGCCCATGAGGTGGTGACAGGATTGCGCATGCATATTCCCCTGGCTCCTCCCACAAGAGCATTGAAGGACTGTGAGAACAGTGCAGATGTTTAAGGGCAAGAAATGTTTGATTACATCAATTCCCTGGTTTCTAGTGCTTCTTTTATCTTTTGCCAGATACAGAAGATCCAGGGCAGGCCTGAAGACAACAAAGAGAGTGACAACAAAGCAACAAAACAGGACTTTCCCTTAAGACATTCACTAAAGGTGGGTGATGTAGTGCTCCTACGCAACTTCCTAAGGCACTGGAATGTGCCTCGATTCACTGGCCCTCATGTAGTGGAGTCCATAACCGACAAGGTGTTAAAGCTAGTTGGTAAGAGTGTTTGGAGCTACCTGCATGACATCAAGCCCTACAAATCAGTGGCCGCACCTGGCAACAGAATTGCAATAACGGACAGGGCCAACGTTCAAGACCTGGATGAATTACAAGTGCAAGCAGAGAACAATGAGTTAGAGAGGCAAGACCATCACATGGTCTGACGGTCTCAAGCATCACAAGTAGCAACTGATACACTTGTTCAGATAGATCAGTAAAACATTGTCTGTTTGTTATTTTCCTTTCCGCACACGCAGGTCTACGTAAATGTAGTAAGGGCAGTATAGATTGTTCTCCTAATGTAACCCCCGTTGATCACCCTGAAACGTTCTCTAACCAATTTGTCCACTATAGCAGAAGACCCAGGAGGTTCAGAGCCAAATCCCCTGCAGTATATTTCTTTGTATTTATAGAATATTTGGCCCAAGCAAATCCACAACCTGACCACAGGCATTACCCAGTTCTACCCACATTTAGAGGTCCCTCAGTAAAACAGGTCTGGGAAGAGGTTGTTGCCTTTGCAAATATCAATTATTTAGTCTGTAAAGCTTGACAATACTGACAACTACTAAAACACGAACGCTACTCTTTGCGAATTTCAGGCTTTACCATTTCATTAGGCTGCAAGGACTGAGCAGCGTAAGTGGTCATGAAAGGAATAATACAAAATATTATTATCATGGTGTGTTTATTGATTCCCAGTTTGGTAATGGGAATAGTGTTCTGGCAGCTCGATATGGCCATGAGTATTACCGCTGTACCCTCTACTAACATTACCCCAACCCAGACAGGATGGACTACCATGTAATGTGGACAAGAAGACACTGCTCTAAAGGTATGGAGAGGTAAGCGCAGTGTTGACACAGACATGATGAAAGAACAAACAAATATCGAGGCTGAGTACCATGAATGAAATACACTAATCACGGGCTGAAAAGATTCAAGTATATTTTATTACTGCACAGTTTACAAAGCAAAACAGATAGCTATCTGGTTCCCAACACTTCGCAGTGTGTACCAGCCGACACAGTGAGGAGAGAGAGAGCTGGACATCTAAACACAGGTATATTTATACAATTTCTACAATATTGTCCAGCTTCTTGCCAGGTTAATATTCCACGGGCTAGAGTTTGTGCCTAATTCACATGACAGATGTTACAATATTATGCAAAGGATTAAGCACGTTTACATTTCCATGAAAATACAATGATGCTGTAGGTTCTCGGATCCGCGGTAAGCCTTATTCCAAGATTCATTACATTGTAGTTCAGCTAAGGCATACGATCGACGTTTACTGTTCATTGTTTCAGTGTTTATACAAGGATGAGGCTTGTGAGCGCAGACAACACTTGAATGGCAGTTCGTATGAAGCGCAAGGTTTCTTTGCATAGGTTAAACAGTCGGCTCTCGGTCAACCTAACCATTAACAAAACTCAAAGGTTGTTCAGCTCGACTGCAAGATGAAAACACAGTTCACCATTTTATAACATGGAACATGAGTGGAAATCAAAATGGCGGATGAGTCTTAAAATGGAGGCGAAGTTAACCCAAAAATCGGAAGTTTGCAACGCGGTTTTCCGTGCAACACAAATGGGCGGAAGCCAATATTCATAATAAGGAGGCACTATATGATTACGGTTTAACAATGAAGGGAGTTGATATATATCTCACTGACACAGCACGTGTATCCAAAAACATGTGGTACAAATACATGTCTAGAGTAGACAAGGAAACCACCGGGGAGAGCTGTTATGTCTGCTCTTTAATCACCTAGGCCATGAGTGCTTCTCAAACGTTCATTGCAAATGAAATACCTGCAGCAAGGGCACCATGTCTGATGTATATCATGATGGTGCAGGTGTGAGGAAGATTTCAAGGGAAGACAATAACATTGGGATGGATGTCCAAAGGAACATTCCCATATGAAGATAATTACATAAAGACACTAGACATGATGAACGATTACTGGCAATTATATGAAAGATTGCAGTACATAACGGACGGCCCTGAGAAATGAGAGACGAAAACTATAACAATGAAGGATTTGCCTTGTCCCTGGAAAAGAGTAAATGAGATTGGAGGAGAACCAGGATGTTTGGAAAGGCAACAGATATTAGTGTTTGGAAGAATGTACACCAATGCCAGCTGGGAAGAGGGAGTGGTGGGAAGCAAAGCACTGACACTGGCACAATCAGCAGTGAACAAGTTGCAGGAAGAGAATGACAAGTACCTGAAGGAGTGGGATACAAGTACAAATTTGCTGACATGGGTAGAAAACAAAGCTGGACCGATGCCAATAATTCCCTTGAAGAAGCCAGCACTGTTTTACCAGAACACTGGCAAGGTTGAAGTTGGTAAAAATGTAGGATGCAAAGCAATTGAACAGTTTCCAGCAATGGGAGCTGGAACAGCAGTGCTGATGGATCACTATTGGGCATGTGGATCAAAAGCCTATGAGAAACTGCCACATGAATGGGGAGGAGTATGCTCCTTGGTGCGCATCGTCATGCCATCGTTGGTGGTACCCAGAAAGGATGTGAAGCTCGATGACTTCCCAAAGATGGACACTAACAGGCGGAAGAAGATGTTGGTCAAGATAGCACCAACGGCACAGACAGAGAAGGTGGAGAAGCAACACGGATTGAGCAGAGTGAAGAGAGGGGGGAATTACTTCTCAGCAAAGTCAGAAGCAGCATTGGATCAAATGTTCTTTACATTACTAATACCAGGACTATGAATGTACACAAATGCCAAATCCTTACAGATCACTGGGAGCTGATGGTAACAATTAGTTAGAACAGTGGGTTCAACGCTACCAAAGAAGAGCTCAGAGCAATAAGGTTGGTGGCACTCCAGAATTGTTACATTCTGGATCTCCTCACAGCTGTGGAATGAGAAGTTTGTGCAAAGATAGGGAGTTTATGTTGCAGGTTCACACCAGCTTAAAATGAGGATAGTTGCACAATTGCCACAAATGCATGCAAAGAAGGAAGATGAAGCAGAAGGTAGAGGAAAAGACAAGAGTTGGTTAGCATACATATGGTCATGGATGTCATCATGCCAATCAGACGGACTGAAGATAGTAGTAGGGGCACTCATATTGGGAACAGCATCAGCATGTGCAATTAAAATATGCATTGGAAGGTGCAGGAAGAGAGCAGAAGAGGCAATTGGAATGCGGATCCCGATGGATATGAACATAGGAGGAACAAAAGATGAGATTGTTGCAGAACGGGACAAGTTGACAGACAGGATTTCGCAATGTGAATTATTTCCAGCAGGAGTAATAAAGCTGGACAATCCCCATGATCCAAAGTTCTATGAAGGGAAGTGGGTTTGGTGCAACCCCAAAGGAGTATGCTGTTACACACTGGTCATTTGATGACCACACAATGTATTACGGACACCTTGGAGGAATAATGAAAATATGGCAGCCCAGGGCAAACAGGTGGACATATCGATATGTGGTCAACAAGTTGACCAGAGGGGTTACTGAAGAGGGATGGACAAATCCACCCCCTGATTCCCTCCCAAAAGATACATGGCCCGGAAGAAGAACAGGAGATACTGCAATCGGCCATACAATTTCAGACCAATTCCTAGTGTTGAAATCATTGACAAGTACGCTAAGAGGTACCCACTCAGCCATCCTTACAGACCCTATGCAGAGTGGATGAAGATCCTCAGGCGGCAACTAAGGAGGAGACTTCAAGTGACAGTATTGACTAAAGCGCCAAGAAACCGAAGCCACTGACATTATTATAGACACCACGACTTAGCAGCATTAGACAGGAGCACACATGCCATCCACACAATGAACCACATACACATTCGATTACACGAAGAACACTGATGCACAGCTCTATAGTTAGAGGAATCCTTGTGGATCTTCCTATGTGTTTATGGTAAATGTTACCATTCCTGCACATTAGTCCAATTCTTGTCTTATACCTGAGACACTGTAAGTGTTGTCAGGCTTATTTTTGGCATTTCTATGAAGGACAAGCATTTGTAGCCACAACTGCTCTGAGTCGTTTAAGTAAAAATAGTGAACAATTGGTGGCAATTGAAAGAGAATATGAATGGTTCCATTAGCATAACAATTTTCTACAGTTGTGTTGCTGAATTTAAATGGACCAGAGAGTTCTGCTTGTGGATCGTTGGATGGGCCTGCAGATCTTTCTGGAGAAGAGACATTTGTGTCTTTCCTATCTGATGGATGTGCAGTTGGCTTTATACTAGACATTTTTGTGGTTGTATTGTTTGATGCAGAAGGAGTTGATCATTGTTTTTTTAGTGGTATTGTTGGGAGATCTGTTATAGCTTCTGTTTGTATTACTTGTCTTTTTAAAGATTTCTATTTTTGAGTTACAGGGTACATATCTAGATGGGGGTGTAAAGTGTGCATATCCTGTTGTATTTCATGAAGTTGGGAATGTCAGCATTGACTTTGTTTGCATCAAATTTAACTAGAAATAGACCATTGGGTGAACACAGACGTGAAAGTGCTATATAACCTTTACCTTCTTTAAAGACTGTTTTGCCAATGTCAATCAATGCTTAATCTAGGGGTTAGGCCTTGTGATTTGTGACTAGTGACAGCATATGCAAGAGAAAATTGCTCTCTGCGTATGTACATGTCTTTGAAAAGAAGGAAACGTGCTATTTTCCAGCCGATTTTTTTAAACTTCTGCAAGTTTGTCAATGTAGATGTTGACAAACTGAATGGTGTTGTCATGTGGATATGTTTGGAAGCCAACAACTGTACCAATTGCTCCATTTACTAAACCTTGTTCTATGTCAAGGTTACATTTTACAATTACTCTGCAGTTTATACACAAAATCAATATTTTCTCCAATCCAGCTGTGTTGGAGAGAGAGTTTCTAACCTATTTAGTCTTGCTGTTGCTTGTTGACACATAGGAAGTGTCATGCAGTGCACATCTAGCTTGTCAGTGGAGCTGATATGTAGTATGTGTTGCGTTTCTTTATTCATCATTGAATTGACTACAGCTTGCAAGGGTTGGCATTAAGGACATACATTTTAGATTTTTTTGAGTTAATTGTTCCATGACATCAGGAACAGATGTGCTTTGGCCATATAGCTCATAGATGAGTCTACTATTTAAGATGGATTAGTAATCAGACCAGTTCTACTACTTTTTTAAATGTTAGCTTAGGTGAGGTCTGCAGACTGATGCATGTTTTGAGTTAGTTCTCTGTAGTGAAAATGTTGCCAGACATTTACATTTCCATTGCTGTCAAGGGTATTGCAGCATTGTTTGTGTCCTAATGTTCTGAAAATAAGTTTATATTTCACTGATGTTAACTGTGGAAGGTCTCCGAATACAGTAACATGTTTTCCTCCAAACAGTTCTTCGTAGTTGGTTTTTAGGACTTCCTGCATTCTGAGATGAATTAATGCCAACATGAGGTTGGAAACCATGTGTACTTCTTTGATCAGGAGCACTTTAATTTGTATTAGAATTCTACATACTTCAGTAGCAGCTTCTTCTGATAACTTGTAGTATTCTAATTTGTTTTGGCGGTTTACGGGGAGGAGCAGTAGTCGGTGAAAAGTTAAACCTCTAATGTTGTAGGCAGATAAACCTGTGGGGGCTGTAATTACAGCCGAAAGGTTGTTGTTTGTTAAATTTTGTAGAAATGTGCTGATTATTTCAATTAAGAATGTTTTACCAGAACCAGCTTCACCGCTTACATACAGGGGCAGAGGTTTATAATGTTTACAGCTACAGGTTTTAGTTTCATGTTCAAAACCATGTTCAATTACTTGAGTGACTTCTAGATCAAGGGTGAGTTGTTCATCATTTAACTGTGATTCGAGCACTGAAAAGTCTTCCTCTGATTGTTTATATTGATACATGGTATTTTCTACCGCAGTCTGGCTATTTCTGCTTCATTTAGAATGAGCTGTTCTCCAAGTGGTTCTTTGCTTCCTGTTAGGGAAGATTGACGGCCCTCAGGGGTGTCTTTATATAGTTGAGCTTCAACTTCTTCCTCTTGTAGGTGTTCATTGTCCAACATTTGTTTGTATTGTTTGAAATTGTGATTTGTTATACTGCTTTCATTTGCTTTAAATGTGGCTTCAAATGAATCATAGTCACCTAATAATTATTTTTCTTTTCTCCAAGGTTTAAAGAGTTGGGGTCGGGCCATGTAATATAGTTCTCTATGTTGTGGAGATTAAATGATGACTTTATATGATTAATTAGACTAGGTTTGGTCAGTTTCACTAGGCTTCCTTCACAAGTTGAGACTGAATATTTGCCAGTTTTATCATTTGGTGTGACATTGTTTTTGTAGGTGTAGTTTTGGGCAATGTCGTACAGACACATATTTTTATTTATTTATTTATTGTTTGTTTTTGGTTTGTTTAAACCTTTACAAAATAGTTTAATCAAACAAGATACAAATTTAAAACAGTTAAGAACATATCATCTAATCATCACCATATAATTCATACATAATAAAATCACAATCTCAATGAATATCAACAACTTTTCCAATTCAAGTGTAAAACAATAATATCCCAATTCAAAACAAGTAGATTAATACAAGATAGTATACGTTCATTTTCCTTGATCACGATAAGCCACAAAGGTTTTTTTAGAAAAGCTGTGACTCTTATCTTTAGAACAGTAGAGTTGCTATGTCTTCTTTGGTGCCACAGCAATTCTCTATTTACCCAGTGTACAGGCTGAATAAATTGCTGAAAGTATAAAATACGTTGCGTAAGTAGCGCTGGACATACAAGTAGGATATGTTGTAAAGTCTCTTCAGTACCTTCATTTTTGCAGTATCTACACCAACCCCATGTATCATCAAGCAGATTAAGTTTTTTTCAGAATGTAATTTGTTTTTAATACATTTATCCTAAATCTCATAAATATATTTCGTAGGCTTTGCGAGGGATATTTCTCAAGGTAAACTTCAATTGCAGGGTTAAATTTCCAAAATGAGTATATCTGGTTGACAATTTTCGTTTGTAGGACAATTCCTATAGTCTGTTGCCAATCATTGCTTCTCGGGATGTTTTTTACCTTTTGTGGGTTCCGCAAAAGCATCTCAAGTGGATTACCTAAATTATTCAGGATTTACTCAGTATCAGATTTCAATTGCATGCAGCAATTATTGGAATAGTCCATCCCTGCAACTGTGTAGAGAATCTCAGGTGGATTTACCAAACATTTTCTCCAAAATAGCATTTTTTTCCATATTATAATAGATTTGAGTGATTGAAGGCCAAACTCATATCTGATTGCCTCAATCGGTATACATTTAAGTATAAAAAATAGTACTCCTTTCCATATAACACTTCTTTTTATAAACTCACTATTCTCTTAATCATAAAACTCTAAACCATACATAAGCCTAGGGATTCCCGCCATGACATAAAAATTCCTCATTGGCACCATTGTGAATCTGCAAAGTCTCTATTTTATGCATCTGCCTCAAGATCATCTCTGCTTTTATTCTCAGTGTCTTTTTATAGTCATTGTCGAGACATTTCCTGTAAAATAGTATCCGAAATACTTAAATGCATCTTGATACTTTATCCGTTTCCCTTCACAAAACCATGTAAGATTAGATTGATTTTTCTTATTTTTTCCCAAGCATATAATTGTTCTTTTGGATGCATTCATTTTCAGATGTATACCAGAAATAAAAGAAGTAAATGCATTTATTGTTCGCTGTAAGCCAATTTTCGGACAATCTAACAACAAATAGTGTCAGCATATGCCAACCATTCAATGGAAGTGTTTGCTAGTTTTGGAGTAACCAAGCCTTTATTCATCAATTCCTTGCCTGCTCTACAAACATATACATTAAACAGAGTAGCTGCCAATTTACAGCCTTGTCGCAGTCCATGAGGTATCATAATCTCCAATGGGAGGCGGCCCTCAGAATTTAACTAACCTTTATCGTTGTATCAGAATAGAGTTCTATGATTATTTCCAATAAATGTTTGGGCATATCTAAATCTCTCAAGATTAGCCATAGCGTCGAACGATCCATTAGGTCAAATGCTTTACTAAGGTCCATAGAGGCAACAAAGATAGAAGACCCTTGTTTCAATACTGCTTTCGCTTGTAAGCTTTTCAATATTAATCCACCACAATCGGTGCCCACATTCCTTTTAAATCCAATCTGTTTACAGTCTAACATCTTATGGCAAAAAATTGGAGATATCTTTTCCTTTGATGGTAGTAAGCATTTTTCCCCATCTATTTGCTCTTTTAAAGCTGTACGGCTAATTTGACAATTTTTGTAATGTTGTTTAATCGTTTTGATCTTCTTAAATGATTCACCATCAATATATGTAGAATTCAAAATGACACACATTTCACCTAACATTTGTTTTTTCCGATTAAGAGTCTCTATATCAAAAGCATGCACATGCTTGTAACTGTTTCATAGTATCAGTCTTATTCTTACATGTCTTAAATCTGATGTCATTGACATATTTAGTGAAAGTAGTTACAGATAAATTACATAGACATTCTTCAGTTGACATGTTATCAAAATCCTTTAGTAAAACAGATGTGAATCTCTTTGTTTTAGCAAAAGTCCACCATATTCGGTTACCTCTGGCATTTACAATCACACCTTCATTATAATTTGATGTTTTTTGTAATGTGTTCGTGTGTATGATGTCAATATTCAAGAGGTTATGATCACTCGTAGGCATTTTCTCCACAGTAAGTTTGGGAATGTATTTGTCTAGGCCATCAGTCACAAAAATGTAGTCTAGAATAGAGCTGCTACCTCTAGCATTCCATGTATGACAGGTATTAACTATTTTAACTAACCCCATGATTTTAAGAAAGTTCAACCATATTGCTCCTCTTAATTTCGCACTTCCTGTGACAGATCTAGCATTACTATTAGCAGATTCAATATTGTACATTAAGGCATCAACATCTAAACTGTCAATGCTACAATCCGCATTTAAATCACCTGCTATGATTATCAGTCCATTTGCGTAAACTCCAGGCCATGCATCAATTTTTATAGTTAGAATGTTCAATTCTTTTATCAACTGCATTTCTGTAACTTTTAAAGGATTCCAATAAACGTTAACAATACAAAGATACACGGTAATAACACCAATTTTCATCTCAATGTTACAAATAGGAATGAATTCAAACTTGACCATTCACTAATTTTAACTGCTTCCAGGGTCTGTTTACATGCAGTCAGCAAACCTCCCATAGGTCTACCTGTGGGGCCTTTTGTGGCTGGCAGTTGGACAATATTGAAGCCTTCCCATAATAGTCTCATAGTTTCCCATGATTCTTACACCATGTCATATGATTGCAAGATGTCAGTAACTTCAATGTTATTGGTCAAGTGTAAATACCCTCTCGAGTTCCAGCTTGCTAGGGCCACTCTCCCAGTCTTGCTAGAGGAGTCTCCCTATATATTTTAATGAATTAATAGCTTCTCTGAGGGAAAGTGCCAAAGATCTCCATTCCTGTTTGTCACTACTATCATTTGCCGCGGTGTTAGTATCGATCTTGTATAGATCAGTAGCTCTTTTATCAAAAAACGTAGACGATGCATATTTCAGATTAGTCTTTTGATCAGTCGGTATGTATTGATAAATATCGAAGCCTCTGCACTGTAGTGATTCAGCTTCTTTCAGCAGCAGATTTGTAACCAAAGGCGAGGGGATCACCAAACGTACATAGTCCAGCCTCTGTTTATGTATAAAATCAAGAAGAATAATATCAGCAGATGATATCAATGATAGTACAGGAATGGTTGCAAATAGCGATAAAAAGTATGGGCGGTTCAGCGATATTTGTTTCCCCTCCCCGAACAAGGTTGTCAATAACAGGCTAGGCCTATCAATCAAGGCTGGTTTTCTCAGATCTTGCATATCATTAACCATCCCAGGATGTTCATAATCATTTTGATTATTCATATCAGTATCTCGGGATGTACTCTGGCTATTATAAGGTACTTGCCAATCATTCCCTTTAATCGCACAATTATCTTCTAGGATTTTTTTAACAATACTTGCTATATCATCTTTTTTAATAGTACTATTTGAGTCATTAACCCTGCTATTTCCAGATGCATGCAGTTCCATATTTTAGATGCTTCGCAAACCATCCCTTTTGCACATACTAGCAAATCTTCCACTTGTGTCGCATTTATTTCAGACCTGGACATATCATTGCTACTCAGAGCTGGAAAATCGGTCTCTGGGAGGACTGCAGAAAAGCCTCCAGCATAAAATGTATTAACTGTGGATTCTTGATTGCACCGTTGCTTACCACCCATCCCAGTATTCACTGTTCTGGACTTTGTTCTTGTTTCTTGACATTGAGCATGTTTATTTTGCTGTGTTTGTTTACATGGCTCTACCTTAGTATCTTTGACTATTATACCTTCACAATTAGAAGGTTCCTTAACAACTATATCAGCCACTGATTTCAGGGTTGAAGTTGTTAGCAAATTCACTTTAAAGATCTCAAAAATATCTACCAAACCAGACTTCAAAGATGACAACTGTGAGGCAATATCTATTGCGTCATTTTTCTTTTTCATCACATCAGTAATATTATTTTCTGCATCACAGTAGCCGTCTTGCATGGGTTGCATAACAGGTCTGATCTCTTTGCTCTTTTCCTTATTTTCTCTTGCATTTATGACTTTCTGAGTCATCTCTACTGACCATCGCATCTCTAGCCTCCGAAATACTGTTTTATATGAGACATCTCTTAGATACTTTCGGGATGATTTGCTCAGATTTTTCCCTTTATTCAAGGTTGTCTGTGGCCCTCTTTTCTTGTTGCCTTTTTTATTATATAAGTCAGAGGTGTTTTTGAGGACATTAATAGAAACTCCTTCAGTAACTTGAGGTTTAGATTGCTCCGTAGCATCTCTCCTCAAGTCACTCACCTTTACCTGTTTTTGGGAATCATCAATTGTAATTATCTTCTTAAAGAGCTGGGGATTGATTGCCACAGGTTAATCCTTAGTGTTCACCGATGTAGCGCCTGTGTCGCCTCTTGCTGCTATTTTCAGCATGGCAAGGGGACTTAGTATCATCTCATTAACTTTCATTGGTACTTGTTGCACAGAGTTGTTAATTTGAGTCAAAATCTCTGTTTGACATCTTAATTCATTAAGGATCAATCTATTGAAGATCCCCATCAGAGTACATATATCCGTATGGTTTGCATTATCTACATCAGTATCTTTTAATGTTTCACCATTACCCTTGTCATGCGACTCAGAATTATTGGGTAATTGTAAAAGTTCCATAACAGCTGTATGGAAAGCACTCGGGGTATCAGCAAAAGAATGATTTCCATTAAATAAATCACCCTGAGTATCATTCATCTGACTCCATTGTTGCTTTAACATCTCTTTCTCTGGCTGAATTGCAATGTCTTCAGCATACAGCAATTGTGAAGATTCATTAGGTTCTATGTAGTTACTCAAAATATCTGCGTTTGTTCTTGATTGATTTGAACAGATCTGCGCGCATTGCAGTAGCTAATCTTCCTCAATACATTGAGGTGGGTCGAGGTAGTGCAGCCGCTCGTACAAGACTTGCTCTACGTGTTGTAACTGCCGAAAAGAAGTCTGCACACGGGTACTTCATAATATTTGGGGTTTTAGTACTTTTACCCATCACGAAGCGACGTCACAGAACAAATCGTATTATAAAGTTACAATTTCAACAGCTTCCAATGATTGCAATCAGTCAAGCACAAACATATGATTTCAATTAACAAGTTTCACTTACTAATATGTGATCGACAACACGCTTTCACTCACGGATACGGAAAAGATCAACGTTACTTGAGTGTTTGAGACCCTGACCTCCCATATCTCACAGCCTAACAGCTCAACAGCGTGCACTTACGTGCACTTCCGGATGCATGCACGTGATGCGCATGCACCGGATTAATGTACTAACGCTCGGCCAATTGGATGTGATGGGAAGCGGGTCTCAGGATGGGTCTAGGTGGAGAAGCAGAGAAACATAGATTCCCAAGTAAGCACGAATGATGTAACTTAGCGCGCACCTGTAACGGGTGTGCAAGCTTCACTCCCCAATTAATGACTTGAAATGTTGCTTGTGTTGAACATCCTTGTTGAACATCCATGTTTCCAGAACGTTGTGCACCGGATTAATGTACTAACGCTGGGCCAATAGGATGTGATGGGAGGCGGGTCTCAGGATGGGTTTGAAATGTTGCTTGTGTTGAACATCCTTGTTGAACATCCATGTTTCCAGAACGTTGTGCACCGGATTAATGTACTAACGCTGGGCCAATAGGATGTGATAGGAGGCGGGTCTCAAGACGGGTTTGAAATGTTGCTTGTGTTGAACATCCACGTTTCCAGAAGGTCGTGCTTCGCCTTGCCGACTAGTGCTCTCTTTGGCAAGAAATCCCAACAAAAGAAGAGGAACAGTTCAATTTCAAAACACTGTCAGAACGTAGGTTGACACAGCACCAGTTCAACAGCGTGGACTTACGAGCACTTACGGATGCGCCAAAGCAGTACTTCTGTTTGGGTAGTATGTGTCAATTGAATTGTTTTCTAAAATGCTGTGGATGTTGCGACCATTTGTGGCTATGTTTTCTGTCTCTTGGTAGGATTTTAGTACTCTTTTTTGGGATGAAGCTGGTTCAAGGTTCAGCCAGAAAATGTGTTCAGATTTGCCATATAAGGTTGTACTTGTTAAAACAGTTTGCAGCTTCGTAGCACCCACATTCTCTATGGGAGAGCATTTTCATACCGAAGCTGTACAACATTTGTGATAGTGTTTTGTCAGATGATATGTCATCCCAGAGGTCTTTTAGCTTTTTTTTCTCAGTGTAGGCTGGGACATATGTTGCAAATGCAGTGGAATTGCATGCAATGAATTGCATGTCTATGTTTGCCTTCCACAAGAGGGCAATGAATGCATTGTAATCATTGATGCACTGGGATGTTTCGTCCCTTTTAATGTTTTATGTATTTTTAGGAGATTTGCCTATAGTTTAGTTTAGTTTAGTTTAGTTTGTTTATTTATAAACAGAATCTAACAGTATTTATACTGTATCTAAAAGAAGACATCAAGCTATTTACTTGTCCTTTTTTGCTAACTGTCTAGGGAAGCAAAAGTGACATTTGGTATAGTATTTGCCTTTTTTCATATCTACGTCGGCAGTATTTGCCACACCTGTTTTTGGAAGCATAAGACTTGTGTATGTAGGTCACTATCTGTGGTTTCTGAAGGGATGTTGCAGGTAATGTATTTTTCAATGAACTGTAAAACAGTGGTGTCACTAACATAGCCAAATTTAGGAACATCTTTTAGCCACAAAAGTATGTGAATGCGTGGTGTTCCTCTGGATTGATATTTTGTTCTCCAAAATAAGTGTTGCACTTCTTCGGGCGGAGGGGTAGTTTTATTGCAGATAAAATGCAGCATGGCAATGAAGCAATTGTGAAAGTACCCTGATACTTTAACAGGGTCAAGAGAACCGAGTTCTCCTGGTGTCTTTATATCTATTGTATCTTTATTTTGTTTTGCAGTGTGTAAGAAGCTGTGCAAGACATCCCATGCATACTCTACTCAACAAAAAATAACAAACCATGTGAGTGGGCTTGGTTCCTCAGCATACAATGTACATCAGTGTGACATTGGAACCAGTATTATTTTCTACCATGCATGTTTGCCAAGAGATTTGTGATGCCTGACTGCAAAACCTCATCTTTGTCTCCTGGTGCTTTTATATCTATTCCATCTTTATTTAAGTATGCAGTGCATAAGAAGTTGTGCAACTCATCCCATACATTCTCTGCACAACTTAAAGTTACAAACTATGTGGGTGGGCCTAGGTTCCTTAGCATACAAAGTACATCAGCATGACATTGGAACCAGTATTCTTTTGTACCCTGCATGTTTGCCAAGAGATTTGTGATGCTTCACTGCAAAACATCATCTTTGTCTTTTATTTTTTGAAGCAGTTGGGTTGCTGATATGTTTAAAAAGCTAGAGCCTGGTTTTAAGAGCCTGTTTTTAATTTGTGTGCAACTCCATGAAATAGAGTTGGTAGTTTACTTTCGAAGAGGAGGTGGAAAATGTATTTGACATTTTGTCTGAATCTGGGGTCTTCAGAATACATTCTTAAATAGCAATATTCTAATGCACTCATTTGCATGGACCTTTGATCATATCCTCCCCTTTTCCTGTAGGAAAGAGTAGAGGAAAAGAATGTGCTTCTACACTTTCTTTCTATATGCTCATTGGGCATCCTTTGACTTGATGCATTTGATATGTTTCCAATGCATTGTCAATGGTGTCTTTGGTGTGTAGTGGGTGAATTGTTTACTGGTCTAAAATGTTGGCTGCAGTAACACGATCCACATGTTCAAATTGGCCAGTTGCTGGTGAGTCTTGGGTGGTTTCTTAATGTTTCCCCTATGTTGATATCTTTGTAGTATTCATTGTTTTATTTTAAATATTGTAGGGCTTGTTTAACTTTGTTTAAGTCGACTAGTTGTTGCCACATTTTTGTGTCTTTTGTTGGCACACCATTGTCACTGTTAGAGGGCCTCACCTGGGTACCAATGTCACTATCGCTGGAAGATACCTCCGATTCCAACAAGGCTGTTGTGGTTTTTTTAGGAGATCCCTTCTTTTTGAAGAGATAGGGTCTGGGAACTCGCCACCTTCGTTGGACTGAGATACAGGACCAACAGGAATGACATACTCCTGGCACACCCAAGGAAGGGGGAAAAGCCAAGCAGCACTAAAAAAACCCTTATCGGTATTCTGGAGAAGTTGGAGGTTTCATAACTAGATGTGATGGTTGAGTGGCTCCGAAATAAGAAATGAATTCTGGAGTGGATTATGAGATGCTGATGATATGAAGAGTTGAGTTTCAAAGAAGTACAGAGCTCCAGGAGTGAACCTGAAGAGATGGAATTACCAGAAGTCAGCAGTAAACAGGGAAATGGGAAAAGGTCTGTGCAATGGAGGTGGAAGGCAGGAACACAGAACTTAACTGGAGGAGGTATCCAGAAAAACAGAATCAGGAATGGGGGAAATTCCTGAGAGCAAAGGGAAAATAGCATCCAGGGGAGAGCAGCCTGAGAAACAGGTAAGAACCCTATGCAGTGTAAACTATGAGGAAAGAGGAGAAAAGGTAGCAAGATTGAAACGGAAGCAAAGTAGCACAGTTTAGAGCATTGCTAGTAGCAGGCTTGCAAGTGGAACAGAATGGAATAGCCGCAGCCAGCTGAAGTGCGTGTAAACAAAAGATAAACAGACCAGAGTTAAACAAAATGACAAAAAGTGAAGGAAAGAGGAAGAGCCGATACGGGCGAGGATGAATGTGGTACCAAATTTAGCATAAGCCAGAGAAATGATGAAAGGAAACACCGATCTTTGAAAGGTAAGAAAAAAGGGCCGGCAGGGTGAAACCTGAGACGACACTCGCGACCGGCAAAAGAAAGTAGCAGATGGAATGCAAACGAAGGAAGGAATGAGAAAAGAACACAGTAAAAGCATGGCAGGTCAGGACAGCAGAAAGAGGAAAGCTGTAGCGGGAATGGTAACAAGTTGGACACAAAGTGAGCAGGAATACAGTGCAAATAACTACTAGAGTTTCAATGCACCCGGAGGGGCGGGGCTAGAAGGCAGAAGTAAGAAATGGAGCAAAAAGACTAGACCGCATCAGGCATTTCGTGATGGCACATTAATGGCAGATCCTCCATCTTGTCCATAACTTCCAGGAATCAGTCCTCTTGGCAACCATTAACTAGTACAATCAGATATTGATCTATTGGTCATTGCACTCCTAGAGTTTGTGCAATTTCTTTTAGATCTGATGGCAAATATACTACTTTGCTATGGATGCCCTTTAGTAACTCGGATGGAGGTAATTTGGCTGATTTCAGTTGAAGGTGTATCATAGCTTGAAATGGGTGAACTGTTTGTATTATAAGACTCTCGTACAAGTTAAGTTGTTGGAGAGCTTTCGGAAGTAGGAATTTTTCTAAGTTATTAGTGAGAACACGTCATGGAATTTGGTTATAGTCAAGCTATGTGTTGTGGTACATGCAAACTATTGAGGTGTCAGTTATTTTGTATTACATTTCTGCTGTTAGATGTAAAGCTAATTGGAACCATTGGGATTCTTCATTGTTTTCTATTTTGTAGGATAGATCTACTATTTTTATGATCTTTTTATAAAATGCTCTGCGACAACAGACACATATTTGATCTGGTATTTCAGCAGATTTGTTTTGAAACTTAGCTATCTCTTTTTTGTATGTCTTTATTAGGACATTGGTGCTTATGAGGTTTTCGGTAATGTTTTCTGAAAGTACAGAATTTTCTAAGTCAACGTCAGTTCCAAAATATGAAGTATGTACATTGGATGTGCTCTCTTTCTTGAAGCAGTTCTTTGGCAATTCCATATAGGAGAATGTTATTTAAATTTTGCAGTTTTAGAGCAGGAATTTGTGCATAATATAGTTGATGCACAAGATTCTGTATAGTAGAATGGTGTGTTGCTAACATTTTGATGTTGTGGAAAGTGCTTTTGCAAGCAGTTCCTAAAATGCAAGCTAATTAATGTCCTCGCAGACCAGTGCTGCTGCGCACTGGATAGGAGTCTATGGTTTGTAAAGTTTTCATTTTATTTTTGTCTTTTACTTTCACATAGTGATTGAGGAATTGTAGTAAAGATTTAAAGGACTCAAATCTCTGAATTAGACCATCTTTAACTCGTATTGATGGTCTCTGCACTTTATATGTTGTTGTGTGTCTTGCACTAAATACCTGCTTTTATATGTGTATTTATGCATCAAGAAACATGTTAGTTTGTACATGGTTTGGACTGTATTTATATGCAAAAAAGACAAAGTTGAAACAAAGTTAAAAAAAATTAAACAGTAACAAAAGTCAACTAACAGCCAATTCAATAAGGCTGTTCAGATAGAAACAGAATGTGTTCTTGTCTGTTTGCAGACTGACCATGCAAATCCAAAACACTTTTGAGATTGGGTGACAATAGCTAATTGTTTAAAGCTTTTAGACCCTTCAAACAGCGTTTGACATTTTTTGAACAATGAAATGTCATTAAAGTTATGTGGTAGGATACCCCCCCTTTGCATGTACATTGAGCCCTTAATCCTTCCAAAAATAGGGCAGTCCCTCCTGTTACCTTTATGTCCATTTGTACACTGAACGGTTTGTTTACGTGAAAGGAGCATATGGTTCAAAGTTTGTTGGGGACTTTTTTCTATAAAGTATTTTTCAAATAATAGTGTGTTCCACCATGTCATACCCTCGAACATTATTGTCTATTGCAATTGTTTTTTGTTGTTCATGTTTATAAGGTTCTTCATTGAAGTATGGTTCTTTTCTGCTTGTGGAAATCCATTCATCATCAGAGAAGTTTGAAGAGGTCTCTATATTGACAGTGCGCATGTTTAGAAATACTTTTTGTAATTTATTGATTCATTTAATTAGCGGTTTCATTCTGTTAAAATCAATACAAACAATGTTCTCTTTAGTAGAAAAGCGTTGTCAATTAGAGCTTGCAGGATTAATCGCGTTTGGTAGTTTTTAAGCATAGACAGTGACTTTTCAGCAGTTTTTATAAGATTGTGAAGGACTCTATGGTGGAACATTTTCTGTAACATAAATGTTTTGGATTGCTTTACAGTAACTACGTTATCACTGGTGGATAGATGGTTAGGTTTGTTAGTAGGTCTGCTTTTTTTGTACATATTTGTTTACTTTTAGTTTTTGCAAGAGGGGGCTTACCTTTCTTAGTCATGGCTGGTTTAGTTTTGTTGAGTGGGGTTACTAACTCTTTTGTTTTAATGTTTTCCATAATTTGTTTTAGAGGTTGATAACTGTATGGTCTAGTTTTATACTTATATGCTCTATTTTTCTTTCTTTTTCTATTCAGTCACCTTTTAGTAGGCATGTTTTTGTGTCTGTTGGGAAACTTGTACAATGTGTATGCATGTATGGTGCATGTATGGTGCATGGGTATGTGGGTGTGATTGTAGAGACGAACAGAGTGCTGTTTGATTTTGAGGTGGTATATTAGGTGTGGGTGGGAAGGTTGTAAGAGTAAAACTCTGCAGAGGTGTAATGGGTTAGTGAATAAGGAAGTGGTGGTGTGATGGAATCTATAGGGTCATTGGAGGTCATTACAACCCCGGCGTTAAGAGTAAACAATGGCGTTAACCCTTAACACCGGATTCCCACTTTAACGCCTGCTTTTGGCAGGTGTTAAAGTCCATGGCGCTAACCCGCCATGGTGCTAATTACACCACCGTAATTTACGGCGGCATAATTAGCGCCTTCCCCACTCCCATTATGCCCTATGGGGCAAAAATGGGAATGGGGAAGGGAAAATGGGTAATGGGGATTTACCGCCCCACTCACCTTGGAATGGGGTGGTAAATCCGCCATCCACCATGGTGTAAACGTAGTTTAGTGGTAAACGTAGTTTACACCATGGTGGTAAAGTTGGTGCACTTAGCACCAAGGTTGTAATGACCTCCATTGTGTTGTTTTCAGCAACAGAGTGGATGTTGCAATGGTGGTGTGTAGATGGGAATAGTAAGAGTGTGAATGGTGGAATATAATGGGCTAGAGTGAAGGAAATGTTAGTTTAAAAAGAGTAGTCTGGAATAATATATAATGGAACTGTGGTGATGTACATACATATACATGGTAAATTAATGTACTTACTTTGTTGCATGGGTATTCATTTTTCAGTTGTTTTCTTCAGTAATGTGCGTCTTTCCTGTAATTGTAAAAGAAAGTTGGTGGGAATATGTGGTTATGGCGTAGTACTTATAGTTAGCAAGGTTGATATTTATGAATGAAGGAGGAGGCGGTGGGGAAAAACTGTTACTAAAATTGGTGGATGGTTAAAAAGGGTTACTTTTAGGAGCATTTCTATGAAAGTTAAGCAATGTGTATGTGTATCTGTAGAAGCTCTGAAGCCTTTTGTAAAAGAGAAGAAAAGTTGATGGAAAAGATTTGTAGTACACTTTTGACATTTGGTGTGTAGAAGTTTAATGTGTTAGGAGTATATGCTTACTTGCCAACATGATGCATTCTAATCTGTAAGCGTGTATGGAGCCCTAGATGTTTTGTTTGCATTCTGGGACTTGTAGGCACACGTTTCCCATTCAGAGTCACAGAATGTAGAGAAAAAAGTATGACTGCATAAGCAACTGAAGAATGGGTTATGTTAGGAGGCTTACATGTACACTGAGTGGCAATTGCAAATGGTGCACAAATCTAGTTTACCTTCTTTTACTTTCTTTCATGAAAAGGTGACACAGTGCTGCTGTAAACGCAGATATGCGTTTTTGAACTCAACCCTAAAAAGATATTTTGAAAAGCACAACATTTTATATGTTTATTTGATACACATGCCACAGTTTTCAATCTTGAGGTTTAGTCATGTTTTTGTCTTTGCAGTCTTGGCATTGTTGTTTGAGTTTTATAATGGGCAAAATTAATTCAAAGTGACAGAATGCAAAGGAAAAAAAGGCTTAATAAGCACCTATAGATTGGAAAGGGTGATGTTGGAATGTATGCATGTGCTGCCAACATATTAAACTGGCAGACATTAAGTGCCACTTAAAAGTGGTTTAAAGATCTATTTTAACTGTTTATCCTTTATTTTATGAAACAGTGACACAGTGCTGCTGTACATGCACATATGCATGTTTTAACTTTCATCACAATGATTGTAAAGATTTGCTACAGTGGTTAAAAAGATATGCTTTTTGAGAAGCTTATTGCAGGGTACTTAGCAGGAAACCCTCAATATATATATATATATATTTGAATGAGTTGAAGAAAACATTTTATTTAAAATATAAGCATACCTTTACTATGTTTTGTTAGTTGCAGATTTTATTGAATCTGGAAATAGAAACCTTGGACAGTTGCACAGTAGTTTTTGATGGAGATGCCTTTCGTTAACAGGAGATATGTACTCAGAGACTTCTCTGAAGTGTTGAAATAAGATGACAGGGTTAGGTGTAGAGGTTTTGGATGTGATTGATGGATGTATGTGTTACTCTTTGAAAGCAGCCAATGAGGTAGTGTTGTGAGCATGAAAGTAGAAAGGGTAGAAGGGCTGCCCCTCTGATACGAGGTCCGCTGACAATGCAGTAGTCCAGGGATGGCATTTCTTTTAAAGCCTAATGAAACTGTTTCCTGCTGCTAAGATAATTTTTGGGACATAAATCAGAGGCAAACATGGAGATGTCCAATACACTTTTTCAGTCCACACTTTGATGAATTAATGCAGCTTGTCAATACAGCTGTGTCTGCTTTTTTATATGCAGCAGTAATGTCATCCTTTGAGAATGAATGACAATATAAGTTCTGATGGTGTGAATTATTTTTGTCAAGGTGGAGTTCACTTCACAGATGTTGGAAATGCATGTTTTCTTTACAATGTTAGTAATGCATTGAAAATGTTTCCGTAAGAAAATTGTAAAGAAACATGCAGAGTACACAGTATTACTGTATATTAAAGGGAGGAAAAGTGGTTTGTTAACAACCCCCCATAAAAAGGTTCTTTCAGAGCCACCACTAAAGATTAAATAACTTAAATTGTGTTTAATTTTCCTACCCAGACCTTTGAGTGAGCTCGACGTCTGCAGACACTGAGGTAGTCCGCAGATGCCACATGCCACATCCAGGTCTTTTAAGTTTGCCTGGCATGGAGAGAGGACTGTAGAGACCGCAGACAGTTGTGGTGTCCATGGACATCAGACGATCAACCAATCTGGTTTCTTGGGTGTGGTGTACAGGAAGAGACGGTAGCAGGAACTGTGAGAGGATTAAACATGGCCATGGCAATGTCTTTAGAGTGTTGGGATTTTTGGGGGACTTTTGGGTCCATTGGTTGAAGGTGTATGCCGAGCAATGTGGAATAGCCAAAAATCTTGAATTCCCTGAATTGGGAGTGCGATTCATGAAATGGGTAGTCTTGTTCCCATTTTGGGTGGGTGGACTTCCTCCCATTTTGTCGAAATATGGTTGAATTGAAACAGCCGGACATTATAATTGTTGATTGTGGAGGGAACAATTTGGGGAACCTGACTGGAATTTCTTTGGAAAAGTTGAAGGAAATGTTCCCTAGCTCAAAAAAACAAAACAATTCCTGCATTTCCCAGAGAGATGTGGTTGCGCTCGGGTTCATTTGGTACACAAATGGAAAAAGCAAGGAGAAACGTCAATGTGTGTGCCTTTGTGCAAGATGTTGGCTTGACTTTGTTTGGTAATGAGAACATTACATTTGATAGCACCAACATTTTTCAGAGAGATGGAGTCCATCTAATGATGTGGGTAATCAGATTTTTGTGGAAACATTCAAAATGCTTCAAAGCAGTTTTTGTGAAAGTGATAAGAAATAATTGAATTCAGTGAAATTCTTTCTTAGTTCAGTTTAAGAAAATAAAAAAAGTATAAAAGCCAAAAACACAAAAAAAGTTCATTTTAAAAGTCACCCTTTTTGAATGCAAAACAATTAAAATGATTTCAATTGTCCCATGCCGTGCCTGGAATTCTTTTGAAGTCCGCTGACTACTGCGCTGTCCGTGGACTATGCAGGCTGCATGGGGACCTGTGACTTTTTTCTCACTTCTATATTTTAACTGTGAAAGGTAGCTCCTAAAGAAACCTTTTTTGTGTTTTTTAGATTTTGTATTTTTTTGTTTTTTTTCAGGAGAGGCAAGGTATGTGAGGGAAGGGGCACCAACCACAGAGACAGGTAGAGAGAGGAAGATGTTGGGCAGGCCTTAATCAGATTGGTGACAGTGTTTCTCATGCTCCTTGACCTCAGCCTTGGAAGCACGCTGAAACTGCTCCCACTACAGATTGGTGCTTCACAGTACATACATAGCACTATGACCCTTGAAAGGTAAGGGTCAAAAGCATTCTGAATGGCCTGTGAAGCCGCCGCTGGGATCATCCTTCCCAAAGCAGTATCCTTTGTGGTGACAGGAGCAGATGAAGATGATGGGATGGAGTAAGTCAACCTGCTCTTACCTGAGAAAGGTATCACCTTT
Source organism: Ambystoma mexicanum (assembly GCF_040938575.1). NCBI lineage: Eukaryota > Metazoa > Chordata > Amphibia > Caudata > Ambystomatidae > Ambystoma > Ambystoma mexicanum. The sequence goes on along the minus strand of NC_090922.1, from coordinate 920,390,786 downwards.
GTCTGTAATGCTTGACCCTCCACCCTCATTTTATGAAGATTCCTTTTTGAGTAACTGTCTTGAAACAGCACTTTCATGCCTCTGGGCTTAGTCCCTTTACAAATAAATAAATAAGTAAATAAATAAATAAATAAATAACATGATAGGTCTTCCCGGTCACCCCTGGCATCTTTTTACTAACATTATGAACACAAGCTCTTTTAGAGACTTTTTATCAAAATTAATTTCATATGTGATGTCATCAGTGATGTCATCAATGACATGTGTGATGTCATCTTTGATGTCCCGGGTATAAGCCTTAACAGTGCACAGAGGTGGTGCGAGTTATTGTTGCTTAGTGTACCATAACTGCTGAATGTCGAGGGTTTTTCTGTTTTACTTGTAACCATAATGTCAGTTTAACAAAGTTTTTTTCACTGAGATTTATTGATTTTTGTTAGTGCAATTTAACCATAACATCCCTTTAACACATTTCTTTTCAGTGAATATATAAATATATTTTATGGGGCAGCAATATCCACCCTATAATTAAGGTGAGTCGAACTCCCATCGGAACCCCTCAAAATTCTATGTTTAATAACTTTTGATTCGAATAACTTATTTGACTGACATTTTGAAAGTTATTAATGACCCGCGGGTCTCTCCCAGACTGCAAGGTTTTTTTATAGATTAGTTCCAAAATAAGAAAGTTAGGAAGCATCAAATTTATTTTTCCAAAAGTCCAGCCTACTTCTCTTTCATTTACCTATAGACATACAAGGTCAATGTTTGCCAAAGCGCACAGCCTATACTGCTGGACATATTTGGACCAGGTCCAAAAGAACTTGGGCATGAAGCGTTGACTCACGATCCATTTGTGGTTTGGGGTTATTCCCTGCAGTAGTTATTTAAGATAGCTATATCTTGGGGATTTACCCAAAACCAGGTGTTTTTAGAATTGTAATGACAGCCCTCTTGTTTTTCTCTCAATGCAAGAGGTATCCGTGTTTATAGCTAAGGACATAGGAAAATGAAGCGCAGGAAAAAAGGTATTTTCAGGTAAAAAAGCATTCAAATGCCATTGTTAGGCAAAGATTGTATGCAGTACCCTTTGGGTGCACTACAACAACCATGACCTCCTGGCAATAGGAACCCAACCTTTGGTGTAAGTCTGTACTACACAGGTTGGTAGCATGTTGAGCAGCCAGACTTCTCTCAAGAGGGGTCAATGTGAGCTGTAGGGGAGTTACACAGAGAGTCAAAGTGACAAGTATTCAAATAAACTCCTACACACAAGGTTTCTTGATTAAACAATTATTAATTTATTTAATAGTCAATTAGAGTCAGCCTTCTTCAGAAGGGGGTAATATAACAGTAACACTAAAATAAACTTCAAAATTACACACTCTTAAGATGTCTAAATCAGTAAGTACCCATTTGAGATGGCTCACAGACACTACCTACACCCTTAGGTGACTTCAATAGTTAGGGTGCTGGGGACATTAATATATCACAATTGCATTTAGAATCAGATTTAGGAATATGTCAAAGGAAAAATGTAATTTAGAACAACACAAATGGATCACACAAATATTCTGAAGCAGGTAAGTACTTTTGGTAACCCCCAATGCCAAGTTAGTAAACCCATTCCTCGAAGGAATACACAACACCTAATCAGAGGAGAGAAGAGTCATTCAGACGCCTGGCCAGTCAATGTTAAATTAGCAAAAGTCAAGGTCGACTGTAGCACTTCTTGCAGGTAAGTAAAAGTCTTGCACAAAACCTCAAAGGCCAACCACACTCAGGCTTACTAACAATGGTAAGAATAACTCAAAGGTAGTCAGCACCAGTCTCAGTAAATCCCAACCCGTTTGTCCAGGGTACAATCATCCATACTAAAGAGTAAGTAACCCAACTTCGGAAATACCTTTTGATTATAAACGGGTATTAGAATCCCGTGAAAATCAGCACCAAGACATGTGTCAACGCAATTACACAGCTAATTGATCAGGCCACCCTAGCCTTCAACAATTTATCAGTTATTTGTTTGGTGACTTAAACTGCTCTTGGTTCCAGTCCGACCCTAATTCTCAGTTCTACAGGCATATACCTGACAATTCAGTTGCTGCCAGAGGTCAGATCTGGGTGTTAGGCGGAAACCTGTGCAGTTCCCTCGGGGACCACTGCAAAAGATTTAGGACTACAGGCGTTTGGCAGTGAACCCACTTGGTAGCAGTCTGTACCACACAGATTCACTTGGTAGCTGTGGCTGAGCAGTCAGACTTCCCTCAAGAAGAGTTGAGCAGTATGTGGAGTATACAATATAGGGCAATGCTTCACAGCAAGACAAGTAAACACGCAACGAGGCTTAGTGTAAGGATATTAAGGTATTTATTTATAACGGAACATCTATGAAAAAATCTATAGCACTATCACGGCAAACAAATCAAACACAATTACTCTACAAAGCAGAAAACGATCAATCCCCCTAGCAATATTTCGACAACTCTAGGTTCTACTGGTACCACTTATTTCAGACAGAGGTGTATACCTCAACCTAGATGACACTCTAATATTAGTTAGGGCGGGAGAGAAAAAGATAGGCAGGTTACGAAATCAACGTAGTTCAATACTTCGCGGGTAAAATGCACGGCAAGAAGGCAAGAATCACAATAGATCATACAGTTCAGAGGCCAGGCCCACTCGGAGAGAGGCAAAGCGCTATGTCCCAAAAGTCTCTAGCGGAGATGCGCTCAAGTCTTTGTAGCAAATTGTTATCGGCAGATTGAACCAGTTCAGAACAACAAATGAGAAAAGCTTGGAGGCGACCCAACGGAACGGGGAGGATTAAGACACCTCACTCGAACCGATCGAAAGGGAAGCCAGGCGGACACAGTACCTTGTTGTGGAGGGCAGCTCCGGCGGGGGCAGTTGTTCCTGGTGGTGGATGCACGTCGGGTCTTTGCCAAGAGTAGAGAGGTTCTCGTCGTCGAAGAAAGTGAAGTCCGGTGCACCACCCGGGAAGAGACCAGCCGCGGAATGCTCCGTCACAAGGCACCACCTTTTGGTCGCAGTTCAGGGGTAGTGGCTATCCGTTTGCCGGGGTGCGCTGCACAGGCAATTCGACCACTGCGTCCTGAGGCGAATAAAAAGCAAAGGGGACTGGTTGTTCCCACCAGTCAGGGGAAGAGACTCTCCGGCAGGGAGATCTCCTCTGTCGTCGGGAAGTGGTGAGTCGGTTCTGCAGGGCTCCACCGGAGGTGTCGTCGTGCAGGTCGGCTCAGCGTTACCCTCGTCGGATTCTTAGGTCCTGTGGCGACTTCTAAAGATCCAGTCCCAAAAGCCCTGCTTTTATGCAGAAAACCCGCATTCATTCAGCCTAGCTGTCAATCAACAAATTCTAAGTGGTGAGCGGGAAGGCTCACCACTTGGGCCAATCACTCCAGAGTGCGACCGGAGTTGGCAAGGCAACTCGGTCCAGGGTGCCTAAACCCCCTCCCACACCCCTGTGGTAACCCAGACAGAATGGCACCACTTTGGAGGGTCTCTGTACAGAGCCCGCCAAAAGTGTAACAAAGGGCTCAACCTTTAGTTTAGGAGTCACAGAGACGAACACAGACGCCATTTTACAAATCGAGTTGTGGCAGAAAATACCATCCGATAAACCTATTTAAGATAAGTAAATCGGTGGTACGTTAGAGATTAACGAGAAAAAGTATCAATCTCCAACAATGGCACGAATCCCATAGGGTTAGTTTCGGGATCAAACATAACAAGTAGTTTCCACTGCCATCAGCCAAAACTCAACGAGGGGGGACGGGACAGTGCCCCCTCGAGTAACAGGTCCAGGAGTAATCGAATTACCCCTACTAGTACGTCCACAATAAGATGGTTTGTACTAGTCCTGTTAGTAAATTTAGGTCTAGTAAAGCCAATGGTGACTTTACATGCCCGGGGAGACAGTAGTCAGTCCCCGGGTATGGAGTCTATGGTGGAGGTCCGCTAGGACGCCCCAGTGTTACGGCACGTAGGGTGCAGTGTAACACACACAGAAAAACATATGAGACCCTATGGAGTAAAAGACCCCATAGCCCATAGAACACATTGACATGTCAAATGAATTACACACATACATGTCCAAGAGTGGGAGGAAAAGAGTCTCACTCTTGGCAGGATGGAAAAAAACAAACTCCCGAAATCCAGCAAAGCTGCTGGGGGACTCACTAGGTTAGGAAATTCAGCCTTAACAGAGAATTCTCCCTAACACTCGCCCCCCACCAGACTAAGGGACAGGAGGATTTAATCCACTCCTGGATGAATCTCATACCTCTAGTCGATGACATACATCCTAGAGAGACCATCAGCATTTTGGTGGTGACATCCTGACCTGTGCTCAATGGTGAAATCAAATCCTTGCAGGCAGATCGACCATCTCAATAGTTTTGGGTTTTCCCCTTTCATTTGCATTAACCATCTCAAGGGTTGGTGGTCAGTCTGAATGACAAAAGTAGAACCATACAAGTACGGCCTAAACTTCTTCAGCGCCCACACGATAGCAAAGCACTCTCTTTCGATTGTTGCCCACCTTGTTTCAGGATCCTTCAGCTTGCGGCTGATGAAGCAAACGGGGTGCTCCATATCTTTCCCATCCAGTTGACTGAGTATGGCACCTATCCCTACATTTGAAGCATCTGTCTGCACAATGAAGTGTTGGCGGTAATCAGGAGCTCTGAGTACTGGGGCTTGGCAAAGAGCCTTTTTCAGGTTTTCAAAAGCCTGATTGCACTCCTCGTTCCATCTAACCTTCTTAGGAAATTTGGGCGAGGAGATGACATTCAGTGGAGAAGCTATGGCCCCATAGTTCTCTATGAAATTCCTGTAATACCCAGTGAGGCCTAGGAAGGCTCTCACCTGGGTTTGAGTAGTCAGTGTTGTCCAATTTTGCACAGCTTCAATTTTACTGAGCAAAGGCCTTATTTCTCCACCGCCTACCTCATGCCCAAGATAGACTACCTTACTCTGTCCAATTTGGCATTTGCTCGCCTTTATGGTCAGATTGGCTCGTCCAAGAGCCTGCAAAACATCTCTCAGGTGGGTTACATGTTCTTCCCAGGAATTGCTGAACACTGCGATGTCATCCAAGTATGCCATGCAGAAGTCCTCCATCCCATTCAGAACCTGGTTTACCATCCGTTGAAACGTAGCAGGTGCATTCTTCAATCCGAACGGCATTACCTTAAACTGGTATAAGCCAACGGGGGTAGAAAATGTAGTTTTCTCCTTGGCATGGTCTGTCAGGGCTATTTGCCAATAGCCTGACGTCAAGGCAAATGTGCTGAGGAACTTGGCGGCGCCAAGTTTATCCACCAACTCATCTGTTCTTGGCAAAGGGTGGGTATCAGTCTTGGTGACTGCATTAAGAGCTCTATAATCCACGCAGAATCTAAGTTCTTTAGATCCGGCCTTTGGTACTAACACAACTGGGCTAGACCATGGACTAGTAGAGGGCTCTATTACCCCGAGATCAAGCTTCTTGCTGACCTCACCTTTGCTGTGGGTTCGTACATGTTCTGACATGCGGTATCCTCTGCTTTTGACTGGCAGACAGTCACCAGTGAGTATGTCGTGCTGGCCCCAAGGGGTCAAGCCTGGTGAAAGCGAGAACAGAGAGGCAAACTGATTCAACATAGATTTGCACTCTTCTTGTTGCTCGGGTGTCAGATTGGAGGAGAGATTCACTCCTTCAATTTTTTCATCTAAAGGTAAGCCTCTGAGGAGATCCGGAAGAGCTTCACTCTCTTCTTCTTCCTCGGATGACGCTAGAAGCAACGCTCCTACATCAGGTCGCGAGACATACGCTTTAAGTCGGTTGGTGTGAAAGACTGTCGGAGCCTCCTTGGGATTGCCCAAGTCCACCAGATAGTTAACCTCTCCGAGTTTACCCACTACTCGGAAGGGTCCCATCCACTTATCTTGCAAGGCCCTCTGCCTTGTTGTGATCATAATGAGAACAAGCTGGTCTTGAGCAAACTCAACCATATTAGCCTTTTGATCGTGCCAGTGCTTGACCAATGCTTGTCCAGCTTTCAAGTTATCGCTTGCTTCAGTCATCATGTGTGACATTCTCCTCCGGAGACCTATCACGTAGTCAGTCAATCTGACTGGCTTGGGGAAGGAGCACTCTCCAACCCCTCCTTAATCAGGGCCAATGGACCTCTGACGGGATGACCATAGAGTAGTTTGAAGGGCGAGTAACCTACGCCTTCCTGAGGGACTTCTCTATAAGCAAAGAGAAGGTATGGCAGTAGAAGGTCCCACTTACGCTTAAGGGGTTCCTCTAAAGCACCTATCATGCTCTTCATGGTTCGGTTGAACCGTTCTACCAACCCATTGGTTTGTGGGTGGTAAGCTGATGAGAACTTGTAAGTAACTCCACAGGTTTTCCACATGGCTTTCATGTAGTGGGACATAAAGTTTGACCCCCTGTCAGAGATTACTTCCTTCGGAAACCCGACCCTAGTAAAAATACCAAGGAGGGCCTTAGCCACAGCTGGAGCTGTAACAGTCCTCATAGGAATTGCCTCAGGATACCTAGTAGCATGGTCTACTACAACAAGTATAAACCTGTTGCCTGAGGAGGTTGGAGGATCAAGGGGACCAATGATGTCAATCCCTACTCTCTCAAATGGGACTCCCACAACTGGGAGAGGCAGTAAAGGTGCCACATTCTTGGAGCCAACCTTACCAGAGATCTGACAGGTGTGGCAGCTCCTGCAGTGTTTTTCTACTTCGGCCCCCATCTTTGGCCAATGGAAGTACAGAGAGAGCCTTTCCTTAGTCTTCTTGAAACTCAAGTGACCAGCCAAAGGAATCTCGTGGGCTAACTGGAAGAACTGTGGTCTATTCTCTTTGTAGTTGTTTGTAGTCTCCAGGTGCAGGCTCGGTCGGTTCACTGTAGAAGAGGCCATCTTCCCAGTGCAACCTGTATTTCCCAGGCTCTTGCTCTTCAGCCTGAGCTTCTGCCTGGTGGCGAAGACCTTCCAGAGTTGGACATTCTCTCTGTCCCTTACTGAAGTCTGCCCTGCTGGGTCCACCTTCTGCCAGTAAAGACTGCAGCTCAGGATGGTCAACAGGATCCAGATCTCCAATGAGTTCCTGGCCTTCCATTAGCTCTTCCTCAGAGTCTAATTCTACCACACAGGGTTGTACCTCCTTCTCAGCCTCGGCTGGAGGTGGAGTTACGGGTGTAACTTTGGACAACCGCGGGGAAGTCCGTGTTGGCTGCACTGGAATGCGGGCTGCTGGTTTTGGGATAGAAGCCTTAGGTTTCCCTTTCGCTTCTGATTTCTTGGAGACAGCGCCCGACAATTCCAGTGGAGCAGGAGTGATTTCTTTCTTCATCATCTCCTGGAGAGTACCGCGCATGGTCCTCTCTCTTGCAGGTCTGGTTAGCTCCTGTAACTGTTTAGTAGGAGGTCTGGGAGTATGCGATACAACTCCGAGAGTTTTCAAATCGTTACCCAACAGTACGCGTCCTGGTACCTCACTCTGTATGCTGACAGGTATCTTCACAGTCATGTCGTTACACTAGATGAGAACTGGTAATTGGGGAAGCATCTGCACAGGCCCTCCAGCTAACCTGGTGAGGCGTTTGGGTGCCTTAGCAACATCCTCAGCCTGAAAAAATGATTTATCCACCACAGTTATGCTGGCCCCAGTGTCCCTAATGGCAGGAGTCTCCTGACCATTCACCTGGACACTGTCCTTATAATACTCTTTAGTATTATCGGTGATAGAATTATAGACATCTAAATTCTGTTGTTCCCACAACCCCAGAGATACTAAAGAAACGCTGGCTGAGACTCCAATGGGTTTGTCAGCTAGCAGTAGAAAGTTTCCACTTGCCATTTGGACTTCCTCCTCTGGAGCAAAGGCTAAGGAGACAAGCTGGACCCCTGAAGGTTTACCCTTACATCTGGGATCTCCTTTCACGTGATCAGTCGAGCCACAAACAAAGCATTTACCAAATGCTTTCTGGAATGGTGGCTTGTTCTGACCTCCTTCCGGTTTGGCACCAGAAGGCACACTATTCTGCTGTGGTTTTCCTTGTGGCTTACCCTTCTGGTTTTGTTTGGGGCCCTCTTTGGAATGTGAGTTATTAGAATTCTCTTTTGAGTCTTTTTTAGGCTGTTTCCCCTCATCCTTTTTCTGAGTTGCCCCAGAATCCTTATGAGTAGCCCGGTTGGCAACCCATAAGTCAGCAGCCTTAGCTAGTTCCCGGGAATCCAATTCCTTCGAATCAGCCAAGTGCTATCTGAGCTCAGGAGAAGAGGCATCATAAATAGACTCCAACATAAAAAGATTCCTCATACCCTCATAAGTGTTCACTTTGTAACCCTTAATCCATCCCTCTAAGTTCTTCAACCCTTCACTCACCCAGGTAGTCCAAGGGGTACCATCATGCTTTTTGAGGGTTCTAAACCTCTTAAGATACTGGGAAGGGGTCTTCCCGAATCTAGCTATTAAAGCTAGTTTCACACTTTCGTAATCCGTCTTATCCTCCTCCCCCAACTCCATTACCACATCAGTCGCAACAGGAGGCAGCCTAGAGAACAACCAGGGAAGCAACGCATTCCCGGTGATGTCCTGGAGCCCATGATTGTATTCAAACAGTTTCAACCAATCCAACACATCCAATCTCGGTTCATACATACCCACTAATTCCTTCGGCATCCGGGGTCTTTTGGGACTGGAGCTCCTAGAGGAACCAGAGGAGAGAGAAGCATTTTCCATAGACAACTTTTTCATCTCTAACTCTTGATTAAGTTCTATTTCCCTGAGTCTCAACTCAGCTTGCTTCTGCTCAGCCTGGGCATTCATCCGTCTGAACTCGAGCTCTTGGTGTCGTTCAGATTGGGCCAAGAACCGTTTGTATTCTAATTCGAGCTTCATTTTTTCAAGTTCAAAATAAGCAGGGTTACTTGTGGGACCTGGTATGGGCCCCGTAGGCACAGCTGGTAAGGCGGGTAGAGGAGCAGGGGAGACAGTTTCGTTAGCCTAACTGTCCTCGTCAGCCTCTTCATCGCTATCATCAGAATTGTGATTTAGATCAACACCATTACTGTTATCTACATTTGCTGGGGAGCTTGGTTCCTCTGAACCAGTACCCAGACTTTGGTTCGCCAGCAATCTCTCGATTAGTTCTAACTTCTTGCCTCTTACAGAAAGATTCGCTTGTCTACAGAGAGCTCGCAAACTCTCAGTATTTTCACCTGACAAGGACTCTTGACTGTAAGTTTCCATCGTAGACATGTTTTTTGAAAGTTGCTTTTCGTGCAAAGTTTTGTGGTTAGTTATCCTACAGTGTCGAAAAGCACTCTAACTGTATACTCGATACAAATCCCACCGCTGTACACCAGTGTTAGGCGGAAACCTGTGCAGTTCCCTCGGGGACCACTGCAAAAGATTTAGGACTACAGGCGTTTGGCGGTGAACCCACTTGGTAGCAGTCTGTACCACACAGATTCACTTGGTAGCTGTGGCTGAGCAGTCAGACTTCCCTCAAGAAGAGTTGAGCAGTATGTGGAGTATACAAAATAGGGCAATCCTTCACAGCAAGACAAGTAAACACGCAACGAGGCTTAGTGTAAGGATATTAAGGTATTTATTTATAACGGAACATCTATGAAAAACACTATAGCACAATCACGGCAAACAAATCAAACACAATTACTCTACGAAGCAGAAAACGATCAATCCCCCTAGCAATATTTCGACAACTCTAGGTTCTAGTGGTACCACTTATTTTCAGACAGAGGTGTATACCTCAACCTAGATGACACTTTAATATTAGTTAGGACGGGAGAGAAAAAGATAGGCAGGTTATGAAATCAACGTAGTTCAATACTTCGCGGGTAAAATGCACGGCAAGAAGGCAAGAATCACAATAGATCATACAGTTCAGAGGCCAGGCCCACTCGGAGAGAGGCAAGGCGCTATGTCCCAAAAGTCTCTAGCAGAGATGCGTTCAAGTATTTGTAGCAAATTGTTATCGGCAGATTAAACCAGTTCAGAACAACAAATGAGAAAAGCTTGGAGGCGACCCAACGGAACGGGGAGGATTAAGACACCTCACTCGAACCGATCGAAAGGGAAGCCAGGCGGACACGGTACCTTGTTGTGGAGGGCAGCTCCAGCGGGGGCAGTTGTTCCTGGTGGTGGATGCACGTCAGGTCTTTGCCAAGAGTAGAGAGGTTCTCGTCGTCGAAGAAAGTGAAGTCCGGTGCACCACCAGGGAAGAGACCAGCCGCGGAGTGCTCCGTCACAAGGCACCACCTTTTGGTTGCGGTTCAGGGGTAGTGGCTATCCGGTTGCCGGGGTGCGCTGCACGGGCAATTTGACCACTGCGTCCTGAGGTGAATAAAAAGCAAAGGGGACTGGTTGTTCCCACCAGTCAGGGGAAGAGACTCTCCGGCAGGTAGATCTCCTCTGTCGTCGGGATGTGGTGAGTCGGTTCCGCAGGGCTCCACCGGAGGTGTCGTCGTGCAGGTCGGCTCAGCGTTACCCTCGTCGGATTCTTAGGTCCTGTGCGACTTCTAAAGATCCAGTCCCAAAAGCCCTGCTTTTATGCAGAAAACCCCCATTCATTCAGCCTAGCTGTCAATCAACACATGCTAAGTGGTGAGCGGGAAGGCTCACCACTTGGGCCCATCACTCCAGAGTGCAACCGGAGTTGGCAAGGCAACTCGGTCCAGGGTGCCTAAACCCCCTCCCACACCCCTGTGGTAACCCAGACAGAATGGCACCACTTTGGATGGTCTCTGTACAGAGCCCGCCAAAAGTGGAACAAAGGGCTCAACCTTTGGTTTAAGAGTCACAGAGACGAACACAGATGCCATTTTACAAACCGAGTTCTGGCAGAAAATACCATCCGATAAACCTATTAAGATAAGTAAATCGGTGGTACATTAGAGATTAATGAGAAAAAGTATCAATCTCCAACAATGGGACGAATCCCGTAGGGTTAGGTTCGGGATCGAACATAACAAGTAGTTTCCACTGCCACCAGCCAAAACTCGACGAGGGGGGATGGGACAGTGCCCCCTCGAGTAACAGGTCCAGGAGTAATCGAATTACCCCTACTAGTACGTCCACAATAAGATGGTTTGTACTAGTCCTGTTAGTAAATTTAGGTCTAGTAAAGCCAATGGTGACTTTACATGCCCGGGGAGACAGTAGTCAGTCCCCGGGTATGGAGTCTATGGTGGAGGTCCGCTAGGACGCCCCAGTGTAGGGTGCAGTGTAACACACATAGAAAAACATATGAGACCCTATGGAGTAAAAGACCCCATAGCCCATAGAACACATTGACATTTCAGAGGAATTACACACATACATGTCCAAGAGTGGGAGGAAAAGAGTCTCACTCTTGGCAGGATGGAAAAAAACAAACTCCCGAAATCCAGCAAAGCTGCTGGGGGACTCACTAGGTTAGGAAATTCAGCCTAAACATAGAATTCTCCCTAACACTGGGCCAGAGCTAGGTCTATGCGTAACTGCACAATGCTAAATGGCAATGTCAAAGGTGATGTCCTAGCACAATCCACGTGGCATCGAGATGCATGCCACAGTATTCTCGACTAAAATGTTGAACCTAAGGTCGTGGACCTTCAAATTCAAATGATGAAGCATAGCAACCATAATCTTCTGAGACTCCGTTGCCTGACGGAATGGGCCCCTTTTGCTTCAACATACCAGGTGCCTGTTCAAATCAATACTGGTAGTAATTTGCTCACAATAAATACAAACCAAATCCAAAATCTTGGCGCCAGGTTTGCGAACTCCCTCTCTACATATGGAACTGACTACACACCCTTGTTAACTGATCATATCATTAAACTAGACCTGTCTCGACATAGCGGGCGCTCCCATAAACACACATACAGCATTGTCATTCATAAGGCAAAAGAGAAGAGACTTGAGAATTTTAAAAAAACAATTGCCCAGGAAAGATGTGTACAAAGCGGTTAAAAGCAGAAGGACACGTTATCGCAATTGGGCCAAATCACATCACATCATTATTGACCAAAATCGTGCCGAACTAATGATGAAATTACTTGTGACAAAAAATACAAGAGAAATTTGACAGATCTTGAATATGGGCCACACAAATTGTACTCCAGTGACTGCAAATACGATCACAGGTGCCAACTGGGAAACACACTTTTTGACAGTGTTTAGGAAGCCCCTCAAAGAGCCAGTTGTGGTGCTTAAAAGACATCAGAGACTGGGCTCTCTTTATTAGAAAGCTGTTTTCTAAAATTGCAACATCAAAACAACTTCCTGAGTCATGGTCCATGGCAATCATTGTTCCTATCCATAAGAAGGGCAATTGGGACGATCCTTCCAACTATCGCCCAATTGCCCTTCTTGATACTATTGGAAAGATGTTCGGGTCGAACCTGGGAAAGAAGCTTGCCTCTTGGGCCCAAGCGTCTTTGATTTCGGATATACCTCAAACTGGTTTCATGAAAGGAGTCACTGTCGATGTCAATCTGCTGATTCTTACCATCATGAAACTTGAAGCATTGAAAAAAATGGCAAACTCCATCTTGCCTTTATCGACATGAAGCTGGCTTTTGATAATCTAAACCGGGGAATGCTTTGAGCAAAACTGTCAAACTGGAAATGGCCGGTTGACATTCTCGGATCTATCATGGCCCTTCATGCACATACCTCCATTCGTGTAAGACTAAATAACTGTGGCAAGTTATCCGACCCCTTAACAATGGCTAAAGGTGTTAAACAAGGGTGCCCAGTTGCCGCTGATTTGTTTAAATTATTTTTGGCTGGCCTGCCTGTACATCTTGACCAGGTCCAGGGTTTTCGCCAAAGATAAATAATGTGCCTGTTAAATGTATCATCTATGCAGACGACTTGGTCCTGATGGAGCGTATTCAAATCGGTCTTCAACGTTTGCTTAAGAATTTACACAAGTATTTGGCCATTAACGATCTTAAGATAAATACATCAAAAACTAAAATCTTGACAATTGGCAGCTTGAGTAAAAGTAAGGACAAATCTTTTAGGTAGACGGTTGCGGGTGAAACCCTTAGCACTGTGCCCTCTATAAAGTATCTAGGGATATATTTTAATAAATCAATTTGTGAACACCATTGGGTTATTGAACTAAAATCTAAGATCAAGAAGCTTGCTCTGCAAGGTGCTAAGATCAATAAAAACTATGGCAAATTTTCTATGGCATCCGTTTTGACCTTTTACCTACAAAAAGTGGTTCCAGTTATTGCCTTAGGTGTGGAGGCAGGCTGGAATATAAAAGAACAATTTTGGCATATGCTAGAGGGGCGGTTCTGTTGTTATGTTCTAAAATTGCCTCACTCCACATCCATGACAATCTTAAGACATGAATTGTCCTTGAATTCTCTTTATACTAGAGTTGTGTGGAAATCCATTACTGTAATGCGAAAAATGATTCTTGACTCACCAATTCCTGCTTATCAGATTTTTACAAGTGAATTTGATTCCACGTATCCCAGTTTACTAAAACTATGAGTTGATCAGCTACTTGCATTCTTGACTGCCGCTGATATTAACAAACTTGAACTATTAAATCGGCCACAATGTGCCAAGAAACAATTTGATTCCTGTACTTGGATTGTTAATCAAGAAAAACAAGCTAAGCTGCACTCTGCAATTTCCTTGGGCCTTGATCAGAAAAAACTAAATGCCCAGCCTCGATACTTGCTCCACTGCCCCTCATGTCATCACCGAGCACAATTTCTAAGACTTCAATTCGAACAAACATACTGAGAACAAAAGAAATTCTTTGGCAAAGGCAAGACAAAGCAATAAAGGATAATCTTTGCCGCTTTTGTCGTGTGTCTGTCGAATCATCAAAACATTTAATAATTGATTGCAAACAAACACACAATCAACATTCTCTACATCTCGGGAAATTTGTACCTCTTGATGAAGACATGGATGTGTGGTGTTCAGTGATTATTTCTGGGAATAACATCAAACTTACCTCTGCGATAGTATACTACATGGACATGCTTCTGAGAACTGAACCTTAAAGAAATTAATAGCACTGATGTCGTGCTGACTTTAGCTGACTCGAGATGTAATCTACTGATCCAACTAGTTGTGTAGTAAACTTTGAAATTATGTTGAAATTACTTTTTTGTAATTAATGGAACACGAACTGTGATTCGACTTTTGGAAAGCAATTTGAAACAAAAGTTTGAACCTTGTGTTTTAAACTTAGTTTTTTTCAATTAAAGAAAAAAGTCTTTTACAATGTTTTAGAAGTCTTTGTAGAATAGAAGAAATTCAAAGTAGGGCCACAAGCTGATTAGGTGTTTGAGGTAAAGAAGCTATTAGCAACTCTACAGAGGCAACCAGGACAAGTCTATAATGAGGACAAGCAAGGTGGCACAACAAGAGGTAGGTTCTCTCAGACTTTACAGTACCGTTAGGTTGAAGAAAAGTGCAGCAGATGACTTCTGTTCCTGTGCAGCTCTGCAGATCCTGGTGTTCCTGGGACTCAGTCATGGGGACAAGAGGGAGGAGGACTTCTGGGGACTCCTTCACTACAATGGGACGGTCACCACTCGCAACTGGAAATCTTCAAACAAGTGGCACTTCAGTGTTTCAGCTCCTCGCGTCTACCGCAAATAGCAACACCGCGGTTCCTGACTGTCAAAATGTAATTTTTTGCATCTGCGGTCCCGTACTCTGTTGAGGGGGATGAGGCTCGGTTACTGCTGCTTCCTGGGAGTCCAGAGGATAGCTTAATAGCAATGCACACAATCTGGTGTTCCTCTCCCTGGCTATTCGGTTCCAGCAGTGACTGCAGTGGAATTTCAACCAGCTCTGAGAGGATGTCCAGGTGGCTTACTTTGGAGTTGATTGGTCCCACCAACTCAAAGGGAGAAGTTGTTCTTGCAGGGGCTTGTCTGTCGATACACATTTGGAGTTTCAGCACAGCAGCTGGGCTTCACCAGGAAAACCAATGGTCCAGGAGTTAGAGCAGACATCCTCTTCAAGTTCTTATTTGGATTCCTTCATCCAGTGGTCAACTCTGCCTTCCAAGCCAAAAAGCCTTGTCTTGTATGCAGGTTTCTACTGTTCATTCCAGCCTAGCTATCAGTCACCCAGCAGTGTTTCTGTACTTGCCGGACAGCCAGCTGGCCCATCACCTTTGAGTACATTCCTGTCTCCTAGAAATCTAAGCAAAGGGAGTTTCGGGAACCACCCTTGCTTCCTGCCCCTGCCAGATGTCCTGGAGCCACGGGCGGGCTTCACTCGTGATTCCCGCCAAAGGCAAAATGAACAAAGGGACCAAACCTGGTTTGGTGCGCAGAGTAAATCTCAAGAAGGATCTTTCCACGAATAAATGGAGAAAAAAGAAGACCAGGGCAATTTGGCAAAAATGGCACCCTTGGGTGCTTTACTGCAGCTGTGAATGCAGCCCGCAATAAATGCACACCACAGTAATTAAAAGTAAACCATTGTCACCAGCCATTCTGTGAGGAAAGGGTAACATGAAAATTGTTACATGAGATGCTAGACAAAAGGGAGACTAAGTAACCCCTACAGCACCCTATTGTAAGATAGTGTGGCTGGTTCTAGAAAGTTACAAATGTAAGTAAAGTAAATTTCACTTTACTGCTCTTGGAAACAGTAGTTGATCCAATAGAATGTATTTAAACCTTGGGAAATCTGAAAGTCCTCCCTGTGCCACTGCACTGAAGGTGCTGTTTAGATACAATGTAAAAGATGATGCCTATGGAGTTTGTCAGACTCCACGACCAAAAGGAACACAGAGTTAAAAATCATATTAAAATATAAGGGAGAGTGGGAGAAAAGGGTCTCACTCTCTCCAGGTTAAAAATTCAAGTCCTCAAAATGCAGCAAAATTGCTAGGGGTCTCTAAGGTAAAGAGGAATGAGCACATTTCTTAGCATTCTCCCTAACAGGCATCAAGCTGTAGGTGGGGGTTGGTTAGAGGGCACTGGGTAAAATTTGGCCATGCAAAGGTGTATAGGGGCTGTACAACATAAAGCTTTCTGTGGCCTCGGCTATAGCCTTGAATAGCCAACATCTCATAGCGAACTGTGTCACACACAGTATTAGCATGTGTTATGGGGGAAAGAGATAGGGCAGGGAAGGTGACCAGGCCATTTAGGGAGTGAAGGGAGCTGGCACAGATGAGGGGGCACTTGGTGAGGGGCCAAGAAACCATTTTATTGCCCGTTTTGCCGATATTCGCGGCTATATCCAGGGCTATGAAGGACTACATGCAAGAGTAATTTGGTGCCTGGGGATATACATTTTGGGGTGTCTGTGTTTTATTTCTTTTTGAAAGTTATTTTTATAGGGGTGAAAAATCACCATTAACAGTAGGTATTTGGGAGTCTTATCTTTTATGGCTGTGTGTTTTCAGACTTTTGTACATGTGGAGGAAAACAGAAGAAAATTGTTTTAAAAAATGAATACAAAAAGGAGCCACCCTACTCTAGTTTTAGTTGCCCCATACACTGTGGTTTAGTCTGTGTATTGTCACTCATGCTATTATATCGTGTGTGTATTAAATGTTTCCCTACCTAGTATACTGACATTTATTATTCTCTGCTTTGTTTAACTTCACCTACTTTACATTAGTACATGAGCTGTGTTGTACTGTATTGATCTTATAATTTCTTTTGTATTTTAAAACTATCATGGCCACAGGCCCCAGAACACAAAAACCACACCATCTAGTGATGGGGGCAATGGGTCACTTGACTCACTTATGTCCCTTTGGGACCCATAAACACAGGGGTCCTGGCTGTACTCAGAGATGTGAGCAGGAACACTTTATTTCAGTGCAGGAGTGCTTTTATTTTACAAGAACCTTTCAGGAGCTGGAAGCCTTTATTCCAGAGAACATCCTCATGTGCTGACTCATCGGGTGTGGCTCCCTAGGCCTGGTTTTCATGTGCTGACTCATTGGGTGTGGCAGGGTGTGGCAGGCAGGCTGACCCTGGTGGGCATGGCTTCAGAAGCTCAGCTATGTAAGCTGCTCCATCCTTAAGGCCGGTGCTACGCATTACTGTGCACTCGCGTGCAACGTGACGCTCACCGCCGCATGGACCAGTTTACTTACCTTTGAAACCAGGCGTTCTCCTCCATGCTCACTTCCAGGAAAATGGTGCTTCATCGCTTCATCTGCAGCACCGCACTCCACATCCACAAACTCTGTGAAGAAGAAGAAGAAAGACAAGGTTAGAACATCCGTCCTAGGGCCACGCATTTGAACCCTGCGCGCCCCCTAGTTAACAATTTACCAGCTATAGTTAGGCTGCAGCATTGTTCCTTTTTCCCTCTGGCTGCCCCCTCGAGCTCCGCAGCTTCTGCCGGGCCGGCAACATCACCTGCAAGGGAAGAAAGCAAAAGAGCAAACATCAAAAGTGGAATGGACAGCAGTACCAGACAACAAACTTTACAATACAACAAAAAAATACGAGGAAAGACAAAGGCAAACAAGAACACTTACCTGAAGTATAGTGGCTTAGTCGCAGCAGGACTGGACTACCACGTGCAAGGGACCAGTGAAGGAACTCAGTCCAGATCATACAAGCGCCCCTGCCAGAGGCAGCAGAACGGAGTGCTCGCCAAAACTAATCAACAGGTGAGCTTTCCAGGGACAGCGCATCCCACCTGTACCACGGTTTGGGAGAAGGGGTCTGGGAGGGGATCAGACGCACAAGCTGGCATACTCACACCCCCTATTCTCCACGCAGGAGCAGTCCCGAGCAGCATCACCTATTACCACCAGTCACCACATAAGTGCAGAGGGCGAAGTCGGACCCGAGCGACCTCACCCCCGGGAGGGCTGCATCCATGCCCCAATGCCTCCACAGAGACCAGTTGAGCGTAACAAAAATCTGAACTAACCCCCCTTAACTTAAAATGTATAATAACCACAGTTATGATGAAAGTCAAGGAACTGGTGTTGCGGGTATAACAAAATAAAATAAATGTGTTATTATTTTATTGTATTTGTGTATTTATATGTGATAAAGAGTTCTTAAAAGAACTGTTTTTGGGTATACTGAGTGTATTATTTTAGCACAGATGTTATGAAGGAACACTGCATTTCCTCCATTGTTTAGGTGTACTCCATCATGTGTATAGAAATTGGCCACATGGAACTGTATGTAATCCAAAATTGGTTGTGGTCTCTCATTCATTCTGGAACTACTTTATTAACATTTCTCTGTGATTTCTCAATTGTACCACTACATCTGGCAGCCCATCTCCATGTTTGACTCTGAGTAAAATTGGAAAAGATAAAGATGGTGTGAGGAAATAGTTCCATTAGTTTTCCCATGTCCTGTTTCATCATTAAAGTAAGGGATACACCTCGTATATTCCCCAAATCAGTGTCTTCCCAATGAATTAGTATGATGTCTGGCTGCTTCTCAGAGTTAACAATTTTGGGAAAAATTGTAACCAACGCATTCCCCGCAACCTAAACTATTTCATTGTAAAATCTCTCAAGCCTAGGTCCATGTTAATATTTAGTTTCTCCCAAAAACCCAGCAACCAAAACAGCCAAATTTCTCCGATCAGCCCAACAGTTTTTATACCAGCCATGATATCTGCAGTTTTTTTTCTGTTTCCAGGAAAACTGTTCCTAGTTTGAATTTCTAGCAGTTTTTATGAGCGGGGTATGTATGATCTGTGTGTTTTGGAGTTTGTAATTGGTTGATGGTACTGTTTTAATTATCCAAAGCTATCCAGCAGCCACCCAATGTGCAACATTGCTACCTGTGGGTAGATGTGGTACCCTGTGCAGTGCAGCTATATTGTGACAAATGGCATGCTGTGTGTTTGTGGATGTGTGTTAGCCGCAGCTATCTAACATTTTGGGTGGAGTAGCATAATAGATGCATTGAGTTTTTTAGGGGATTGGGAGAGACCAGGGGAGTGGAGAAGGAGCATAGGGAGTGTAGAGGAGCTGATACGTGTGTTAGGGACCCTTGTTTGGAGCTTGTGGGAGTGGAAATACATGTTTTAATTCATAGTTTGTGCGAATAGCCGCAGCTAACAGCAAACACCCATTAAGGACTTTTGTATACCCGCATGTATAAAATGCACGTGCGCAGATGTGTTAACCCTTTTCACCATTTTATTGTTTGTGTCCGGAGGCACTGTTATATTTATAGCATACATGTTCTGTGCAATAATCATATTGTTATGTGGATGATACAGCAGATCATTTTATCTGTGTGTGTTATTTTGTGTGTTTAGGTGTTGAAATTCTCCCTGTTGTCCACTTTTCTCATTTTGACTGCAGAACTCACATTGTGCAGTTCATGTCACCTGTGACAAAATATGATTAGCATTGTTTTGTTGAAAGTTTAATTTGATAATATGTTAATAATGAGGCTCTGTGTTGTTTTACTTTATTTGCTAACAATGAAGTGGGCCTGCTCTATATGTAGAAAATGGGTGGGAATAATTGTTGGATGTTGTTCAAAAGGAAAGAAAATGAATTTCAGTGAAGTGCATGATAGAGAATCATAAAGTATACTTCCTGAACTCAAAATAAAAAGGACCACAGAGGAGTAGAATGCTTTTATAATCACATATGGTGTGTGTTAAAGTGCTTTTTGGGGTGACCTGAAAATATGTGTGCTTTAAAAAATATTTGGTTTGCTGGGGTGTGTTACTGTGTGGTTATCTACAAGAAAAAATGAATTGTCTTAATTTGTTTATTGTTTATGAAACCTATTGTTTAATTTCATGAAAAACATGTTTGATTGGTTTATTGTTAAATTTGCATTCATACACAAATATTGGAATGGTATTAGATGTTCAAACTGCTAATATGTAAAATAGAAATTGAATAGATTTTCTGGTGTATATTGCCCCAATAAATGGAGTGCTCAGCAATCCAATTTTAGTACACAAATTAGAGGTTGTAAAATGTTGGGATGGTTTATTGGAAGTTTCCATGTGCAACAGTTTCAAATTGGAAACACACGGATTTTGTTTTAATGTTCTTGATACTCTACTCCTAGTTGATACAGAAATAGTGGCAGCTGTCAATGGCAGTTTACTGGACACACTGGTTCGTCCATGGAGTTAAGGTCAATATTCAGCATGGCCATAGTTACAGGTCTGACCAAAATTATGGCTTTAATAAAGACTGTGGGGCATTATCTAACGCAGGAAAATCCCCTTGGCCTTGTGCTTATTGCTATTGGGACTGTGGCTCATTAGAATGCAGTAGTAATAGTGTCTTTATTTGATTGGAGAA
Source organism: Ambystoma mexicanum (assembly GCF_040938575.1). Taxonomy (NCBI): domain Eukaryota; kingdom Metazoa; phylum Chordata; class Amphibia; order Caudata; family Ambystomatidae; genus Ambystoma; species Ambystoma mexicanum. Next base: position 920,370,475 of record NC_090922.1, on the reverse strand, counting down.
CAGCAGCAGTAGTGATGCCTTTTTACAGTAGATCCTGTGCGTAGATTATAGGTAATGCTTTAAAAGGGAGGCGCAGGATGTTCAGTGCACGTTGTGCAAGAAAACAGTAAAATGTGGCCCTTCTAATGTTCCATCAGAAATATTGGGACATGAATCATCATAAATCATATATTGTGAGTCTCCTAGAAAGATGTAGATGATGTGTATTGGAAATTAAGATAAAAAGATAAAAATGGTTGGGGCTCATGTTTAATGAGCATGGTAATTGGCACCACCTCAGTAGGTGCTTCCACCAGTGAGACGCCACCAACCGTTAATGAACCTTCGACTTTGGCAGCAGTGTCAACTCCATATGTTCCAGTTTTACCATAGGACAATGTTTAAATTATGTGAGTTACTGGTGATCTATGCCACTAATGGATAACTCTGGGAGGTGGTGTAACGAAGGATTGGGACAAGTTAATCCCTCAATAATGATTTTACTCAGGCTGAAGCCTTTTTTGCCTTATATGTGGTCTTATAATGTCACTGTAGTTGTGACTAGTTGTTGTGCAGAATCAACCTCCACCCATTAAAAGTGCTGCCATCAACAAGCCAGAGCCTTCAAACACCCGAAGCACTGTTACACTCTATTATAACAGTCATTATAAATGCTACAAAGGTTCAAAGAGGCAGCTTCACTTTGGTGGCATTGTCTTTTTAGAGTTGTCACTGTTTTATTTTATGTGTTCCTTACCAGTTGGACATTTGAAGATGTCTAACATTGTGCAATGAAACACTAAGACGTGGTCCTTCTAATGTTCCATCAGAAAGCTTGAGAATATCAATCATGATAAATCATCTGATGTGAGTGTCCTGGGATGATGTGGATGATGTGTATTGGAAATTACATGAGATGGTCTGGACTATACTGGGCTGCAACCTTTTTCTAGATTATATATGGTCTTATATCTTCACTGTGGCTGTAAGCGGTTGCTGTGCAGAATCAACCTCCACCCATTTAAGTTGCTGCTGGCAACAATAAGAGTCTTCAAACACCTGCAGCACTGGAACACTCTATTTGAAGAGTCGTTAGAAATGCTAGAGAGGCTTAATTTTTTGTGGCATTGTCTTTTTAGAGTTGTCATTATTGTTATTGTATGTTTTCCTCACCAGTTGGACATTTGAACATGTCTAACATTGTGCAAGGAAACAGTAAGACATTCCCCTTTCTAATGTTCAGTCAGAAAGACTGGGAACATCAATCATTTGGTGCAAGTCTCCTTGCATGATGTGGATGATGCGTATTGGAAATTGCATAAGATGGTCTGGACCATACTTGGCTGCAGCTTTTTTTTTGGCTTATATGTGGTGTTATATCTTTACTGTATCTCTGAGTGGTGGTTGTGCAGAATAATCCTCCACCCATTAAAAGTGCAGCCAGCAGCAGCCCGAGTCTTCAAACACCTGCAGCAGTGCAACACTCTATTTGAAGTGTCATTAGAAATGCTAGAGAGGTTCAGAGAGGAGGCTTTACATCAAGTGTGTACAGATGTGACACAGAAAGCGTCAGTAAATATTTATAGCTTTTTTTGCAGTGGAAACTCTGAGAGTACATTTGTTGTGTTATTTAGAGCTTGTTGTATGATAAACTATTGTTAACTATCTTACAGATTTCTATTAGCAGATTTAAGAAAATCGATATTCTAACTCTTTTTTTCTACTCATATTATACTTTTCAATAAAAAAAGAAAAACACGTAAATAAATAAATGTATACACAGGTTTGGGGAATTAGGGTCTTTTTAGTCTAAGTTTGTAATATATTGCACATATGTGTTGGAGAAAATTAATATTTAAAAATAAGTCCTGAGATGGGGGCATTGCAGCGTCAGGTAATGCCCCACGGTCTTTGTTAAGGCCCTTACTTCAGTCTGGCCTGTAACTATGTCAAAAAATTATGTATCAAGCTCCACCCATTAAAGGTGGTGCCAGCAATCACCAGAGGGCCTAATTATAATTTAGGCGGTCCGGAAATAAGGGTGCTGGTAGCAACATACTGGTACGCATTCTGTACTGGCAAGCTAAGAGTTTGCCGGTAGGGGCACAGACTTCCCAGCAGGCCTGTTCTGTCAGTTCAGTCCCCTACTGGGAGTGTTTTCACTGTAGCACCGGCACCGTTAGCAACGGTGCCGGTGATTCAGTGACTCCACTCCCGTGGAGTCCTATGTGACTCCACAGGAAAAGGGATTTAGGTTTCTGCCACCTGCCATAATATCCCACTGGCACCGGGAAGTCAGGCGGTGGAAACAATGTTACGGGGTTGCTGGTAACTTGTTGCCTACCAGTGGATTTTACTGGCAAATACGTAATGAGGCATAGAGTCTTAAAACAACTACAGCACTGGAGCACTCCATTTGAAGAGTCATCACGAATGCTAGAGAGGTTCAGAGAGGAGGCTTTTCATTAGGTGTGTACAGATGTGCTGCTCCTATCCCCAGAAGTAACACTTGGATGCCCAGGATCTTTTCTTTCGGATGCAATGCATCTGCCAGAATTCTTCATACACTTCATCGCGGGTACTAATAGTGACTTTATTCGGTTGCAAGACATTCTGGCATTTCACAACTGAAATAAATTAATGAAAAAAGATGTCCACCATGGAATGGGTTATAGAAACGTGAAAAATGCACAATGATTTATACAAAGGGAGTGTGACTGTACCAGACTTGTGTATGCTATTTCTATTGGTGGCTTCCATTCAGATGACCAGGGATGAAAGAGTGTCTGGATCCATTTTTCTTCTGACTGTATCTTTGTAATTGGTCCCAACACATCCGGTAGCAACATATTGACACCCTTTCCAAACTGACAAATTATGTGTTTGCTGGTAGGGGCACAGAACTCTCTGCGGGCCTTATCTGCTGGTAGTTCAGGTCCCATAAAGGTAGTGTTTTCACTAGAGCACCAGCACCGTTAGCAACAGTGCAATGCTTCAGTGACTTCATTCCCATGGAGTCCTATGGGTCTCCAGAGGAATATGGCTATACTGTTTCTGCCACCTCCCATTATACCTCGGTGGCACCGGGAAGCCAGGCAGTGGAAACGGTGCTACAGGGTTGCCAGTAACTCACCGCCTACCGGCATGTTTTATCGGCAACCCTGTAATGAGGCCTAGAGTCTTGAAAGAACTGCAGAACTGGGGCAATACATTCAAAGAGTTATCAGAAATGCTAGAGAGGTTCAGAGAGGAGGGTTTTCATGAAGTATCTACATATGTGCTGCTCTTATTTCCAGAAGCACTTGGATGAGCGAGAGGTGTTCGCAGAATCTTTTATATCTGATGCAATGAATCTGCAGGAAGTTTTCAACCACTTTATCCCGGTGTAGTAATAGTGTTTTTATTCAGTTTGAGGATACCCTGGCATTTCACAACTGAAAAAAGAAAAAGCAAAGATGTCCGTAATGGAAAGAGACATGAATTTTGTTCACCCATTCGATGGTGGCCATTTAAAACAGTAAACACGGAACGGGAGAAGGGCTACATATGGTGTCTTCTCCCTTTCCATAGTGGCTATTAAAAATATAGAAAGAAAACCCAAAGAAAATAGCCGCCATGTAAAGGGAGATGGGAGGACATGAAGTCCCTTCTCTTCTCTCTTTCCGTGGCATCCACTCAGAAAACGAACACTAAGGGCATAGTGGTGACTGGCCACTTGAGAGGCTGCTAATGATCCGGTGAGGGCTAATCAGAATGTTCTGTAGAAATCTGATTATCCCTTTTCGGGTACTAATTGTACTTTACACTGTCTACTTGGATAACATTCAAAATAATGAACACATTCAAGATACAGTGGAAAAGCAAAACTTTTACATGATCTGATTACCTGTTAAAAATAGGCATGAAGTTATTTAGTCTTCTCGTTGATTCAGGCAATTGGTCAATAATTTAAGTGCTAACGCGTCATTGTGCTTGGGCGCACCCATGCATGCGAAAAACACATGCTTGCTCTCTATATCGTGTAATCGTTCTACCAAGCATATTTTTCCTGTTTTGTGTCATTGCTTTTGTCTCTTGGTGGGTGAACTTATTTGTAAGCCTTTGGAAACTTTTAGAAGCATTACCTTGATTTATCCATTCCTTTTTTTACATTTCTTCTTCCTATACCTTTGTCCTGTGTCTTGTGCTTTGTCATTTTTTGTTATTTTAGCTTGCTAAATTTTTTGATGTTAAGCTAAACTTCAGTTGCAGGATATTAAGGTGAGAATTTAACGCAACAAAACCCCTGAAATTCAGCTAAAGCCACCTTAGCTTCATGTCGCCTGTTGCGCAGCCTAGGACCACAATGATGACATCACTGATGACATCACTAATGACATGCATGCAGGTCAATGTATTAAAAATTGGACACTATTAAACATTACTTTACTTTGCACAGTATGTGTTTCATTTGAATTTGAACATGTCAATAACTTACAAAAGACACACAGAAACAAATTAAGATCTATGTACATGTTTTCAAGCAAAGGTTTAATTTTAAAACTTCATTTCTTTTCTATCCATATATACATTTATAGTAAGAACCACTTTCTTTTCAATACCCATGTATGAACATTCTTAAAATATACCTTAATACTTAGTTGTTCCTTGTTTTAAACCACTTCTGATGCCATTTAGAAAATGATACATGTACACATTTTTTTTGCAATTGAACAATTGAGTATTAACAATTTTATTTTAAAATGTTGTACATAATTAAGGTTCAATATGTGCCACTTTCTATTTATTTGTCCTAATTTGTTTTGTAAATGTGTTCACAGATTATATTATAGTGAACATGTCATAGATATATTTTGCACAAACATGAACATTCTAAGCAGTGTACTATTTATAATTTAGATATAATCTTTTACCAAGGTACTGCAATGGAAACCTTCATAAGTAGTGATATGAGGGTGGGGGAGAAGCACCAGATGGTGAGACATGGTATCCCCTCTTTTTTCACAACCCATCTAACCTCTTTGCCTGCTTAATTTATGAGAAACTAAAGCTCCCATAATACGGCCCTACTTCACATTGACAACACTACTGAGCCAAGGAAGAATAGGAATGAGGCTAGGAAAATTACCTCTACTGACTTGCAATGGCTCTGTCTCTTTAATGAGTCCATGCAGAGTCGGGCACATAATCATTACTATACACAGGTGCCACTTGTTAACACCCCCTGTCAGAATAAAAGGTGGCACGCACAGGCACACTCTGAGCGAGGCTGGGTACAAGAAGGAACAGCTGTTTCGGAACTGATGCAAACCAGGCTATGGAAGTTGGAAGGCCAAGGGGATGATCAGCAGTTGCGACGGATAAGAGAGAGCCAGGCGAGAATTTCACACTTTCGGTATCCCGTAAGCATTCCAAGACTGAAACCAAGTGAGCGGAAAGGAGAAACCTTCAAGATGCTTGAAAGCAGCCCGCTACAACCGAGTTGGGGAGTAGCAGAGGAGGTGTTGGTAATGACCTTGACTGCTACATGAAAGGCATTGAAGAGAGAAGCCCAATTAACACGACCAGTTATCAAAGGAAACAAAAGCCCGGTTTGTGTTAAAAGCAAAAGTAACTGTAACCAAAAATTGAAGGTTGCATGTGTGCCGATAAAATGCGTAATGGAAAGGACAATTGCTGAATGGTGAAGAAAGTATACAAAGTTACAGAGTGGTACTGTGAGGCAAAATCGCACATTCGAAAGTCTGTTAAATGTTCTGAGTTGAAGTGTATTAAACAGGAACCGAAGGCAAGAAAGTAACAGCAATCCCGAGCGAAAGTTGAGTAAGTGAAAAGCAAAATATGTGAATATGCCAAGAGGGCAAAGTATAGGAACTTTGAAAGAGGCCAAGAGGGCAAAGTAAAGAGAATAAGATTGATTGTTTAATTATTTAAAGAGAGGTTGAAGTCGTCATGCAGAGTTCTACGTAAAAATCCTTGTCGTTTCGAAAGTCTTCGCAGTAAAAGATATAAAGACAAAACGTGGGGAAGGGAATCCTAACAAAGAGAAAGATAGGCTTGAACCCGGTGGAGGGAAGCCTGTGCTGAACTGTGGCAGAGTAAATGTTAAATGTGAAGGAAAGTGGGGAAGGGAACCCCCACATAAAGAAAGACAGGCTTGAGCCCAGCGGAGAGAAGTCTGTATTGAATTGCGACACAGTAAAAAGGTTAACGTGAAAAGAAAGGCAGACTGGAGCCCAGGCGGAGGGAAGCCTGTGTTGAATTGTGGCAAACTAAAAGTCAAGAGTAGAACTGTGTATGTATGTGAAGGCAGACAACGTCTAAGGATCTGATTGAACTACCAAAAAGCTTGAAGTCCATAACTGAATTGTTGAATTGTACCAGTAAGCCAAAGTGTGCAAGACTGACAGAACTGTGTCAAACACCTATCCTTTTTAAGAAACTCTTCAGACCCTGTGCTGCCTAACGTGGGGAAGGGAGTTGTTACCTAAGCCATTCTAACATTTCTTTTAGGACACTATTGTTCCTTTTGTATTCCCTTAACACATTTGTCGTTTGAGAAGGAGGGCAAGGTTGGTTGTTTTTTGGTATAGGCCATTTTATTTTGACTACACTGACTTGGACATGTTTGTTGTTTATATAATGGTCGAGACTACTTCCATTCTAGAGTTGGGGCGAGTTAGTAATTATACCAACCCAACCAAAACACTAATATAAAGGTTTTCAAAACTTGCATCTATTGTGTCTGTGTCTACAATTGATATAATGCCTTCCATACACATGGTGTCAGTGGGGTGCAACTCATTTCAAACAAATTGGGCAACCGTACAATTTCAAAAACGAAGTGGTCAAGCCTCAAACCTCACTATAAATACAAAAGGTTCTATTGGATTCGACATCTGCAGTAGTAGGGAAGCATCCATTCCTCCAGCGAAAAGGACTATTGCTCCCACTGACTTAGTTCTAATACCGCCCCCTGGATGCCACGTCAGACTAGCCCTCAAATCTGGTTGAGCTCGGAAATTCAGACTAGATGTACTAGCAGGAAGGAGTTACTGATCCGGATTTCAGGGGAGATGTGAAAGTACTTTTACATAATCATGGGGAAACACCATTTGACATTCATCCTGGGGATACAATAGCACAAAGGATTCTAGAAAGGGCCTTACTTCCTCAGTTAAAAGAAGAAACAGAACAGGAGGTGATAGAGAGAGGAGATCTAGATTTTGGAGAGCCTGGTTAAATCCATAACATCAATGCTAGCGATGAGGATGAACAAACTGTCCTTCCAGAATTGGATTTTTCTCAGAGAAACGATCCATTATTAGGAGAGGCTTTCTTTCAAGTAATCTGAGAGTCAGAGGTAATGATAAAGGGAAACCTCAGGGAAAGGAATATGTAAAACCCAGTTGGTAATACCCAAAGCCCATCAGAATATGGTTCTGGAAATTTCCCACTCACATTTAACAGGGGGACATCTGGTCCAAGTTAAAACACAAGCCCATAGTACTGGAAAATGTTATTAGCCATGAATATATGCCAACATTAAAAACTTTGTGCAGACATGTGAGATGTGTCAAAAGACCATAAATATTCCTCCACCTGCCCCTTTGAATCCACTACCTATAATAGAGGTCCAACTCACCTGAATCGGGATACATCATTGGACCCCTCAAAATATCTAAATTGGGCAATAGGTTGGTCTTAGTGATTGTTGACTATTCTATCAGTTATCCCGAGGCCTTCCCCATGAGAAAAAAGTGCGACCCAGCAAATATTTAAACATCTACTACCATTTTTTTCCCGGGTCAGGTTCCCAACAGAAATTCTAACAGATCAAGGAATTAATTTTATGAGTAATCTCATGGGAGACATTAAAGAATTACTTCATATCACTGTGTTAAGACCTACAGTGTATCATCCTCAAACAGATGGATTACTAGAACAATTTAATAAGACCCTGAAAACCATTGTAAGAAAACTATTTGACGAAGGCAGGAAAGATTGGGATCACATGATTACATGGGCCTTATTTGCTGTGAGAAAAACTCCTCAAGCATCTACCGGATTTTCATCCTTTGAGCTATTGTATGGCAGAGCCAAGGGATGTCTTGGCCATTCCCAGGGAAACCTGCCAAGAGAGAGCGGAGGCCCCAGTACAACTGTCTCAAACCCCAAATTGTTTATGAGAACACATGCACCTAGTCAGATCTTTAGTCCGTACCCACATGGAGAAAGCTTGATACCAACAGAAGATTTCATATGATAAAAAAAGTTCTGGTTCTCTTAGCAACTTTGGAGAAAACATGAATCTCCAAGTGGCACAGGCCTTATGAGGTATTGGAACAGATGGCAACATGCAACTACTTTATAGCCCAACCAGACAGATGCCAAAAGACTCATATCTACCACATCAACCTTCTAAAGGAGTAGAAGGAAAATCCAGCCTCCTCCCACACTCCTATATTTTCATATTTGGCACCCCAAGAAATTGATTAACGTAGAACTTATACCCCAAGAGCTTCCCAATGATAAGAAAGAAAGTTTGAACATCTTGTTTCCCCATTTCCTGATATATTTTGTGTGACACCAGGGAGGGTACATGGAACTTACCACTATATACGAACACCACTGGAGAAAGTAGTTCATTTAAAACTTTATAGACTCCCAGAGGCATGGAAAAAAGATAATTATTGACAAAGTGGAAAGTATGCTCAGGTCTAATGTTATCGTGCCATCTTCAAGTCCTTGGCCATCTCCCATTACCAGACCAAACTTAGAGATTTTGCATAGACATTAGGCAAGTTAACACCATCTCAGCCTTCAATGCATACACCATGCCTCATAGAGATGACCTGATAGACAAATTGGGGATTGCAGTCTTCTTGTCAACACTGGATTGGTGCAATGGGGACTTACCGGTCTAGTCTGACCTTGACGGGACTGGTAAGTCCCCATTCACCAAACCATTCCCCATTCCTATTTCAGCCCCCATAGGTGCAAATAATGGGCTTGCACATGTCCCTTTGCGGGTCCCGTCCATAATGCCTGGTCAGACCAGGCATTACTAGAGGGACCCGCTAAGGGACCTTGTAGTAGGGTGGTAAGGGATTACCGGCACCGGTCTCCTTACTGGTGCCCGGTATCCCTTACCGCACTACTCGGATGAGGCCCAATATGTCGGGAAGGGAATCCTCACAAACAGAAAGACAGGCTTGAGCCCAGCGGAGGGAAGCTTATGCTGATCTGTGGTAGAGGGAACCTTAAATGTGAAGGAAAGTGGGGAAGAGAACCCTCACAAAGAAAAGAACAGGCTTGATCCTGGTAGAGGGAAGTCTGTGCTGAACTGTAATAAGGTAAAAAGGTAAACATGAAAAGAGAGGCATGCTCGAGCCCGGAGGAGGAAAGCGGGTGTTGAATTTTGGCAAAGTAAAAGTCAAGAGTAGAACTGTGTATTTAGGAGAAGGTGGATGAAGCCTAAGGAACTGATTGAAGTGCCAAAAAGCTCGAAGCCCAAGTCCGAATTGTTGAATTGTACCAGTAAGGCAAAGTGTGCAAGACTGACAGAACTGTGATCCACCTATGTTTTTTAAGAAACTCTTGAGACCCTTTGCTGAGGACCAAGGGGAAGGGAGTTGTTACCTAAGCTATTCTGACATGTCTTTTAAGACACTATTTTTCCTTTTTCCTTTTGTATTCCCTTAATGCATTTGTAATTTGAGGAGGGCAAGGTTAGGTTTATTTTGGTATAGGCCTTTTTACTTTGACTAGACTGACTTGAACCTGTTTATGGTCGAAAACACTCCCATTCTAGAGTAAGGGATAGTTAGGAATTCTACCAACCCAACCAAAACACCAACATAAAGGCTATTGTGTCTGTGTCTACTATTGATACCATGCCTTCCTTACACCCCACACACTATAGTAACATGTTTATAGTAATTATAGGTACTGTAGGGGTACTGGGTACTGAAGGGGGAGTATGCAGTATTTGTAATGTGGAGGAATTATATAATTGAAGTGTATTTGGTATTCATGCTTGTAGTACAATTGAGGCTAGTACTTATGGAATCGGTATGTGTTTCTTTGGGAAGAAAACAATGGGATAATACTGGGTATGATTACTAGTTGCATATGATAATAAAGCTGGATACTCTGGTTCTTTTTCTGTGAAAAGCAACAGTATAATTTGTTAAACAAGATAGTCTGAAACCTTTCATTGCATACAATGATACATATCGATTTACTTGAACATTCTATGTACTATGTTTGGTACATTGGTGTGTGGAACACTGTTATTGTATTACCATGAAATAATCATTGGGTCATTGGGAAAAAAAGTCCATAGTGGATTACAAAAAATGAATGTATTTACATGCAATTCTTGGCATTTAAATAGTTTTAAAGAATATACATGTCACAGAAAAAAATGTGTGTGGTAGCATGGATATATTATATGAATGTAAGTCTAATTAAGGGTTTCTTTAAAGTAGTTAGATACCTATTGGCGTATTCTAACTATATTGTAATTTACAAGATGTTTTGCAGTAACAATAACTGTGATGGCATATTTGAAGTTTATTACAATTAAAAGTATTTGGTCGGTGTATTCCAACTGTTGATGTAGTCTAACTGTTTTGGATTTTAAAATGTCTTTTGGAATATTATGGGAGTAGTTAGATACCCGTCTGCATATTCTTACTGTGTATTGTGCTATACTTTAGTGAGTACATTTGGTTTGAAGGAATATTAAGTAGGCATTTGTTATATTGGGCCTCATTACGAGGTGGGCGGTAAGGGATTAAAAGCACCGGTAAGGGCACCGGTGCCGGTAATCCCTTACCACCCTACTACGAGTTCCCTTTGCGGGTCCTCCTTAACGCCTGGTTTTACCAGACGTTAAGGACGGGACCCGCAAAGGGATACCGAGGTCAATAACGGTACCGCAATTTGCGGGTCCGTTATTGCCGCCTTCCCCCTTCCCATTGAGCCCTATGGGGGCTCAAATGGGGAATGGCTCTGGTGAATGGACCTCGGAATGGACCGGTAATTGCTCCATCCACCAGACCGGAGTCGAGACCTCCAACCTCATAATGAGGCCCATTGACTGGTAACATAAGTAACATATGTTTTGGAGTAGCAGAAGTGTTGCTACAATCAAACCAACCAAATCTTTTTTTGACATATGCACTATAGTGGCCTGAAGTGGTTGTGGTACCAGTGTGTTAGATTATGCTTACTGTTATGAAAGTTTTCTCGCCAAGAGATACTTGGCAGTGTGCAAAGCTAGTAAGCTTACAATTATTTTTGGTACCATCTGCATTGTACTTTAGAAGCATTAGTATGACATATTTGCCATGTGACTTTTTTGTATGCTGGAATGATTGAATTGCAAAAAAGGCATAATATGCCAAGGTTTGCATTCTGCAGAAGCTGGTGAGATGGAATGGATTCATAATTTGGTATGGATACCTACACAAATCGTTTATTAGGGGTGAGCTGTTATGATTGCAGAGAGTGGATATATGTTTCCATGTGCATGAAATCTGGAATATGTCATTTATAGGGATGTTTTTGGTTTCTAGTACTTGTAGTATAGTACATGAGGAATTCTTGTGGATATTCCTGTGTGTTTATTTTGAATTTTACTATTCCTTTACAGTAGTCCAAGTCTTGCCTTATACCTGAGACACTGTAAGTGTTGTCATGATTATTTGTGGTATTTTTATGAAGGGCGAGTATTTGCAAACACAACTGGTCCGAGCCGTTTAAGTAAATGTTGTGAATAATTGGTGGTAATTGGAAGAGAAGATTGATTACTACATTTGCATAGCAATTTACCCCAGTTGTGTTGTTGAAATGGACCAGAGAGTTGTATCTCTGTATCGTGTGATGAGCCTGCAGTTGTTTTTTGAGAAGAGACATTTGTATCTTTGTCTTCTAATGGACGTGCAGTTATTTTGGACTAGAGAGTTTGGTGGTTGCATTATTTGGTGGAGTAGCAGTTCTTCGTTTTTTTAGTGACATTGCAGGGAGATCTGCTATAGGTTCTGTTTGTATTCGTTTTCTTTTTAGAGGTTTTATTTTTTTGAGGTACAGGGTACATATGTAGTTGGGTTGTACAGTGCACATAGCCCGTTGTATTCTAGGATGCAAGGAATGTCTGCATTGACTTTGTTTGCATCAAAGTTAACTAGGAAGAGACCAGTGGGTGTATGAAGACGTGGAAGTGCTATGTAACTCAGACCTTCTTTGAAGACTTTGCTGCCAATGTCAATCAATGTGTGATCAAGGGTTAGACCTTGCGATTTGTGAATAGTGAGAGCATATGCAAGAGATTATTCTCTGTGTATTTACATGCCTTCGAAAAGAAGGAAACTTGCATATTTTTTTACTTCTGCAAGTTTGTCAAAGTGGATGCTGACAAACTGAATGTTGTTGTCTGTGGTGGTGAATAGGCACTGCGTATTTGGATTCAGTTTTGAAAATAAAAGATCTGTGCTTTAAATAATTTCTATGGGGTGCAGTCCACTGTTCAGTACCACTGTAAAAAAAGAGACCATGGCTAATGAGCCATCATATGGACTGCACACCCTTGTGCCCAAGAAGGGTCAATCTGTTATGCACAAGTATCTACTGCAATTATTAAAGTATCACATTCTTTAGATAAAAAGATTCTTTCAAGCTCATTTGTGTACAGATATTTGATTTTTTAATCAAAATAAATCACGCCAAACTGAATGTTGTTGTCATGTATGGAGGTCAACAACTGTACAAATTGCTCCATTGACTAAAGCTTGTTCTACATCAAGGTTATGTTTTAGAATTACTCTGCATCTTAGATACAGAGTTAATACTTTTTCTAAACCAGCTTTGTTGGCGATACATGTTTCTAATCTATTCAGTTGTACTGTTGCTTGTTGACACATAGGGAGTGTAAAGCCATGAACTTCTAGTTTGACTGTGGAGCTGATAACTATGGGGTGCATTTTTATTTTTTACATTTTAACATTGAATTTACTACAGCTTGCAAGGGTTGGCATTAAGGACATGAATTGTATATTTGGTTGAGTTAACTATGTGTAACACTGATGTGCTTTCTCCATATAGCTCAGGGATTAGTCTAGCTTTTAAGAAGTGTAACACTGATGTGTTTTCTCCATACAGCTCAGGGATTAGTCTAGCTTTTCAGATGGATTTGCATCTTTAGTAAGCAGACCAGTTCTAATGCTTTTTAAAATGATAGCACAGGTGACATCTGCAGACTGATGCATGTTTTGAGTTAGTTATCTGTAGCAACAATGTTGCCAGAGCTTTATATGTCCAATGCTCCCGAGTGTGCTACAGCATTGTTTCGTGTCCTAATGTTTTGAAAATAGGTTGAACATTTACTGGTGTTAACTGTAGGAGGTCTCCATAAACAATAATGTGTTTTCTTTTGGTATTCTACTGAGATTTTAATTAAGAACATTTTGCCAGAACCAGCTTCACCATTTATATACAGGAGTAGAGGTTTATCATTTCTACAGCTACACAATTTAGTTTCATGTTTATAACCATGTTCAATTTCTTAAGTGACCTCTAGATAAATGCTGAATTGTTCATCATTTAGATGTTATTTGAGCACTGACAAGTCTTCTTCAGATTTTTTAGATTGATACATGGCATTTTCTACCTCAGTCATGGCTATTTCTTCTTCATTTAGAATGGTTGGTTCTCCAAGTGGTTCTTGGCTTTCTGTAAGAGATGGTTGACTGCTTTCAGGAGTGTCTTTATCTAGTAGAGCTTTCATTTCGTCTTCTTGTTGGCGTTCATTGTCCAACTTCTGTTTGTATTGTTTAAAATTGACATTTGTTGTACTGCTTTAATTTGCATTGAATGTAGCTTCAAATGAGTTATGGTCACCTAATAATTCTTATTAATTAGGCTGAGGTTGGTAGGTTTTACTAGGCTTCCTTCACAAGTTGAGACCGAATATCTGCCAGTTGTCTCATCTGGTATGACATTGTTTTTGTAGGAGTAGTTTTGGGCTATGTTGTACAAGCACATATTTTCCAAAGCAGTAATTATATTTGGGTAGTATGTGTCAATTAAATTGTTTTTTAAAATGTCCTGGCTGTTGGGATCATTTGTGGCTGTAGTTTTAATCTCTTGATAGGATTTTAGTAACTTTTTTCATGATGAAGCTGGACCATGGTTTAGCTAGACAATGTTTTCAGATTTCCCATATAAGGGTGTACCTGTTAAACGGTCTGCAGCTTCATAACAGCCTCATTCTCTATGGGAGAGAATTTTTATACCAAAGCTGTACAATCTATGAGATAGTGTTTTGTCAAATCTTATGTCATCCCAGAGGTCTTTTAGCTCTGTTTTCCCAGTTTTGGTGAGATAGGCTGTGACATATCTTGCAACTGCAGTGGAATTGTCTGCAATGTGTTATTGTATGTCTATGTTTACATTCCAAAAGAGGGCAATGATTGCATTGTAATCATTGGTGCACTTGGATGCTAAGTCCCTTTTAATGTTATATGTATTTTTAGGGAATTCACCTTTTACGCTCTGTCTTTTGGTTTGCAGTGCATAAGAAGTCGTTCAAGTCATCCATGTGTACTCTGTACAAATTAAAGTAACAAACCATGTGGGTGGGCATAGGATCTTTAGCATGCAATGTAATCAGTGTGATGTTGATGTTCAAACCAGTATTCTTTTGTACCAGGCATGTTTGCCAAGAGATTTGTGATACTTGACTTCAAAACTTCATTGTTGTCTTTTATTTTTTGAAGCAGTTGGGTAGCAGATATGTTTAAAAAGTTAGAGCCTGTTTTTAATGTGTGTGCAACTCCCGAACATAGAGTTGCTAGTTCACTTTCGAAGAGGAGGTGGAAAAAGTATTCAGCATGTTGCCTGCAGTAACAGGATTTAAAAGTTCAAATTGGTCAGTTGCTGGTGAGTCTTGAATAGTTTTGGTGGTTTCTATTAAGTTTTCCTCTATGTTTATATCTCTGTAGTATTCATTGTTTTCTTTAAGATATTGTAGGGTTGTCTAATTTTTTTTAAGTTGACTAGTTGTTGCCTAATTGCTTTGTCTTTTGTTGGCAGACCATTAACTAGTACAATCAAAGATTGATCTATTGGTCGTTGTACTCCTAGAGTATCTACATTTTCTTTTAGATCTAATGGCAAATACACTACTTTGCCATTGATGTCCTTTAGTAACTAGGATGGAGGTAATTTGGCTGATTTCAGTTGAAGGTGCATAATAACTTGAAATGGGTGCACTGTTTGTATTATAATATGCTTGTACAAGTTAAGCTGTTGGAGAACTTTCAGAAGTGGGAATATTTCGAAGTTATTAGTGATAGCACGTGATGCCATTTGGTATTGTCAAGCTGTGTGTTGCAGTATGTGCAAACTGTTGAAAAGGTCAGTTTCTTTGTATTTAGTTTCTGCTATTAGATATAAAGCTAATTGGGACATTTGGGGATCTTCATTGTCTTCTATTTTGTAGGCTAGATCTACTATTTATGTGCTTTTTTCAGACGTTCTGCGACAACAGACACATATTTGGTCTGGTATTTCAGCAGATGTGTTTTGAAATGCAGCTATTTCTTTTGTATATGTTTTTATGAAAATGTTGTTGTTTATGAGGTTTTCGGTAATGTTTTCTAAAGGTACACCTTCAGTAGTATTTACGTTTGATGTACTCTTTTTACTCTTTTTCTTGACGCAGTTCTTGGGCTGTTCCATGTATGAGAATGTTATTTAAATGTTGCAGTACTAGAGCAGGACATTTTGCATAGTATTGTCGACGCACAAGATTCTCCATATAGTAGAATGGTGTGTTGCTGATATTGTGATGTGTTGAAAAGTGCTTTTGCAAGAAGTTCCTAAAATTCAGGCTAATGAATGTCCTTGCAGGCCAGTGTGGATGCAGGCCAGTGTGGCTGCGCACTGGAGCGGAGTCTATGATTTGTAGAGTTTTCATTTGACTTTTGTCTTTAAGTTTCATATAGTTATTGAGGAATTGTCGTAAAGGTGTGAAGGATTGTTGGTGTACATTGCACATTGAGCTGCATGTCTATTTGTACACTGGACAGTTTGTTTGGGTGAAAGGGGCATTTGGTTCATAGTTTGTTGGGGAATTTTTTTCTATAAGGACTTCTTTTGCGGTAATGGTGTGTTCCACCATTTCATGCCCTCAACCATTATTGTCTATGGTAATTTTCTTTTGTTGTTCTTGTGTATAGGCTTCTTCATTGAAATATGGTTCTGTGCTGCTTTGTGAATCCATTCACTGTTACAGAAGTTTGAAAAGGTTTGAAAATTTACACTGCCCATGTTTAGATGTAGTTTTTGTAATGTATTGATTCATTTAGTTAGTGGTTTCATTCTGTTTAAAATCATAACAAACAATGGCCCTCATTACACGTTAGGCGTTAAGGGTTTACCGGTACCGGTATGGGCACCGGTACCGGTAAACCCTTACCGCCTTACTACGAGTTCCCTTTGCGGGACCCGACTTTAATGGCTGGTTTTGCCAGCCGTTAAAGTAGGGTGCTGCAAAGGGACCTCAGAGCTAATTACGGTACCGCAATTTTCAGTACCGTAATTAGCACCTTCCCCATTCCTATTATGCCCTATGGGGGCAGAAATGGGAATGGGGAAGGGCCTTGGTGAATGGGGAATTACCGCCCCTGCTCACCTTGGAGTAGGGCGGTAATTCCGCCATCCACCAAGGCGGACACGCTAAAATACCGGCAGCAACATGGCGCTAATAGCGCTATGGTTACCGCCTACCGTGTAATGAGGCCAAACGTTCTCTTTAGTAGAAAAGCACTGTCAAATAGAGCTTGCAGGATTAGTCTCCTGCGGTCATTTTTTAAAGGGTAGATCATCACTTTTCAGCTGTTTTTATAAGATTGTAAAGAACTCTAGGGTGGAACATTTTCTGTAACATACATTTTTTGGATTGCTTTACCGTGACTAAGTTAACACTGGTAGATAGAGGGTTAGGTTTGTTAGTAGCTGTTATTTTCTTTGTACATCATTTTTTAGTTATAGGACCTCATTACAACACCGGCGCTAAACCATGGCACTATTAGCACCATGGTTGGTGCCGGTGTTGTAACGGGACCGCCATGGTTCAATGGGGAATTACGACCCCATTCCAAGGTTGGTGGGGCTGTAATTCCTCATTGAACCATGGCCCTTCCCCATTCCCATTTTCGTCCCATAGGGCTATATGGGAATGGGGAAGGCGCTAAGTATGGTACCGCAAATTGCGGTACCGTACTTAGCACCAAGGTCCCTTTGCGGGTCCCTACTTTAACGGCTAGTGTAGACCAGCCGTTAAGGTCGGGTCCCGCAAAGGGACCTCGTACTAAGGCACTGTCAGGCCGATTCATGGAATTCCTCACAAAAGTGTTGCACGCGGCTGGCGCACAGCGTGCCGGTGCGAATGTCTGCGTCAGCCGCGTGCGATAAAATCAATTTCTGCGCACAGCGTATTCATGGATTCTCGCCTCCAAAAGCAGACATGGCGCAGAGTGGCGCAGCGACCCTGCAGCAGCGCCAGTTACGACCCCAAGAACGCCCTCGCGCAAGGAAAAGCCATCAAGATCGCAAAACCATCGCAAAGGGCTGCGCCAACCCTGTACCAGTTTACCGGACTGGCAAACAGCAAACGCAAAGCGGGGAACGTGTATTACCGGTTTCAGGAACACGCGTGCGCGAGAAGTCTCACACGCGATCTGGCCTGGGGGAGCGTGTGCTTGTATTTCAGAGGTGCGCGAGAAGTTTCACACGAGAACGGGCTGGGTGCGTGTATTTCAGGGGTGCGCGAGAAGTTCCACACGCGATTGGCCTGGGCGCATGTATTCCAGAGGTACGGGAGAAGTTCCACACGTGATCGGGCCTGGGGGAGCGTGTGCGTGTATTTCAGGGGTGCGCGAGAATTTCCACACGCGTTTGGCCTGGGCGCGTGTATTTCAGAGGTGCGTGAGAAGTTCCACACGCGATCGGGCCTGGGGGAGCGTGTGCGTGTATTTCAGGGGTGCGCGAGAAGTTCCACACGCGATTGGCCTGGGCGCGTGTATTTCAGAGGTGCACGAGAAGTTCCACACGCGATCGGGCCTGGGGGAGCGTGTGCGTGTATTTCAGGGGTGCGCAAGAATTTCCACACGCGATTGGCCTGGGCGCGTGTATTTCAGAGGTGCGTGAGAAGTTCCACACGCGATCGGGCCTGGGGGAGCGTGTGCGTGTATTTCAGGGGTGCGCGAGAAGTTCCACACGCGATTGGCCTGGGCGCGTGTATTTCAGAGGTGCACGAGAAGTTCCACACGCGATTGGCCTGGGCGCGTGTATTTCAGAGGTGCGCGAGAAGTTCCACACGCGATTGGCCTGGGCGCGTGTATTCCAGAGGTGCGCGAGAAGTTTCACACGCGATTGGCCTGTGCGCGTGTATTTCAGGGGTGCGCGAGAAGTTCCACACACGATCGGGCCTGGGGGAGTGTGTGTGTGTATTTAAGAGGTGCGCGAGAAGTTCCACACGCGATTGGCCTGGGCGCGTGTATTTCAGAGGTTCGCGAGAAGTTCCACATGCGATCGGGCCTGGGGGAGCGTGTGCGTGTATTTCAGAGGTGCGCGAGAAGTTCCACACGCGATCGGGCCTGTGGGAGCGTGTGCGTGTATTTCAGGGGTGCGCGAGAAGTTCCACACGCGATTTCAGCAGGGTACGTGTATTTCAGGGGTGCGTGAGAATCTTCACACGCGATTTCAGCAGGGTACGTTGTTTTCAGGGGTGCCGGGGCATCCTACATGTGATTTGGCAGTGTGGGTCCTCCCAGGTGTCCCCTGTACACCCTCCACGGCCCCTTGGAGGCAGCCCACACCACAGGGGACTACCCTGCATCCCTGGTCATGTCCCGCAGGCAGCCCACCCAACATGGGCATGCCCCCCAGCAAAGGCACATGTCTCCTTGCACTACTGATCACCAACTCATGTCCCCTTGCACCCCCACCCCCAGCATTGCGGGGCACCTGCCAGCAGGCCCCACTCATGTCCCACTCATGTCCCCCTGCACCCCCACCCCCCAGCATTGCGGGGCACCTGCCAGCAGGCCCCCACTCATGTCCCACTCATGTCCCCCTGCACCCCCACACCCCAGCATTGCGGGGCACCTGCCAGCAGGCCCCCACTCATGTCCCACTCATGTCCCCCTGCACCCCCACCCCCCAGCATTGCGGGGCACCTGCCAGCAGGCCCCCACTCATGTCCCACTCATGTCCCCCTGCACCCCCACCACCTAGCATTGCGGGGCACCTGCCAGCAGGCCCCCACTCATGTCCCACTCATGTCCCCCTGCACCCTCACCCCCCAGCATTGCGGGGCACCTGCCAGCAGGGCCCCACTTATGTCCCACTCATGTCCCCCTGCACCCCCACCCCCACGCATTGCGGGGCACCTGCCAGCAGGCCCCCACACATGTCCCCCAGCCAACATGTCATCACAATCTAGATCCCTGGCCCTTATGGTCAGCCTCCAAATGCAAAACACCCACTCGAGTTTTGCATCCACCCACTTAGAAATGGCAATGACATGATAGAACCCCAATAGCAAGTTTGGAAATGAACACATGGCCCTCACATACACCCAATGGGTGTCAGTGAATCTCAAAACCCATATCATGATATGCATGATACCAATGAGATGATACTACACATTGAAGTTTGATGAAAAAAATGTATTAAAAACAGCATAAATGGAATTAAAAATAAACAAATGACAATGGGAATCAAAAACCAAAAGCAGCTTGTCCGTAAAATAATGAAAAACGACAAATCATAATCCAAAGGAAAGGTGTCCAAAGTCACAGTTCAAGAAAGTAAATCCAAGGTAAAAACAAAACCGAAAACCATTGCTCCATGGGTAAATCAAAAAAAAAAAAAAGATCCAACAGTCAACTACATACAGATAAACAAACCAGGGTCCATGATCCCAACTGAAGAAATGAAACCTACATAAAAATACTACCTAATAAAATAAAACTATATACAAAAATGTGGCCCATTGTCCAAAAGGTCCAAAATAAATAAAAAAGCAAAGGAAACCTAACACTAACTACATAACTATTTACAAGGGCAGCGGGCTAGTCCGACGGCTCACTGGTTGTTGTCATGGGCCAGGGCATCATCGAACTCCTGTTCAATGGCTTGGAGGCGGGCATGTTCCCTGGCCCCGAGGTCCCGCAGGGATAATGCAGTGTCCAGCTCCAACTCCCTGCGAAGACCCTCGAGGCACTCAGCCCGCCTCAGCGCCCTCCACATGGAGTTCTCCGCCCTGACCATTGTGAGCCGTTCCTCCTCTGCCCGCTGCCGCTCTGCACCTATCTGCTGGCCCAACCGCTCCCACACGGAAGCCACTCCAATTCCAGGGTTCTCCTGCCCTCCGGCCGATGCCTGCACCCCTGATGTTGATGGCCCCGAGCCATGATGCCTCCCACGTCGAGCCTGCCGCTGCCTCCGACGCAACTGCCTGTGCCAGCACGACGGCATCCAGGCTGATGGAAACCACTGATGCCGTCGTGCACGTGCCCTGCCCGATGATGCCGTCACATCCTCCATCTGCTGGGGTCCAGTTGCTGGTGTGTCCACCCCTGCTGGACCTCCGACTCCCGACTGTGGCAGGGATGGGATCCCCACCGAGGGGGCTGCATTGGTCGGGGCAGGTCCACAGGGGGCCCTGGTGGCATCTGGGCCAGAAGACGGCATGGAGTACGACTGGCGCATAGCCTCCACAGAGGAGGAGAGGGTCGCCAGAGTGCCCGACACATGTACGAGACCCCCGACCATGACCGCTCCCAACTGGGCCATGTTGGCACGGTGCTCTTCGTGATGACGTGCGTGCTCCCCCCGGGAAGCACGCACCTCATCACGAATGACAGCCGTGCGCAACGCGACACCAATCAGGACCTTCTCCATACGGCCAGGGGTCCCCTCGTCGGCAGGTGGAGGCGAGTCAGATGACATGGACATCCCCCCTACCTGCGGACGGGCCTGGGATGGGGCATCCCTGCTGGTGCATGGTGGTGCAGTCACAGTGTCAGGGACAGTGACATGCACAGGCACCTCCACGGCGACCTGTGCTGCCTCCTGCCCCTGCCCCTGGACTGCACCACTTGCACCAGCAGGGATGCCCCCACCAGGCCCCATGTGCGGCTCAGTAGCGGCCTCCTCCTCCTCTGTGGAAACCACCAACCTGGATGGCTCCACACCGTCTTCTGCCGTTGCAAGCCCCTGTGGGGGCTCACCCACCCCTTCCGCTGCAGCCGTGGGGGCATCCCCGCCGCTTAGCTCCACAGCGCCGTCTCCGCCCTCTTCTTCACTTTGCGCTGTGTAGAGGGAGACATAGAACACAAGCATCAGGGTACTGTACAATGGTCCCCTAGACAGGAAGCAATAGCAGATGAGTGGCACTGTCAAAGATCACTTCCATCATGTCCCTCCACAACACATGGGTCAGTGCAGGCAAAACACATGCAGTAACAGGCATGGCGCATGCTATGGACATAAGCAAACATGTCCAAGGGACTCTTGAAGCATACAATGTTGTTTTTGGACTCACATGCATCATGGGTCATGCCTATCACATGCACACACTTCAACGTACTTTCATCCATCTGGACTCGTACACCCCAGACACAGTGGATGCAAGGATAACTAGGCTGCATCAGTGAATCTGAACATTGTCACAGACATGTGTCATGCATCCATGGCATCCACAAGTCACAGACACGCAGGTCAGAAACACAGACATGGACACCATACATGTACATGGCATCAGCACCCATCCCTCACCCACACCCATGTCCAGGAACAGAGACTGGCATGCTCTCATGTGTCAATTCCGCATAGGGCTCCCCATGTTACATTTAAACACATACACCAAACGTGTGCTTCACACATTACTGGTCTCACATGCATGACCATGATGTCCCTGCACACACACACGCGTACATGGCCTATGTCACACATACAGGCAAGTATCAGACAACCAGCACGCTGCAACATTCCCTGTCTCACACAGCAATGCTTGGCCACTTACCGCTCGACTCCAGACGGGTCTGCCTCTCAAGGATCTGGGCATGGAGCACTGGGCGTACGCGTTCCAGGACCCTCAGCTGGATGGTACTCATGCTGCCCCGGCCCCCCTCCACGAGGCGCCGGGCCTTTATGAGGGTCCTGGACCTGAATTCCTCCCAGCGCTTCTTGACTTGCTAGTTGTTGCGGGTTGCCACCCCCTCCGCGTTGATGGCAACCACAAAGTCGTCCCAGATCCTGTCCCGTCCTTCCTTGTCGGCGCGTGGTGATCCGAAGAGGGCATCATAATGCCCCAGGACAAGCTCCACCAGGACACCAACTTCCTTCTGACTGAAGCTGGTGGCCCTCTGCCCCTCTGGCTGGGGGTCGCCAGTGGTCTCGGATGGTGTTTGCCCCGACATGGCGATCCCCGAGGCAGGCGTGGGTGGACAACTGGGTCCTGAGGCTGGGCTGTGGAGCGATGGTATCCCAGTCGGGAGTGTTCTGTTCCAGCAGGGGTGGACACAGCAACTGGACCCCTGCAGATGGCTGATGTGCAGGCACCAAATGGCAGGGCACGGTGGCAGCAGGCAGGCAGCAGCAGATGGCTCGTGGGAGGCTGCTCGGGGCTCTGGGGGGCAGTAATTCGGCCTTTTGGGCAGGAACGTGGTCTTCCGTGTGCTTACGTGTGGCCAGCTTGATACGGAGTGATTTGGCACGTGAAAATTCTGCACGTCAGCGTGTGAATCGAGGAAAGGCCCTTAGCGCGTAAGTGTGTCAGCACGTATACGCAATTCCATTGGACCAAAGGCCCTTAGCGCGTATGCGTGTCTGTGACGTATCGCGCACGGGCGTTGCTTTTCGTGGGGTGCGGTGCGTGTGTTTTGCAGGCGTTGGGGTTCACACGCTATTACTTCACAGCGGGTGGGTGTTGGCTACGCGTTCTTCTACACGCAAGGCAGACGGTGAGTGGTACCCTGCTCCTCCAGGCCCGATCGTGTGTAAAACCACCCGCGAGCCCCTGAAATACACGTACCCCGCTCCCCCAGGCCCGATCGCGTGCAAAAACACCCGCGAGCCCCTGAAATACATGTACCCCGCTCCCCCAGGCCCGATCGCGTGTAAAAACACCCACGAGCCCCTGAAATACACACACCCCGCTCCCCCAGGCCCGATCGCGTGTAAAAACACCTGCGAGCCCCTGAAATACACGTACCCCGCTCCCCCAGGCCCGATCGCGTGTAAAAACACCTGAGAGCCCCTGAAATACACGTACCCCGCTCCCCGAGGCCCGATCGCGTGTGAAAACACCCGCGAGCCCCTGAAATACACGCACCCAGGCCAATCGTGTGTGAAACTTCTCGCGCACCCCTGAAATACACGCGCCCAGGCCAATCGCGTGTGGAACTTCTCGCGCACCCCTGAAATACACGCGCCCAGGCCAATCGTGTATGGAACTTCTCGCGCACCTCTGAAAGACACGTGCCCAATCGCGTGTGAGAAACTTCTCGCGCACCTCTGGAATACACGCACACGCTCCCCCAGGCCCGATCGCGTGTGAAACTTCTTGCGCACCTCTGAAATACACGCACACGCTCCCCCAGGCCCGATCGCGTGTGAAACTTCTCGCGCACCTCTGAAATACACGCACACGCTCCCCCAGGCCCGATCGCGTGTGAAACTTCTTGCGCACCTCTGAAATTCACGTGCCCAGGCCAATCGCGTGTTAAACTTCTCGCGCACCCCTGAAATACACGCACCCAGACCAATCGCGTGTGGAACTTCTCGCGCACCTCTGAAATACACGCGCCCAGGCCAATCGCGTGTGGAACTTCTCGCGCACCTCTGAAAGACACGCGCCCAGGCCAATCGCGTGTGAGAAACTTCTCGCGCACCTCTGGAATACACGCACACGCTCCCCCAGGCCCGATCACGTGTGAACTTCTCGCGCACCTCTGAAATACACGCACACGCTCCCCCAGGGCCGATCGCGTGTGAAACTTCTTGCGCACCTCTGGAATACATGCACACGTTCCCCCAGGCCCGATCGCGTGTGAAACTTCTCGTCCACCTCTGAAATACACGCACACGCTCCCCCAGGCCCGATCGCGTGTGAAACTTCTCGCGCACCTCTGAGATACACGCACACGCTCCCCCTAGGCCCGATCGCGTGTGGGCCTTCTCTGGCGCACATTTTTTTCCTGCGCAGGGACTCTACCGCCTGCTTTCGTGTGGCGGACATGTATGGGCCTGTGCGCGTCTTTGGCCGTGTGCTGTTTTTCCCTATTCGATTCCATGAATACGTGTTGCAGGCGAGCGTGTGGGCGTTCTGCGCACTTGCCTCCTGTACTTCCCCCGTGACGGCCACATTTTCACGAGTTGTTCCCCATTCTGCGTGTGACGCCCCGTGTTATGCCTACTTTTGTTATGTGCGCCGCGCTATGTGCGAATTCGCTGTGGCCTTATCGCACGGCGTTCGATGACCTGAGCGCCAGCGTGCGCCAGCGTGCGCCAGCGTGCGCCACGCACTTTTTCAGCGCACGTCCCACATTTTGCGCGTGCACGGACTTCCATGAAATGATGTGCGATGTTTTCTGTGCGATAATCGCACTTGCACTGCGATTTTCGCTATTTCACTGCGAATCGCACGTTTTCGCACACGTGCACCGTTTTTTCGGTGCACATTGATTCCATGAATCGCCCTGTAAGTGTTTAATGGCGCCGCAGCCTTTTACGGCACCGTTAAACACTTAGCGCCAGGTTCCTAATGAGGCCCATAGTTTTTGCAAGAGGAGTGTTACCTTTTTTAGTCATGGCTGGTTTAGTTTTGTTGAGAAAGGTTACTAGCTCTTTTGTTTTAATGTTTTCTATAAATTGTTCTAGAGGTGGATGAGTAAATGGTGTAGTTTTATTCTTATGTGCTCTATTTTTTTTCTTTTCTACATAGTTGCTTTTTAGTAGGCATTTTGTTGTGTCTGTTGGGAAAAGAGAAACTTTACATTGGAAGGTTTTGCAATGTATATGCATGTATGGTGCATGGGCTTGTGGGTGTGATTGTAGAGATGAATAGAGTGCTGTTTGATCGTGATGTGGCATATTAGGTGTGGTTGGGGTGGTTGTGAGAGTAAGAGTGCAGAGGTGTGATGGTGTTGGGTTAGTGTTTAGGGGAGTGGTGGTGTGATGAAGTCTGTAGGGTGATTGTGCTGTTTTGAGCAACAGAGTGGGTGTTGCAATGCTAGTGTGTAGATGGGAATAGTAAGAGTGTGAATGAATGGTGGAATATAATGGGCTTGTGTGAAAGAAACATTTTGAATTGTGTGTTCCTGACTGTTAGTGAAGAAAAGTACCTGGCCTACTTATGGTAGTGAACAAAACAGAGGTAGCCACACATGTGATATCATCAGTGATGTCATGAATGAGATTTGTGATGGCTTCTTTGATGTCATGGGTTTTATTCCTTACAGTGCACACTGGTGGCATGAGTTATGGTTTCTAACTGTCGAATTTCGGGGGATTTTCGGTTTTACCTGTAACCATAACGTTCCTGTAACAACGTTTTTCCATTGAATTTCATAGGTTTTTGCTAGTGCAACTTATTCATAACGTCAATTTAACAATGTTTTTGTTAGTGAATTTCATAGGTTTTTAGTAGGGCACTGTAAGCAGAACATTGCTTTAGCATAGCGTTTTCTGTAAAGAATATAGGTATTTGGTATGGCAACATAACCATAACGTCCCGTTAACAACGGTTTGTTACTGATTCCTTGGATGCCCTCATGATAAACGTGTGGAAAGGGCAAATTGTCTGGTGTATGTATCCATTTGCGCTATGCTTTACTTTTCCGAATTGTGTTGGTGTATTGTAACAATGACAGATGTACACAGTAAATGTTGTTTAGTGTGTCAGTAGGCTCTCTTTTTGTGTTAACAGTGCCTGGTAAATCTGTGCCACACACTACTGGCCAAGATGACTACAGAGGAGCAATATGGATGTTTCCTAGGGAGACTACACCTGTTTGGCGTATGTGCAATCATGCTGCAAGTATCTGTAGGACTCCATTAGTGACCACATGCCCGCATCTTCAAATGCACTTTTAAGTAGTTGTAGAAGCGCATGTGTTTCCGTTCCACACCTAGACCCATACATAGGTCATCCAGTCTATGCTGGTAACACCCAGTGCTTTAAGTGGGCCGGGGCCTGCCGGGGCCGGGCCCCGGCAGTCTCCAGAAAGTGGGGCTGAGCCGGGGCCCAGCCGGGGCCCCCCGTCCCACACAACATTGCGGGATGCATTATCCCGCCGCGGCCGCAGCCGCGACGGGAGATGCGCCCGTCATTATGTTGGCCAAGCTGACAGAAGTGCCAGCCAGCCACAGCGACGCTGAGGCTGGCGGCACTTCTGTCAGTTAGTGTAACTCCCTCTGATGACCCCTCATCAGGGTCATCAGAGGAAGTTACTGTCCCTTTGTTTTCCCTCCCCAGGTCACTGACCCCCGCGGGCTCCGTGATCTAATATGCAGATTAAATCATGGAGCCCGCGGGTTCGCACAGGGTGAAAGACACCTCGGGCTCAGTGATAGCAGATAGATCACAGAGCCCGAGGTGCCTTTCTCCGTCGGCAAAGCTTTATAAAAGATGCCTTGAACTGTGTACGTTTCAAGCCATCTTTTATAAAGGTAGAAATATTTCTATGTTTATAAAAGACGGCTTGAAACGTGCACAATTCAAGGCATCTTTTATAAAGCTTTGTCGACGGACAAAGCCACCTTGCGGTTTGTTTTGTCCGTCATGCCTTGAATTGTTTACGTGTCAAGCCATCTTTTAGAAACATAGAAACATGTTACAAATATCTATGTTTATAAAAGGTGGCTTGAAACGTACACAAACCATAGTAAGGTAAGCACACAAGTGTGCATAACTTACTATGGTTTGTGCACTTTTCAAACCACCTTTTATAAACATAGAAATATGTAACATTGCTATGTTTATAAAATATGGCTTGAAAAGTACACACACCATAGTAGTACGCATACAAACATATAAATGCTCACATACATTTATATATTTGTTTGCGCACCTTACTATGATTTGTGCACTTTTAGGCCACGCCCACAATGAAAGCCACGCCCCCAAACGAGGGCCCCCCCTCAATTTCTTACCCCACTTAAAGCACTGGTAACACCGCCCTTGTCGCCAGCCCTATGGATTCCTGCAGTAGGCTACCACATTTAAAGTACTGCTGACGACTTTGTGGGTGGCTCTGCAAACCTACCAATGTGTAGCTAAAGCACTCGTAACTGTATAACGGCCACTGGTAAAGAAGGAACAGGAACCTGCAGTGTCACATGGGCATGTTAAATGTTGCATTACTTTGATTTATCTGCTGCTTGCCTTTCCATGATCCGTGAAACAGATACATTGTGCCTGCACTCAGCTGTGTGATAGAAAGTATGAAGAGGTCGCCTGCCGGTCGTACAGTTGAAGAAAACATGTAACTGCAGGTGGGACAGTTTGTAGTAAGTCTGCAAAATGGCAATGCTGGTGCACCTTGGTCACGCACATGCTAGTGCATGTAAAGGCAAGTAAGAAAACAGCAGAATATGCCAAGCGCAAACAATCGCTGTGGTGGTTATAGAAGCACTGTAGCTGCGTGTGTCACACAAAATAAATGGCTTCCTGCTGCACGTTATGAAGCTGTGTTTTGCGTTGTTGTAAACATTGTTGTATTCGAGAATGTATGTATATCCGTGAATGCTACACCTAACACTAATGGCGTAGTATAAAGTGTTTGTACTGCATGTGATGACAACCGAAATGAAAGCACAAGGGACCAGTGGGCAGGCTACCGCCCTTCCAACAATTACATAGGGTACTTTAATGTAGATGGTACTTTGATGTAGAACATTTTCCACATCTGTTGCAGACAACCAGAGGGGCACTCCTGCAGGGCAGCAGAGCTGTAAAACAACCTGTCCAAACCATATGCCATGCTACAGACCCTTACCCGGCAAAGGGCATTGTATTGTGCACATACTGCAATGCGCTACTGTACAGAGTGAAGGTACTTGGAAGTGCATGGGTAAGGTCCTTACAGGAGCATTACAGTGACTGGTGCCTATGTAGGTGAGGGCCACACAATAATTCAGTCTCCTGGCATGTCCCCTATAGTATCCATGCAGGTGCTGCCCCTTCTGTACCGGACATTTCCTGCCGTTCCTTCTGTGGCATGTGTGAGAACACGATTATAAATAAATAAAATGAACTGGGAAAGGAAAAAATGTAAGTAAAAAAAGCACCTTTCACAGATCAACAATGGAATAGCCAGTGCACGCATGCAGGGTGGGAGGCGTGGCAGTGTGCTTAACACTGTAGTTCAATCGGTTAGAAAGCGGGTTGCTGTACTAAGAGGTTTCTTTACGTGTTGCAGAGAGTCTTGAAGAGTGTCAGTGCGCAACCCTTACTTGCAGAACTCAGGATGGCAGGCATAGTAAAATGAACGTAATAGCTGGGGAAATGTATTCGTGCTGTGAAACATCACATGTCGAACAAAGGCACAAATACACTTCTTTGCACTGTACCGCGCTGTCTGCATTCAGGGACCAAATAGAAAATGATGCTGCCACATCGGTGGCTGCATAATGCGATAGAAAGTTATGCAAAAGATCAAAAACAAACACATGCCTTTTGCAAGTGCCGCTTTCATCCCAAATGGCACTGAAACACGTGTAGCATGCTGCGTAATTTTCCCTCCACAATAAACAACAATAATGTCAGCATGATTGCGTACCACCAACGTGTCACACAGACAAACCAAAATCAGTCAGTTCATTGTAGGTGCTTCATAGCACTACACATCCACATGATAGATTCCAAAATGAGCAGCCACTGCACAGTGTTTTACATTCACTTTAATCAATGAATTTCGAACTCCCATAGAACCTGCACGCTGTGGCTCCTGAAACACACAGCCATAACCGCACCCTCATATTTGCGTACACACCACACCTAAAAACCTTATTGACCAAAACGTCTCCTCTACAGGCCCATTTCTATGGCCGTCATCTGCAAAAGGGGAATACCTAACACATGCCACCCGGCAACTATTGCAATATTCGCACACTTTTTATGCTGTGCATGCGCAGGAGTGGGGGAATAACTTTTAACCAGGGTAGGGGAGGTCGTTAGTTGTGGCGGTTCTTAAAAGAGCTTTTTTCATTATTTTTTAAAGCACTTTGTTGTGCTGTATTTTTGTGTTTTCTACAGCAGCTCACATTTTTACAATAGGCTCTTCACTGCAGCCTGTAGATTGTGAAAGAAAATATCATTGCCACTGGTCAACAAAAACATGCCATTTCCTTTGAAAAAGGTCTATATAGGAGAACAAATGTTGTCATTCTCATAGGTGAACATCCCAGCAGCACTCAAGAAGTCACACATGCTTCTGTTGATGAGACCCCTTCAGACTTCTGGGTGGCGACAGGAATCATTGGAATAGTTCCACAGTATTCTCAGGGGTATATATGAGAAAAGCACCTTGGCAGTGGGAAAAATGTGCTGCACTGCTTTCATCATCTTCTTCAGTTGACAGTACACACGGGAACAAGAAATGGAACCCAAAAAGAAGGCTCCAAAGTACACGACACAACATGTACATGTCCAGAATGGCCATGTGTTGACATTCTACAAGCACTCTGCTGAAACAACATGCTTCTACACTGCACCACAAAGCCTCCACTGCCTCCAAACCGAAATTGCCAAAAAAGAATTCTTCAATGGCATACACGACCAGATCTTCCACAAAAGCATCACCCATAATGAAAACTGTGTGTCCTGCCATGTTTGCCAGCCGCACTACACAAAGTAATGGAATAAATCATTTCAGTCCTTTCCTGTGACGTACACCCTGAGCACCTGATTGGCCAAAAGCCATATTCCCATTTCCATTGGCCACCATGGTGAGAAGCGCACAATGTGACACATGCCTTTCTCCAAGTACTGGAAGGGCCGTGCCCCAGTAAACCAGGAGGGGTCCTTCTTCCTATTGGCGCGCTTTCCTGTGATGCACACCCTGAGCACCACCTGATAGGACAATCGCTACAGTCCCATTTCCATGCGGCAGCATGGTGAGAAGTGCCGAATGTGGTACGTGTGGGTCCCCAAGTACATTGAGGGCCAGGCTGAGTGAAGCAGCAGTCTATCTTCCTATTGCTGCACACCATAAGCATCTAATTGGACAATCCTCACAGTTCCATTTTCCGTGGCCGCCACCCGCAAAATCCCCATGAGCTTTCATGATGTGTGAGGGAGCTGGGGAATAACTTGCAACCAGGTTAGGGGGAGTTTGTGGTAAGGGGCGGCTCTTAAAAGAGCCTTTTTTTTAGATGCTTCCACAGAAATTCTTTTTTTCAGTTTGTATTAGCTTTTGTGTTTTCTTGTGCTCACATTAGTACAGTAAACTCTTCACCGCATCCTGTAGACGGGCAAACAAAACTGCATTGCCAATGGGTGGTAACAAAATCCCATTTTCTTGGAAAAACTGCATTTCCACAACTCATGAGGTCAATGTTGCAGAAGAACATTCCACAAGTGGACAAAAAAGTATACATGCTTCTGTTGATGAAACACCTTCCTGCGTCTGGCTCGGAACAACATCCATGAGGAGTGGCTCATACTCTTTGTGGTATTATGGATGTGAAAAGCACATTGGCGGTGGGGAAAAGCATCCTCACAACATCCAGCAATCTCCTCAGTCTACAAACAAATCTAAGGAAGCCAGGTAACCCACATGCATTCCGCTGTAGTGGATGATGATAACATCTACTGCTGCAAAAGTGGCGAGGTCTTTGCAAAGTGCATGCATATCGGAGAAATTGCACTCATACACAGCGTTCAACAATGCGCCTACTCCTTCCAAACCAAAATTGCTGTCAAAGTGTTTTTGCAGGGCATAGGTGTGCAGATCTATGACAAAGGGATCACCTACAGTCAACACAATGCGTTTCGCCATGTCAGCCACTCTCAGTATGCACAGTAAAATGTACAACAGTTTGACCTCCCCTTCCTGTTAACCACACCCACACTACCTGATTGGCTAATCCCCGTACTGCCATGTCAATTGGGCAAGGTGGTGTAAAGGGCAGATTGTGGCATGTGCGCCTCCCAAAGTAGCGTAAGGGCCTCAGCCCTGTAAAGCTGGAGCAGTCCTTCTTCCCTTTGCATCTCCTCTGCAGCTGTACCTCATTGGGTTATGAGTAAATAGGCACACCCGCATCCACCAATCACATCAAAGCCGTCATCATCCAACACTGTCACTCCTGTACAGCACTTGAAATGTACTGTTACAAATTTACAGTACAAATGTTGTGCCATTCCAAAGTACGTTCACTACAAAGTTCAATGAAAGTATGCACGATTTCTCCATCCGCATACATACACATAGCCACCCATGATGTGGCACATGTAATAATGAAATTACTGCGTAATCCACTACCTTTTCAGGATAGTGAGGTGGGGTTGTTTCGGCAGGGTAAACAAAATCAAACTGGGTGGGGGATTCGGTCTTCCACCGTAGATGTATAAAGGTTTTTTTTATGTGCATGCGAGCAACGTTCTTTGTTTTTTCTCTGTATATGCATTTCTGTTTGCCTCTCCTCACATTTTTACCACATTCTGGTCAATGCTTCTTGCACAGTGTAAAAGAAAATGGCACTGCCAATAGCGCTCAAATACATGCCATTTCTACAGAACCACTGCATATTTTGCGATCTCATCATGATCTCATAGTTGGTGGAGAACATACCAGCAGTCTGCATAAAAACATGCATAATTCTGTTTATAGCACACCTTCTGACCTCTGGATGGGGACAAATTAGACCGTCATGGACCCATACGACCTTGGCAGTAGGAAAAATCTGTATCACTGCGGTCAGCTACCTCTTCAGGTGACAGATTAATCGTCCACACGACATGTAACCCAAATGTAGACTTCATAGTGCACCATGGCAAAGTCAACGTTCGTGACGGACGCCACCTATCTGCAAAGGTGAACCATCCTGCCGAAACTGCAGTCACCCTCACAAGCCCAGAAAGCATCCACTCCTTCCAACCCGAAATTACCAGCAACGCCTCTTTGCACACAACACCTGTGCAGATGGCAAACAAAGGTATCACCGACGATAAGCACTGTGCGTCTCTCCATCTCGACCAACCTCACAACACAGTATTGGGACGAAATAGTACCGCCCCTTCCTGAGAACCACACCCTAAACACCTAATTGCCTATTTGCCACAATTCCATTTCCATTTCCACCCTGCTCATAATGGCAGGATGTGGCACGTTCAATTTCCCATCTACAGTGAGGGCCACGGACCAGTAAAGCACACACAATACTTCTTCCCTTTGCACAGTCATTTTTGCAGCACTCCCCCATTGCGTGCTGTCAAATGATCAAACATGCATGCAGCAATCACATACAAAACCTCTGCATTGCACACTGTCATTACAGTACACCACTCCATATTTAACGTTAAACACTCTCAGTACACGTTCCGTTTGATTGCAAAGCCCCTTCACCAGAAACGTCTGTTAAACAACGCACGATTGCAGCATCCACAAAGATCCTCAGACGCACCCAACACACCTTTGGCCATGCACACAACAGTACAGCACTTTCCACACCCACCACAACACTATACATCCAAGCAAGCTACCATGTGGGCACCTAACATTATGCACAAACATAATATACGTTGAGGCCCTTCTACCCAACTCCCCCATATCATAAAACACCCAGGAAACGTGTCACACTTAGCAGAATCCACAAACATTGCACACCCTCCACCACCCCTATCCACAGCCATTCACAAAGTATTGTGTCACTGGCAACCTATGCACAACAGCTTCAAAACATTGGGCCTACTTAAATAATTTGCACACAGCACTTCAACCATATCCTCTTCCATACTCACATTACGTACACATTGCACCCTGTGGCCACATTACACAACTGCTCACTGCACCATTTCCAGCCGAACACCAAATACTGTAGCATGTTGCAACTATCACCACAACCATGGCACGCTCAATACACGCTTTAAAACTCACTTGTGGTGCTGTAGCATGTCGACAATTTGCTCCACACCAATTCTCCAAAGATCACTACCCTGTGCCTGATGCACTGTCAACCCTGCATTGTTGCAGTGGGTGTACTCCTTGAACACATTTCCCGCCATTTCAGCATGTCACCAACTACCACTATGCACATACGCACCCATGGCACCAGCACTACTAAACAACCTCCACACCGCAATGGATATGCACAGCGTTACATCAAATATAAACATTACACTGTCTCCGGACCCCTCTATGCCCTTTTATTCACATACTATTGTCTTACCCACTTCCACTCAGAAAGTATTGTGTCACTGCCAATTTAACCAAAAAATGTTTACAACATTGCCCATACTGCAAGCATTGTGCATAAAGCACATGATCCAAGCACATATAAGCTGCCCTTAAACCATATCCTCTACCATACTGACAGTATGCAAACACTGTACCCAGTGGCCACACTGCGTGACTTTTCACTGCAGAATCTCCTCCACAACGCACCTCCCTGGAGCTATGCAGCAACAAATAGCAAGAGTTGCATAATGTACAAACAAAACACTCTCTCCTGCACCCCTGTGCACTTTCAATCACATACTATGGGCGTACCCACTTCCATTTACAAACTATTGTGCCACTGCCAACCTACCCACATTCTGTTTGCAACACTGGTCTATGACAGCTAAAATGTGTCCACAACCATTCCTTGCATGTCACCACCCTCTAACTGATGCATTGTCAAAAATGCATTACTGCCGTGGGTATCCTCAAGTCCTATGCTCTTCAGTGCATGGCCTATGGCCTACGGCCTTCAGCCATGCACCCAATAGTCTAGGCCTTGAGTACACGCACAGCAACGTAATGCCACTATTCATTTCACCTTGTCAGCAACTACGACAATCCACATACACACCACTGCCACCAGCACTCCTACCCAGCCTGCGCACCGCCATGGAGCTATGCAGCAACAAATTGCAACAGTTAACATAATGTACAAAGAAAACACTCTCTCCTGCACCCCTGTGCACTTTCATTCACATACTATGGGCGTACCCGCTTCCATTCACAAAGTACTGTGCCACTGCCAACCTACCCACATTCTATTCGCAACACTGGCCCTACTGAAACCAATCTGTACACACCACACTATGCATGCACCACCCTCTACCGGATGCAGAGGCAAACATGCGTTCCTGCGGTGGGTATGTTGAAGCCCTATGCTCTGGAGTGTATGCACTACAGCCTTCGGCCATGCACCCAATAGTCTAATCCTTCCACAGTCCCACCACAACTTCATTGCTATTACCCCATAGCTTCTGCCGTGACCTGTTTGCGGTGACCTCTTTTTGTGGTGAGTGGTGGCAGGTTAATTGCAGAAGTGGGGTGAATTGCACATGACATTGGTTGGGGCGGAGCACGGGGGCATGCCACCATGTGCCCAATTACTGCATTCGATCCGCAGCGCCCAGCCCCCGTGCTCCGCCCCAACCAATGTCATGTGCAATTCACCCCACTTCTGCAATTAACCTGCCACCACTCACCACAAAAAGAGGTCACCGCAAACAGGTCACGGCAGAAGCTATGGGGTCATAACGACGGCTACCTCTAATCAACACACAAAGTACTCTCCCGTCTAGGTACCTGCGAATTGGCGCAATACACACGAATACTGCAGGCACTCCTCTGTCTTCTTCCACCTATGTACATATGTCACATGAACCACTTCTCACTCCCCCACCCGTTCCCTCCCTTATTGGCACCAACACATTGCGTACGATAAATTTTCCAAACCCTTCCGCCAGCGCACTGTCCTCTGAGACACCATGGCGACTTTCCCAAAAAATGTTAACGCACAGCACGCTTCCCTCCGGCCAACCACCGGCCGTGTCCGAAGTTCTCAGACAGCACACCGTACCACAAGCCAATGACACTTCGGTCCGCGGAGTGAACAGAGAAATGGGTTCACGCAGCAGACCCAGATATCACACATTTTTAGAGACGTACATTTCAGTTGTTTGCAACAAAAGTACAGGTCAGATTCCCACCAAAGACACAAAAGCATGCTTTCTGACCCAAGCCCCCACTCCTGCCACAAATTTGGTGATAATCCTTCCAGCCATTTGGGTTGTAGCCGTGCACACAGTTTTTCCCCATTCAGTCTATGGGAAAAAAACATTTTTGGGATCCCCTATAACTTCCCCCCCCTGCATGAAACTTCATCAAAGTTGGTGAAAAAATAGAGAGCGGCCCATATACTTTTTTTTGCAAAGTTTGGTGAGGATTCGTCCAGCGAGATTGACGTTATAAGCCACCGAAAAAGTGGTCTTCCTTTGAGTTTAGCAACTTCACCATAACTACACAGCCGCTACCGCGGGCCATGTAATTTGTGAAAGAGTTGAAGACATTTTTAAAAAAATATTAGTATACCTGTACTATGATGTTAACTGCGGATCTTATTGAATCTGGAAATAGACATCTTGGACAGTTGAACAGTAGTTTTTGATGCATATGGCAGGGTTAGGTGTACAGGTTTTGGACGTGATTTCTGGATGAATGTGCAACAGCCAATAAGGGATTGTTGAGAACATGAAAGTGGAAAGGGTAGTAGGGCTGTCCCTGTGTTACGGGGTCTGCGGACACTGCGGTAGTCTGCCGATGGCAGGTGTCACATCTGGGTCTTTTGTGGATGCCTCGCATGGAAAGGGAACTGTGGAGATTAGCCAATCAGGTTTGCTGGGTGTGGTATACAGAAAGAGAGTGTTGCAGGAGTTTTGTTTACCGGAGTTGTGAGAGCACTGACAATGGCTATGGCTATGGCTATGTGTCTGAGAAGGCAGGCTGTGTGGATTATGGGTGACTCTTCAATCATTGAAGGTGTATGCTGAAAGTCATGGCATCCTCATGAATATTGGATTAGCAGAAGTGGAATTTTTGTTTCAAACAGTTTGTAGCTTAAACTGGACAAGCTTGTTTTCATTCTGTGAGACTATGGCTCACTTTAAATGTCCAGATATTGTGATTCTTCAATTTGTGGACTGAAAAGGTGTGTTGGACATCTCCATGTTCGCCTCTGATTTATTTTAGAAATAATAATCCTACCGGCAGGAAACAGTTGCAATAAGCTATTAAATAAATTCTTCAGGGCAACCAGCAAAGACACTGGAGTCACAAACCCCAAACTGTCCCCTCCACAATGCACAATAAAGGCAGCATGTCAATAAAGCTGTTTCTGCTTTCTTATATTCGGCAGGAATGTCTGCTTTTGAGAATGACAATATAAATTCGATGGTGTGAATGTTTTTTGTCAAGATGGAGTTCACTTCACAGATGCCGGAAATGCAATTTTCCTTTACAGTTTTAGGAATGCATTCAAAAAAATTGCTATAAGACAATTGTAAAGGAAGATGTAGAGTGTAAAGTACTACTGTACATAAAAGCAAAAAAGGTTATTTTCAGAGCCACCACTAAAGATTAAATAACTTAAATTGTGTTTAATTTTCCCACCTCTTTGAGTGGCTGCGGTGTTCGCGGACACCGCTCTAGTCCGCAGATGGTACGTGCCACATCCAGGTCTTTTAAGGTTACCTGGCATGGAAAGGGGACTGCCAGGTAACCTTAAACATTTGTGATGTCATTTGTGATGGACATTTGTGATGTCAGCTTTGATGTCCTGGGTGTTAGTCTTAGCCGTGCATGGAGGTTGCGCGAGTTATGGTTGCTTAAAGTACCATAACTGGCTAATTTCAAGGGTTTTTCGGTTTTGCTTGTAACCATAACATCCCTTTAACAACATTTTTTCAGTGAATTTCATGGTTTTCTGTTTGTGCAATTTAACCATAAAGTCCCTTTAACAAATTCATAGGTTTTTATTAGTGCAACTTAACCATAATATCCCTTTAAGTTTTTTTAATTTACTTTCATAGGTTTTTACTATTGCATCTTAACCATAGCGTCCCTTTAACAAAGTTTTCTCATTGAATTTTATAGGTTTTTATTAGTGTAATTTAACCATAACGTCCCTTTAACAAAGTTTTGTCAGTGAATTGTATAGGTTTTTATTGGTGCAACTTAACCATAACGTCTCTTTAACAAAACTTTTTCCAGAGAATTTGATGGGTTTTTACCAGTGCATGCTATTATACTTACCCAATATAGCAACATTGATGTCCAATTTACAAAATTTCACCTTAAAACTCTGCCATTTCCCACCTTCTAGCATCATTTTTAACACTTCTATTCTATAGGCCCAAATACCTAAGCAAATCAGGGAGATTGTGGTCATTGAAAGAACAACTCATGAAGACAGTGATGACGATGTTCCTCTATTTCAAACGATGAAAGAAAAATGGAAAAGTAGATATTTTCAACAACATAAAGAAAACGTGAACAAAGAATTAGAAATAAGTAAGGAAAAAACACAAAACAATTGGAATCCAAAACAGCCAGCAAAAAGTTCTCAAATCTCTCCTCATCACAGAAGTAAAGAATCAATGGCTTCCTTACCATTGGAACGTAACCCAAAAATAAGGATTGAAAATATGTTGAGAGAGAACGACGACACAAATCTAAATCGGAAAAACGTGATCCATCTACTCCATTGTGTGTCTTCACTCAGGAAGAGCAATTCAGAGGACAAATTGTGGATGAAAATCAAGATGAAAATAGAGTTGATCATGTAATTTTACATTTACGTTCCTCAAGAATTAAAACCAAGTTCCTAAACGATAGGAGCAAATTAAGAAAATTGGGCTACGACATATACGATCATAATCTAACTCCTGAAGAGATGTCTAAAGCAAAATACATAAACAAAGATAAATTAGACATTAAAAAAATAATAATAGCAACGAGGGGATAACTGATGTCCATGTCGAAAAGCATTCAGGAGGAGAGAATATAAGGATAACTTTTAACACTAAAATTGAACTTGAGCCAAACAGGTTTCCTGTAGCAAAAACTACTACTGCGAAGAAGACTAGGCTTGGTGTGCAAAATCACTAGCAAAGTCAAAAAACATTAGCAAAGAAATACAAATGATGGGAGTCGGGAAAAAGAGACACTTATTTCATGGAATACCAGGGGATTCATCCATCTTTTGAACTCCACTAATGATGTTTTGAAGGATGCGCCAATTGTGTGTCTCCAAGACCCCTGGATTGGAGAACGACCCGTGTGTGAAAATCATGAGGTCTATTTAAATCCTGCGCAAAAAGGTAAAAACGGAAGACCTTTTACGGTAGCCGGTTATTATTGGTCAAACAAGATGCGGATCTGTCAGTGATAAACCATGGGAACCCTAACAGATTCATACAATGGGCCTTATTAGAATACAAATGCCATAAGGAAAACAAAGGTGATAGCTTACTTGTAATTAACATGTAATGGAACCCCCTGAGAATAAAGTCACAACTCCTATTGAACAAAATTGCCAATCTATTCAAGCAAGAAAGATCTAAAAAGACAGATCTTGTGGTTCTGCTTTGTGGAGATTTGAACATCAAATGTTTGAACCCGAAGGGAACTGCATTGATAGATCTATCAACTAAAAGGCATTCAGACGCAGCCAAATGGGTTCAGATGGCCAACGAAAATAACTTAATCCTGCTAAATGGTCAGATAAATGGGGATATCCCAGCTAAGGCAACTTGGACAAACGGATCAACAAGCTCGATAACAGACTACATCTGGATCTCAAAGAATCATCAACATCTGGTAGCCCACCTAGAGGTAATAACTCAGGCAGTGAATGATCAGAACATCTTGCATCTAACTTGGGTGAAAGAATCAAAATCTGAGATATAGAGGAACATCAATCATCTAGAATTAAATCCTGGTGGGAATCGGTTGAGAGTAAAGAAATAGATGTGACTGATCTACTAGTAAAATACAGAGCTCAAACACAACTGTATAACTCGGATCTTGATTATGACTCACTTCTGAAAAATTACAAAATGAAAAAGATGGGTTCTAATTTGGACTTGTTGAATCCAAAACATCAATATAGTATGAGATTGGTGACCAGAAGAAAACAGCTGAGACAGGAAATCCAATTAATAAAGAAAAGATCTACTGGTGAAGAGAAATGTAATCAAATTAGACGCAAGATGAAATAATACAAGCAGTGGTTGAACGAATTCCGCTACTTAAGAGACCAGGAGCAAGGTGAAAGGATGTTACGTGCCATGGCCCAAGAGACAACAAAGAACATGTGGGATATTATCAACACCCAAACATTAAATCATCAATGTCATCTCATATCAGGAGTAACTGAACAGCAATTGATTCAACACTATGAACTAGTATTTGGTAGCACTGAGTTGATGACAACAATCTTACCTTCAGACATAAACACTTCATGGTCAATCTCGAAAGATGAAGTTCAAATTGAACTAATGATCAAGAAGCTAAAAGGCTCATCAGCAGCAGGCCCAGATGGGCTTACCAACATACATCTAAAAAAAATCCTGAACAATGGGCCAAATTAATATACTTGATCTTCAAGAACATCGAAGAATCCAAACAAATTCCTAAATCATGGACAAAAACTAGTACGGTCCCAATCTTCAAGAAGGGCAAATGTGAAGACCCCTGAAATTACTGGCCAATTTCCTTACTCGACACCATAGGAAAGTTATTTGCAACTGATTTACAAAAAAGACTACCAGAGTGGGCTGATGCTAACCACATTACAGATCCTCGTCAGACAGTATTTACAAAGGGTACTGGCACAGACCTAAACCTGTTATTCTGTCAATTTTATGGCTCAATACCATCAATGAAAAGGAGAAATGCTATCTTGCCTTTATCGATCTAAGGCAAGTCTTCGACAGAGTAAACGGGAGAACTTTGCTGTCCCAGAGGATAGCTCAGTGGCAATGTGTTCATCTTGGAAGCAAGACGACACAAAGCAACACAAGTTTGATTCCCGGGTCTGCGCTTAGAAACCTCTGGGTATTTAAGCGGGTTATAAATATGCAACTAAGACCAAAAAAAAGAACAATTACGCAACTGAAAAACAAAACAATTCCTGTAACAGCGCCTCGATGACTGCGGGCTGTTTGAGTGCTTTAAAAATGCAAATAAATAAATAAAAACTAGAGAATTGGCAATGTTCTGGAGCATTATTGCAGCCGATAAAAGCACATCATCACAACACTTCAGCCCAAATAAGGATTAACAATAAAGGAAACATGAAGGCAGTCTTCCAAATCAACATAGGTGTCGAGCAAGGGTGTCCACTTGCAGCAACACTTTTTAAGATCTATATTGCTGACCTTCCAGAGGCTTTAAAACATATAAAACACTTCCCTCCGAAATTAAATAATCGGGAGGTCACAATGATTTGTCATGATGATGATATTGTTCTGTTAGCTCGTACCCAAATCGGTCTACAGAGGCTTCTCTTGGGATTACAGACCTACATGATTCAGAACCATTTAGAGATAAACAGTGCTAAATCAAAAAATCCTAATATTAGATGAGACGAAGAAAGTGAGCAAGAAAGGTTTCCATTGGAAAATTGGAGAAGACTACCTAGGAGACAGAGTTAATCAATCCATCACTGTGAAAGCCTGGAAAGACGAACTATTCTCCAAAGTAAGAATGTTGTCCCCTCAAGGTTCGGTCCTAAATCGGAAATTTGGTAAATGTTCTCTACTACCTGTCCGGTTATTTTACGTTAAAAAAGTGACTGCCATTCTAACATATGGGGCCGAGGTAGGCTTTAACCTATCTTGGAGAATATGGGAAAAACTTGAGTCTCAATTTTGGAAGACAATATTAAAGGTCCTGAGATGCACCTCAATAGCTGCAATAGGAACAGAGCTGGGGCTACAATCCTTGTATTCCATAGTAAAATGGAAATCACTCACACTATTGAGGAAGCTTTCTCTGGAAACACCAGTGACAGGCTATCAGTTACTGGCAGCACAAGGAGTCGAGAAGAGTGCATTCATGTTAAACTTATGGAAGTCAGAATGGACGAAACAACTGCCCACCATAGACTCCACATTGCAAGAATTGATAGAGAATCCAAATCAAGTGAAGTTAAAACTAAAAAGACACGACTGAATCCTTGCAAGAGAAGCTAAACATAGGTTCAAGAATCCAATCCTCGAGATTAGAAAGATAGACACGGTCCCACGCTACGTCAAACGTTTTCCTTCTAAATAGTTGCGTGAAAGGCTGATGCAAATAAGACTTGGAGTGTTTCCAACAAATGAATGTATGCACCTTACGGGGAAACGTGGAATCCTCAACAGCTCCTGTAGACCATGTAACATCTCTAACATTGCAGAATCCCCTAAACATCTCCTACTTGATTGCATTGCACTGAGTGCAGAAAGGGAAAAAATATCTTGCAAGTCACATGGCACCATTCAAAGTGAAATCACTAGATGAATGTTGGGAATACTTCATACTTGATCGGAATGAACGTTTCACCTGCGCTGGAACAAAGTTCCTAGATATCATATTGAAGATGCAAAAAATGGAGTCTGTTGAAACGAAAGAAACAAGATTGTAAAGAATGAACTTTAATTCAGCTAACGTTTTGACAACAGTTCAATTGTTTTTACCACTATATTTTATGAAGAATTAAGTTGGAACGGTTTTGAGTTTTCCATTTTGAGAGAAAGAGGATACTTTAAATGTGATAACATTTTTTGAATTGTCAAAATTTAAATTACAATAAAAAAATAAAAAATTAAAATAACACTTTGAAGTCAATGACAAATTTTAAGTAAACACTTTGAAATTGTACCTATCTTTTGGAACTCTAAGGTTTCACAAACTGGGGCACGCTCGTACTACCTGTAAAGTTAGACAAAATTAGGGGATATTTTGTACAAGTCACATATGTCATGTTATGTTAATTGACTTTTACACAGCGCAGATCACCAATATAGATGTCCTAAAGCGCCAAAATCTTGTCCGAATGGCCGGAGACTGTCGGCTTTTGGGTGAAAAAGAAAAAGCAAGAGGGGAATGGCAAAGAGGGAGAATGTCAGGGAACAGAACATGGAAACATAGGTCACAACAAAAGGGAAAGGTAACATAAGGTTGAGTGAAAGTAATTGCAGGGATGCATGTATCGTGGCACACAATGGCATACCATTGTTGATGCGCAAAAGTAGGATACAAAATAAAGTAATGGAAAAAAAGGAGGTGTCTTCACTGTCTGCGCTTCCAACCAGTGTCAAAAGATTAGCCTTTGAGAAACAAGGAGTGTTAAGAAAAAAAGAAGAAACTATAACATAGCCACTTATGGTTTCATATGTTATTATTAGACAACATATATCATAAGGTGTGTACATATGAACATAAACTTCACAAATTATAGTTCCACAAATAATTGAAAACATAAAGTGCCAACAGAAAACGCCAACACGTGTTTCAACCCTTCCCGGCCGTCCTCAGGGCGTGTAAATCTATAAGTAACTGAATATCAACCAAAAGCGCATTACTGACAAATAGTGGGCAAAGTACTAGTGTGACGTGCTTCATCAAAGGTAGAAGCTTGATCTGTGTCACCCATGCTAATTGCACCTGGTTCTGATTCGGAATCCACATCTGAAGTTACAGGTGACACTGTGGGAGTTTTGATTAAAGATTGGTCTTCATCATATTTAGCTTACATAGATCTAAATTCTCGCCACCAATTACTGTAGATAATGCAATTGAAATCTTTTACAGGGCAATCACAAAGGAAATCCATCATCACATTGATGCGCACCATAGAGGCTACAATAGCAAGAACAATAATCATGGATTTCCCATATTTTGGACGCTTTTAAACCAGGAGAACATGCATCTAAGCATTGTGTGGGAACACACGACTAACTAGTACCTTGCCCACTATTTGTCAGTAATGCGCTTTTGGTTGATATTCAGTTACTTATAGATTTATACGCCGTGAGGATGGCCCGGAAGGGTTGAAACACGTGTTGGAGTTTTCTGTTGACACTTTCAAGGTAATTCATG
The DNA here is from genome assembly GCF_040938575.1 of Ambystoma mexicanum. Classification (NCBI taxonomy): domain Eukaryota; kingdom Metazoa; phylum Chordata; class Amphibia; order Caudata; family Ambystomatidae; genus Ambystoma; species Ambystoma mexicanum. The sequence goes on along the minus strand of NC_090922.1, from coordinate 920,327,333 downwards.
GAAATTCGCACAAAAGTGGCGCAGGCGGCTGGCGCACAGTGTTCCCGTGCGATAGACTGTGCCAGCTGCGTGCGATAAAATCCATTTCAGCGCACAGCGTATTCATGGATTTTAGCCTCCAAAACCAGCCGTGGCGCAAGGAAAAGGCATCAAAATCCCCAATCCAGCGTAAAGGTCTGCGACAACCCAAAACCAGTTTACCCGACTACCAAACAGCAAACGCCAAGCGGGGAACGTGTATTACGGGTTTTGCGGTAACTTCCACACGCGAAAGGGCCTGTGTGAGTGGGTACGTGTATAACTGGGGTTCGCGTGAAGTTTCACACGCGATTGGCCTGGGTACGTATATTTCAGGGGTGCGCGGGAAGTTTTACACGCGATCGGGTCTGGGGGAGCGGTGTACGTGTATTCCAGGGGTACGCGGGAAGTTCTACACACGATTGGCCTGGGTACGTGTATTTCAGGGGTGCGCGTGTGTTTTCACACGTGACTGGCCTGGGTATGTGTATTTCAGGGGTGCGTGGGAAGTTCTACACGCGATTGGCCTGGGTACGTGTATTTCAGGGGTGCGCATGTGTTTTCACACACGACTGGCCAAAGTATGTGTATTTCAGGGGTGCGCGGGTGTTTTCACACGCGATTGGCCTGGGTACGTGTATTTCAGGGGTGCGCAGGAAGTTTCACACGCGAATTCAGCAGGGTACGTGTATTACTGGGGTGCACGGGAAGTTTCACATGCGATTTCAGCAGGGTACGTGTATTACTGGGGTGCGCGGGAAGTTTCACACGCGATTTCAGCAGGGTACGTGTATTACTGGGGTGCGCAGGAAGTTACACACGCGATTTCAGCAGGGTACGTGTATTACTGGGGTGCGCGGGAAGTTTTACACGCGATCGGGCCTGGAGGAGCGATGTACGTGTATAACTGGGGTTCGCGTGAAGTTTCACACGCAATTGGCCTGGATACGTGTATTTCAGGGGTGCGCGGGAAGTTTCACACGCGATTTCAGCAGGGTACGTGTATTACGGGGTTCGCGTGAACTTCCACACGCGATATCAGCAGGGTACGTGTATTTTGGGGTGCGCGTGAAGTTCCACACACGATTTCAGCAGGGTTCGTGCACTTAGGGTGCGCGGGAAGTTCCACACGCGAATCCAGCAGCCTACGTGTATTTCGGGGGTGCCGGGGAGTACTACACGTGAATTGGCCGTGTGGGTCCTCCCAGGTGTTCCCTCTACACCCTCCATGGCCCCTGCAGGCAGCCCACACCACAGGGGACTACCCTGCACCCCTGCACATGTCCCGCAGGCAGCCCATCCACCATGGCCATGCCCCCCAGCCAACCCACATGTGACCTTGCACTACTGCCCACCAACGCATGTCTCCCAGCACCCCCACCCCCCAGCAGTCAGGGGCACTGTCTACCAGGTCCCCACTCATGTCTCCCTGCACCCCCACCCCCCAGCATCCAGGGGCACCCTCCACCAGGCCCCCACTCATGTCCAACTCATGTCTCCCTGCACCCCCACCCCCCAGCAGTCAGGGGCACCCTCCACCAGGCCCCCACTCATGTCTCCCAGCACCCCCACCCCCCAGCAGTGCAGGGCACCTGCCAGCAGGCCCCCACTCATGTCCAACTCATGTCCCCCTGCACCCCCACCCCCCAGCATCCAGGGGCACCTGCCAGCTGGCCCCCACTCATGTCTCCCAGCACCCCCCCAGCATCCAGGGGCACCCTCCACCAGGCCCCTACTCATGTCTCCCAGCACCCCCACCCCCCAGCATCCAGAGGCACCCTCCACCAGGCCCCACTCATGTCCCCCTGCCCCTCCACCCCCCCCCTGCATCCAGGGGAACCCTCGGCCAGGCCCCCACTCATGTCCCCCTGCACCCCCACCCCCCAGCAGTCAGGGGCACCCTCCACCCGTCCCCCACTCATGTCCCCCTGCACCCCCACCCCCCAGCATCCAGGGGCACCTGCCAGAAGGCCCCCACTCATGTCCAACTCATGTCCCACTGCACCTCCACACCCCAGCAGTCAGGGGCACCCTCCACCAGGCCCCCACACATGTCCAACTCATGTCTCCCTGCACCTCCACCCCCCAGCATCCAGGGGCACCCTCCACCAGGCCCCCACTCATGTCTCCCAGCACCCCCACCCCCCAGCAGTCAGGGACACCCTCCACCAGGCCACCCCCACCCCCCAGCAGTCAGGGGCACCCTCCACCAGGCCCCCACTCATGTCTCCCAGCACCCCCACCCCCCAGCATCCAGCGGCACCCTCCACCAGGCCCCCACTAATGTCCCCCTGCACCCCCAACCCCCAGCATCCAGGGGCACCTGCCAGCAGGCCCCCACTCAAGTCCATCTCATGTCCCCCTGCACCCCCACCCCCCAGCAGTCAGGGGCACCCTCCACCAGGCCCCCACTCATGTCCACCTGCACCCCCACCCCCCAGCATCCAGGGGCACCCTCCACCAGGCCCCCACTCATGTCCCCCTGCACCCCCACCCCCCAGCATCCAGGGGCACCTGCCAGCAGGCCCCCACTCATGTCCATCTCATGTCCCCCTGCACCCCCACCCCCCAGCAGTCGGGGGCACCCTCCACCAGGCCCCCACACATGTCTCCCAGCACCCCCACCCCCCAGCAGTCAGGGCCACCCTCCACCAGGCCCCCACTCATGTCCCCCTGCACCCCCACCCCCCAGCATCCAGGGGCACCTGCCAGCAGGCCCCCACTCATGTCCCCCAGCACCCCCACCCCCCAGCATCCAGGGGCACCCTCCACCAGGCCCCCACTCATGTCCCCTTGCACCCCCACCCCCCAGCATCCAGGGACACCTGCCAGCAGGCCCCCACTCATGTCCCACTCATGTCCTCCTGCACCCTCACCCCCCAGCAGTCAGGGGCACCCTCCACCAGGCCCCCACTCATGTCCACCTGCACCCCCACCCCCCAGCATCCAGGGGCACCCTCCACCAGGCCCCCACTCATGTCCCCCTGCACCCCCACCCCCCAGCATCCAGGGGCACCTGCCAGCAGGCCCCCACTCATGTCCATCTCATGTCCCCCTGCACCCCCACCCCCCAGCAGTCAGGGGCACCCTCCACCAGGCCCCCACACATGTCTCCCAGCACCCCCACCCCCCAGCAGTCAGGGCCACCCTCCACCAGGCCCCCACTCATGTCCCCCTGCACCCCCACCCCCCAGCATCCAGGGGCACCTGCCAGCAGGCCCCCACTCATGTCCCCCAGCACCCCCACCCCCCAGCAACCAGGGGCACCCTCCACCAGGCCCCCACTCATGTCCCCCTGCACCCCCAGCATCCAGGGGCACCTGCCAGCAGGCCCCCACTCATGTCCATCTCATGTCCCCCTGCACCCCCACCCCCCAGCAGTCAGGGGCACCCTTCACCAGGCCCCCACTCATGTCCCCCTGCACCCCCACCCCCCAGCATCCAGGGGCACCTGCCAGAAGGCCCCCAATCATGTCCAACTCATGTCCCCCTGCACCTCCACACCCCAGCAGTCAGGGGCACCCTCCACCAGGCCCCCACACATGTCCAACTCATGTCTCCCTGCACCTCCACCCCCCAGCATCCAGGGGCACCCTCCACCAGGCCCCCACTCATGTCTCCCAGCACCCCCACCCCCCAGCAGTCAGGAACACCCTCCACCAGGCCACCCCCAACCCCCACCCCAGCAGTCAGGGGCACCCTCCACCAGGCCCCCATTCATGTCTCCCAGCACCCCCACCCCCCAGCATCCAGGGACACCCTCCACCAGGCCCCCACTCATGTATCCCAGCACCCCCACCCCCCAGCATCCAGCGGCACCCTCCACCAGGCCCCCACTAATGTCCCCCTGCACCCCCAACCCCCAGCATCCAGGGGCACCTGCCAGCAGGCCCCCACTCAAGTCCATCTCATGTCCCCCTGCACCCCCACCCCCCAGCAGTCAGGGGCACCCTCCACCAGGCCCCCACTCATGTCCACCTGCACCCCCACCCCCCAGCATCCAGGGGCACCCTCCACCAGGCCCCCACTCATGTCCCCCTGCACCCCCACCCCCCAGCATCCAGGGGCACCTGCCAGCAGGCCCCCACTCATGTCCATCTCATGTCCCCCTGCACCCCCACCCCCCAGCAGTCAGGGGCACCCTCCACCAGGCCCCCACACATGTCTCCCAGCACCCCCACCCCCCAGCAGTCAGGGCCACCCTCCACCAGGCCCCCACTCATGTCCCCCTGCACCCCCACCCCCCAGCATCCAGGGGCACCTTCCAGCAGGCCCCCACTCATGTCCCACTCATGTCCTCCTGCACCCCCACCCCCCAGCATCCAGGGGCACCTGCCAGCAGGCCCCCACTCATGTCCCCCAGCACCCCCACCCCCCAGCATCCAGGGGCACCCTCCACCAGGCCCCCACTCATGTCCCCCTGCACCCCCACCCCCCAGCATCCAGGGGCACCTGCCAGCAGGCCCCCACTCATGTCCCACTCATGTCCTCCTGCACCCTCACCCCCCAGCAGTCAGGGGCACCCTCCACCAGGCCCCCACTCATGTCCCCCTGCACCCCCACCCCCCAGCATCCAGGGGCACCTGCCAGCAGGCCCCCACTCATGTCTAACTCATGTCCCCCTGAACCCCCACCCCCCAGCATCCAGGGGCACCTGCCAGCAGGCCCCCACTCATGTCCAACTCATGTCCCCCTGCACCCCCACCCCCCAGCAGTCAGGGGCACCCTCCACCAGGCCCCCACACATGTCTCCCAGCACCCCCACCCCCAAGCAGTCAGGGGAACCCTCGACCAGGCCCCCACTCATGTCCCCCTGCACCCCCACCCCCCAGCAGTCAGGGGCACCCTCCACAAGGCCCCCACTCATGTCCGCTTGCAGCCCCACCCCCCAGCATCCAGGTGCACCTGCCAGAAGGCCCCCACTCATGTCCAACTCATGTCCCCCTGCACCCCCACACCCCAGCAGTCAGGGGCACCCTCCACCAGGCCCCCACACATGTCCAACTCATGTCTCCCAGCACCCCCACCCCCCAGCAGTCAGGGACACCCTCCACCAGGCCACCCCCGCCCCCCAGCAGTCAGGGGCACCCTCCACCAGGCCCCCACTCATGTCTCCCAGCACCCCCAGCCCCCAGCATCCAGGGACACCCTCCACCAGGCCCCCACTCATGTCTCCCAGCACTCCCACCCCCCAGCATCCAGGGGCACCCTCCACCAGGCCCCCACTCATGTCCCCCTGCACCCCCACCCCCCAGCATCCAGGGGCACCTGCCAGCAGGCCCCCACTCATGTCCATCTCATGTCCCCCTGCACCCCCACCCCCCAGCAGTCAGGGCCACCCTCCACCAGGCCCCCACTCATGTCCCCCTGCACCCCCACCCCCCAGCATCCAGGGGCACCCTCCACCAGGCCCCCACTCATGTCCCCCTGCACCCCCACCCCCCAGCATCCAGGGGCACCTGCCAGCAGGCCCCCACTCATGTCCATCTCATGTCCCCCTGCACCCCCACCCCCCAGCATCCAGGGGCACCTGCCAGCAGGCCCCCCCTCATGTCTCCCAGCACCCCCACCCCCCAGCATCCAGGGGCACCCTCCACCAGGCCCCCACTCATGTCCCCCTGCACCCCCACCCCCCAGCATCCAGGGGCACCTGCCAACAGGCCCCCACTCATGTCCAACTCATGTCCCCCTGCACCCCCACCCCCCAGCAGTCAGGGGCACCCTCCACCAGGCCCCCACACATGTCTCCCAGTACCCCCACCCCCCAGCAGTCAGGGGCACCCTCCACCAGGCCCCCACTCATGTCCCCCTGCACCCCCACCCCGCAGCATCCGGGGGCACCTGCAGCAGGCCCCCACTCATGTCCAACTAATGTCCCCCTGCACCCCCACCCCCCAGCATTCAGGGGCACCCTCCACCAGGCCCCCACTCATGTCCCCCTGCACCCCCACCCCACAGCATCCAGGGGCACCCTCCACCAGGCCCCCACTCATGTCTCCCAGCACCCCCACCCCCCAGCAGTCAGGGCCACCCTCCACCAGGCCCCCACTCATGTCCCCCTGCACCCCCACCCCCCAGCATCCAGGGGCACCTGCCAGCAGGCCCCCACTCATGTCCCCCAGCACCCCCCCCAGCATCCAGGGGCACCCTCTACCAGGCCCCCACTCATGTCCCCCTGCACCCCCACCCCCCAGCATCCAGGGGCACCTGCCAGCAGGCCCCCACTCATGTCCAACTCATGTCCTCCTGCACCCCCACCCCCCAGCACTCAGGGGCACCCTCCACCAGGCCCCCACTCATGTCCCCCTGCGCCCCCACCCCCCAGCACCCAGGGGCACCTGCCAGCAGGCCCCCACTCATGTCCAACTCATGTCCCCCTGAACCCCCACCCCCCAGCATCCAGGGGCACCTGCCAGCAGGCCCCCACTCATGTCCAACTCATGTCCCCCTGCACCCCCACCCCCCAGCAGTCAGGGGCACCCTCCACCAGGCCCCCACACATGTCTCCCAGCACCCCCACCCCCCAGCAGTCAGGGGAACCCTCGACCAGGCCCCCACTCATGTCCCCCTGCACCCCCACCCCCCAGCAGTCAGGGGCACCCTCCACCAGGCCCCCACTCAAGTCCCCCTGCACCCCCACCCCCCAGCATCCAGGGGCACCTGCCAGAAGGCCCCTACTCATGTCCAACTCATGTCCCCCTGCACCCCCACACCCCAGCAGTCAGGGGCACCCTCCACCAGGCCCCCACACATGTCCAACTCATGTCTCCCAGCACCCCCACCCCCCAGCAGTCAGGGACACCCTCCACCAGGCCACCCCCACCCCCCAGCAGTCAGGGGCACCCTCCACCAGGCCCCCACTCATGTCTCCCAGCACCCCCACCCCCCAGCATCCAGGGGCACCCTCCGCCAGGCACCCACTCATGTCTCCCAGCACCCCCACCCCCCAGCATCCAGGGACACCCTCCACCAGGCCCCCACTCATGTCTCCCAGCACTCCCACCCCCCAGCATCCAGGGGCACCCTCCACCAGGCCCCCACTCATGTCCCCCTGCACCCCCACCCCCCAGCATCCAGGGGCACCTGCCAGCAGGCCCCCACTCATGTCCATCTCATGTCCCCCTGCACCGCCCCCCCCAGCAGTCAGGGGCACCCTCCACCAGGCCCCCACTCATGTCCCCCTGCACCCCCACCCCCCAGCATCCAGGGGCACCCTCCACCAGGCCCCCACTCATGTCCCCCTGAACCCCCACCCCCCAGCATCCAGGGGCACCTGCCAGCAGGCCCCCACTCATGTCCATCTCATGTCCCCCTGCACCCCCACCCCCCAGCAGTCAGGGGCACCCTCCACCAGGCCCCCACACATGTCTCCCAGCACCCCCACCCCCCAGCAGTCAGGGGCACCCTCCACCAGGCCCCCACTCATGTCCCCCTGCACCCCCATCCCCCAGCATCCAGGGGCATCTGCCAGCAGGCCCCCACTCATGTCTCCCAGCACCCCCACCCCCCAGCATCCAGGGGCACCCTCCACCAGGCCCCCACTCATGTCCCCCTGCACCCCCACCCCCCAGCATCCAGGGGCACTTGCCAGCAGGCCCCCACTCATGTCCAACTCATGTCCCCCTGCACCCCCACCCCCCAGCAATCAGGGGCACCCTCCACCAGGCCCCCACACATGTCTCCCAGCACCCACACCCCCCAGCAGTCAGGGGTACCCTCCACCAGGCCCCCACTCATGTCCCCCTGCACCCCCACCCCGCAGCATCCAGGGGCACCTGCCAGCAGGCCCCCACTGATGTCCAACTCATGTCCCCCTGCACCCCCACCCCCCAGCACTCAGGGGCACCCTCCACCAGGCCCCCACTCATGTCCCCCTGCACCCCCACCCCACAGCATCCAGGGGCACCCTCCACCAGGCCCCCACTCATGTCTCCTGTTAGGGAGAATTCTCTGTTTAGGCTGAATTTCCTAACCTAGTGAGTCCCCCAGCAGCTTTGCTGGATTTCTGGAGTTTGTTTTTTCCATCCTGCCAAGAGTGTGACCCTTTTCCTCTCACTCTTGGACATGTATGTGTGTAATTCCTTTGAGATGTCAATGTGTTCGATGGGCTATGGGGTCTTTTACTCCATAGGGTCTCATAAGTTTTTCTATGTGTGTCACTCTGCACCCTACGTGTCGTGACACGGGGGCGCCCTAGCAGGTCCCCCCACCATAGACTCCATACCCGGGGACTGACTACTGTCTCCCCGGGCATGTAAAGTCACCATTGGCTTTACTAGACCTAAATTTGCTAACAGAACTAGTACCAACCATCTTATTGTGGACGTGCTAGTAGGGGTAATTCGATTACTCCTGGATCTGTTACTCGAGGGGGCACTGTCCCGTCCCTCCTCGTCGAGTTTTGGCTGGTGGCAGTGGAAACTACTTGTTATGTTCGACCCCGAGCATAACCCTATGGGATCCGTCCCATTGTTGAAGATTGAACTGTTTTTCGTTAATCTCCAACGTACCACCGATCTACTTATCTTAAATAGGTTTATCGAGTGGTATTTTCTGCCAGAACTCGGGTTGTAAAATGGCGTCTGTGTTTTTCTCTGTGACTCCTAAACCAAAGGTTGAGCCCTTTGTTCCACTTTTGGCGGGCCTCTGGACAGAGACCCTCCAAGGTGGCGCCATTCTGTCTGGGTTACCTCAGGGGTGTCGGAGGGGGTTTAGACACCCTGGACCGAGTTGCCTTGCCAACTCAGGTCGCACTCTGGAGTGATTGGCCCAGGTGGTGAGCCTTCCCGCTCACCACTTAGCATGTGTTGATTGACAAGCTAGGCTGAATGAATGGGGGACGTCTGCATAAAAGCAGGGCTTTTGGGACTGGATCTTCGGAAGTCGCTACTGGACCTAAAGAATCCGACGAGGGTAACGCTGAGTCGACCTGCACGACGACACCTCCCGTGGAGCCCTGCAGAATCGTCTCACAATCTCCCGATGACAGAAGAGATCTCCCTGCCGGAGAGTCTCTTTCCCTGGCTGGTGGGAACAACCAGTCTTCTTCTTTGTGCTTTTTGGTCGCCCAGGACGCAGTGGTCGAATTGCCCGTGCAGAGCACCCGGCAACCGGATAGCCACTACTTCTGCACCGTGATCGAAAGGTGGTGCCTTGTGACGAAGCACTCTGCTGCTGGTTTCTTCCCTGGTGGTGCACCGGACATCTTCTCTTCGACGACGAGAGCATCTCTTCTCTTGGCCAAGACCCGTCGTGCATCCACCACCAGGAACAACTGCCCCCGCCGGAGCTGTCTTCCACAACAAGGTACCGTAACCGCCTGGCTTCCCTTTTCGATCGGTTCGTGTGAGGTATCTGATTCCTCTCCGTTCCGACGGGTTGCCTCCAAGCTTTATTCACTCTTTGTTCTGAACTGGTTCAACCTGTCGCTAACCAATTTGCTAAACAAGACTTGAATGCATCACCCGTAGAGACTTTCTAGGACATCGTGCCTTGCCTCTCACCGAGTGGGCCTGGCCGCCGAACTTTGTGATCTAGTGTGATTAATGCCTTCCTGCCTTGCATTTTTACCCGCTTCAGTACGAACCGTGTTGACTTCATTACCTGCCTATCTCTTCTCTCCCTTCCTCACTAAATATTCGAGTGTCATCTGGGTTGAGGTATACACCTCTGTCTGAAAATAAGTGATGCCGTAGAACCTAGAGTTGTCGATATTGTGTTTCGGGGGATTGAGCTTTATTCCATTCTGCAGAGTAATTGTATTTTGAGTTGTTTGCCGTGATTCGCTTTAGTATTTTACGTAGACGTTCTGTTATCAATAAATAACTTACTATCTTTATACTAAAGCCTGGTTGCGTGTTTACTCGTTTTGCTGCGAAGAATTACCCTATCTTGTATACTCCCTATACTGACCAACTTTTCTTGAGAGAAGTCTGACTGCTCAGCCACAGCTACCAATTGAATCTGTGTGGTACAGACTGCTACCAAGTGGGTTCATCGCAACACCTGTAGTCCTAAATCTTTTGCAGTGGTCCCAGAGGGAACTGCACAGGTTTCCGCCTAACACTGGTGTACAGCGGTGGGATTAGTATCGAGTATACAGTTTAGAGTGTTTTTCGACGCTGTAGGACGACTAACCACAAAACTTTACAAAAGCAACTTTCAAAAAACATGTCTACGATGGAAATTTACAGCCAAGAGTCTTTGTCGGATAAAAATACTGAGAGTCTGCGAGCTCTCTGTAGACAAGAGAATCTTCCTGTAAAAGGCAAGAAGTTAGAACTGATAGAGAGATTGCTGGCGAACCAAAGTCTGGGTACTGGTTCAGAGGAACCAAACTCTCCAGCAACTGTAGATAACAGTAATGGTGTTGATTTGAATCGTAATTCTGATGATAGCGATGAAGAGGCTGACGAGGACGGCGAGGCTAACGAAACTGTCTCCCCCGCTCCTCTACCTGCCTTACCAACTGTGCCTACGGGGCCCATACGAGGTCCCACAAGTAATCCTGCTTATTTTGAACTTGAAAAAATGAAGCTCGAATTAGAATATAAACGGTTCTTGGCTCAATCTGAACGAAACCAAGAGCTCGAGTTCAGACGAATGAATGCCCAGGCTGAGCAGAAACAAGCTGAGTTAAGACTCAGGGAAATAGAGCTTAATCATGAGTTACAAATGAAAAAGTTGTCTATGGAAAATGCTTCTCTCTCCTCTGGTTCCTCTAGGAGCTCCAGTCCCAAAAGACCCTGGATGCCGAAGGAATTAGTGGGTATGTACGAACCGAGATTGGATGTGTTGGATTGGTTGAAACTGTTTGAATACAATCATGGGCTCCAGGACATCACCGGGAACGCGTTGCTTCCCTGGTTGTTCTCTAGGCTTCCTCCTGTTGCGACTGATGTGGTTATGGAATTGGGGGAGGTGGATAAGACGGATTACGAAAGTGTGAAACTAGCTTTGATAGCTAGATTCGGGAAGACCCCTTCCCAGTATCTTAAGAGGTTTAGAACCCTCAAAAAGCATGATGGTACCCCTTGGGCTACATGGGTGAGTGAAGGGTTGAAAAACTTAGAGGGATGGATTAAGGGTTACAAAGTTGACACTTACGAGGGTATGCGAAATCTTTTTATGTTGGAGTCGATTTATGATGCCTGTTCTCCTGAGCTCAGACAGCACTTGGCTGATTCGAAGGAATTAGATTCCAGGGCTCTAGCTAAGGCTGCTGACTTGTGGGTTGCCAACAGGGCTACTCACAAGGATTCTGGGGCAACTCAGAAAAAGGACGAGGGAAAACAGCCTAAAAAAGACTCAAAGGAGAATTCGAATAACTCACATTCCAAAGAGGGCCCCAAACAAAACCAGAAGGGTAAGCCACCGGGAAAACCACAGCAGAATAGTGTGTCTTCTGGTGCCAAACCGGAAGGAGGTCAGAACAAGCCACCATTCCAGAAAGCATTCGGGAAATGCTTTGTTTGTGGCTCGACTGATCACGTGAAAGGAGATCCCAGATGTAAGGGTAAACCTTCAGGGGTCCAGCTTGTCTCCTTAGCCTTCGCTCCAGAGGAGGAAGTCCAAATGGCAAGTGGAAACTTTCTACTGCTAGCTGACGAACCCATTGGAGTCTCAGCCAGCGTTTCTTTAGTATCTCTGGGGTTGTGGGAACAACAGAATTTAGATGTCTATAATTCTATCCCCGATAATACTAAAGAGTATTATAAGGACAGTGTCCAGGTGAATGGTCAGGAGACGCCTGCCATTAGGGACACTGGGGCCAGCATAACTGTGGTGGATAAATCGTTTTTTCAGGCTGAGGATGTTGCTAAGGCACCCAAACGCCTCACCAAGTTAGCTGGAGGGCCTGTGCAGATGCTTCCCCAATTACCAGTTCTCATCCAGTGTAACGACATGACTGTAAAGATACCTGTCAGCATACAGAGTGAGGTACCAGGACGCGTACTGTTGGGTAACGATTTGAAAACTCTCGGAGTTGTATCGCATACTCCCAGACCTCCTAGTAAACGGTTACAGGAGCTAACCAGACCTGCAAGAGAGAGGACCCTGCGCGGTACTCTCGGGGAGATGATGAAGAAAGAAATCACTCCTGCTCCATTGGAAATGGCGGCCGCTGTCTCTAGGAACACAGAAGTAAAAGGGAAACCTAAAACTTCTAAACCGAAACCAACAGCCCACATTCCGATGCAGCCGACACGGACTTCCCCGCGGTTGTCCAACGTCACACCCGTAACTCCACCTCCAGCTGAGGCTGAGGGGGAAGTACAACCCTGTATGGTAGAATTAGACTCTGAAGAAGAGCTAATGGAAGGCCAGGAACTCATTGGAGATCTGGATACTGTTGACCATCCTGAGCTGCAGTCGTTACTGGCAGAAGGTGGACCCAGCAGGGCATACTTCAGTAAGGGACAGAGAGAATGTCCAACTCTGGAAGGTCTTCGCCGTCAGGCAGAAACTCAGGCTGAAGGGCAAGAGCCTGGGAAACATAGGTTGCACTGGGAAGATGGCCTCTTCTATAGTGGACCGACCGAGTCTGCACCTGGAGACTACAAACGCCTTGTAGTACCCCAAGAGAACAGACCACAGTTCTTGCAGTTAGCCCACGAGATTCCTTTGGCTGGTCACCTGAGTTTCAAGAAGACTAAGGAAAGGCTCTCACTCTACTTCTATTGGCCAAAGATGGGGGCCGAAGTAGAAAAACACTGCAGAAGCTGCCATACCTGCCAGATCTCTGGTAAGGTTGGGTCCAAGAATGTGGCACCGTTAGTGCCTCTTCCCGTTGTGGGAGTCCCATTTGAGAGAGTAGGGATTGATATCGTTGGTCCCCTTGATCCTCCAACCTCCTCAGGCAACAGGTTTATACTTGTTGTAGTAGACCATGCTACTAGGTATCCTGAGGCAATTCCTATGAGGACTGTTACAGCTCCGGCTGTGGCTAAGGCCCTCCTTGGTATTTTTACTAGGGTCGGATTTCCTAAGGAAGTTATCTCTGACAGGGGGTCAAATTTTATGTCCCACTACATGAAAGCCATGTGGAAAACCTGCGGGGTAACTTACAAGTTCTCAACGGCTTACCACCCACAAACCAATGGGTTGGTAGAACGGTTCAACAGAACCATGAAGAGCATGATAGGTGCTCTAGAAGAACCCCTTAAGCGTAAGTGGGACCTTCTATTGCCATGCCTTCTTTTTGCTTATAGAGAAGTCCCTCAGGAGGGAGTAGGCTACACTCCCTTCGAACTGCTCTATGGTCATCCCGTCAGAGGTCCGTTGGCCCTGATTAAGGAGGGGTTGGAGAGTGCTCCTTCCCCCAAGCCAGTCAGAGTGACTGACTACGTGATAGGTCTCCGGAGGAGAATGTCGCACCTGATGACAGAAGCAAGTGATAACTTGAAAGCTGGACAAGCATTGGTCAAGCACTGGCACGATCAAAAGGCTAACATGGTTGAGTTCGCTCAAAACCAGCTTGTTCTTGTTATGATCCCCACAAGGCAGAGGGCCTTGCAAGATAAATGGATGGGACCCTACCGAGTAGTGGGTAAGCTCGGTGATGTTAACTATCTGGTGGACTTGGGCAACCCCAAGGAGGCTCCGACAGTCTTTCACACCAACCGACTTAAAGCGTATGTCTCACGACCTGATGTAGGAGCGTTGCTTCTAGCATCGGCCGAGGAAGAAGAAGAGAGTGAAGCTCTTCCGGATCTCCTCAGAGGCTTACCTTTAGATGAAAACATTGAAGGAGTAAATCTCTCCTCCAATCTGACACCCGAGCAACAAGAAGAGTGCAAGTCTATGTTGAATCAGTTTGCCTCTCTGTTCTCGCTCTCACCAGGTTTGACCCCTTGGGGCCAGCGCGAGATACTCTCTGGTGACTGTCTGCCTGTCAAAAGCAGAGGATATCGCATGTCAGAAAACGTAAGAACCCACATGAAAGGTGAGGTCAGCAAGATGCTTGATCTCGGGGTAATAGAGCCCTCTACTAGTCCATGGTCTAGCCCAGTTGTGTTAGTACCAAAGGCCGGATCTAAAGAACTTAGATTCTGCGTGGATTATAGAGCTCTTAACGCAGTCACCACGACTGATGCCCACCCTTTGCCAAGAACAGATGAGTTGGTGGATAAACTTGGCGCCGCCAAGTTCCTCAGCACATTTGACTTGACGTCAGGCTATTGGCAAATAGCCCTGACCGACCATGCCAAGGAGAAAACTGCATTTTCTACCCCCGTTGGTTTATACCAGTTTACGGTAATGCCTTTCGGACTAAAAAATGCACCTGCTACGTTTCAACGGATGGTAAACCAGGTTCTAACCGGGATGGAGGACTTCTGCATGGCATACTTGGATGACATAGCAGTGTTCAGCAATTCCTGGGACGAACATGTAACCCACCTGAGAGATGTGTTGCAGGCTCTTGGACGAGCCAATCTGACCATAAAGGCGAGTAAATGCCAAATTGGACAGAGTAAGGTAGTCTACCTTGGGCATGAGGTAGGCGGTGGAGAAATAAGGCCTTTGCTCAGTAAGATTGAAGCTGTGCAAAATTGGACAACACCGACTACTCAGACTCAGGTGAGAGCCTTCCTAGGCCTCACCGGGTATTACAGGAATTTCATAGAGAACTATGGGACCATAGCTTCTCCACTGAATGTCATCTCCTCGCCCAAATTCCCTAAAAAGGTTAAATGGAACGAGGAGTGCAATCAGGCTTTTGAAAACCTGAAAAAGGCTCTTTGCCAAGCCCCAGTACTCAGAGCTCCTGATTACCGCCAACACTTCATTGTGCAGACAGACGCTTCCAATGTAGGGATAGGTGCCGTACTCAGTCAACTGGATGGGAAAGGTAGGGAGCACCCCGTTTGCTACATCAGCCGCAAGCTGAAGGATCCTGAAACAAGGTGGGCAACAATCGAAAGAGAATGCTTTACTATCGTGTGGGCTCTGAAGAAGTTTAGACCGTACTTGTATGGTTCTACTTTTATTATTCAGACTGACCACCAACCCTTGAGATGGTTAATGCAAATGAAAGGGGAAAACCCAAAACTACTGAGATGGTCGATCTGCCTGCAAGGGTTCGATTTCACCATTGAGCACAGGTCAGGGTGTCACCACCAAAATGCTGATGGTCTCTCTAGGATGTATATCATCGACTAGAGGTATGAGATTCATCCAGGAGTGGATTAAATCCTCCTGTCCCTTAGTCTGGGGGGGGCGAGTGTTAGGGAGAATTCTCTGTTTAGGCTGAATTTCCTAACCTAGTGAGTCCCCCAGCAGCTTTGCTGGATTTCTGGAGTTTGTTTTATCCATCCTGCCAAGAGTGTGACCCTTTTCCTCTCACTCTTGGACATGTATGTGTGTAATTCCTTTGAGATGTCAATGTGTTTGATGGGCTATGGGGTCTTTTACTCCATAGGGTCTCATAAGTTTTTCTATGTGTGTCACTCTGCACCCTACGTGTCGTGACACGGGGGCGCCCTAGCAGGTCCCCCCACCATAGACTCCATACCCGGGGACTGACTACTGTCTCCCCGGGCATGTAAAGTCACCATTGGCTTTACTAGACCTAAATTTGCTAACAGAACTAGTACCAACCATCTTATTGTGGACGTGCTAGTAGGGGTAATTCGATTACTCCTGGATCTGTTACTCGAGGGGGCACTGTCCCGTCCCTCCTCGTCGAGTTTTGGCTGGTGGCAGTGGAAACTACTTGTTATGTTCGACCCCGAGCATAACCCTATGGGATCCGTCCCATTGTTGAAGATTGAACTGTTTTTCGTTAATCTCCAACGTACCACCGATCTACTTATCTTAAATAGGTTTATCGAGTGGTATTTTCTGCCAGAACTCGGGTTGTAAAATGGCGTCTGTGTTTTTCTCTGTGACTCCTAAACCAAAGGTTGAGCCCTTTGTTCCACTTTTGGCGGGCCTCTGGACAGAGACCCTCCAAGGTGGCGCCATTCTGTCTGGGTTACCTCAGGGGTGTGGGAGGGGGTTTAGACACCCTGGACTGAGTTGCCTTGCCAACTCAGGTCGCACTCTGGAGTGATTGGCCCAGGTGGTGAGCCTTCCCGCTCACCACTTAGCATGTGTTGATTGACAAGCTAGGCTGAATGAATGGGGGACGTCTGCATAAAAGCAGGGCTTTTGGGACTGGATCTTCGGAAGTCGCCACTGGACCTAAAGAATCCGACGAGGGTAACGCTGAGTCGACCTGCACGACGACACCTCCCGTGGAGCCCTGCAGAATCGTCTCACAATCTCCCGACAACAGAAGAGATCTCCCTGCCGGAGAGTCTCTTTCCCTGGCTGGTGGGAACAACCAGTCTTCTTCTTTGTGCTTTTTGGTCGCCCAGGACGCAGTGGTCGAATTGCCCGTGCAGAGCACCCGGCAACCGGATAGCCACTACTCCTGCACCGTGATCGAAAGGTGGTGCCTTGTGACGAAGCACTCCGCGGCTGGTTTCTTCCCTGGTGGTGCACCGGACATCTTCTCTTCGACTACGAGAGCATCTCTTCTCTTGGCCAAGACCTGTCGTGCATCCACCACCAGGAACAACTGCCCCCGCCGGAGCTGTCTTCCACAACAAGGTACCGTAACCACCTGGCTTCCCTTTTCGATCGGTTCGTGTGAGGTATCTGATTCCTCTCCGTTCCGACGGGTTGCCTCCAAGCTTTATTCACTCTTTGTTCTGAACTGGTTCAACCTGTCGCTAACCAATTTGCTAAACAAGACTTGAATGCATCACCCGTAGAGACTTTCTAGGACATCGTGCCTTGCCTCTCACCGAGTGGGCCTGGCCGCCGAACTTTGTGATCTAGTGTGATTAATGCCTTCCTGCCTTGCATTTTTACCCGCTTCAGTACGAACCGTGTTGACTTCATTACCTGCCTATCTCTTCTCTCCCTTCCTCACTAAATATTCGAGTGTCATCTGGGTTGAGGTATACACCTCTGTCTGAAAATAAGTGGTGCCGTAGAACCTAGAGTTGTCGATATTGTGTTTCGGGGGATTGAGCTTTATTCCATTCTGCAGAGTAATTGTATTTTGAGTTGTTTGCCGTGATTCGCTTTAGTATTTTTCGTAGACGTTCTGTTATCAATAAATAACTTACTATCTTTATACTAAAGCCTGGTTGCTTGTTTACTCGTTTTGCTGCGAAGAATTACCCTATCTTGTATACTCCCTATACTGACCAACTTTTCTTGAGAGAAGTCTGACTGCTCAGCCACAGCTACCAATTGAATCTGTGTGGTACAGACTGCTACCAAGTGGGTTCATCGCAACACCTGTAGTCCTAAATCTTTTGCAGTGGTCCCAGAGGGAACTGCACAGGTTTCCGCCTAACATCTCCCAGCACCCCCACCCCCCAGCATCCAAGGGGAACCTCCACCAGGCCCCCACTCATGTCCCCCTGCACCCCCACCCCCAGCATCCAGGGGCACCTGCCAGCAGGCCCCCACTCATGTCCATCTCATGTCCCCCTGCACCCCCACCCCACAGCAGTCAGGGGCACCCTCCACCAGGCCCCCACACATCTCCCAGCACCCCCACCCTCCAGCAGTCAGGGGCACCCTCCACCAGGCCCCCACTGATGTCCCCCTGCACCCCCACCCCCCAGCATCCAGGGGCACCCTCCACCAGGCCCCCACTCATGTCCCCCTGCACCCCCACCCCCCAGCATCCAGTGGCACCTGCCAGCAGGCCCCCACTCATGTCCATCTCATGTCCCCCTGCACCCCCACCCCCCAGCAGTCAGGGGCACCCTCCATCAGGCCCCCACACATGTCTCCCAGCACCCCCACCCCCCAGCAGTCAGGGGCACCCTCCACCAGGCCCCCACTCATGTCACCCTGCACCCCCACCCCCCCAGCATCCAGGGGCACCTGCCAGAAGGCCCCCACTCATGTCTCCCAGCACCCCCACCCCCCAGCATCCAGGGGCACCCTCCACCAGACCCCCACTCATGTCTCCCAGCACCCCCACCCCCCAGCATCCAGGGGCACCCTCCACCAGGCCCCCACTCATGTCGCCCTGCACCCCCACCCCCCAGCATCCAGGGGCACCCTCCACCAGACCCCCACTCATGTCCCCCTGCATCCTCACCCCCCAGCAGTCAGGGGCACCCTCCACCAGGCCCCCACTCATGCCCCCCTGGACCCCCACCCCCCAGCATCCAGGGGCACCTGCCAGCAGGCCCCCACTCATGTCCAACTCATGTCCCCCTGCACCCCCACCCCCCAGCAGTCAGGGGCACCCTCCACCAGGCCCCCACACATGTCTCCCAGCACCCCTGCCCCCCAGCAGTCAGGGGCACCCTCCACCAGGCCCCCACTCATTTCCCCTGCACCCCCACCCCCCAGCATCCAGGGGCACCTGCCAGCAGGCCCCCAGTCATGTCCAACTCATGCCCCCCTGCACCCCCACCCCCCAGCAGTCAGGGTCACCCTCCACCAGGCCCCCACTCATGTCCCCCTGCACCCCCACCCCCCAGCATCCAGGGGCACCCTCCACCAGGCCCCCACTCATGTCCCCCTGCACCCCCAGCATCCAGGGCACCTGCCAGCAGGCCCCCACTCATGTCCATCTCATGTCCCCCTGCACCCCCACCCCACAGCAGTCAGGGGCACCCTCTACCAGGCCCCCACACATGTCTCCCAGCACCCCCACCCCCCAGCAGTCAGGGGCACCCTCCACCAGGCCCCCACTCATGTCCCCCTGCACCCCCACCCCCCAGCATCCAGGGGCACCTGCCAGCAGGCCCCCACTCATGTCTCCCAGCACCCCCACCCCCAGCATCCAGGTGCACCCTCCACCAGGCCCCACTCATGTCTCCCAGCACCCCCACCCCCCAGCATCCAGGGGCACCATCCACCATGACCCCACTCATGTCCCCCTGCACCACCACCCCCCCAGTATCCAGGGGCACCCTCCACCAGGCCCCCACTCATGTCCCCCTGCACCCCCACCCCCCAGCATCCAGGGGCACCTGCCAGCAGGCCCTCACTCATGTCCAACTCATGTCCCCCAGCACCCCCACCCCCCAGCAGTCAGGGGCACCCTCCACCAGGCCCCCACTCATGTCCCCCTGCACCCCCACCCCCCAGCATCCAGGGGCACCTGCCAGCAGGCCCCCACTCATGTCCAACTCATGTCCCCCTGCACCCCCTCCCCCCATCAGTCAGGGGCACCCTCCACCAGGCTACCACTCATGTACCCCTGCTCCCCCACCCCCCAGCATCCAGGGGTACCCTCCACCAGGCCCCCACTCATGTTGCCCTGCACCCCCAGCCCCCAGCATCCAGGGGCACCCTCCACCAGGCCCCCACTCATGTCCCCCTGCATCCCCACCCCCCAACAGTCAGGGGCACCCTCCACCAGGCCCCCACTCATGCCCCCCTGCACCCCCACCCCCCAGCATCCAGGGGCACCTGCCAGCAGGCCCCCACTCATGTCCAACTTATGTCCCCCTGCACCCCCACCCCCCAGCAGTCAGGGGCACCCTCCACCAGGCCCCCACACATGTCTCCCAGCACCCCCGCCCCCCAGCAGTCAGGGGCACCCTCCACCAGGCCCCCACTCATGTCCCCCTGCACCTCCACCCCCCAGCATCCAGGGGCACCTGCCAGCAGGCCCCCACTCATGTCCAACTCATGTCCCCCTGCACCCCCAGCAGTCAGGGTCACCCTCCACAAGGCCCCCACTCATGTCCCCCTGCACCCCCACCCTCCAGCATCCAGGGGCCCCCTCCACCAGGCCCCCACTCATGTCTCCCAGCACCCCCACCCCACAGCATCCAGGGGCACCCTCCACCAGGCCCCCACTCATGTCCCTCTGTACCCCCAGCATCCAGGGCACCTGCCAGCAGGCCCCCACTCATGTCCATCTCATGTCCCCCTGCACCCCCACCACACAGCAGTCAGGGGCACCCTCCACCAGGCCCCCATACATGTCTCCCAGCACCCCCACCCCCCAGCAGTCAGGGGCACCCTCCACCAGGACCCCACTCATGTCCCCCTGCACCCCCACCTCCCAGCATCCAGGGGCACCTGCCAGCAGGCCCCCACTCATGTCTCCCAGCACCCCCTCCCCCCAGCATCCAGGTGCACCCTCCACCAGGCCCCACTCATGTCTCCCAGCACCCCCAACCCCAGCATCCAGGGGCACCCTCCACCAGGCCCCCACTCATGTCCCCCTGCACCACCACCCCCCAGCATCCAGGGGCACCCTCCACCAGGCCCCCACTCATGTCCCCCGGTACCCCCACCCCCCAGCATCCAGGGGCACCTGCCAGCAGGCCCCCACTCATGTCCAACTCATGTCCCCCTGCACCCCTACCCCCCAGCAGTCAGGGGCACCCTCCTCCAGGCCCCCACACATGTCTCCCAACACCCCCACCCTCCAGCAGTCAGGGGCACCCTCCACCAGGCCCCTACTCATGTCCCCCTGCACCCCCACCCCCCAGCATCCAGGGGCACCTGCCAGCAGGCCCCCACTCATGTCCAACTCATGTCCCCCTGCACCCCCTCCACCCTGCAGTCAGGGGCACCCTCCACCAGGCCCCCACTCATTTCCCCCTGCTCCCCATTCCCCAGCATCCAGGGGAACCTGCCAGCAGGCTCCCACTCATGTCCCACTCATGTCCCCCTGCACCCCCAGCCCCCAGCATTGCAGGGCACCTGCCAGCAGGCCCCCACTCATGTCCCCAGCCAACACGTCATCACAATCTAGATCCCTGGCCCTTATGGGCAGCCTCCACATGCCAAACACCCACCCAAGTATTGCATCCACCCACTTAGAAATGCCAATTACATGATACAACCCCAATGGCAAGTATGTAAATGAACACATGTCCCTCACATACACACAACGGGTGTAAGTGAATGTCAAAACCCATATCATGATATGCATGAAACCAATGAGATGATACTACACATTGAAGTTTGATGAAAAAAATGTATTAAAAGCAACATAAATGGAATTAAAAATAAACAAACGACAATGGGAAAAGTGTCCAAAGTCACAGTTCCAAAAAGTAAATCCAAGGGAAAAACAAAACCGAAAACTATTGCTCCATGGGTAAATCCAAAAAAAAAACTAAAATCCAACAGTCAACTATAAACAGATAAACAATCCAGGATCCATGATCCCAACTGAAGAAATGAAACCTATCTAATAATACTACCTAATTAAAAAACTATATACAAAAATATGGTCCATTGTCCAAAAGGTCCAAAAAAAATAAAAAAGCAAAGGAAACCTAACACTAACTACATAACTATTCACAAGGGCAGCGGGCTAGTCCGACGGCTCACTGGTTGTTGTCATGGGCCAGGGCATCATCGAACTCCTATTCAATGGCTTGGAGGCGGGCATGTTCCCTGGCCCCGAGGTCCCGCAGGGATAATGCAGTGTCCAGCTCCAACTCCCTGCGAATACCCTCGAGGCACTCAGCCCGCCTCAGCGCCCTCCGCATGGAGTTCTCCGCCCTGACCATTGTGAGCCGTTCCTCCTCTGCCCGCTGCCGCTCCGCACCTATCTGCTGGCCCAACCGCTCCCACACGGAAGACACTCCCATTCCAGGGTTCTCCTGCCCTCCGGCCGATGCCTGCCCCCCTGATGTTGATGGCCCCGAGCCATGATGCCTCCCACGTCGAGCCTGCCGCTGCCTCCGACGCAACTTCCTGTGCCAGCACGACGGCATCCAGGCTGATGGAATCCACCGACGCTGTCATGCACATGCCCTGCCCGATGATGCCGTCACATCCTCCATCTGCTGGGGTCCAGTTGCTGGTGTGTCCACCCCTGCTGGACCTCCGACTCCCGACTGTGGCAGGGATGGGATCCCCACCGAGTTGGCTGCGTTGGTCGGGGCAGGTCCACAGGGGGCCCTGGTGGCATCTGGCCCGGAAGACGGCATGGAGAATGACTGGCGCATAGCCTCCACAGAGGAGGAGAGTGGTCGCCAGAGTGCCCGACACATGTACGAAATCCCCGACCACTGCCGCTCCCAACTGGGCCACGTTGGCACGGTGCTCTTCGTGATGACGTGCGTGCTCCCCCCGGGAAGCACGCACCTCATCACGAATGACACCCGTGCGCAACGCAACACCAATCAGGACCTTCTCCATACGGCCAGGGGTCCCCTCGTCCGCAGGTGGAGGGGAGTCAGATGACATGGACATACCCCCTACCTGCGGACGGGCCTGGGATGGGGCATCCCTGCTACTGCATGGTGGTGCAGTCACAATGTCAGGGACAGTGACATGCACAGGCACCTCCACGGCGACCTGTGCTGCCTCCTGCCCCTGCCCCTGGACTGCACCACTTGCACCAGCAGGGATGCCCCCACCATGCCCCATGTGCGGCTCAGTAGTGGCCTCCTCCTCCTCCTCTGTGGAAACCACCAACCTGGATGGCTCCACCCCGTCTTCTGCCGTTGCAATCCCCTGTGGGGACTCACCCACCCCTTCCGCTGCAGCCGTGGGGATATCCCCGCCGCTTTGCTCCACAGCGCCGTCTCTGCCCTCTTCTTCACTTTGCACTGTGTAGAGGGAGACATAGAACACAAGCATCAGGGTACTGTACAATGGTCCCCTAGACAGGAAGCAATAGCAGATGAGTGGCACTGTCAAAGATCACTTCCATCATGTCCCTCCACAACACATGGGTCAGTGCAGGCAAAACACATGCAGTAACAGGCATGGCGCATGCTATGGACATTAGCAAACATGTCCAAGGGACTCTTGAAACATACAATGTTGTTTTTGAACTCACATGCATCATGGGTCATGCCTATCACATGCACACACTTCACCGTACTTTCATCCATCTGGACTCGTACACCCCAGACACAGTGGATGCAAGGATAACTAGGCTGCATCAGTGATTCTGAACATTGTCACAGACATGTGTCATGCATCCATGGCATTCACAAGTCACAGACACGCAGGTCAGACACACAGACATGGACATCATACATGTACATGGCATCAGCACCCATCCCTCACCCCCACCCATGTCCAGGAACAGAGACTGGCATGCTCTCATGTGTCCATTCCGCATAGGGCTCCCCATGTTGCATTTAAACACATACACCAACCGCGTGCTTCACACATTACTGGTCTCACATGCATGACCATGATGTCCCTGCACACACACACGCGTACATGGCCTATGTCACACATACAGGCAAGTATCAGACAACCAGCACAATACAACATGCCCTGTCTCACACAGCAATGCTTGGCCACTTACCGCTCGACTCCAGACGGGTCTGCCTCTCAAGGATCTGGGCATGGAGCGCTGGGCGTACGCGTTCCAGGACCCTCAGCTGGATGGTACTCATGCTGCCCCGGCCCCCCTCCACGAGGTGCCAGGCCTTTATGAGGGTCCTGGACCTCAAGTCCTCCCAGCGCTTCTTGACTTGCTTGATGTTGCGGGTTGCCACCCCCTCCGCGTTGATGGCAACCACAAAGTCGTCCCACATCCTGTCCCGTCCTTCCTTGTCGGCGCGTGATGATCCGAAGAGGGCATCATAATGCCCCAGGACAAGCTCCACCAGGACACCAACTTCCTTCTGACTGAAGCTGGTGGCCCCCTGCCCCTCTGGCTGGGGGTCGCCGAAAGTCTCGGATGGTGTTTGCCCCGACATGGCGACCCCCGAGGCAGGCGTGGGTGGGCAACTGGGTCCTGGGGCTGGGCTGTGGAGCGATGGTATTCCAGTCGGGAGTCTTCTGTTCCAGCAGGGGTGGACACAGCAACTGGACCCCTGCAGATGGCTGATGTGCAGGCACCAAATGGCAGGGCACGGTGGCAGCAGGCAGGCAGGCAGGCAGGCAGCAGCAGATGGCTCGTGGGAGGCTTCTCGGGGCTCTGGGGGCAGTAATTCAGCCTTTTGGGCAGGAGCGTGGTCTTCTGTGTGCTTATGCGTGGCCAGCTTGATACGGAGTGATTTGGCACGTGAAAATTCTGCACGTCAGTGTGTAATTCGAGGAAAGGGCCTCAGCGCGTATGCGCGTCTGTGACGTACGTGCGCGGGCGTTTCCCTGTACATGGGTGCATGTTACACGTCCAATGACTGCACGTCAGAGTGTCAGCTCGTGTAATTGGAGGATAGGGCCTTAGCGCGTACACGCGGAAATGATGCTGGATGTGTGGGCATGTTTAAAAGGTACGTGTAGAAAGCCATTTCCTTGTACGTGCTTTTCGTGGAGAGCGAGTGGGTGAAATCTGTACTTCTTGTCGGTTCACACGCGATTTACTTCACAGCGTTCCAATTTCGTACTCCCTGTTACCCCTGACAGCTTTTTCTCTTTTTGTCTTTTTCCTGGGCCTGTTTCCTCAACAGAGTTCACTTCTTCTGTTGTCCTATCTCCTCAGACAGCGTACAATTCTTCTTTTGGCGGGGGTGTTGCCAACGCGCACATGCGCATCTTTTTCACACTATTTTTCCAGGCAGACGGTGAGTCGAGCATGTATTTAACATCTGTGCTTGCCCCGTGTGTCGCGTACCCCTTCAGAGGTCATTCTAGGCTGCGTGTGACATGCATACGTTCATTTTTGTGTTTCTGGGTGCCACAGCGTAGTGCAGGTTTATTTTTCCACGCACGTTGTTTAGGAGGGGTTGCGTGCACATTATCTCCCTTTTTTGGGGTGCCTGTGCGTTGCGTGACCCATCATCTTCCCCCAGGGGTCACATACAGCCTTGCTAGAGCACTAGGGTACGAAATTCCATCTAGTACCCTACCCCTTTGACCTCCAATTGCCCAGGACAATAGTTTACTGCAACTCCCATACGCACAACAACATCAGTGCCATGGTTGGGAGGCGAGCATGCGGTAAGGGTGGTAGAGGTGGCCGAGCCTCAAGAGGTGGGCGTGGTGGATACAGTAGGGGACGTGGCCGGGACTTGCAGGGTGCCCCTAGCCCCCATGTGTGGGTGACCAGTCAGGGACACCCATGCCCCCCCTGGTTGAGGGTAACGTGGCTGACACCATCCCTGCTCAGCCCTTGTTGGACCAGCCCATTGTGGCACCAGACCTGGCACAGGGTGACTACATGGCTACAAGGTCAGCAGGTCTAGGCCACGTGTGGCTGTGCACGTTGGTGTCACCAGGCCACGTGGATCAGGGGCAGCTATGTAATCTGCTGCCCCGAGTAGGCAGGGTGAGGAGGCTGCAGGGGCAGCTGCGGCTCCATCCACCCCAGCTCTGAGTCTCCCAGCCAGGACAGTGTCGGTCCCAGTCCATCCTGCTGACGTTCCCCCTGACTACATCACACTTCAGCTAATGCCTGCACCAAGTCCCATGGTGAGTGTTCATTCCCACACTCCTCGTCCACAGTCCACCGGGGCTCCTGCCCCTAGTGTCCAGAGCGGCGTAGGACACTCAGGATCCCCACCACCTTCAAAGCGGAAGAGGAAGAGTGCTCGTCCAGTACAGGCTGATGCCCCAGACACGGCTACACAGTCTGGCCCGCCAAGGAAGCCCAGCTTCAATCAGGCCGAACTTGATGCACTTGTGGAGTATGTGTCCGCACATGACAGCGAAATGGTGATTACTGTAGGATGCAAGACCACACCTGCACAACGTCTGGCACACTGGCAGACCATCGCAGACATCATAAGTGCCCTTGGATTCGTGAGGCGCACAGCTAATGATTGCTACAAGCGCTGGAATGACCTGAAGCGCAGGGCAAAGAAAAAGCTGGCCTCAAGTCATGCCGCTACTCTAGTGACTGGAGGTGGGTCTCCAGCAGAGGACATTGAACTCACTCCACATGAGTATGTTGCTGGGACCTATGTCACGGAGGGACAGATCCAAGGTGTGGGAGACCTGCCATATTATGAGGCATTGTCCGGTGAGTGCACATGCATGTGTGTGTCATCCATGTGCATGGTGTGTGTGTGAGGGCTTCTGATTGAGTGCCAGGTGAGGGTGTGTGTGCCTGAGTGGTTTGGGTCACCCATGTGCTTCATCCAATGCATTCTGCGCACCAGTATTAGGGTATTGCAGTATCCCTTCTGGCAACAGTAGACATTTAGCCCAACCTCACGCCAGTTCCCCTTCAAGTGTCATCTTGCCACAACATTGTTGCGTATTATTCTGTGTTCACTCAGGCTGATTGTTTGCATTCCACCACTTTCACTAGGCATTTCTCAGTCCTATTGTCACATGTGTGACATGGCTATGGTACATGCCATCTGTGTGATGGCATGTGTCATGTATGTGTATTGGACATGCCAATCACAGGCCAATGTGTGATGGCACTGCTAGCCAGCATGCAGAAAATGTGTTGGTCTTCCATCTTGGTGTCATCAATGTGTGCCATTTGCCTCCCCTTCAAACGCAGTGACGGTGCATGCATGGGAGGGTTATAGTCATGTGGGACATGTGTCAATGAAATACTGGTTCTGTTGCTTCTCAGCCCTAATTGTGTGCCATGGTGCTAATGCCTGTTCCCATTTCTTTTCTTTCATGCCTTTGCAGGGGATGACGCACTTAATACTGCTGGGGTTGTGGATATGGTGCAGACCCAGGAGGGGTCTCAGGCCCGACCTGGCACCAGTGAGGGACGTGTGGTGTGGTGGTGGGTGAGAACCCACACTTGCTGCAGACCATTCTCTCGAGGGGTGTCTCTGGGTGCACCTCCCCCGAGCTCTATTCAGGTGTCGATTCGGATGATGAGACCTATGTGGCGTCGCAGGTAAGTGTTTCTGGGAGGGATTCTGTACTGTCCAACCCACCTGCACCAGGGGTAGAACCCTCAATGGGGATGTCAGTGTTGGTAGGTCCGCCTTTGGTGGTTATGGATGCAGGGTCACACTCCGCAACATCTGATCCTGTTCCTGGGCCAGCAGATCAGAAGGGGAATGCAGTCCTGCAGCCTCAGGCAGTGCCGGCACAGCAAGGCGCAGTTCGCCTTGCCCCAGACAGGTGTGGTGCCCGCCGACACAGTGGCCGTACGCCACCTGGCAATAACGCATGGGAGCAATTCATATACGGTATGGCAAACCAACAGGCAGCATCATCTGAGATGATGGCTCAGGCCATGGATAGGGTGGCCACTTCCATCGTCCCCCAAGAAAGGCTGATGGAACAACTACAGCATGCAACAGACTCCATTTGCCAGTCACACAGGGAGGACATGTTGGCGTCCAACAGGGACAGACGGGCGGCACTAGAGACTCTGCGGGAAGCCATTTCTATTGAGTCCCAGGGCCACAGGGAAGCCCTGAGGGTGGAACTCCGTCAGCTCAGGGTGACTCTTGTTGAGCTTGAGGCTTCAACTGACACGAGGACAGAACAGCAGCTGGAGCGGCTCACACGTACGCTCTCAGCTGAGATGCAGGCAACTAGGGAGGAGGTCCGGGCATCCCGTGAGTTGCTGCATGGGGACCTCCGCACGATTATCCTCCAGAACCAGACCTTCCACACCCGCATGCTTGCTGCCATGGAGGACCAGACTAGGGCTTTGCGTGGGCTGTCTCCCATAGTACCACCACCTCCTGATGCAGCTGCAGAGGGTGAGGAGAGCGACAGCAGCGATTCTCTCACAATAGGGTAGCCGTGCAGGCCATGTGCCCATGGAGGTGTTTTTTTTCCCCAAAATCCACACAGGTGGGTTTTGGTGTGCACCCTGTCCTCGGACCTCCTGGGTGGCCTCCCCCACCCCCCTGGCCCATACATGGCCATTTTTGATTTTTGATTTTTTTTACAGTGTGTTGCCTTGTGTGGCTCCCGTGGGCATACGCTGTATTGTGGCTGGGCACATGCACCTTGTCCTGAATTTGGGTTAGATGTTTGGGTTTGTGTGACACACAGCCCTCCTGCTTCCCGTTTCCATGGGCTTGCAAAGGGTGTGCCCAAGTGACATTGACTTACACAGTGACGTTGGACTCCCATTTGATGTGTGGGGAGTCTGTAGTCAATACTGTGTATACATTCCTAGTGCATATTGTTGTTGTATTGTACACTGCATGGTGTATTGATATGTGCCTCTGCATCCATCTCATCGTCCTAATTTGCAGGTCCATTCCTCATGTCTTCACAAGGCGGTCTACTTTGGAAATGGAGTCCATGTTGTAAGTAGTGCACCTACACTTTTGCGTGGCGCTAACACTGTACAGTTGGAAGTGGTCGAAGTGCTGGCATTATCAGGTAGTGAGACTACCAATTTTTAAAATCCGTACTGTCATGTTTATGGTAGGTTTGAGGTTGTGTAGGTGATTTGTATTATTGCTAAATATTTGGTAATGTGTGTTGTTGGTCCTGCATTACTGTGAGCATTTCATGTGTGGCCAGTTTCCATTAGGGACAATGCACTTTGTGACACTTGTGTCATGTTGTGGGTATTACTTTGTTTGCTCTCGCATAGCATGACATGCCATGGTGTGTTGTGTGGCGGTGCCGGGGAGGGGTTGGGTGACATGGCACTGTTCTCATGTTGTATTTTGCAAGTGGGTATTCATTTTTGCTGCATAGAAGTGTGTCTTTTGATGACACTGTATTGGTGGTGTTTGTGTAGGTAGGGATGCACACATTGTGACACTTCCAGGTGAACAATCTCAGGCTGCTATGGTTCTGACAGTTGACTGTCCCTTCATTCATCATAATTGTCAGATTGAGTCATCATTGATTGTCAGATGGTATGTGCCAGGGCTGTGTGCACTCCACAGGGGTGTGATTTCTATGTGAAGTAATTAGCCACCAGCTGCGTACGGGCTGCCTCACCCCGTGCCTTTTGCCCTCCCATGTGCAGCAGGCATGCATGTGGTTGGGGTTGTGGGGGCACCACCATGTCCACAGCCAGGCCCCGGCGTGTTGCAACATTGTGCAGGACACATGCTGCCACTATGATCCTGCACACTACTGGGGGAGCGTATAACAGCTGCCCGCCAGAACTGTCAAGGGAGCGAAAGTGTGACTTGAGCACTCCGAATGTGCGCTCCACTATGCCCCGGGTTGCAATATGGGCTGTGTTGTATCTTACCTCGGGAGGCATGATGGGGTTCCGAATTGGCGTCATCATGTGGGTGCTCAGAGGGTAGGCACTGTCCCCTGGGGAGGTGGTGATGGGTATCATTAGTGGGTTAGTGACATTACTCTGTATCTGACATGCATAGGTGTGCTGTGGCATTTATACTCACCAAGCAGCCATGCATCGCCATGCCGCCCAGCTTCCATGTCCCGGTTTAGGGTTGACATCCTGTAAATGAAGCTGTCGATAGTTGGCATATACTGAGGTGATGATTCCCTTGGCATCACATACTACCTGGACGTTGATGGAATGCCAGTGCTTGCGGTTTCTATAGATGTGCTCAGATGCCCTGGGGGTACGTAGAGCCACATGGGTGCAATCAATGACACCTAGCACTTTGAGGAATTGTGACACCCCCTAGAAATCCTGGATGACAGCCTGCCTTGCTGCAGGTGTTCTGGGCAGGTATATGTGCCTGCGGACTGATGGGCGTGCAGTGATGATGGCCAACACCTGGTGTAGGCATGTGACTGCGTGGCCTGTGACACCCCCCCGACTATGGCACTTGTCCGCTGAAATGATCCGGTAGCCAAGAAGTGCAGTACATTGAGGACCTTCTCCAGGGGGCTGAGTGCTTGGGAGCACAGGGTGGGTGATGTGAGGTCATCCTCCCACTCACTGACCAGGTCGAGTATTATGTGAGGTGGAAACCTGTACCTCCCACCCATACACCTGGTCATCAGGCATACCAAAAAGGCTGGTTCTGGGTGTAAAGATTCTGGCCCTGACTATCCTCCTCCTCCTGCGGGATTCCCACGGCCACTGCTGCTAGGAACGGTATATTCATCCTGGCGTCTGAGCTTGTTTGTTGTTTGCGCACACTTTTATGCTGTGCGGGTCGACGTACGCCTGCTTCCTGCGAGTCGACGTGCACCTGCTTCATGATGGCGTACGTGTTTCCGGATTGGACCGTCTTTTTTGGCGCGCTGTAGGCGACCGTATAAATCTTCCCGCCCACCCCAGGAATACACGTAACACGCTCTCCCAGGCCCAGTCGCGTGAAAATCTTCCCGCCCACCCCAGGAATACACGTACCCCACTCTCCCAGGCCCAGTCGCGTGTGGAAGTTCATGCGAACCCGTAATACACGTACCCTGCTGAAATCGCGTGTAAAACTACCCGCGCACCCCTGAAATACACGTTCCCAGGCCAATCGCACTGCTGGGGGGTGGGGGTGCTGGGAGACATGAGTGGGGGCCTGGTGGCGGGTGCCCCTAACTGCTGGGGGGTGGAGGTGCAGGGGGACATGAGATGGACATGAGTGGGGGCCTGCTGGCAGGTGCCCCTGGATGCTGGGGGGTGGGGGTGCGGGTGCTGGGAGACATGAGTGGGGGCCTGGTGGAGGGTGCCCCTGGATGCTGGGGGGTGGGGGTGCAGGGGGACATGAGTGGGGGCCTGGTGGAGGGTGCCCCTGGATGCTGGGGGGTGGGGGTGCTGGGAGACATGAGTGGGGGCCTGGTGGAGGGTGCCCCTGGATGCTGGGGGGTGGGGGTGCAGGGGGACATGAGTTGGACATGAGTGGGGGCCTGCTGGCAGGTGCCCTGCACTGCTGGGGGTGGGGGTGCTGGGAGACATGAGTGGGGGCCTGGTGGAGGGTGCCCCTTACTGCTGGGGGGTGGAGGTGCAGGGGGACATGAGATGGACATGAGTGGGGGCCTGCTGGCAGGTGCCCCTGTATGCTGGGGGGTGGGGGTGCAGGGGGACATGAGTGGGGGCCTGGTGGAGGGTGCCTCTGGATTGGAGGCTGGGGGGTGGGGGTGCTGGGAGACATGAGTGGGGGCCTGATGGAGGGTGCCCCTGGATGCTGGGGGGTGGGGGTGCAGGGGGACATGAGTGGGGGCCTGGTGGAGGGTGCCCCTGGATGCTGGGGGGTAGGGGTGCTGGGAGACATGAGTGGGGGCCTGGTGGAGGGTCTCCCTGGATGCTGGGGGCTGGGGGCGAAGGGGGACATGAGTTGGACATGAGTGGGGGCCTGCTGGCAGGTGCCCTGCACTGCTGGGGGGTGGGGGTGCTGGGAGACATGAGTGGGGGTCTGGTGGAGGGTGCCCCTGACTGCTGGGGGTGGGGGTGCAGGGGGACATGAGATGGACATGAGTGGGGGCCTGCTGGCAGGTGCCCCTGGATGCTGGGGGGTGGGGGTGCAGGGAGACATGAGTGGGGGCCTGGTGGAGGGTGCCCCTGACTGCTGGGGGTTGCGGGTGCTGGGAGACATGCGTTGGTGGGCAGTAGTGCAAGGTGACAGGTGGGTTGGCTGGGGGGCATGGCCATGGTGGATGGGCTGCCTGCGGGACATGTGCAGGGGTGCAGGGTAGTCCCCTGTGGTGTGGGCTGCCTGCAGGGGCCAGGGAGGGTGTAGAGGGAACACCTGGGAGGACCCACATGGCCAATTCACGTGTAGTACTCCCCGGCACCCCCGAAATACACGTAGGCTGCTGGATTCGCGTGTGGAACTTCCCGCGCACCCGAAGTGCACGTACCCTGCTGAAATCGCGTGTGGAACTTCACACGCACCCCGAAATACACGTACCCTGCTGATATCGCGTGTGGAAGTTCACGTGAACCCCGTAATACACGTACCCTGCTGAAATTGCGTGTGAAACTTCACGGGCACCCCGGAATACACGTACCAAGGACAATCGCGTGTGGAACTTCCCGCGCACCCTGAAATACACGCACATGCTATTTTTCACACACGGGTGTCCGTGTTTGTCGCGTACCCCTTTGCACCTCATTTGTCCTAGAGGGCCACAGTATGGATCATTCATCATAGCTGTATATAGGTGCTTTTTGTTAGCGCACATTTTGGCGCACATTTATTTCAGGCGCAGGGACGCTACCGCCTGCTTTCTTGTGGCAGACTTGTTTGGCCCTGTGCGCGTCTTTGCCCGTGCGCTGGTTTGCCCTATTCGATTACATGAATACGAGTTGTAGGCGAGCGTGTGAGCGTTCCGCGCACTTGCCTCCTGTACTTCACCCGTGACGCCCATATTTTCACGCGTTGTTCCCCATTCCGAGTGTTACGCCCCGTGTTCCGCCTACTTTTGTTATGTGTGTCGCGCTATGTGCGATTTCGCTGTGGCCGTGGCGCACGCCTTGGATGACCTGTGCGCCGGCGTGCGCTGCGCAATTTTTCAGCGCACATCCAATATTTTTCTCGCTCACAGACTTCCATGAATCGATGTGCGCTGGTTTCCCTGCGATTTTCGCACTTGCACTGCGATTCGCACGTTTTGGCACCTCTGCGCCGGAATTTTCGGCGCACATTAATTCCATGAACCGGCCTGTTTATGTTTTCAATTATTTATGGAACTATAATTTGTGAAGTTTACATTCATATGTACACACCTTATGGTATATGTTGTCTAATAATAACATATGAAACCATAAGTGGCTACGTTATAGTTTCTTCTTTTTTCTAAACATTCCTTGTTTCTCAAAGCAGCTAATTTTTTGACACTGGTTGGAAGCGCAGACAGTGAAGACACCTCCGTTTTTTGCCATTATTAAATCCAAGGGTTTTTTGAGGAATTAGCCCTGTTGTATTTCACTGCTGATGCATACCTTTCAACAACTAATGTTTTTATTAGACATATTCGACTTTCTTTATTATATTGCACACATCCAGCTATAGGATAATTGCTCACACTCATTTACAAAATAAAGTAAGACGAGAAATGCCCTAAAAAGAAGAATGCTAAAGCCTGCAGGCCAGATAACGTAAAACACTTCGTGAGATTTTGCTGGGCCCCATAAATAACCCTACATGAGATATTGCTACAGATGTTCAATGCGAAGGGCACGACTACAACATGAAAACAGAAAAGCACATTACTGGAATTCATAGGCTGGCTCACTTTACTTGCTCACTTTATATATAGCTGATCTTTAGGCTGACAAACGAGTGCATTAAAGAGAAATCATCATCCATAACGTGTTCAGCGATTTGCCAACTATAGATGTAAATCAGCGGGAACACCGTCAAGCACTTAGACCATGCCCCACGGGCCCTCGCGATTATATTTAGCAGAGTAAACAGAGTTCACTTTATGTCCACGCCGTTCATACTGTGGGTAGACACATCTATCATACACAATATCAGAGAAGCGGTCAGATTGCAAGGAACACGGTGCGTGTTTAAGCATGAATTATTTAAGCTTGTTAATGCTATGTTTTGTTCTCAGCTATGCACTGAAGCACTATGTGTGCTTTCTCTCTAAGGACACTTCCAAATAATGTGTTCTCCATGCATAACACGTTATTTAATGGCCACAATTTCGAAGAACTGCCCACCCTTTGTCTTCTTTCAATGTCATGTATGGAGTTCCACACTCGAGAACAAAAACACCCTTTTTGTGTAGACATTATAGCAATGCCACAGCTCAATCACCCTCTCTGCTTGCCACCGAAATAAGGACACAGGCTCCTCCAAGCAAGTAGCATGTTTATCCTTTATTAGGTTTCAGGTATATGAGCAGATGACTGTGGGCACGTCTTTCCCCTCTAGCACCCCAGCTGCAGCTGTCCACATTACATTCCTGATCTCTCCCTTCAACACTCTGTGATTCAAGGACTGACATTCCATGCAGGCTGAGCAAGCACAACAACAAACATTCTAGGATTAACATTACAACTATATAACAGACATTTTAGTGCATATTCTTAAATCAGAGATTTTCATGAATCTCCTCAAGCTTTAGCACCCTTCAAGTGGATTTCTGAAGCATCCTCTCAATTAACCTCCTCACTAAAGACTGGCTTGAAACACAGCAGACTGGCCACTAAAAGAAAACACATGTTCCCTCCTTAGTGTATTGAAAAGTCTCATCCATCCTTTTATGAGCGATCTCTGTAAATCAGTATAGGTGTGTGTGTGTGTGTGTGTGTGTGTGTGTGGGTTGAATAGTGCTTCATTGAGGAATAGGACTGGTGTGTGCAAAAAGCAGCTTCGCTGTTGATGTCATGAGAGAAGATTTTATTTACCTCTAATGCAACTGAAAGTTCTCCTGGCACTACTTTAAAATTATGTGAGGCTACAAATGGCCTTTATGTGTCTCATACACATACATAAAATAGATTTTCGGGGGGCGGGGGTCTGCTTGCTGTATGCAGTGAGATTATATGTGATGATACCAACCTGAACTTAATAACCAAATTTGCTGATGGGAACTACAGGATCATCTCTTTAAACAGAAGTAAAAGGCTGCATCCCGTGCTTGCGCATTTGTGAACATTTAAATGCAATGGGTTTGCGTTTGGTTTAACAGTACACATGTATTAGGAAGTTTTATAAAGCACAGCAGAGCTGTAAATAAGCTGAGTGCTGTATAGGAGATTGAAGATCATTCGCCATAGGTTTAAAGAGAGAGTGGGTGTCAAAAAGAGGGTTGGGGAAGGGGTTAGTGGGGAAGATGTGACTATACCAGATTGGATCTAGAACTTGACGTTGTTGGATAATAGATTCACGCAATTGAAGGAGTGTGATTGTTAGTTTATAGTGGGAGGTAAAATATTCCAGGTATTTGGGCCATATCTGTTAAACGCTAATTTCTCTTTCATGTCTTCTTTGCATATGTAAGGTGCCTCTTCCTTGTTTATTTGATTTCTGTATATGTATGAGTGGACTGCAACCTGTGGGAGACCTGAGCAAAGAAGTCTGACACCTCACTGCACACATGTGCATACCAGGAGTACTCAGGGGGAAAAACGGATAGACCTTAGCAAGGGCCATGGTGACGTTCTCCCATATATGAGACAGCAACACCAGGACCACAGATTAAATAAACAGACACAGTCTGGCTTCTTTTAACAAGCGGGAACCCCGTTCCTTTATATATATCTTTGCTTCAGTCAAACCAATTCTTATTACACTTAGCCAGATTACATTACTGAGCATCCTATCCGAGGCTCTCTCGAATAATTCACGAAAGTAACACAATTCACCAGTGTTCAGTCCATCACTTTCGGTATCATAAATAACACATTTTCTGTCTTAGGTTTCTCTCAGTGGGTCCTATGGGGCCCTTAGGACCCGATTCTTTCCCATTAGCTGTATAACTATTCATATATTTAAACGTTAGCACCTGGGCAGTTTGGCACACACCTTAGTTCAATGAATCTTCATAAAACTCAGAGAGATCCCCTGAGACTGTGTGCATTCACTGTGGTTGACTAAAGACTCCCCTTTTTATCACAGCAGCCACTTGAAGAAAGTGTGTATTCACCTTTGGTAAATACATATTCCAATATATCAGGTATGTCACTTGAGGAAGTGCGCATTCACCTTTGGTAAATAAATATTCACATATAGCATTTAGATCACATGAGGAAGTGTGCATTCACCTTTGGTTAATACCTATTCAACTTGATTGAATCCACTCCCCCCCCTTTCACACAGGTATATAAAGAATACCACTGGGAGGTACCACACTCCTACAGCATTTCGTCACAGCTGCCCGGTCTAGAACCGGCTGTATTCCTTCCACAGTACCACGTTAGGGCAGGGCCACTTGGATAAACATTCCCAGAGTGAAGTATCACATTCTGCATCCCCCCCAGAGCGAGTGAAGAGTACCGATAATGGGCGTGTAAATCACTGTCCCCCTCAGGCCAAACTGTCACCTGAGACCCTGGTCAATCCCCCACTATATCCGCATGGGCCGAGGACTGGCCACCTGAGAGACAACAAGGGACTTTTCCTACATCAGGGTGGCCCAATCCCCACAGGGCCCACAGTGCCTTCTTCACAGCATACTCAAATTACAAAAAAACCCATTATACACTGATCATAGTTTACTTCATATCCCTCTCAGTGTTCCACATGGAACACAAGAGTAGAGATTTACCATCTGTAGGGCGTTCCACAGCCCACGTGTATTCCGGCAGGCAGCTCACGCAGGGCTTGGGGCCCATTCTAATATTTCCCTCTCCTACCTGACTCAATATTCTTCACGCAATACTGCCCCACTCTCTCTCTCCATGTATGGGTGGAGACCTAGCGGGAAAACACCCGCCAAGTACGCCTTTAAACAAACAGACTCCTCACACTCCCTCAACCCCGGGTGGGGGAGAGAGACTGGCATCTCCAGCTGGACAGCCTAGCTAAAGGGACCATCACTGGACTCCAGAGGGCCAGGATGCCCTCAGTGGCAGGCTCAAGCTCCTCTCTTCTTTCACGTCTCTGATGATCTCCCCCTACCAATCCCCTCCGGCCACTTATCTTCCGCAGGGATTCTCTGAGTCCCTCCACCAGCAGGGGGGCCTGTGACAGTCCTGAGGTGAAATTACCTCACAGACCATCCCGCTCCCCCTCCTGGTGGAGCCTACCATGAACGCTCTCAACCCTTCATGCACACCAAAAAGAACCCCCTGCCCATCTGCCTGACAAAATAATATGAGCAAGTAAACAAAACTTGACAGCATAGATGTGGGACCATATTCCGTGCTCACGGAAAACCCATAGGAAATGCAGGTTTACACTCACCCCCTCCTCCATCGAAACCGAATCCCCTAGGGTTTCTTTGCTCCTGAAGTGCATACAATACAATATAACATTTTTCACTCCATAACAATGGCACAGTCCACCATTGTTCACAGAAAATCAATGGTTCATTATTATACACATGTGTACATGCCATAGTGTGCACAGTCAGTACCCTTCTAATAGTTTAAATTTTATCTCCAGGTGCATCGTAACTCAATATTCTCACCAGCCTGATCTCTCGTTGAAATCACTGGAGCTCATTAATGACTTCCAAAGGATTCTCAGGCACTGTTCCTTTAAAGTCTATTGATGCAGACGGTTTCTCCCTAGTCACAGCATCTGACCTTGACATGTTTTCTTCTTGTGTTGGGGAGCATGTGCCGGGGTTCCTAGACCCAGATTCTACACTTTGGGCCTCAGTCTGTTCTGCGGGACCAGGAGTGGAGTTTTTCGCTGCTATACCAGTGGCCTATGGTTAGCCCTTCAGTACTTCCATCCCCTTCCTCTTCATCTGGATTGACCAAACTGTCTGATGGCCTTTGGGTTTCTTCAGTAGTTGGATACTCCTGGTCCTCTTTATTTCTCGGCTCTCTTGACACCAAGGCTACAGACGGTACAGTATATGGGCCTGCAGGTGGTGAGAGTTCCCTTTGTGGGTACTCCAGTGGAGAACCTCTGGTGCTCCTCTTACTGGGGGAAAAAGGAACTTCACCCACCATCAGATCCATTTCCACACCATCTCCTATGGGCAGGAGATGATTTCTGTAAATGGTCTTCACATCCCTCGGGGGCCTTCCCTTCTCAGTCTGAACACAGGTGACCCTGTCAGCTGTCACTCAATCAAATAGGGCTGCGATTCCCATTGGTCTCCCAATTTGCTTCGCCCTCTTTCCTAGACTTCTAATGAGTACCTGATCCCCAGGTTGCAGGTTGTGGAACCAAACCTTCTCATCATACCTCTTCTTGTTCTGTTGTGCAATAAATTCTTCAGTGGCTTGTGCTAATTGAAAAGCTTTGGCCAATTGATCCTGAAAGTCCCTCACTTACTTGCAGTAATTTTCTACCCCTGTCCCATCAGAGGAGACACCGAAGCTCAAGTCTATGGGTAGCCGGGCATCTCTTGCGAACATTAGCTGGTATGAGGTGAATCCTGTGCTGTCATTTCTGGTACAGTTGTAAGCGTGGACCAGGGTGGACACATGTTGGCTCCACTTCAGCTTTTCTTTGGCACTCAGTGTTCCCAGCATACCCAACAGTGTACAATTGAAGTGCTCAGCTTGGGCATTAGAACCAGTTTTGTACCAACTCCAATGACCTATCACATCCTAGGTGCCCATGCTGGTCATGCAGAGCACG
Organism: Ambystoma mexicanum; assembly: GCF_040938575.1. Taxonomy (NCBI): domain Eukaryota; kingdom Metazoa; phylum Chordata; class Amphibia; order Caudata; family Ambystomatidae; genus Ambystoma; species Ambystoma mexicanum. The sequence continues at coordinate 920,289,432 of NC_090922.1, read as the reverse complement.
GAGAGCCAGCGGGCGAAAAGAGCAGGGCAGCACCAGTCGGTGTATCGTACGCCCTTGGATCTGACTCTCCATGTACAGTAATCCTCATTTCATCACTAACGATTTCCATTCTTTATGATATAGCTGGAGATTGGGTAGGTGTCTGTCCTCTGGTGGCCCTCTGGCACCATTTTCTTTGCAATGTAGTATTTCCCATAGCTCCAGGTCATGCAGCTGCTTCTGTCTAAAGTCTGCCTGATTCAGGTGCGACAGTTCAGGAGCCATTAGACTGGTCACATCACAACAGCTCACGGGGACCCCTTTCTCTGTCCCTCCTAGGCAGTCGATGCAACGTGCTTGTTCCATGGTCTTACAAGTTCCTGTTTGGAAAATGGCTTTCATCGCGGCCACCAAAACCATCTCACTGGGGAAGGGCTCAGAGCAGTCGTCAGTGTGGGGTCTTTGGGACAAGGCATCAGCATCTGTGTTGTTAACTACAGGACGATATTCCTACTGGAAGTTGTACAGGGACAACACAGCCAACCATCGATGGCCTATAGCGTCTAATTTGGCTGTTTTGAGGACATAAGTTAGTGGGTTGTTGTCTGTCCTGATGGTGAATGTAGCTCTGGATAGACAGTCATTTAGTTTTTCTGACACTGCCCATTTCAGGGCCAGAAACTCCAGTTTGTGGGTGGGGTAGTTTAATTCAGAGGTGTTCAGATGCCTGCTGGCAAACGCCACAGGCTGAACATATCCCTGTTGCTCTTGATATTCGAGCACGGCGCCCAACCCATCAGAGCTGGCATCCACTTGTAGGATGTAGGCGGACGGCCTAGTGAAAGGGACCATCACTAGACTCCAGAGGGCCGGGATGCCCTCAGTGGTAGGCTCAAGCACCTTTCTCCATTCATCTCTACGATGATCAACCCCCTTCCGATCCCCTCCGGCCACTTATCTTCTGCAGGGATTCTCCAACTCCCTCCACCAGCAGGGGGACCTGCGACAGTCCTGAGGTGAAATCACCTCACAGACCATCTGCTCTCCCTGCTGCTGGAGCCTACCATCCATGCTCTCAACCCTTCATGTGCGCCAAAAAGAAAACCCCTCATGTGCCTCACCAAATGATATGAGCGAGTAAACAAAACATGACAGCATAGATATGTGACCAAATTCCGTGCTCACGGAAAACCCACAGGAAATGCGTGTTTAATCTAACATTGATTTTTATTTTCATCCCAGAGATGTCATGATCTGTGGTAGTTGGCCATGAAGATTAAGATTTTATCTTGCACGTAGGATGAAGCTTTGTTTATAATAGCTTTGAAGGCGACATCGGATACACCGAAGATAATTCATACAAGGAAGGGGAGTCAGGGTAGGATGATCAATGTGGGGGTATGCAGCAATATTGTCTTTTTATTACCCTGGTAGAGGCAGATAGTGTCTTTTTTTACAGGGAGCAGCATGATCTATTATTTTGCGTGGGATTCAAGGAAAATGCTCCCGGTCACAAGGAAGACATGTGATTTGCATGTGAGGAGACCTGTGATGTAATGACATCATGTTTAATGTGGTGAAACAATAAGGTATCTGTGTGTGTCTATAATTTCTAGAAATTAATACATATTTAGCTTTTATAAGATTCTATTTGAGGCCGGGAATCATTATCCAAGTTTGGATTAGAAGCAGTCAGTCTCTGAACAGAAAATATTTAACAATGAAGACCATTGGGAAGATTTAGATGGCATCTTCGTATTAAATATGTGCATGTTGTGTTGGGTTCCATATAGTGAATAAACATTACAAAGGAAAGTGCTGAATATTGGGGGCCTCAGGAAGTAAATTGGAGATGCTCTCATCTGTAGGGTGCTGTCTGAACCATGTCTCTATCACTGCGTATGGACTGAACAAAGCCCACAAGGGACAAAAAGGTGTTGATAGGAACTTGGTGGTCAACAGTTTTGAAAACTATGGAAAGGTTGAGTATAACCAGAAGGTAGGAACCAGCATTGTTGGTGATTTTGTGTGCATTATCAATGAATTAAGAAGGTCCATTTTGATGTCTTGTAAGAGAATATTGTAGGAGGCAACGCCATTTTCATTGGAGTCACTAATGTAACAGTATATGTTTTCCTTACTTTCTTTAAAGAATGTGTTGATCGTATTGCATTTTCCTTTTTTGAGTGGAGGACTGCTGATCATGGCAGTGGATTTCAGTGATCTTTCACAATTTTGATGAGAGAGAGGTTTTCCCTTGTGCAAGGGCCCTGTGCTTGTGTCTTTTTAATTGTTTGCTTTAGTGGAGACTATGACTTTTTTACAGAGGGAGCGGAACATGGTCAGGTCTTGCCTATGAATGTTTTGCTTGTCATTGACAAACTCTTGAATGTGCAAGGGTACTGATGGGCATGAGCAAATTGATTGTAATTTATGTGAGGAAGAGGGTAGCTTCTGTTAGCAGAGTGTGTGCCAGAACACCATGCCAAGAGCATTAACGTTGATGTTTGTCACTTAGTCTTAAAGTGGTTTGAAGTAAATGGTGTTGTGCAACTCAAAGAGAGCTTCTTTTTCATGGAGAGGCTACCTGAGACATTGAGTTCTATGAGGAAGATGTTGTTTTGTGATTTAACCCAGCAAGACTTTGTTATTTCCAGATGGTTGGTATATCAGGTGGAAGGAAATTTCCTTGAAGCAGAGAAGGAGAAATGTCTTGTGAGAAGTACCACATAGGTAAGGGGTGTGTGTGTGTGTGTGTGGTACAATGGAACATGGCTAGGAGGGGTGTGAATAAGTAGTAGGCCTTCTCCTCTCTAATGGGTATGATCAATATGTTTGATGTGTTATCCAGGTGCTTTTAAGGGTTTGACAATGTTATTGGAACTGAGGATCAGCCATGTCTTTGATCTGAAGAGAAGGAATTATAATCTTGGAAGGTGATGATGTGTAAAATATCTATTGCATTTAGGATGGCAGAGTGTACAGTGAGGAGCACGAGACAGTGCGGTTTTTAGGTTGCGGATTGTGGTAGTCCAGAGTAAGACAAAAGACCAGAACACTTTCCTAACAGCTTGAGGTGTTCTATATTTGACATTGTTGGTGTGCAGTAGTCAGAAGAAGCACTCTTCTTGGAATCTCAGCATATTTTGTTGCACCGTATGTGACGTCTTGGATGCACTAGGTTTGCAATTTTCAAACTATGCTGATGACACCCATCTCATTATTGAATTGAGCAGGGTCTATGAGAAAGATTTGGAGAATATAGAAAAAGTGTATGAGGCCATACAAGTCTGGATGATAACAAATGGTTTTTGTCTTAATGCTAAGAAGACAGTTTTCCTTATCTGGGGTTTGACACAGATATGTGCTAAACTCTCAAACTTGTATAAGGGCTTTACTATAGAAGGTCATTACATTAAAGTGGTTCCAAAAGGGAAGACCCTGGGAGTGATTCTTGAATCTTCCCTGGGTGCTGAAACCCACGTAAGTAGTGTATTTCAGAAAGCCCAATGCCACCTTAGGCTGCTCGAACTAGTGAAGCCTTATGTATCGGCAGCAAACTGCACAGTACTGGTGAGAGCCATTATTATGCCATGGTTGGACTATTACATTTCTTTACTTGCTGGAGCCAGTAAGGGATGTATAAAAAGACTCTGGATACTCCAGAATGATGAAGTGTGGATCCTTAGGGGACTAGAAGACAGGACCCATTATCCATACATAGGAGAGAGCTTCATTGGCTTCCAGTAGAGGCGAGAATAAGTTTTAAATTACACACTGTTGTACATAAGTGCCTTTATGGAAAAACACCTAAATACTTAAAGGAAAGATTGGTTCTGGAAAACATTACCAAAGTTACTCGGTGAAAGGACTCAATGCGTCTGACTCAGCCAAAAAGAAAACGAGTTCGAGGTAATGGACGTTCCTTCGCCTCACAGGCAGGGGCGATGTGGAATAAGCTCCCTGTGGAGATACACCGGGAAGAAAACAATTCTGTCTTTAGGAAATGCCTTAAGACACTGCTAATTGTTTAGATTGCAATATGTTGGTCTATCCATTTTTTGTTTCTGTCTATGTGCCCTGATGCCTGTGGGCTCTGGTGCAATATAAACAAATAAACATAAACAAACATAAACATCCTGTTGAAAGTCTTCCCCCGAAATGAGGTGCTGATGGACCAAATCTCTCTATCCTTAGTTATCTCCATCCTTATTTACCACCCTCCCTATTTTTCATTTATACTTTGATCAAGATACCTCCCAGATTGCCTTCTCACATGTTAGCTTGCTATCAGTCTCCACCACCTCCCTCCTTTGGTTGTCCTCAGGACCCGGCGCCTTTTCCTGGCCAAGACTTGTGATCTGACAACTTGGCTTCGAGGACAATCCGGGCCTGGCTCCGATGTCTGAACATTCCCACTCTAGGGACAGATACATGAAGATAAAGGAGCAAGGAATTGCCATCTGGCAAGGGTGTATAAGCCCTGGCTTTTTTGCTTGTTATTAGTAATAAAATTATGTCGGTAATTCCATTTCAGGAAGGTGTGACAAATCTGATGGCGGCATCACTGTTTTCCCGGCAGTGGCCTTCTCCCATGTGGCAACTACCTGCTCCTGACCCTGGTGCTGGCTGTATGAGAGAGCATCACATGAGGAGAGACAACCTCTGGGGAGATTTCCTGACTTCATCGGGTGAGACATGGTATCCCCTATTTTCCCTTGACGAGAACCCTCCCGTACCCTCATGGCCTATTGTAACACTTCTACTCATCTCATCCTCCTATGAAGATTAGGGAATTCACCCTGTCCAAGTCCATTCATCAATTATCCAAAACTCATTCCCGATCTGAATGACACCTGGCCTAGTAGGATCGTTTGTCTGTCTTCCCCTTGTTTCCCTCCCTCCCTGCCTCGTCGCGCCTTGAAACACTTGTGTATAGGCGCGTTACAAATACCATATCATATCATATCATATCATATCATTCACCATTCAAGGCTACTAGAAATGGTTATTTAAGTTTTTCAAATCCATTCTCAAAGTGAACTTCATCTCCCAGAATGACCAAAATATTGGGATGAGGAAGAGGAATCGAGCGGTACAGAGTGAGAGAGGCTACAGGTCCAGCGAACGCTATAGTGGTTGCTCACACCTGTGCCCAGCAATATTAAAAGGCATCTGAAGCAGGGAATCAGGGTCTGCTTCTGACGGGAGAGAGCTGCGTCTCTCTGTGAATTTGAAGACACCAAAAGGCAGTTACCAGTGTAGTGGAGCCAGGTGGCTCAATAACAAAGAAGGAAGAGGCTGCGCAAGAGGGACACGCTGCGGGAACACCAGGAGCCAGTGAGAGACTCCTGTTCATTTACAGGTGACAAAGAGCATCACTTTACTTACCGAAGCCCGGAGAGAAGCAGATGTGTGAATTGGAAGCTGTGAGAGATGAACGGATCAAGAGGAGGCGGTAGCAAGAAAGAAGCAGATAGAGACGCTTCTCTGGTTGACCGTGGGAGAAAGGAAAGACACCAACAAGATTTGTGAGTCAACGTAGAGGCCGCGGGGACCCCGAGAATTTATGAACTTAATATAAAAACAGGGATTAAGCAACAAACAAACCTCTTTCGAGTAAAATGATATATATTTTGCACATTTGGGGAACACCCAAACCAGACAGTATATCCAAAGGACATATTGATAAAAAAGTGTGTATGCAACTGAGGGGAAGGGCAGAAGCCCTGTGTGGATATAAGAAGTGCTGACAGGAGAGTGCACTAAGCAATTACAAGTCTGTGAATTGCAGAGGTCCTTGCAGGAAATAACACCAGGCATCTACAAGTGTGTGAACAGCAGAAGTCCTGGAAGGAGAGTACACCAGGAAATTGCAAGTGTGTAGTTACAAGCAGCCCTGCCAGGTGAGTATACCAAGCAAATACCAGTGTGTGAAAGCAAGAAGCCCTGGTAGGGGAGTATATCAGTCAACAAAACAAAGGGGTTCTGAGAAGAAATGTCAGGACTGAAGGAAGTATAGTGTGGATTAAAACCAAAAGGGTCCTGAGAAGAAACATAGCGACTACATTAGGAATTGTTTTGTCAAGAGGAGAAGAGGTAAAGCCCTGGCATAGAAGCACACCAAGTGTTCTGAAGGAAATACAATTGGAAAGTTAAACAAGTTGAATATAAATTGTTGTGGGCCTAGAAAGGCAAAAGAACTGTTATATGTTAAACTTTGAAGAGCCAAGCGGAATCCAGGGGAAGGGAACCACTCTCTGGAACAAGGATGTCTATTCTGAAAGAACCTTTGTGTTGAAACCATTTATTCTTTTTTTTGTGAACACTTTTTCAAAACCTCCCAAAGTCAAAGACATTTCCCGTTTCACCTTAAAGTTAAATTTTAATGTGATGGTCAGATTAGAACTTTGGGCACGGGACAGTATTGGTTTTGACATCCTGACACAGAAAGATCCTTAGTTTTGGAGTAGGGAGGGAACTTCGTCTAAGAGCAGGGTCAGGGACCCCTTTTCCAAACCCTTTTATTTTCAATAAAAGTCTTTAACCAAAAACATTGCTAACTTGTGTCCGAGCTTCATTCTTGACTCCTCACAAAGAGAACTGCTGATCAGATTTCCCTTTCATGAATTCTATGCCAAAAGCAAAATGTACACTTGTGCCCTCTGCCTCTGTATCTGGATCTGCAGCGCCTGCTCACCAGTGGTACACGTCAGGTTCAGAGGTCACATGTGCACTTTTGACAGATACAGTGACAGCCAAATCTCATTTAAAGAGGCACCCCATTAGACAAGCTAAGAAATTATGAGTTTAATGTCCTAGTTGCAGAGACATCTTTAAATATATACCTGAGTAAGGGTATGGCGGATCATATTTCCCATATGTATTACAGCTACAGCAGTTTGATACCACATATGTGTCAGCTCTGTGAACAAGCTCAGCTGTGAAAGGAGTATGCAGATACTACCTAGTCAGGCTGGATCCTGCCACTGCTGTCAGGACTGTAGCCTTGGTAATTGCCTATCTTTGTTCCTTTGTGAGGTCAGGTGGCACCCTACCCAGAAAGACAGCTGCTTCACAACAATCCGTCCTGGGAATAGGAATCAAAGGGCATACCCATTCTCAAAAGGAGAAGGCTCACACCTGGGTGCTGCATATACAAGGTTCTTTCTATTGATAAGGGGGCATGTGGGTAGTGTACAATGGGCAATCTCTTTGCAGCTGGAGGAAGGGTCCATCATTGTGCTTCCCTCTGCCTCTATCTTTCCTTACTGTCCCATCCACTTCATGTAGCACAGCACACTGTGGGTGTTATGTCAAAAGGCATAGCCCAGTTGTTTCAAGAACAGGGATTGGAACTCTAAAGCAGGTAGATTTAGTCCAATCACCTGGGTGCTTTTGCCTTTAACAGATGGGGTCTACCACCACTTCTTTGAATCATCTCTGGACTTCAAACAAGAACACTTTGTTGGATCCTGTTGGTTGAGAAGTCCTTTCCAAAGTCCTCCAGTTGTGAGGTGTAGGCAGTTGTAGCAAGGCAGAGGCAAGTACTATCTCCTAACGATCCCTAGCTACCATTGGGGGTGAATGTCTGCTGGAACAAAAACTGCATCTTTGTCAGCCACACTGCGGACCAGAACCTCACCTTGTGGAAGGACCTCTGGAAGGTGTGTGCCAGCCTCCCCCATGTTTTAGTGATATAGTAAAGGACTCATCTTGTCCCTGAGACCCTGAAGTGGTACTCCTGAGACCCAAGAGAGACATGATTCCTGCCGTTTCACAGCTGAACCACTGCTAGCCGTGATTTGATCATTCTTGACCCAGATCGTATCACCAGGGCCCTCTGAAGGTGCCTTTGGCACTCGCTGAACTTCGGACAGCTGTCCCACATGTTCGAACCCATTTGCTGCTGCACCATGCCATCTGAAAAGCGCGTTGTTGCCTCGACTAAAACAAACAACCACTGCATTTGCACTGTTCAAACTGTTGTTTAGTCCTCCAGCTTCTTCATCACTGAATGAGTCTGCCGTCAAAACCTCAACAAGCAAACTAAACGTGATGACCGCCACAATCCGTATTACTAAATAATTAAAATGATAACGATTTGTTATTTATTTAGCGCTTTCAGCAAAGCGCTTTACATAAAACATATTGACATAGAATAGCATATTAAACCACAGACTTCTTCGGTTTGATCACGCTTTGACATCTGCTTGCCGTTGGACCTCTGTGACAGCCACATTTCAGACCTAATTGCATTTAGACCTAAGCAAACAGCAATTGTGGGACTGCCAGAAGCTGCTGATACCGTGCGCAGGTCTGTTCTCACTGACTCCAGGTAAAATTGATTTTGCATCCATTATATTGACACCGGAGAAAGTACGCCAGTGAAGAACAGAATTAACTGGATGTCGGACAAGGTAAAGGACACCATCATGGAAGAGGTACCTAAGAATGTGGATTTAGGGGTGATTGTGCCTTCCCACAGTCAGTGCATTAATGGGATAGCTCTGTGGTTCTGGTTCCTAAAAAGTACAGTAGGGGAGGCTGATGTTTGCTTTTGTATGTACTGCAGGGGGCTCAATTCTGTCACAAAGACAGACTCCCACCCCATACCTAGGGCAGAGAAGCTGATTGTCAGACTATGCCCTGTCAAGTTTATGAGTACCTTTGACCTCAAGGTAGGGTACTGGAAGATCAGTCTAAGTAAAAAATGAAGTAGAAGTCAGAATTTGCTACACTAGAAGGGCACTACCAGTTTTCTGTGATGACCTTTGGATTAAAGAATGCCACTGACACCTTCCAGATGGTTGTATCTAGGTTAGGGGACTTCAGCGTTGCCTATCTAGATGGCATTGCTGTTTTCAGCCATACCTGAGAAGACCCCTTATCCTATCTAAAAAAGGTGTTTGAAGCCATTCAGAAGGCTGACTTGACAATCCAGGCGACCAAGTCCCAGATAGGGCAGGGTACTGTTACTTAGCTGAAACACCAAGTGGGTAGCAGTAAGAAACAGTCTCTCCAGGACGAAGTCCAGGCAGTGGTGGATTGGGATATTCCCACTACCCAGTCACACTTGAGGGCCTTTTTGGGCCTCACCAGTTGCTACAGGTATTTCGTCAAGGGGTATGGGATACCTGCCCTTCTCCCCAATGATGGGACATCATTGGGGGAGATGCCAAAGAAGATAACTTGGACCTCTGCCTGCCAACCCTCATGCTCATATCACTATGGATGTCTACCTTGTCTCACAAGACCCAGGCCCTTAATATTTATTTTTCAAGTTGTAAGGACCTCTTTTAAGCAAATTATTCAAACTAAAAGAGGTGTCAGGAGATCAGGAAACAATAGGAAAAAATAATAAAAATCAAGGCACTTCATGGATCACAGAGAAACTGCTTGATGCTATGTTCACTATAAAATACACCTCCTGGAGCTACGTACTCACAGCTCTCTCTAGCTAGTTCTACTTTTACATTACAGACTGCTTCTCACATTAAGAAAGATCGCTTTTGAAACCAACATTGCTTAAGTCTACAATTAATGCAGATTGCTGAGTTCAGGAAATGCTAAATATGGAAATTGAGAAGCCCAAATACTGAGGGACACTGGGCATACATATACTTTCCCGTTCCCTTAAAGCATCCGTGCTAAGCCTACACACAGATCCATATGTTGACAGAGAATGTTAAAATGTACTCTTAGGCCAATTTTATTCCAAGTCTCTTAGATTCCATTAGCACTTTGACAGACGTACCCCCATGTTAAACACCTGGGGCCAGGTTCTCAAAACTGCTTTTGACACAAGTGAGGAGATGCCCTAGCACATTTCATGATTAGGCACATATTGTCTATCCCAGACACTGCGTGAGGTGATGGACTAGGTCGTTCCTCTGAGGTTCTTCTGCCCACGCAAATGCCTATCTAAACCATGGTTTTCAGAGGAGCTTAAGGGAGCTTGCCTAGAATTGAAGCAGGCCGGTCGTAAGTGGCGCCTGTCCTATGGTTTCACTGAAAAACCTGAATTTTAGTGGACTCTCGAGAAGTTATCACAGAACTATTCGCCCTGCTAAGCAAAACATTTTTACTCAGAAGGTAGAGACAGCTCTGCATCAGTCCAGGGAGCTATTTGCAGTAGTGAAGTAATTTGTTTCCACTGCATATTTTACAACCTTTGTGACTCCTACTCAACTTTTGTGTGATTCGCTGGCTGAATTTTTTTCTTAATAAATTGTGGATATTCGCAAACACATTTTGCTCAGTAGGCAGCCTGCTACTATTTCTGCCCCAGCTGAAATTGTGCCAGTGGCTGTACACTCTTCCTCTCTTTTCCCAGAGTTCTCTACTGAGGCCGTGTCTGGGGCAGCCTGCAAACTTAAGTCCACTGCTCTGTCGGACTCTGTTCCTCTTTGTGTTCTTAAAGGCCACATGCCTGATGTGATCCCCTTGGTGACTAAAGCAATTAATCTTTTCTGTCAGTCGGGCTGCATCCCTGGGGAGCTCAAGCAAGCCACTGTTGTTCCTCTTCTGAAAAAACCCTCACTCGTTGTTTCTGTTTTGGTTCATTTTTGACCTATCTCTCTTCTTACTTTTTAATGAAATTATTGGAAGCAATGGTATCTCCTCTTCTTTCTTCTTTCCGAGAAATGTCTCTTTCTCTTGACACCTTCTAGTCGGGGTACCGGCCAGGACGTGTAACTGAGAGTGTCCTGGTGTCCGTAGTTGACGATCTGGCCACTCTGGTTGACCGCGGTGGAGTGGGTGCCCTGGTATTATTAGATCTGTCAACGGCCTTCGATATGGTCGACCACTCCATCTTGCTCTCCCACCAGGCCACGGTAGGCCTCTCTGGTCCCGTCCTGTCCTGGTTTACATATTTCCTGACTGATAGGAGCCAATCACTGTCTCTTCCTCCTTTTTTGTCTTCTTCTCACGTGCTTTCTTGTGGTGTCCCCGAAGGCTGTGCCTTGTCCCCAATGTTATTTAACATCTATGTTCAGACTTTGGTTGGTCTCATCCGCTCCCACGGCTTCAGATGTTACTCTTGCACTGCCGACACCCAGATTCTGATCTGGTTAGATCTTGACCAGGCTGAGGTGTCATCTCGTTTGTGTGATTGAATGGCGGCCGTAAGAGGCTGGATGAACAACAACTCAACAGGGATAAGACAGAGGTTCTAGTGGTGGGTTCTTCCTCTGACTCAGCTTCCTGGACTTCTTCCTTCTGGGCATCTGCACTGTGTGATTCTCTTATTCCAGTGATGGTGGTCAAGAGTCTGGGAGTCTATTTTTCCTCTTCATTTTCTATGACTCTCACTTTCCTTTGGCACTGCTCTGACCTATGATTGTGCAGCTCCATTCTACTTGCTGGGGTAAGACTGGTATTTATGCAGTGAATGCATGTCGGTGCAGTAACTTTTTGGGAAACAAAGGAACAACAAAGAATAACGAAAATTTCAATTTCAAATTTGGAACCTTTTTAAAGTCGAGTTATCATGTTTTAGGGCAGTGCTTGTCCTTTCTGTATTTTCCACAACCTGCCTATATCCATGCAGCCTTTGCCTCTTTGCTTGGGCCTTCCAACATGGCTACATTATTTTTTAATTCGACCTGTTTGCCTGTCCTGCTCCCTCTCCCCATTGGCTGCTCATGGCTTGTTAAGCCAATCATTGCAACAGGGAGGCGGGAGCTGGCCCATTCACCTAAGGCCCACAACGATGCCCATGTCAGCTCCCTCCTCCACTACCAGAACACCACCTGAGGTATTTTCTTGTCACCCCTGAACTTGAACTTCCATGATGCTTATACCTCACTTCACTAAGAAATCCAATCTTCCATAACACACCTCCATAACCATGTGTCACAGCCCCCTTCTTTCACATGTTAGAAGGAAAAAAGATTTGCTTCTCCAACTATGCGGACAATTCACAGTGCCTCATTCCACTCACAGGCAGTTATGAAGAGGACGCTCTTTCACAATTGTATGGACAGGAATGGGATGGCTTTGAACCATAGTGAGACAGAGCTCAGGATAATTGGATCGAGGCTTAGACTCACTAAGCTCGCTACAGAGTATAAATCTTTTCATATTGTGGAATATGATATCCTGACAAAGGACAAAATACAAATTCTTGGCACGACATTTGATGAGACACTGAGTATGGCGGCTCATGTCAATGGCCTGGTGTCAGCATCAGCCTATTATATCAGGCTGCTCGCGCACATCCGTCCATTTTTATCCCAAAAGGGATGCAAAACCATTGCCAGAGCCATTATCTCTGAGAAAATTGATTATTGTGGTTCCCTCCTCATCAGAGTGAGTAAAACGGAGCTAGTAAAACTACAAGTGGTGCAGAATAGCACGATCAGAGCAATCATGGGCTTATGCAAATTTGCGCACGTGTCAGATATAAGAAGAAAGCTACACTGGTTGCCGATCGCAGAGAGAATTGAATTCAGGATGCTTACCATCACTTATAAAGCACTCTCAGGAGGCTTCCAGGCATGCATTGCTAAGAGATTAAAAGAGAAACCTGTGGTACGCACCATTTGGTCAAATAGTGATAAAAACCTGCAAATACCTAAATCCTCATTGGAGCTAGTTAGAAGGGGCACTTTTTGGGCTCTGGCACCGCTAAAATGGAATGCCCTCACTGTGGCCCTAAGAAACTGTACAACATTGGAGGTGTTCAAAAAGAAACTTAAAGTACACCTATTTAAATAGGGCAGTGACCCTCCACTGCTTTATTTGATTACTGTCCTTTCTATCTTCGGTGCTCGTATGCCTCTGGGCTACTTTGGATGAGCCTAATAAATAATTTAATTGAATGTAATGCAATGTAATGTAATGGGTAAGTTCCCTGCTCTGGACACGCTTATTCTCTCTTTGACTCTGTTTCCTTCTCTGCTTGTCCCCCATGGTTGCGCTTCTAATTACACTGGATGTTTGCACCCACTGCCAGCTTCTAAATCCGGTTGCTATTCAATTATGGCTCTGTTTTCATTCGTTTAGCTTAGTTCAGATTTGGCTGTGTTTTCATGCATTCAGCTTATTTCAAATTTGACCATATTTTCATGCATTTAGGTTATTTCAAATTTGGCTATGTTTTCATGCATTTAGCTTACTTCAAGTTTGGCTGTGTTTTCATACAGACGTGTTGTGCCATAGAGCAGGCGCCCCCTTGCTAGTGATGTCTGTTTGCCTGTCATCTGCCACTCCCCCTACTGCCTGCCTCTTCTTCTCTCTCATCAAACTCACCATTTCTCAGTCTTCTCTTCCTCTCCCTATCTTTTCCCTCTCTCCTTTCCCCCCTCCCCTTTCTTTATTCTTTGCACTTATTCTATCCAAAATGTCATCTGATCTAGTACAATAGTAGCTTGTTTGTTTTCCTCCCCCTCCCTACTTGTTTGTTTCCTCCCCCTCCCCCTCCAGAGCTGCGTGAAATGTCATCAGACATAGTACGCTAATCGATTGTTTTGTGCCTCTCCTCCTCCTCCCTCTTCCCCCCCGCACCTCTTGCCAACTCTCTGGCTCTACCAGAAATGTTGTCAGGTCTAGAAAATGAGTTGCTTGTCTGTCTCATCTCCTATCCCCCATCTCCCCTCCTTCTCTCTATCATAGCTCTTATTCTATCAGAAATTGCCATGTGACCTAGTACAATAGGAACTGTTTGTTTCATCCCCCTCCCTCCATGTTTCCTCCCCCTCCAGCACTACCTGAAATGTCGTCACCTAGTATGATAGTTGCTTGTTTTGTTCCTCTCCTCCTCCCTCCCACCCCCCCACAGCCTTGTCATCTCTCCGACTCTACCAGAAATGTTATAGGCCTAGTACGATAGTTGCTTGTCTGTCTCCTCTCCCCCCTCTTTACCCCTCCCCTCCTTATCTGCTGTAGCTCTTGCACTATCTGAAATGTTGCCAGACCTAGTATGATAGTAATTTCACATTCTTATTGTCTCAAGGCCTTCAAAGAATGCCATTGTATTTTTCCCTGCTCTCTCCCTTGCCTTGAAGTGCTTTGAAACACATTGGGCCTCATTCCGAGGCTGGAGGTAAGGGTTAACGGTCACCGTTAATGGCAACGGTGACCGTTAACACTTACCACCATATTCCGAGTTCCCTTTTTCGGGTTGGCATTTAACGCCTGCTTTTAGCAGGCGTTAAAAATCCAACCCGCAAAGGGACCTTGGAGTAAATTACGGCACCGTAATTTACGGTGCCGTAATTTACTCCTTCCCCATTCCCATTGAGCCCTATGGGGGCAGGAATGGGGATGGGGAACCGGTATGGTGAATGGGGAATTACCGGTCCCTCCAACCTTGAATGGACCGGTAATTACTCCATTCACCATGCCAGATTTCCATGGAGTAAATAGCTCCATGGTTGCTTACCATGGTGCTATTTACTCCATGGATAGCGCCAGCCTCGGAATGAGGCCCATTGTGTATAGGCGCTATACAAATAAACTATCATTCTTTCATGCAGGTGAGTCTAGTCTACAAAACAGGAAATTTTCTGCTTAAAGTGCTCTGGAAGGTGTTACCATTTCTGCTTATCCATCTGCGCCCCATCGTAGTTGCCTTGCTGGTTACGAGCCGCATGGACCATTACAGTGCCCTGTTCCTGGCCCAGCCTATCGTTTTGATTCATCGGTTGCAGCTCTTGCAGAATCTTGCTGCACGGGTAGCCACTTCTACCACTATTAGCCCTGTACTACTATCTCTTCACTGGCCCCAGTGGTCAAAAGGATTCAATGTAAATCCTTGTGTTTGATCCATTGGCGTACTAACGCTAGGGGGCGGAACATCTTCAAGATAAGGTTCTACCATACATTTTAGGGAGAGGTCTTGGCTCTGGAAATGCTTGTCTTGTAGTTATCCCTAAATTTCGCCTGTTCAGGGGGGGCGGGCAGGCATTCTCGGTTGCTGCTGGTAAACTGTGGAATGATCTACCAGTGGTCCGCAGGCATACTGATAATCACCTACAGTTCAGTTTTGCTGAAAACTCTGTTATTTTAGCTTGTA
Organism: Ambystoma mexicanum; assembly: GCF_040938575.1. NCBI lineage: Eukaryota > Metazoa > Chordata > Amphibia > Caudata > Ambystomatidae > Ambystoma > Ambystoma mexicanum. The sequence continues at coordinate 920,274,431 of NC_090922.1, read as the reverse complement.
TGTCTTAGTCTACTGTTATAATCCTAGCGCCAAGTTGCCCTTGAGTGGATGTGCGCGGTGAAAGTTCATAACATTACTGTATGCGTTATTTTGATTTTTTTTACCCATTGCCACACCTATTTTGAAAATGGAAGTGGATAGTGCACATTAGCAGATCACCACATCTGAAGAATTTTTAATAACAGAACATTAAACCTTTTCGAACGTATTGCATCACCACCCATTACATTATACAAGAGTGTGAAAAGGTGGGCATCAATATAGAATGTTTTTTTTTCACAATGAAGAGATGTGCTTACGGTAACCAAAAAACATAGACATCTTCAGCTTCCTCTGGCTCTCCATGGGAACCTCTTAAAGCTAAATGGTGTTTGAAAATCTTTTGAATTTATTATAATACATTACTCTTGTTGCTGGAAAAGGGCCTAATATGGGAGTCCATTTTGGTGTGAATTAATGTGTGTTTCTAAGGGCTTTAATGCAACCTGCCAATGTGTTAAAGGATGTGTGGATCATTGCCAACCCCATCTAATGTACACGTTCCCATTACTGCTACTGCTGGTCCATTTCTGGGACATGTTCATTTTTATTTTGGCAGGTTTTAATGCAATCCTGTCAGTCTTTTAAAGCGCCTCCAACTGTATGAGCTGCCCAGATCACCATTTCTCTTCCCTATTTATCTTTTTTGGAGCACATACATTTGTGTTTTATTACCACTTTCTTCACCCTGGGCACTCTCCTGCTTCTCGCATATATTTCCTGCCTCCAGAGCATTCACTTGCCAATGTTTCTTTGAAATATTCTAAAACCACTCCCTAGGGTCAAGTTATGCCCTGTATATTTGGCACATGGATTTTGGCCTCCCTTGACCACCCCTTACTTTTTCTTCCCTCTTCTTCCCTTGCAATCCATAATGTTAGTACAGTTGTGTAAAGATTCTCCAGTACACACAGCTGTTTTGCCAAACAGCATTTTCCCCCCAACTGCCAGCTGCTGAGCTAACAAGGCAACTGCATCTCAGGGATGTAGTTAGAAAGGGTGGTTTATGTGCAGATTATTTCCAGTGGAGGACATCAATCGCCTAAGAGGTGCCCACTCTTCACAACATCCCATGAATCCCCTTAGGCTTACCCGCAGGGCCCAATACATTCTCAGGCTAGTCTCACACTGAGCTTACTTACTGACGGCCACCCTAAGGTTAAATTGTGCTGTATCATAAATGAACACATTGCTTGTATTACAGGAGTGTAGGATGCCCTCAATGGGATGATGTGTGGAACCCTGGGCATGTCAGAGTTATGGGCATTCCATTAATGTCAGTTCGATCTGAGAGCCTGGGTGAATCAATGTCGTTTGAGTGCTGCTTCTGATATAACTAAATCCTGTTGATGACCATTGATTCACCTGCAACTGGAGATATCTGGAATACATCTACAAACTAATCTCTACTCCAGCGGACTGCAGTCTCATCTAAGTGGCGTACAGATTTCATTTGATTACACCTTTGGTAGTAAATTGAACATAAATAATGCTGTGGGGCTGCAATTAAAGTTCCAGAACCCACTGGCCCACAACCACCATTCTAAGCAGACGTTTTGTCTGTTGCAACATGGGGCACTAGTTTTGGTCCGGCACCATGGTGATCATGGGGATGTGAAGCCTCGTATCCTTCAACAATGCTGAGCACCTGGTAAAGGCGAGCTGCATTGGACCGAATCCTTTTAAGGTACTATGAAGTGCTTCCAGACACAAATCTGCTAACAGAGCTATGTTGAGCTAGGTAGCCCCTCTTATTAATGAGCTTACAAGGTGCCCTTTCCGTGTTACAGTGGCACTCACTCTGCAATTCCGATCATCACCATGCTAACAATGATTGGACAGGACACTGTAAGGAAGCACTAAGCACCGCCCTGCAGCACTGCTTGAAAGGCATGCTCTAGTGGTTGCAACTCGACATGTATTCTTGAGTGTGTTCGGCATGCCGTGGTGCGCATTCCAGGGGCCTGAGATGGGCAGTCAGAGCACATGCAGTGCTGTGTAAAGGGTGATGCCGTGAACGCTGAGCACTCTACGTGTCATGGCAAGAACATCACGGGTAACTATCCAACACACCATGGGGCATCATTGCTGACCGCAGCTTGGACCATGTGACTGAACACACAAAATGACAGTGATTCTTAGTGGTGCTGGGTGTATCAGGTTATATGACCAGAGCTCATTACCGCTCATCAGCTTGATAATTGTACTGCACACAGAACCCCACCCTGGTCCACACAATTGCTTAAGAGGGGACCAATCTTCACAATGCCTAGGAGGAGAGGTTTGAACACAGAATGGGACTTGGGTGTTTTTTTTAATGATAAGTAATTGCTTCAATAATTGACAACTTTACATTGTGCTGCCATATGCAGCAGTGCTAAATTGTTTGGCATATGTACACTATATGTTCCATGTCTTACCTAATTAATTGAAAAGAAGAATTATTAGATTTGCTCTGGGCTTTTTCACTTAAAATACTATTGTACAGGAGACTTTTCACTTCGCATAGATGATTGATTCTATAATATAAAGTGATGAACAATTCAACTCTAAGCTTACCTATTTGTTAACTAGTGTTTTTCAATTGAGGTTTATGGTTTTCAATACAATAGTACTAATGGAGAAATCACTATTGTGTGTCTTACTTGTAATGAGTAGTCAAGACTTTCCTTACCAACATGGTGACTTAAAGGAGACACCTTCCCCAAGTTACCATAGTTGATCTAGTGAGAAGGAGGCAGGAGACTCAAATTATTCCCTATAACAATAACACAGGGTTTTGCTGTGTTTTCACCCATTGAGCTTTGCGAGGCAACTCTTATACAAGCAGATGGTTCACTTTGCTTTGCAGAACTTGATGGGTAAAGAACGCTGTATAGGAAGAGTGAGAGGATTCTTACAATACCTTTTGTTAAAAACACAGGAAGGGTTCTTGTAAAGTAAAGTAGGTATCTTACAGACATGTTCATTTGTCATTGTGAAAATTACAGACTGGATAGAGTATACTTGCTTGGTTGATGATCTGTTTTTAACAGAGAAACAGAAGCAATACGCTCTTCAGATAATTTTTCTTTTGATTACGGAGGAATTTATGGTATGAAGTGAGCTCTTTCTTTAACAATTTTGCTCCCAACAGATATGTTAATTTCATGAATGTTTTGTTATTATCCTTTAACCTTTCTTGAAATGTGCAATATTTTAAAAACGCTTTACATGGGCAATGAGCAATGAACATCAAGACTGGTCCTCGCCTTTAGAGATTTCTTTAATTCTGTCCATTCATCCAAATATGCATATTCTTCATATTTTCTTTCATATATTCAAACCTCTAAACAGAACAATCCCACAGTAACAAATGAACCAACCAGTTAGGTTCGCTCTTAACAGACAATTTGTCCAAAGTAGGAGCAATACTTATTCTCCACAAATGCTTTTCACGTAATTCATATTTATAGCCCACCATCAAGCGAAAGGGCTAGGTTTTTATTATCATCTCAGGTCCCAATGTAACTTTTGATGACGGTTCATATATGAGATATAGAACATTGGTGGCTGTATCGTGAATCAGCCGTCATTTTCACCATGAACAAAGAATGTGTCATGTTTTCAGTAAAACACTAAGGGGTCGATTCATGGAATTAATGTGCGCCGAAAATTCCCGCGCAGAGGTGCCAAAACTTGCGATTTGCAGTAAAAGTGCGAAAATCGCAGTGCAAGTGCTAAAATCGCAGGGAAACCAGCGCACATCGATTCATGGAAGTCCATGCGCGGGAAAAACATTGGATGTGCGCTAAAAATGTGCGCCGCGCACCCCGGCGCACAGGTCATCCAACAGCGTGCGCCACGGCCACTGCGAAATCGCACATAGCGCAGCGCACATCACAAAAGTAGGCGGAACACGGGGCGTAACACTCGGAATGGGGAACAACGCGTGAAAATATGGGTGTCACGGGGGAAGTACAGGAGGCAAGGGCGCAGAACGCCCACACGCTCGCCTACAACCCGTATTCATGGAATCGAATAGGGCAAACCAGCGCACGGTCAAAGACGCGCACAGGGCTGTTAGGCGGAAACCAGTGCAGTTCCCTCTGGGACCACTGCAAAAGATTTAGGACTACAGGTGTTTGGCGGTGAACCCACTTGGTAGCAGTCTGTACCACACAGATTCACTTGGTAGCTGTGGCTGAGCAGTCAGACTTCCCTCAAGAAGAGTTGAGCAGTATGTGGAGTATACAAAATAGGGCAATCCTTCACAGCAAGACAAGTAAAACACGCAACTAGGCTTAGTGTAAAGATATTAAGGTATTTATTTATAACGGAACATCTATGAAAAACACTATAGCACTATCACGGCAAACAAATCAAACACAATTACTCTACGAAGCAGAAAACGATCAATCCCCCTAGTAATATTTCGACAACTCTAGGTTCTACCGGCACCACTTATTTTCAGACAGAGGTGTGTACCTCAACCTAGATGACACTCGAATATTAGTTGGGACGGGAGAGAAAAAGATAGGCAGGTTAAAAAGTCAACGCAGTTCAACACTTTGCGGTTAAAATGCAAGGCAGGAAGACAAGAATCACAATAGATCGTAAAGTTCAGAGGCCAGGCCCACTCGGAGAGAGGCAAGGCGCTATGTCCCAAAAGTCTCTAGCGGAGATGCATTCAAGTCTTTGTAGCAAATTGTTATCGGCAGATTGAACCAGTTCAGAACAACGAGTGAGAAAAGCTTGGAGGCGACCCAACGGAAAGGAGAGGATTAAGACACCTCACTCAATCCGAACGAAAGGGAAGCCAGGCGGACACGGTACCTTGTTGTGGAGGGCAGCTCTGGTGGGGGCAGTTGTTCCTGGTGGTGGATGCACGTCGGGTCTTTGCCAAGAGTAGAGATGATCTCGTCGTCTAAGAAAAGTGAAGTCCGGTGCACCACCAGGGAAGAGACCAGCCGCGGAGTGCTCCATCACAAGGCACCACCTTTTGGTCGCGGTTCAGGGGTAGTGGCTATCCGGTTGCTGGGGTGCGCTGCACGGGCAATTCGACGACTGCGTCCTGAGGCGAATAAAAAGCAAAGGGGACTGGTTGTTCCCACCAGTCAGGGGAAGAGACTCTCCGGCAGGGAGATCTCCTCTGTCTTCGGGAAGTGGTGAGTCGGTTCCGCAGGGCTCCACCGGAGGTGTTGTCGTGCAGGTCGGCTAAGCGTTACCCTCGTCGGATTCTTAGGTCCTGTGGCGGCTTCTGAAGATCCAGTCCCAAAAGACCTGCTTTTATGCAGAAAACCCCCATTCATTCAGCCTAGCTGTCAATCAACACATGCTAAGTGGTGAGCGGGAAGGCTCACCACTTGGGCCAATCACTCCAGAGTGCGACCGGAGTTGGCAAGGCAACTCGGTCCAGGGTGCCTAAACCCCCTCCCGCACCCCTGTGGTAACCCAGACAGAATGGCACCACTTTGGAGGGTCTCTGTACAGAGCCCGCCAAAAGTGGAACAAAGGGCTCAACCTTTGGTTTAGGAGTCACAGAGACGAACACAGACGCCATTTTACAAACCGAGTTCTGGCAGAAAATACCATCCGATAAACTTATTTAAGATAAGTAGACCGGTGGTACGTTAGAGATTAACGAGAAAAAGTATCAATCTCCAACAATGGGACGAATCCCATAGGGTTATGTCCGGGGTCGAACATAACAAGTAGTTTCCACTGCCACCAGCCAAAACTCGACGAGGGGGGACGGGACAGTGCCCCCTCGAGTAACAGGTCCAGGAGTAATCGAATTACCCCTACTAGTACGTCCACAATAAGATGGTTTGTACTAGTCCTGTTAGTAAATTTAGGTCTAGTAAAGCCAATGGTGACTTTACATGCCCGGGGAGACGGTAGTGAGTCCCCGGGTATGGAGTCTATGGTGGGGATCCGCTAGGATGCCCCCATGTTACGGCACGTAGGGTGCGGTGTAACACACATAGAAAAACATATGAGACCCTATGGATTAAAAGACCCCATAGCCCATAGAACACATTGACATTCGAAGGAATTACACTCATACATGTCCAAGAGTGGGAGAAAAAGAGTCTCACTCTTGGCAGGATGGAAAAAAACAAACTCCTGAAATCCAGCAAAGCTGCTGGGGGACTCACTAGGTTAGGAAATTCAGCCTAAACAGAGAATTCTCCCTAACAAGGGCCAAACAAGTACGCCACAAGAAAGCAGGCGGTAGCGCCCCTGCGCCTGAAAAAAATGTGCGCCAAAAGGTGCACTAACAAAAAGCACCCATATACAGCCATGATGAATGGTCCATACAGTGGCCCTCTAGGACAAATGAGGTGCAAAGGGGTACCGACAAACACGGACACCCGCTGTGTGAAAAATAGCGTGTGCGTGTGTTCCTGGGTGCGCGGGAAGTTCCACACGCGATTGGCCTGGGTACGTGTACTACGGGGTGCGCGGGAAGTTCCACACGTGATTAGCCTGGGTACGTGTGTTTCGGGGTGCGCGGGAAGTTTCACACACGCGATTGGCCTGGGTACGTGTACTACAGGGTGCGCAGGAAGTTCCACACAAGATTAGCCTGGGTACGTGTGTTTCGGGGTGCGCGGGAAGTTCCACACGCGATTGGCCTGGGTACGTGTACTTTGGGGTGCGCGGGAAGTTCCACACGCGATTGGCCTGGGTACGTGTACTTCGGGGTGCGCGGGAAGTTCCACACACGATTGTCCTGGGTACGTGTACTTCGGGATGCGCGTGAAGTTCCACACGCGATTGTCCTGGGTACGTGTACTTCGGGTGCGCGGGAAGTTCCACACGCGATTGGCCTGGGTACGTGTATTCCGAGGTGCGCGGGAAGATTCACACGATATTTCAGCAGGGTACGTGTATTTCGGTGGTGCCGGGGAATGCTACACGTGATTTGGCCGTGTGGGTCCTCCCAGGTGTTCCCTCTACACCCTCCACGGCCCCTGCAGGCAGCCCACACCACAGGGGACTTCCCTGCACCCCTGCTCATGTCCCACAGGCAACCCATCCACCATGGCCATGCCCAACAGCCAACCCACATGTCACCTTGCACTACTGATCACCAACACATGTCTCCCAGCACCCCCACCCCCCAGCATCCAGGGGCACCCTCGCCCAGGCCCCCAAACATGTCTACCACCACCCCCACCCCCCAGCAGTGCAGTGGCAGCCTCCACCATGCCCCCACTCATGTCTCCCACCGCCCTCACGCCCCAGCAGTGCAGGGGCAGCCTCCACCAGGCCCCCACTCATGTCCAACTCATGTCTCCCTGCAGCCCCAGCAACCAGGGGAACGCTCCACCAGGCCCCCACTCATGTCTCCCACCACCCCCACCCCCAAGCAGTGCAGGGGCAGCCTCCACCAGGCCCCCACTCATGTCTACCCCCACCCCCCAGCCACCAGGGGCACCCTCCACCAGGCCCCCACTCATGTCTACCACCACCCCCACCTCCCAGCAGTGCAGGGGCAGCCTCCACCAGGCCCCCACTCATGTCTCCCATCACCCCCACCCCCCAGCCACCAGGGGCACCCTCCACAAGGCCCCCACTCATGTCTATCACCACCCCCACCCCCCAGCCACCAGGGGCACCCTCCACCAGGCCCCCACTCATGTCTACCACCCCCCCACCCCCCAGCAGTGCAGGGGCAGCCTCCACCAGGCCCCCACTCATGTCTCCCATCACCCCCACCCCCCAGCAGTGCAGGGGCACCCTCCACCAGGACCCCACTCATGTCTACCACCACCCCCACGCGCCAGCCGCCAGGGGCACCCTCCACCAGGCCCCCACTCATGTCTACCACCACCCCCACCACCCAGCAGTGCAGGGGCAGCCTCCACCAGGCCCCCACTCATGTCTCCCATCACCCCACTCCCCAGCAGTGCAGGGGCACCCTCCACCAGGACCCCACTCATGTCTACCACCACCCCCAAGCATCCAGGGGCAGCCTCCACCAGGCCCCCACTCATGTCTCCCATCACCCCCACCCCCCAGCAGCGCAGGGGCAGCCTCCACCAGGCCCCCACTCATGTCCAACTCATGTCTCCCTGCACCCCCACCCCCCAGCCACCAGGGGCACCCTCCACCAGGCCCCCACTCATGTCTCCCACCACCCCCACCCCCCAGCAGTGCAGGGGCAGCCTCCACCAGGCCCCCACTCATGTCTACCCCCACCCCCCAGCCACCAGGGGCACCCTCCACCAGGCCCCCACTCATGTCTCACACCACCCCCACCCCCCAGCAGTGCAGGGGCACCCTCCACCAGGCCCCCACTCATGTCTACCACCACCCCCACCCCCCAGCAGTGCAGGGGCAGCCTCCACCAGGCACCCACTCATGTCTCCCACCACCCCCACCCCCCAGCAGTGCAGGGGCACCCTCCACCAGGCCCCCACTCATGTCTACCACCACCCCACCCCCCAGCAGTGCAGGGGCAGCCTCCACCAGGCCCCCACTCATGTCTCCCATCACCCCCACCCCCCAGCAGTACAGGGGCAGCCTCCATCAGGACCCCACTCATGTCTACCACCACCCCCACCCCCCAGCATCCAGGGGCAGCCTCCACCAGGCCCCCACTCATGTCTCCCATCACCACCATCCCCCAGCAGTGTAGGGGCAGCCTCCACCAGGCCCCCACTCATGTCCCCCTGCACCCCCACCCCCCAGCCACCAGGGGCAGCCTCCACCAGGCCCCCACTCATGTCTCCCACCACCCCCACCCCCCAGCAGTGCAGGGGCAGCCTCCACCAGGCCCCCACTCATGTCCCCCTGCACCCCCACCCCCCAGCCACCAGGGGCAGCCTCCACCAGGCCCCCACGCATGTCTCCCACCACCCCCACCCACCAGCAGTGCAGGGGCAGCCTCCACCAGGCCCCCACACATGTCCCCCTGCAGCCCCACCCCCCAGCAGTGCTGGGGCAGCCTCTACCAGGCCCCCACTCATGTCTCCCACCACCCCCACCCCCCAGCAGTGCAGGGACACCCTCCACCAGGCCCCCACTCATGTCTCCCATCACCCCCACCCCCCAGCAGTGCAGGGGCAGCCACCACCAGGCCCCCACTCATGTCCAACTCATGTTTCCCTGCACCCCCACCCCCAGCCACCAGGGGCACCCTCCACCAGACCCCCACTCATGTGTCCCACCACCCCCACCCCCCAGCAGTGCAGGGGCAGCCTCCACCAGGCCCCCACACATGTCTCCCACCACCCCCACCCGCCAGCCACCAGGGGCACCCTCCACCAGGCCCCCACTCATGTCTCCCATCACCCCCACCCCCCAGCAGTGCAGGGGTACCCTCCACCAGGACCCCACTCATGTCTACCACCACCCCCACCCCCAGCATAAAGGGGCACCCTCCTCCAGGCCCCCACTCATGTCTCCCATCACCCCACCCCCCAGCCACCAGGGGCACCCTCCACCAGGCCCCCACTCATGTCCAACTCATGTCTCCCTGCACCCCCACCCCCAGCCACCAGGGGCAGCCTCCACCAGGCCCCCACTCATATCTCCCACCACCCCACCCCCCAGCAGTGCAGGGGCAACCTACACCAGGCCCCCACTCATGTCCCCCTGCACCCCCACCCCCAGCAGTGCAGGGGCAGCCTCCACCAGGCCCCCAGACATGCCCCCTGCACCCCCACCCCCCAGCAGTGCAGGGGCAGCCTCCACCAGGCCCCCACTCATGTCTACCACCACCCCCACACCCCAGCCACCAGGGGCACCCTCCACCAGGCCCCCACTCATGTCTCCCACCACCCCCACCCCCCAGCAGTGCAGGGGCAGCCTCCACCAGGCCCCCACTCATGTCTCCCATCACCCCCACCCCCCAGCCACCAGGGGCACCCTCCACCAGGCCCCCACTCATGTCTACCACCACCCCCACCCCCCAGCCACCAGGGGCACCCTCCACCAGGCCCCCACTCATGTCTACCACCACCCCCACCCCCCAGCAGTGCAGGGGCAGCCTCCAAAAGGCCCCCACTCATGTCTCCCATCACCCCCACCCCCCAGCAGTGCAGGGGCAGCCTCCACCAGGCCCCCACTCATGTCTACCACCACCCCCAACCCCCAGCCACCAGGGGAACCCGCCACCAGGCCCAAACTCATGTCTACCACCACCCCCACACCCCAGCAGTGCAGGGGCTGCCTCCACCAGGCCCCCACTCATGTCTCCCATCACCCCCACCCCCCAGCAGTGCAGGGACACCCTCCACCAGGGCCACATTCATGTCTACCACCACCCCCACCCCCCAGCAGTGCAGGGGCAACCTCCACCAGGCCCCCACTCATGTCTCCCATCACCCCCACCCCCCAGCAGTGCAGGGGCACCCTCCACCAGGACCCCACTCATGTCTACCACCACCCCCACCCCCCAGCCACCAGGGGCACCCTCCACCAGGCCCCCGCTCATGTCTACCACCACCCCCACCCCCCGCAGTGCAGGGGCAGCCACCACCAGGCCCCCACTCATGTCTCCCATCACCCCCACCCCCAGCAGTGCAGGAACACCCTCCACCAGGGCCACATTCATGTCTACCACCACCCCCACCCCCCAGCAGTGCAGGGGCAACCTCCACCAGGCCCCCACTCATGTCTCCCATCACCCCCACCCCCCAGCAGTGCAGGGGCACCCTCCACCAGGACCCCACTCATGTCTACCACCACCCCCACCCCCCAGCCACCAGGGGCACCCTCCACCAGGCCCCCGCTCATGTCTACCACCACCCCCACCCCCCAGCAGTGCAGGGGCAGCCTCCACCAGGCCCCCACTCATGTCTCCCATCGCCCCCACCCCCCAGCAGTGCAGGGGCAGCCACCACCAGGCCCCCACTCATGTCTCCCACCACCCCCACCCCCCAGCCACCAGGGGCACCCTCCACCAGGCCCCCACTCATGTCTCCCACCACCCCCACCCCCCAGCAGTGCAGGGGCACCCTCCACCAGGCCCCCACTCATGTCTACCACCACCCCCACCCCCCAGCAGTGCAGGGGCAGCCTCCACCAGGCCCCCACTCATGTCTCCCACCACCCCCACCCCCCAGCAGTTCAGGGGCACCCTCTACTAGGCCCCCACTAATTTCTACCACCACCCCCACCCCCCAGCAGTGCAGGGGCAGCCTCCACCAGGCCCCCACTCATGTCTCCCATCACCCCCACCCCCCAGCAGTGCAGGGGCAGCCTCCACCAGGCCCCCACTCATGTCTCACACCACCCCCACCCCCCAGCAGTGCAGTGGCAGCCTCCACCAGGCCCCCACTCATGACCCCTGCACCCCCAACCCCCAGCAGTGCAGGGGCATCCTCCACCAGGCCCCCACACATGTCCCCCTGCACCCCCACCCACCAACAGTGCAGGGGCAGCCTCCACCAGGCCCCCACTCATGTCTACCACCACCCCCACCCCCCAGCCATGCGATTTGCCTGGATACGTGTATTCCTGGGGTGCGCGGGTAGTCTCCCATGCAATACCATCAGGGTATGTGTATTATGGGTCCGCGTGAACTTCCACAAGCGATACCAGCGGGCTACGTGTTTTACGGGGTTCTTGGGAAGTTCCACACGCGATTGCCCTGGTACGTGTATTTCGGGGTGCGCGTGAACTTCCACACGCGACTGGGCCTGTGAGAGTGGGGTACGTGTATTCCAGGGGTGGGCGGGAATATTTACTAGCGACTGGGCCTGGGAGAGCGTGTTACGTGTATTCCTGGGGTGGGCGGGAAGATTCACATGTTCGCCTACGACGCGCTGAAAAATAAATGGTCCAATCCTGTGTTAGGCGGAAACCTGTGCAGTTCCCTCTGGGACCACTGCAAAAGATTTAGGACTACAGGCGTTTGGCGGTGAACCCACTTGGTAGCAGTCTGTACCACACAGATTTACTTGGTAGCTGTGGCTGAGCAGTCAGACTTCCCTCAAGAAAAGTTGAGCAGTATGTGGAGTATACACAATAGGGCAATTCTTCACAGCAAGACAAGCAAACACGCAACGAGGCTTAGTGTAAAGATATTAAGGTATTTATTTATAACAAAACATCTATGAAAAACACTATGGCACTATCACGGCAAACAAATCAAACACAATTACTCTACGAAGAAGAAAACGATCAATCCCCCTAGCAATATTTCGACAAGTCTAGGTTCTACTGGTACCACTTATTTTCAGACAGAGGTGTATACCTCAACCTAGATGACACTCTAATATTAGTTAGGACGGGAGAGAAAAATAAGCAGGTTACGAAATGAACACAGTTCAATCCTTCGCGGATAAAATGCAAGGCAGGAAGGCAAGAATCACAATAGATCATCAAGTTCAGAGGCCAGGCCCACTCGGAGAGAGGCAAGGCGCGATGTCCCAAAAAGTCTCTAGTGGAGATGCATTCAAGTCTTTGTAGCAAATTGTTATCGGCAGATTGAACCAGTTCAGAACAATAAATGAGAAAAGCTTGAAGGCGACCCAACGGAAAGGAGAGGATTAAGACACCTCACTCGAACCGATCGAAAGGGAAGCCAGGCGGACACAGTACCTTGTTGTGGAGGGCAGCTCCTGCGGGGGCAGTTGTTCCTGGTGGTGGATGCACATCGGGTCTTTGCCAAGAGTAGAGATGATCTCGTCGTCGAAGAAAAGTGAAGTCCGGTGCACCACCAGGGAAGAGACCAGCCGCGGAGTGCTCCGTCACAAGGCACCACCTTTTGGTCGTGGTACGGGGGTAGTGGCTATCCAGTTGCCGAGGTGCTCTGCACGGGCAATTCGACCACTGCGTCCTGAGGCGAATAAAAAGCAAAGGGGGCTGGTTGTTCCCACCAGCCAGGGGAGGAGACTTTCCGGCAGGGAGATCTCCTCTGTCGTCGGGAAGTGGTGAGTCGGTTCCGCAGGGCTCCACCGGAGGTATCGTCGTGCAGGTCGGCTCAGCGTTACCCTCGTCAGATTCTTAGGTCCTGTGGGGACTTCTGAAGATCCAGTCCCAAAAGCCCTGCTTTTATGCAGAAAACCCCCATTCATTCAGCCTAGCTGTCAATCAACACATGCTAAGTGGTGAGCGGGAAGGCTCACCACTTGGGCCAATCACTCCAGAGTGCGACCGGAGTTGGCAAGGCAACTCGGTCCAGGGTGCCTAAACCCCCTCCCACACCCCTGTGGTAACCCAGACAGAATGGCACCACTTTGGAGGGTCTCCGTACAGAGCCTGCCAAAAGTGGAACAAAGGGCTCGACCTTTGGTTTAGGAGTCACAGAGACGAACACAGACGCCATTTTACAAACCGAGTTCTGACAGAAAATACCATCCGATAAACTTATTTAAGATAAGTAGACCGGGGGTACGTTAGAGATTAACGAGAAAAAGGGTGAATCTCCAACAATGGGATGAATCCCATAGGGTTATGTTTGGGGTCGAACATAACAAGTAGTTTCCACTGCCACCAGCCAAAACTCGACGAGGGGGGACGGGACAGTGCCCCCTCGAGTAACAGATCCAGGAGTAATCGAATTACCCCTACTAGAACGTCCACAATAAGATGGTTTGTACTAGTTCTGTTAGTAAATTTAGGTCTAGTAAAGCCAATGGTGACTTTACATGCCCGGGGAGACAGTAGTCAGTCCCCGGGTATGGAGTCTATGGTGGGGGTCCGCTAGGACGCCCCAGTGTTACGGCACGTAGGGTGCGGTGTACCACACATAGAAAAACATATGAGACCCTATGGAGTAAAAGACCCCATAGCCCATAGAACACATTGACATTCAAAGGAATTACACACATACATGCCACGAGTGGGAGAAAAAGAGTCTCACTCTTGGCAGGATGGAAAAAAACAAACTCCCGAAATCCAGCAAAGCTGCTGGGGGACTCACTAGGTTAGGAAATTCAGCCTAAACAGAGAATTCTCCCTAACACTCGCCCCCCCCCCCCCCCAGACTAAGGGACAGGAGGATTTAATCCACTCCTGGATGAATCTCATACCTCTAGTCGATGACATACATCCTAGAGAGACCATCAGCATTTTGGTGGTGACACCCTGACCTATGTTCAATGGGTTTCCAGGTTTTCCTTTGTAAGCTATATGACCTACAAACCTTCCTAGGAACATCAGTCTTTTTAAGTTTATAGCGGATCTGGTTGACCAGTCCCTCAGAAGTTGTTACAACTGCTGAACCTGTGTTAGGCGTTTTCAAGGGGTCCTTATAAAGGATTCCCTTAGATCTAGAGGGGCCTCCAGAGGTCTTCCCTACCTCTCTGTTGAGAGAAGGTTGAGTTTTAGGCCTCTTGGTTGGAGGGGAGGGAGACACGCAAGGTACATGCTTCTCCTTCCTCTGAGATCTTACCTTACCTACTTTAGGAGTTTCCCCCTTAAGTCTAGGAATTGGGTTGGAGTCTTCTGTGGAAGGTCCAACAGTCTGAAGGTTTTTGGCCTTAGACTTTTCTTTTCTGGTTTTCCACCAGCACCAAGAATTACCAGTTCTCTTAGGCCTAGTTAGGGTTCCAGTAGGTCTATCCACCTCTTCTTTAGAAGCAGGGGGAGTCACAGACTCTCTAACTGGGGGAACAATGATGGAGCTTGGTTGGGGCTTGCATTTCCCTAACAGGTTAGCCTGAAATTTGCCTGGGTCAGAGGTCAATTTACCAACACCAGGGCTTGGAGTGGGGTTCTTACTAGAGGTTCCCACAAGCTTAGAGTGGCTCCTTAAGGTGGCCTTTCTAGCCAATTTGGTTTGGTTCTGGGTCTCCATACTGGGAGGCCTGGGGGTACTGGATACTACTCCTAGAGTTTTTAGATCATTCCCCAACAGGACTCTCCCATGCACCTCAGTCTGAACACTGACAGGAATCAACACTGTCATGTCATTACACTGAATGAGGGCTGGTAGAATTGGAACCATTTGGACAGGGCCTCCAGACATCTTAGTGGGACCTTTGGGTGCCTTAGCAACATCCTCAGGCCTGAAAAAGCTTTTGTCCACTACTGTTCTGCTGGCCCCAGAGTCTCGCCTGGCAGGAGTATCCTGGCCATTGACAAGAACTCTGTCCACATAATAACATTAAGAGTTTTCTGGTATAGAGTCATACACACTCCTATTCTGATTACTAATCAGGTCCATCGACTCTACTGATACACTTGCTTGAAGACCCCAAGGTTCTTCAGCAAAGACTTCAAAGTGAGCACTAGTCATTTGGACTTCCTCCTCAGGAGTGAAGGCTAAGGAGACTGTGCTGATCCCAGTAGGTTTACCCTTACATTTTGGATCTCCTTTGATATGGTCAGTTGCCCCACAGAGATAGCATGTTCCAAATGCTCTCTGGAATGGTGGCTTGCTCTGACCTCCTTCTGGTTTGTGGCCAGAAGGTACACTATTCGGTTGTGGTTTTCCCGGGGGTTTACCCGGGTTATTTTGTTTGGGGCCCTCGTTGGAATTTGAGTTATTCGAATTCTCTTTTGAGTCTTTTTTAGGCTGTTTTCCCTCATCCTTTTTCTGAGTTGCCCCAGAATCCTTATGAGTAGCCCTGTTGGCAACCCACAAGTCAGCAGCCTTAGCTAGCTCCCTGGAATCCAATTCCTTCGAATCAGCCAAGTGCTGTCTGAGCTCAGGAGAACAGGCATCATAAATAGACTCCAACATAAAAAGATTTCTCATACCCTCATAAGTGTTCACTTTGTAACCCTTAATCCATCCCTCTAAGTTTTTCAACCCTTCACTCACCCAGGTAGCCCAAGGGGTACCATCATGCTTTTGGAGGGTTCTAAACCTCTTAAGATACTGGGAAGGGGTCTTCCGAATCTAGCTATTAAAGCTAGTTTCACACTTTCGTAATCCGTCTTATTCGCCTCCCCCAACTCCATTACCACATCAGTCGCAACAGGAGGGAGCCTAGAGAACAACCAGGGAAGCAAAGCATTCCCGGTGATGTCCTGGAGCCCATGATTGTATTCAAGCAGTTTTAACCAATCCAACACATCCAATCTCGGTTCATACATACCCACTAATTCCTTCGGCATCCGGGGTCTTTTGGGACTGGAGCTCCTAGAGGAACCAGAGGAGAGAGAAGCATTTTCCATAGACAACTTTTTCATCTCTAACTCGTGATTAAGTTCTATTTCTCTGAGTCTTAACTCAGCTTGCTTCTGCTCAGCCTGGGCATTCATCCGTCTGAACTCGAGCTCTTGGTTTCGTTCAGATTGAGCCAAGAACCGTTTGTATTCTAGTTCGAGCTTCATTTTTTCAAGTTCAAAATAAGCAGGGTTACTTGTGGGACCTGGTATGGGCCCCGTAGGCACAGCTGGTAAGGCAGGTAGAGGAGCAGGGGAGACAGTTTCGTTAGCCTCTCCGTCCTCGTCAGCCTCTTCATCGCTATCATCAGAATTACGATTCAGATCAACACCATTACTGTTATCTACATCCGCTGGAGAGATTGGTTCCTCTGAACCAGTACCCAGACTTTGGTTCGCCAGCAATCTCTCTATCAGTTCTAACTTCTTGCCTCTTACAGAAAGATTCTCTTGCCTACAGAGAGCTCGCAGACTCTCAGTATTTTCCCTTGACAAGGACTCTTGACTGTAAGTTTCCATCGTAGACATGTTTTTTGAAAGTTGCTTTTTGTGCAAAGTTTTGTGGTTAGTTATCCTACAGTGTCGAAAAGCACTCTAAACTGTATACTCGATACAAATCCCACCGCTGCCACCAGTGTTAGGCGGAAACCTGTGCAGTTCCCTCTGGGACCACTGCAAAAGATTTAGGACTACAGGCGTTTGGCGGTGAACCCAATTGGTAGCAGTCTGTACCACACAGATTCACTTGGTAGCTGTGGCTGAGCAGTCAGACTTCCCTCAAGAAAAGTTGAGCAGTATGTGGAGTATACACAATAGGGCAATTCTTCACAGCAAGACAAGCAAACATGCAACAAGGCTTAGTGTAAAGATATTAAGGTATTTATTTATAACAAAACATCTATGAAAAACACTATGGCACTATCACGGCAAACAAATCAAACACAATTACTCTACGAAGAAGAAAACGATCAATCCCCCTAGCAATATTTCGACAAGTCTAGGTTCTACTGGTACCACTTATTTTCAGACAGAGGTGTATACCTCAACCTAGATGACACTATAATATTAGTTAGGACGGGAGAGAAAAATAAGCAGGTTACGAAATCAACACAGTTCAATCCTTCGCGGATAAAATGCAAGGCAGGAAGGCAAGAATCACAATAGATCATCAAGTTCAGAGGCCAGGCCCACTCGGAGAGAGGCAAGGCGCGATGTCCCAAATAGTCTCTAGTGGAGATGCATTCAAGTCTTTGTAGAAAATTGTTATCGGCAGATTGAACCAGTTCAGAACAATAAATGAGAAAAGCTTGAAGGCGACCCAACGGAAAGGAGAGGATTAAGACACCTCACTCGAACCGATCGAAAGGGAAGCCAGGCGGACAAAGTACCTTGTTGTGGAGGGCAGCTCCGGCGGGGGCAGTTGTTCCTGGTGGTGGATGCACGTCGGGTCTTTGCCAAGAGTAGAGATGATCTCGTCGTCGAAGAAAAGTGAAGTCCGGTGCACCACCAGGGAAGAGACCAGCCGCGGAGTGCTCCGTCACAAGGCACCACCTTTTGGTCGCGGTACAGGGGTAGTGGCTATCCAGTTGCCGAGGTGCTCTGCACGGGCAATTCGACCACTGCATCCTGAGGCGAATAAAAAGCAAAGGGGGCTGGTTGTTCCCACCAGCCAGGGGAGGAGACTCTCCGGCAGGGAGATCTCCTCTGTCGTCGGGAAGTGGTGAGTCGGTTCCGCAGGGCTCCACCGGAGGTGTCGTCGTGCAGGTCGGCTCAGCGTTACCCTCGTCGGATTCTTAGGTCCTGTGGCGACTTCTGAAGATCCAGTCCCAAAAGCCCTGCTTTTATGCAGAAAACCCCCATTCATTCAGCCTAGCTGTCAATCAACACATGCTAAGTGGTGAGCGGGAAGGCTCACCACTTGGGCCAATCACTCCAGAGTGCGACCGGAGTTGGCAAGGCAACTCGGTCCAGGGTGCCTAAACCCCCTCCCACACCCCTGTGGTAACCCAGACAGAATGGCACCACTTTGGAGGGTCTCTGTACAGAGCCCGCCAAAAGTGGAACAAAGGGCTCGACCTTTGGTTTAGGAGTCACAGAGACGAACATAGACGCCATTTTACAAACCGAGTTCTGGCAGAAAATACCATCCGATAAACTTATTTAAGATAAGTAGACCGGGGGTACGTTAGAGATTAACGAGAAAAAGGGTCAATCTCCAACAATGGGACGAATCCCATAGGGTTATGTTCGGGGTCAAACATAACAAGTAGTTTCCACTGCCACCAGCCAAAACTCGACAAGGGGGGACGGGACAGTGCCCCCTCGAGTAACAGATCCAGGAGTAATCGAATTACCCCTACTAGAACGTCCACAATAAGATGGTTTGTACTAGTTCTGTTAGTAAATTTAGGTCTAGTAAAGCCAATGGTGACTTTACATGCCCGGGGAGACAGTATTCAGTCCCCGGGCATGGAGTCTATGGTGGGGGTCCGCTAGGACGCCCCAGTGTTACGGCACGTAGGGTGCGGTGTAACACACATAGAAAAACATATGAGACCCTATGGAGTAAAAGACCCCATAGCCCATAGAACACATTGACATTCAAAGGAATTACACACATACATGTCCAAGAGTGGGAGAAAAAGAGTCTCACTCTTGGCAGGATGGATAAAAACAAACTCCCGAAATCCAGCAAAGCTGCTGGGGGACTCAGTAGGTTAGAAAATTCAGCCTAAACAGAGAATTCTCCCTAACATCCTGAAACACGTACGCCAGCATGAAGCAGGCGTACATCGACCCGCGCAGCATAAAAGTGCGTGCAAACAACAAACAAGCTCAGAGGCCAGGATGAATATACCGTTCCTAGCAGCAGTGGCCGTGGGTTACCAAAGGAGGAGGAGGAGGATAGTGAGGGCCCGAATTTCACTCCCAGAACCAGCCTTTTTGGGATGCCTGATGAACAGTTGTATGGGAGGTACAGGTTTCCACCACACATAATACTGGACCTGGCCAGTGAGTGGGAGGATGACCTCACATCACCCACCCTGTGCTCCCAAGCACTCAGCCCCCTGGAGAAGGTCCTCAATGTACTGCACTTCTTGGCCACAGGATCATTTCAGCGGACAAGGGCCATAGTGGGTGGGGTGTCACAGGCCACGCAGTCACGCTGCCTACACCAGGTCTTGAACATCATCACTGCACGCCCATCAGTCCGTAGGCACATATACCTGCCCAGGACACATGCAGAAAGGCAGGCTGCCGCCCTCGATTTCTACGGTGTGGCACAATTCCCAAAAGTGCTAGGTGCCATTGACTGTGTTAGGCGGAAACCTGTGCAGTTCACTCTGGGACCACTGCAAAAGATTTAGGACTACAGGTGTTTGGCGGTGAACCCACTTGGTAGCAGTCTGTACCACACAGATTCACTTGGTAGCTGTGGCTGAGCAGTCAGATTTCCCTCAAGAAGAGTTGAGCAGTATGTGGAGTATACAACATAGAGCAATCCTTCACAGCAAGACAAGTAAAACACGCAACTAGGCTTAGTGTAAAGATATTAAGGTATTTATTTATAACGGAACATCTATGAAAAACACTATAGCACTATCACGGCAAACAAATCAAACACAACTACTCTACGAAGCAGAAAACGATCAATCCCAATAGCAATAGTTCGACAACTCTAGGTTCTACCGGCACCACTTATTTTCAGACAGAGGTGTATACCTCAACCTAGATGACACTCGAATATTAGTTGGGACGGGAGAGAAAAAGATAAAGATAGGCAGGTTATGAAATCAACACAGTTCAATCCTACACGGATAAAATGCAAGGCAGGAAGGCAAGAATCACAATAGATTGTAAAGTTCAGAGGCCAGGCCCACTCGGAGAGAGGCAAGGCGCTATGTCCCAAAAGTCTCTAGTGGAGATGCATTCAAGTCTTTGTAGCAAATTGTTATCGGCAGATTGAACCAGTTCAGAACAATAAATGAGAAAAGCTTGAAGGCGACCCAACGGAAAGGAGAGGATTAAGACACCTCACTCGAACCGATCGAAAGGGAAGCCAGGCGGACAAAGTACCTTGTTGTGGAGGGCAGCTCCGGTGGGGGCAGTTGTTCCTGGTGGTGGATGCACGTCGGGTCTTTGCCAAGAGTAGAGATGATTTCGTCGTCGAAGAAAAGTGAAGTCCGGTGCACCACCAGGGAAGAGACCAGCCGCGGAGTGCTCCGTCACAAGGCACCACCTTTTGGTCGCGGTACAGGGGTAGTGGCTATCCAGTTGCCGAGGTGCTCTGCACGGGCAATTCGACCACTGCATCCTGA
This sequence comes from Ambystoma mexicanum, assembly GCF_040938575.1. NCBI lineage: Eukaryota > Metazoa > Chordata > Amphibia > Caudata > Ambystomatidae > Ambystoma > Ambystoma mexicanum. The sequence continues at coordinate 920,254,017 of NC_090922.1, read as the reverse complement.
GGCGAATAAAAAGCAAAGGGGGCTGGTTGTTCCCACCAGCCAGGGGAGGAGACTCTCCGGCAGGGAGATCTCCTCTGTCGTCGGGAAGTGGTGAGTCGGTTCCGCAGGGCTCCACCGGAGGTGTCGTCGTGCAGGTCGTCTCAGCGTTACCCTCGTCGGATTCTTAGGTCCTGTGGCGACTTCTGAAGATCCAGTCCCAAAAGCCCTGCTTTTATGCAGAAAACCCCCATTCATTCAGCCTAGCTGTCAATCAACACATGCTAAGTGGTGAGCGGGAAGGCTCACCACTTGGGCCAATCACTCCAGAGTGCGACCGGAGTTGGCAAGGCAACTCGGTCCAGGGTGCCTAAACCCCCTCCCACACCCCTGTGGTAACCCAGACAGAATGGCACCACTTTGGAGGGTCTCTGTACAGAGCCCGCCAAAAGTGGAACAAAGGGCTCGACCTTTGGTTTAGGAGTCACAGAGACGAACATAGACGCCATTTTACAAACCGAGTTCTGGCAGAAAATACCATCCGATAAACTTATTTAAGATAAGTAGACCGGGGGTACGTTAGAGATTAACGAGAAAAAGGGTCAATCTCCAACAATGGGACGAATCCCATAGGGTTATGTTCGGGGTCAAACATAACAAGTAGTTTCCACTGCCACCAGCCAAAACTCGACAAGGGGGGACGGGACAGTGCCCCCTCGAGTAACAGATCCAGGAGTAATCGAATTACCCCTACTAGAACGTCCACAATAAGATGGTTTGTACTAGTTCTGTTAGTAAATTTAGGTCTAGTAAAGCCAATGGTGACTTTACATGCCCGGGGAGACAGTATTCAGTCCCCGGGTATGGAGTCTATGGTGGGGGTCCGCTAGGACGCCCCAGTGTTACGGCACGTAGGGTGCGGTGTAACACACATAGAAAAACATATGAGACCCTATGGAGTAAAAGACCCCATAGCCCATAGAACACATTGACATTCAAAGGAATTACACACATACATGTCCAAGAGTGGGAGAAAAAGAGTCTCACTCTTGGCAGGATGGATAAAAACAAACTCCCGAAATCCAGCAAAGCTGCTGGGGGACTCACTAGGTTAGAAAATTCAGCCTAAACAGAGAATTCTCCCTAACATCCTGAAACACGTACACCAGCATGAAGCAGGCATACATCGACCCGCGCAGCATAAAAGTGCGTGCAAACAACAAACAAGCTCAGAGGCCAGGATGAATATACCGTTCCTAGCAGCAGTGGCCGTGGGTTACCAAAGGAGGAGGGGGAGGATAGTGAGGGCCCGAATTTCACTCCCAGAACCAGCCTTTTTGGGATGCCTGATGACCAGTTGTATGGGAGGTACAGGTTTCCACCACACATAATACTGGACCTGGTCAGTGAGTGGGAGGATGACCTCACATCACCCACCCTGTGCTCCCAAGCACTCAGCCCCCTGGAGAAGGTCCTCAATGTACTGCACTTCTTGGCCACAGGATCATTTCAGCGGACAAGGGCCATAGTGGGTGGGGTGTCACAGGCCACGCAGTCACGCTGCCTACACCAGGTCTTGAACATCATCACTGCACGCCCATCAGTCCGTAGGCACATATACCTGCCCAGGACACATGCAGAAAGGCAGGCTGCCGCCCTCGATTTCTACGGTGTGGCACAATTCCCAAAAGTGCTAGGTGCCATTGACTGTGTTAGGCGGAAACCTGTGCAGTTCCCTCTGGGACCACTGCAAAAGATTTAGGACTACAGGTGTTTGGCGGTGAACCCACTTGGTAGCAGTCTGTACCACACAGATTCACTTGGTAGCTGTGGCTGAGCAGTCAGACTTCCCTCAAGAAGAGTTGAGCAGTATGTGGAGTATACAACATAGGGCAATCCTTCACAGCAAGACAAGTAAAACACGCAACTAGGCTTAGTGTAAAGATTTTAAGGTATTTATTTATAACGGAACATCTATGAAAAACACTATAGCACTATCACGGCAAACAAATCAAACACAACTACTCTACGAAGCAGAAAACGATCAATCCCCCTAGCAATATTTCGACAACTCTAGGTTCTACCGGCACCACTTATTTTCAGACAGAGGTGTATACCTCAACCTAGATGACACTCGAATATTAGTTGGGACGGGAGAGAAAAAGATAGGCAGGTTATGAAATCAACACAGTTCAATCCTACACGGATAAAATGCAAGGCAGGAAGGCAAGAATCACAATAGATTGTAAAGTTCAGAGGCCAGGCCCACTCGGAGAGAGGCAAGGCGCTATGTCCCAAAAGTCTCTAGCGGAGATGCATTCAAGTCTTTGTAGCAAATTGTTATCGGCAGATTGAACCAGTTCAGAACAACAAGTGAGAAAAGCTTGGAGGCGACCCAACGGAAAGGAGAGGATTAAGACACCTCACTCAATCCGAACGAAAGGGAAGCCAGGCGGACACGGTACCTTGTTGTGGAGGGCAGCTCCGGTGGGGGCAGTTGTTCCTGGTGGTGGATGCACGTCGGGTCTTTGCCAGGAGTAGAGATGATCTCGTCGTCGAAGAAAAGTGAAGTCCGGTGCACCACCAGGGAAGAGACCAGCCGCGGAGTGCTCCGTCACAAGGCACCACCTTTTGGTCGCGGTTCAGGGGTAGTGGCTATCCGGTTGCTGGGGTGCGCTGCACTGGCAATTCGACCACTGCGTCCTGAGGCGAATAAAAAGCAAAGGGGACTGGTTGTTCCCACCAGTCAGGGGAAGAGACTCTCTGACAGGGAGATCTCCTCTGTCATCGGGAAGTGGTGAGTCGGTTCCGCAGGGCTCCACCGGAGGTGTCGTCGTGCAGGTCGGCTCACGTTACACTCGTCGGATTCTTAGGTCCTGTGGCGACTTCTGAAGATCCAGTCCCAAAAGCCCTGCTTTTATGCAGAAAACCCCCATTCATTCAGCCTAGCTGTCAATCAACACATGCTATGTGGTGAGCGGGAAGGCTCACCACTTGGGCCAATCACTCCAGAGTGCGACCGGAGTTGGCAAGGCAACTCAGTCCAGGGTGATTAAACCCCCTCCCACACCCCTGTGGTAACCCAGACAGAATGGCACCACTTTGGAGGGTCTCTGTACAGAGCCCGCCAAAAGTGGAACAAAGGGCTCAACCTTTGGTTTAGGAGTCACAGAGACGAACACAGACGCCATTTTACAAACCGAGTTCTGGCAGAAGATACCATCCGATAAACCTATTTAAGATAAGTAAATCGGTGGTACGTTAGAGATTAACGAGAAAAAGTATCAATCTCCAACAATGGGACGAATCCCATAGGGTTATGTCCGGGGTCGAACATAACAAGTAGTTTCCACTGCCACCAGCCAAAACTCGACGAGGGGGGACGGGACAGTGCCCCCTCGAGTAACAGGTCCAGGAGTAATCGAATTACCCCTACTAGTACGTCCACAATAAGATGGTTTGTACTAGTCCTGTTAGTAAATTTAGGTCTAGTAAAGCCAATGGTGACTTTACATGCCCGGGGAGACAGTAGTCAGTCCCCGGGTATGGAGCCTATGGTGCGGATCCGCTAGGATGCCCCCGTGTTACGGCACGTAGGGTGCGGTGTAACACACATAGAAAAACATATGAGACCCTATGGAGTAAAAGACCCCATAGCGCACAGAACACATTGACATTCAAAGGAATTACACACATACATGTCCAAGAGTGGGAGAAAAAGAGTCTCACTCTTGGCAGGATGGAAAAAAACAAACTCCCTAAATCCAGCAAAGCTGCTGGGTGACTCACTAGGTTAGGAAATTCAGCCTAAACAGAGAATTCTCCCTAACAGACTGCACCCATGTGGCACTCCGTCCCCCCAGGGAATCTGAGCACATCTATAGGAACCGCAAGCACTGGCATTCCATCAACGTGCAGGTAGTATGTAATGCCAAGGGAATCATCACCTCAGTATATTCCAACTATCCAGGGTCCACCCATGACAGCTTCATTTACCGAATGTCCACCCTAAGCCGGGACCTAGAAGCTGGGTGGCATGGCGATACATGGCTGCTTGGTGAGTATGAATGCCACTGCACATGCATGCATGTCAGATGCAGAGTTATGTCACTACCCCACTAATGATACCCATCACCTCCTCACCAGGGGACAGTGCCTATCCTCTGAGCACCCACATGATGACGCCAATTCGGAACCCCATCACGCCTCCAGAGGTAAGATACAACACAGCCCATATTGCAACCCTGGGCATAGTGGAGCGCACATTCGGAGTGCTCAAGTCACACTCTCGCTACCTTGACCGTTCTGGCGGGCAGCTGTTATATGCGCCCCCAGTAGTGTGCAGGATCATAGTGGCAGCATGTGTCCTGCACAATGTTGCAACACGCTGGGGCCTGGCTGTGGACATGGTGGTGCCCCCACATCCCCAACCACATGCACGCCCGCTGCGCATGGGAGGGGAGAGGGCACGGGGTGAGGCAGCACGTACGCAGCTGGTGGCTAATAACTTCACATAGAAATCACACCCCTGTGGAGTGCACACAGCCCTGGCACATACCATCTGATAAGCAATGATGACTCAACCTGACAATTATGACGAACAAAGGGACAGTCAACTGTCAGAACCATAGCAGCCTGAGATTGTTCATGTGAAAGTGTCACAATGTGTGCATCCCTACCTACACAAACACCACCAATGCAGTGTCATCAAAAGACACACTTCCATGCTGCAGAAATGAATACCCACTTGCAAAATACTACATGAAAACAGTGCCATGTCACCCAACCCCTCCCCGGCACGGCCACACAACACACCATGGCATGTCATGCAATGTGAGAGCAAACAAATTAATCCCCACAACATGCCCCAAGTGTCACCAGCTACAGTGTCCCTAATGGAAACATGGCCACACATGAAATGCTCACAGTAATGCAGGACCTACAACACACATTACCAAATACTTACCAAGAATACCAATCACCTACACAACCTCCAACCTACCTTAAACATGACATTACAGACTTAAAAATTTGCTAGCCTCACTACCTGATGATGCCAGCACTTCGACACTTCAAAGTATACAGTGTTAGCGCCACGCAAGAGTGTAGGTGCACTGCTTACAACATGGACTCCAGTTCCAAGGTGGACCGCCTTGTGAAGACATGAGAAATGGACCTGCAAATTAGGAGGATGAGATGGATGCAGAGGCACATATCAATACACCATGCAGTGTACAATACAACAACAAAATGCACTATGAATGTATAAACAGTATTGACTACAGACTGCCCACACATCGAATGGGAGTCCAATGTCACCATGTACGTCAATGTCACTTGGGCACACCCTTTGCAAGCCCATGGAAACGGGAAGCAGGAGGGGTGTGTGTCACAAAAACCCAAGCATCTAAACCAAATTCATGACAAGCCTGCATATGCCCAGCCACAATGCAGCGTATGCCCACGGGAGCCACACAAGGCAACACACTGTCCCCAAAAATTTTTTTTTTTTAAAAATGGCCATTAATGGTCCCAGGGTGGGTGGGGGAGTCCACCCAGGAGGTCCGAGGACAGGGTGCACACCAAAACCCACCTGTGTGGATCTTGCGGAAAAAAACCACCTCCATGGGCTCATGGCCTACACTGCTACCCTATTGCGGGAGAATCACTGCTGTCGCTCTCCTCACCCTCTGCAGCTGCATCAGGAGGTGGTGGCACTATGGGAGGCAGCCAACGCAAAGCCCTAGTCTGTTCCTCCATGGCTGCAAGCATGCGGGTGTGGTAGGTCTCGTTCCGGAGTATAATTGTGCGGAGGTCCCCATGCAACAACTCATGGGATGCCCGGACCTCCGCCCTAGTTGCCTGCATCTCAGCTGAGAGCGTACGTGTGAGACGCTCCAGCTGCTGTTCTGTCCTTCTGTTTGTTGAAGCCTCAAGCTCAACAAGAGTCGTCCTGAGGTGAAGGAGTTCCACCCTCAGGGCTTCCCTGTGGCCCTGGGACTCTATGGAAATGGCTTCCTGCAAAGTCGCCAGTGCCGCCCGCCTGTCCCTGTCGGACGCCAACATGTCCTCCCTGCGTGACTGGCAGATGGAGTCTGTTGCCTGCTGTAGTCGCTCCATCAGCCTTTCGGGGGGGGGACAATGGAAGTGGCCACCCTATCCATGGCCTCAGCCATCATCTCTGATGATGCTGCCTGTTGGGTTGCCATACCGTATATGGATTGCTCCCATGCGGTATTGCCAGGTGGTGGACGGCCACCACGTTGGCAGGCACCACACCTGTCTGGGGCAAGGCGAACTGCGCCTTGCTGTGCCGGCACTGCCTGAGGCTGCAGGACTGCATTCCCCCTCTGATCTGCTGGCCCAGGAACAGGATCAGAGGTCGCAGAGTGTGACCCTGCATCCATAACCACCAAAGGCGTACCTGTCAACACTGACATCCCCATTGAGGGTTCTAACCCTGGTGCAGGTGGGTCGGACAGAACAGAATCCCTCCCAGGAACACTCACCTGCGACGGCACATAGGTCTCATCATCCGAATCGACACCTGAATACAGCTCGGGGGATGTGCAGCCAGAGACACCCCTTGAGAGCACGACCTGCAGCAGTTGTGGGTTCTCACCCACCACCACACCACGTCCCTCACTGGTGGTCGGTCGGGCCTGAGACCCCTCCTGGGTCTGCACCATCTCCACAACCCCAGCAGTATCAAGTGCGTCATGCCCTGCAAAGACATAAAAGAAAACAAATGGAAACAGGCATTAGCACTATGGCACACAATTAGGGCTGAGAGGCTACAGAAACAGTACTTGATTGACACATGTCCCACATGACTAAAACCCTCCCATGCATGCACCGTCACTGCGTGTGAAGGGTAGGCAGATGGCACACATTGATGACACCAAGATGGAAGATGAACACATTTGCTGCATGCTGCCTAGCAGTGGCATCACACATTGGCCAGTGATTGGCAGGTCAAATACACATGCCATCACACAGATGGCATGTACCCTAGCCATGAAGTGAAGAGGGAGAGGAGGGCACCAATTGTTCATTCAGTTAAGTTTGCTCATGAAATTGATTTTTTCATTGAAATGGTTCAAATGTTTAACCTGGAGCTGCCAGTCCAAAATCGTCCTATAGCACAGGGACATGTCTAAACAAATCATGTCCAGGAAACAAAGCCAGTCCACTGTACCATAGCCATGTCAGACATGTGACAATAGGACTGAGAAATCCCGAGTAAAAGTGGTGGTATGCAAACAATCTGCCTGAATAAACAGAGGTAAATAAGCAACAATGTTGTGGCAAGATGACACTTCAAGGGCAACTGGCGTGGTGTTGGGCTGGATCTCTAATGTTAGCAGAAGGGATGCTGCTATACCCAAATGCTGGTGCGCAGAATGTATAGGATGAGGCACATGGGTGACCCAAACCACTCAGGCACACACACCCTCACCTGGCACCCAAACAGAAGCCCTCCCACACACACCATGCACATGGATGACACACACATGCATGTGCACACACCGGACAATGCCTCGTAATCTGCCAGTTCTCCCACGCCTTGGATCTGTTCCTCCGTGACGTAGGTCCCAGCAACTTGCTCATGTGGAGTGAGTTCTATGTCCTCTGCTGGAGACCCACCTCCAGTCACTAGAGTTGCGGCATGACTTGAGGCCAGCTTATTCTTTGCCCTGCGCTTCAGGTCATTCCAGCGCTTGTAGCATTCAGTAGCTGTGCGCCTCACGATTCCAAGGGCACTTATGATGTCTGCAATGGTCTGCCAGTGTGCCTGACGTTGTGCAGGTGTGGTCTTGGATCCTGCAACAATCACCATTTTGCGGTCATGTGCAGACACATACTCTACAAGTGCATTCAGTTCGGCCTCACTGAAGCTGGGCTTCCTTGACGGGCCGGACTGTGTAGCCGTGTCTGGGGCATCAGCCTCTACTGGACGACCACTCTTCCTCTTCCGCTTGGAAGGTGGTGGGGATCCTGAGTGACCTACACTGCTCTGGACACTAGGGGCAGGAGCCCCGGTGGACTCTGTACTAGGAGTGTGGGATTGCACACTCAGCATGGGAGTTGGTGCATGCATTAGCTCAAGTGTGATGGTGTCAGGGGGAATGTCAGCATGATGGACTTGGCCCGACACTGTCCTGGCTGGGTGTGTGAGAGGTGGGGTGGATGGAGCCGCAGCTGCCCCTGCAGCCTCCCCAGCCTGTCTACGCGGGGCAGCAGATGACCTAGCTGCCCCTGATCCACGTGGCCTGATGACACCAACGTTCACCGGCGCACGTGGCCTAGACCTGCTGACCTGGAAGTCAGCCATGGAGTCACCCTGTGCCAGGTCTGGTTCCACAGTGGGCTGGTCCAACAAGGGCTGAGCATGGATGGTGTCAGCCACGTTAACATCAACCAGGGGGGGGGCATGGGTGTCCCTGACTGCTCCTCCACACATGGGGGGCTAGGGGCACCCTGCAAGTCACGGCCACGTCCCTTACCGGATCCACCACGGCCACCACTTGGGGCTCGGCCACCTTTGCCACCCTTACGGCTTGTTCGCCTCCCAGCCATGGCACTGATGTTATTGTGCGTATGGGAGTCAATGTGAACTATTGTCCTGGGCAATTGGGGGTCAAAGGGGTTGGGTACAAGATGGTAATCGTACCCTAGTGCTCTAGCAAGGCTGTATGTCACCCCTGGGGAAAGATGAAGGGTCACGCAACGCACAGGCACCTCAAAAAAGGGAAGTAAGGTGCACGCAACCCCTCCTAGACCACGTGCGTGGAAAAATAAACCTGCACTACGCTGTGGCACCCAGAAACACAAGAATGAATGTATGCGTGTCACACGCAGCCTAGAATGACCTCTGAAGGGGTACGCGACACACGGGGCAAGCACAGATGTTAAATACGTGCGCGACTCACCGTCTGCCAGGAACAAAAGCGTGAAAAATATGTGCGTGTGCGCGTTGGCAACACCCCCACCAAAAGAAAAATTGTACGCTGTCTGAGGAGACAGGACAACAGTAGAAGGGAACGCTGTTTGAGGAAACAGGCCCAGGAAAAAGAGGAAAAGAGAAAAAGCTGTCAGAGGTAACATGGAGTACGAACTGGAAACGCTGTGAAGTAAATCGCGTGGGAACCGACAAGAAGTACAGATTTCACCCACTCGCTCTCCACGAAAAGCACGTACAAGGAAATGGCGTTCTACACGTACCTTTTATACACACGTCACAGACGCGCATACGCGATGAGGCCATTTCCACCAATTACATGCTTTGACACACGGACGTGTATCTTTTTTTTTACACACACCATTCTCTACGGCCATGCGCGTGATGTCACAGCTGCGCATGGGGGCCTTTAGGCCAATGAAATCGCGTATGCGTGCAGACGCGCTTACGTGCTAAGGGTCTTTCCTCGAATTACACGCAGACGTGCAGGACTTTTCACGTGCCAAATCACTCCATATCAAGCTGGCCACGCGTAAGCACACGGAAGACCACACTCCTGCCCAGAAAGCCGATTTACTGCCCCCCAGAGCCCCGAGCAGGCTCCCACCTGCCATCTGCTGCTGCCTGACTGCCTGCTGCCCATGTGCCCTGCCATTTGCTGCCTGCACATCAGCCAGGGGTGCTGTTGCTATGACCACCCCTGCTGGAACCAAAGACTCCCGACTGGGATTCCTGTTAGGGAGAATTCTCTGTTTAGGCTGAATTTCCTAATCTAGTGAGTCCCCCAGCAGCTTTGCTGGATTTCGGGAGTTTTTTTTTTTCCATCCTGCCAAGAGTGAGACTCTTTTTCTCCCACTCTTGGACATGTATGTGTGTAATTCCTTCAAATGTCAATGTGTTCTATGGGCTATGGGGTCTTTTACTCCATAGGGTCTCATATGTTTTTCTATGTGTGTTACACCGCACCCTATGTGCCGTAACACGGGGGCGTCCTAGCGGACCCCCGCCATAGACTCCATACCCGGGGACTGACTACTGTCTCCCCGGGCATGTAAAGTCACCATTGGCTTTACTAGACCTAAATTTACTAACAGAACTAGTACCCGGAAGACCACGCTCCTGCCCAGAAAGCCGATTTACTGCCCCCCAGAGCCCCGAGCACGCTCCCACCTGCCATCTGCTGCTGCCTGACTGCCTGCTGCCCACGTGCCCTGCCATTTGCTGCCTGCACATCAGTCAGGGGGGCTGTTGCTATGACCACCCCTGCTGGAACCGAAGACTCCCGACTGGGATTCCATCGCTCCACAGCCCAGCCCCAGGACCCAGTTGCCCACCCACTCCTGCCTCTGGGGTTGTCATGTCGGGCACTGCAACATCTGGCACCACTGACAACCCCCGGCCAGAGAGGCAGAGGGGCACCAGCTTCAGTGCCAGGGAAGTTGGTGTCCTGGTGGAGCAAGTCCTGGGGCACTATGATGCCCTCTACTGAAGGGTGTGCGCCGACAAGGAAGGATGGACTCGGATCTGGACAGACATCGTGACTGCCATCAACGTGGAGGGGGTGGCAGTCCGCGACTTCCACATGTCAAGAAGCGCTGGGACTTCAGGTCCAGGACCCTCAGCAAGGCCCAGCGCCTCTTGAAGGCAGCGGATGCTAAGGGGCACCGGGGCCACTTGTCTGAAGATCAGATGAGGGTCCTGGAACGCATATCCCCAGCGCTACACGTCCAGGTCCTTGAGAGGCAGACCCGTCTGGAGTCGAGCGGTAAGTGTACATGCATCATGATTGTAAGCTGTGCGTGTGGTGATGTGCCAGTAGTGTGCCGGTTACACATCTGTTTGTATGGGGCCGAGTATGGGTGGGGGTGTACAGGACCGTGAGGCTAACACATGCGAGCGCTGTCATGTGTGAGACATGGATGGTGCTTGTGTGTGTAGGCTTGCATGCCAAATGCAGTTGTGTGGGCACACATGTTTGGATGAATGTGTATGTAAGTAGGCATGTTCGTGATGTCACACATGTATGTTGTTTTCAGCTGCATGAATCAGCACTGTGTACATGTGCATGTGTGTGTATTTGACAAAGGTGCAACAGTGATGCAACATGGATGCATGTGACAGCGGGATGTGGAAGCCTGATTGGCAGATGTGACATGGATGCCCATCGGAGCACTGCGACAGTTGGCTGAGGTGTACACATACATGCAAGTGTGGTGGTGTGCGTGCATGTGTAGTGCACTCCCTGTGTTGCATGTGATGTCTGGCTCACCTTTGCCTGCTCATGCTGTTGTATGTGTATGGATCGTGCTGGCAGTTGCGATGTGGCTGTGGTATGGCTCATGTGTGCATGTAGATATGACATGTGTGTTGCCAATTGTGATGCCATGTCTGAGGTTTGCCAATGCCACTCATGTGCAACTGTCATGTGTGTATGTGTCCATTGTACAGTTCCCTGATGCCTGTGTTTTATTTCTCCCTGTCTGCAGCGTCAACTGATGAAGAGGGCGGAGAAGGTGCTGTGGAGCACAGCAGCGGGGATCGCACCGCCAGCTGGAGACGCAAGGCCCGACTCCCCTCCAAGGTTGTGATCTCGTCGGGGAGTGAGGAGTCCGGTGCCGCGTCCCAGGCCGCAGCTGCCGGGGGGAGGTCCAAGAGGCAGAGGTCGGAGTTGGACTCCTCGGCAGCAGAAGGGGCAGCTGGGACCCCACAGGGCCCAACGGGGGAAGAGGGCACGGAGTCATCCAGGTTGGTGGGGGGTTTGGTGGAGGAGGAGGCTGTGCAAGCAACAGAGACGGGGTCTGGAGGTGGGGATTCCACTGGTGCTAGTGGTGCAGTGCAGGACCTGGGACAGGAGGCAGCACAGTTCGCCGCGGAGGTGCCTGTGTGCAATCCTGTCCCTGATCCTGTCACTGCATCATCTTGCACCAGCAGGGATGCCTACGTCCAGACCCGTTTTCAGGCAGGGGATGAGCTCACGACAACTGGCCTTCCTCTGCCTGCGGACGTGGCTATCAGGGTCCGGGTTGAGCCTGCCCTGACTGGTGTGGCATTGCGTCAACGGGCCATGCGAGGTGACCTGCAGTCTTTTCATGAGGAGACTGCACGTCATCTCGAATGGCTCATTGACCGCGTCGGCCTACTGGGACAGGTCACCCAGGCCGGATTCTTCCGTTTGATGGGGCTTGCTCAGACCCCCCCCTCAACTGAACCCCCTATGCGCCAGTCGTCCTCCGTGCCATCTTCCCACCCATCAGTCACCTGGGTGCCCTGTGGAGCTGCCTCTGACAGTGCGGCCAGGCTGGTGGAGGAGGCATCCCTGCCACAGTCGGGAATCGGACGTCCAGCAGGGGTGGCCACATCAACGACTGCACCCCAGCCAGCGGAGGATGTGCAGGCAGCAGGAGGCAGTGTACGGGCAGAGGCGCAGCAGCAGCAGCAACATGGTGGGAGCCATGATGGTTCGGGGCCTTCGACATCGGAGGGGCAGGCATCGGCCGGAGGGCAGGAGGACCCAGGACGGGAAGGGTCTTCCGTGTGGCAGCGGTTGGGCCACGCCATAGATGCGGAGCGGCAGCGGGCGGAAGAGGCACGGCTCACGATGGTCTGGGCAGAGAACTCCATGCAGAGGGCCCTGAGGCGGGCCGAGTACCTCGAGGCAATCCGCAGGGAGTTTGGGGGGAACATGTGGATGGCCCTGCGGACCCTCGGGGCCATGGAGGAGGAGCGCCTCCGGGACATTGAGCAGGAGTTTGATGATGCCCTGGCCCGGAACATCCCGAAGTGAGCCGTCGGACTAGCTCGCTGCCCTTGTAAATAGTTCTGTAGTTAGTGTTAGGTTTCCTTTGGTTTAGCATTTTTTTGGACCTTTTGGACAATGGGCCACAATTTTGTATATATTATTTTTTTTTTAGGTAATGTTATTAGATAGGTTTCATTTCTTCGGTTGGGATCATGGACCCTGGATTGTTTATCTGTATATAGTTGACTTTTGGATTTTCATTTTTTTTAATGATTTCCCCATGGAGCAATGGTTTTCGATTTTAATTTTCCATTGGATTTACTTTTGTGGACTTTGACTTTGGACATCATCCGTTTGCATTATGATTTGTGGTTTTGCATTATTTCACGTACCTGCTGGGTTTTTTAAAAAAAAATTCCATTATTGTTTGTTTATTTTTGATTCAATTTATGTTGCGTTTAATACATATTTTTTCTTCAAACTTCAATGTCTAGTATCATCTCATTGGTTTCATGCATATCATGATATGGGTTTTGACATTCACTGACACCCATTTGGTGTATGTGAGGGACATGTGTTCATTTCAAAACTTGCAATTGGGGTTATACCATGTTTTTGCCATTTCTAAGTGGGTGGATGCAATACTCAGGTGGGTGTTTGGCATTTGGAGGCTGACCATAAGGGCCAGGGATCTAGATTGTGGTGACATGTTGGCTGGGGGACATGAGTGGGGGCCTGGTGGAGGCTGCCCCTGCACTGCTGGGGGGTGGGGGTGGTGGGAGACATGAGTGGGGGCCTGGTGGAGGCTGCCCCTGGATGCTGGGGGGTGGGGGTGATGGGAGACATGAGTGGGGGCCTGGTGGAGGCTGCCCCTGCACTGCTGGGGGGGGTGGAGGTGTTAGGGGACATGAGTGGGGGCCTGCTGGAGGGTGCCCCTGGTGGCTGGGGGGTGGGGGTGGTGGGAGACATGAGTGGGGGCCTGGTGGAGGTGGAGGCTGCTCCTTCACTGCTGGGGGGTGGGGGTGATGGTAGACATGAGTGGGGGCCTGGTGGAGGCTGCCCCTGCACTGCTGGGGGGTGGGGGTGATGGGAGACATGAGTGGGGGCCTGGTGGAGGCTGCCCCTGCACTGCTTGGGGTGGGGGTGCAGGGAGACATGAGTGGGGGCCTGTTGGAGGCTGCCCCTGGTGGCTGGGGGGTGGGGGTGGTGGGAGACATGAGTGGGGGCCTGGTGGAGGCTGCCCCTGCACTGCTGGGGGGTGGGGGTGGTGGGAGACATGAGTGGGGGCCTGGTGGAGGCTGCCCCTGGATGCTGGGGGCTGGGGGTGATGGGAGACATGAGTGGGTTCCTGGTGGAGGCTGCCCCTGCACTGCTGGGGGGTGGGGGTGAAAGGGGACATGAGTGGGGGCCTGGTGGAGGCTGGCCCTGCACTGCTGGGGGGTGGGGGTGCTGGTAGACATGAGTGGGGGCCTGGTGGAGGCTGCCCCTGAACTGCTGGGGAGTGGGGGTGTTAGGGGACATGAGTGGGGGCCTGGTGGAGGATGCCCCTGGTGGCTGGGGGGTGGGGGTGATGGGAGACAAGAGTGGGGGCCTGGTGGAGGCTGCCCCTGCACTGCTGGGGGGTGGGGGTGCAGGGAGACATGAGTGGGGGCCTGATGGAGGCTGCCCCTGGTGGCTGGGGGGTGGGGGTGGTGGGAGACATGAGTGGGGGCCTGGTGGAGGCTGCCCCTGGATGCTGGGGGGTGGGGGTGATGGGAGACATGAGTGGGGTCCTGGTGGAGGCTGCCCCTGTACTGCTGGGGGGTGGGGGGTGATAGGGGACATAAGTGGGGGCCTGGTGGAGGCTGCCCCTGGTGGCTGGGGGGTGGGGGTGGTGGGAGACATGAGTGGGGGCCTGGTGGAGGCTGCCCCTGCACTGCTGGGGGGTGGGGGTGATGGTAGACATGAGTGGGGGCCTGGTGGAGGGTGCCCCTGGTGGCTGGGGGGTGGTGGGAGACATGAGTGGTGGCCTGGTGGAGGCTGCCCCTGCACTGCTGGGGGGTGGGGTGATGGGAGACATGAGTGGGGGCCTGGTGGAGGCTGCCCCTGGTGGCTGGGGGGTAGGGGTGATGGGAGACATGAGTGGAGGCCTGGTGGAGGCTGCCCCTGGATGCTGGGGGGTGGGGGTGATGGTAGACATGAGTGGGGGCCTGGTGGAGGCTGCCCCTGCACTGCTGGGGGGTGGGGGTGATGGGAGACATGAGTGGGGGCCTGGTGGAGGCTGCCCCTGCACTGCTGGGGGGTGGGGGTGATGGGAGACATGAGTGGGGGCCTGGTGGAGGCTGCCCCTGCACTGCTGGGGGGTGGGGGTGCAGGGAGACATGAGTGGGGGCCTGGTGGAGGCTGCCCCTGGTGGCTGGGGGGTGGGGGTGGTGGGAGACATGAGTGGTGGCCTGGTGGAGGCTGCCCCTGGATGCTGGGGGGTGGGGGTGGTGGGAGACATGAGTGGGGGCCTGGTGGAGGCTGCCCCTGCACTGCTGGGGGGTGGGGGTGGTGGGAGACATGAGTGGGGGCCTGGCGGAGGCTGCCCCTTGATGCTGGGGGGTGGGGGTGATGGGAGACATGAGTGGGGGCCTGGTGGAGGCTGCCCCTGCACTGCTGGGGGGTGGGGTGATAGGGGACATGAGTGGGGGCCTGGTGGAGGCTGCCCTGCACTGCTGGGGGGTGGGGTGATGGGGGACATGAGTGGGGGCCTGGTGGAGGCTGCCCCTGCACTGCTGGGGGGTGGGGGTGATGGTAGACATGAGTGGGGGCCTGGTGGAGGGTGCTCCTGGTGGCTGGGGGGTGGGGGTGATGGGAGACATGAGTAGGGGCCTGGTGGAAGCTGCCCCTGCACTGTTGGGGGGTGGGGGTGATGGGAGACATGAGTGGGGGCCTGGTGGAGGGTGCCCCTGCACTGCTGCGGGGTGGGGGTGGTGGTAGACATGAGTGGGGGCCTGGTGGAGGCTGACCCTGCACTGCTGGGGGTTGGGGTGATGGTAGACATGAGTGGGGGCCTGGTGGAGGGTGCCCCTGGTGGCTGGGGGTGGGGGTGATAGGTGACATGAGTGGGGGCCTGGTGGAGGCTGCCCCTGCACTGCTGGGGGGCGGGGGTGATGGAAGACATGAGTGGGGGCCTGGTGGAGGCTGCCCCTGCACTGCTGGGGGGTGGGGGTGCAGGGAGACATGAGTGGGGGCCTGGTGGAGGCTGCCCCTGGTGGCTGGGGGGTGGGGGTGGTGGGAAACATGAGTGGGGGCCTGGTGGAGGCTGCCCCTGGATGCTGGGGGGTGTGGGTGATGGGAGACATGAGTGGGGGCCTGGTGGAGGCTGCCCCTGCACTGCTGGGGGGTGGGGGTGGTAGGAGACATGAGTGACATGAGCCACGTTAACCTCAACCAGGGGGGGTGGCATGGCTGTCCCTGACTGCTCCTCCACACATGGGGGGCTAGGGGCACCCTGCAAGTCACGGCCAAGTCCCCTACCGGATCCACCACGGCCACCACTTGGGGCTCGGCCACCTTTGCCACCCTTATGGCTTGTTCGCCTCCCAGCCATGGCACTGAAGTTATTGTGCGTATGGGAGTCGATGTGAACTATTGTCCTGGGCAATTGGAGGTCAAAGGGGTTGGGTACCAGATGGTAATCGTACCCTAGTGCTCTAGCAAGGCTGTATGTCACCCCTGGGGAAAGATGACGGGTAACGCAACGCACAGGCACCCCAAAAAAGGGAAGTAAGGTGCACGCAACCCCTCCTAGACCAACTGCGTGGAAAAATAAACCTGCACTACGCTTTGGCACCTAGAAACACAAGAATGAACGTATGCGTGTCACACACAGCCTAGAATGACCTCTGAAGGGGTACGCGACACACGGGGCAAGCACAGATGTTAAATACGTGTTCGACTTACCGTCTGCCAGGAACAAAAGCATGAAAAATATGCACGTGTGCGCATTGGCAACACCCCCACCAAAAGAAAAATTGTACGCTGTCTGAGGAGACAGGACAACAGTAGAAGGGAACGCTGTTTGAGGAAACAGGCCCAGGAAAAAGAGGAAAAGAGAAAAAGCTGTCAGAGGTAACAGGGAGTACGAACTGGAAACAGCGTGAAGTAAATCGCGTGGGAACCGACAAGAAGTACAGATTTCACCCACTCGCTCTCCACGAAAAGCACGTACAAGGAAATGGCGTTCTACACGTACCTTTTATACACACGTCACAGACGCGCATACGCGATGAGGCCATTTCCACCAATTACACGCTTTGACACTCGGACGTGTATCTTTTTTTTTTTACACGCGCCATTCTCTACGGGCATGCCCGTGACATCACAGCTGCGCATGGGGGCCTTTGGGCCAATGAAATCGCGTATGCGTGCAGACGCGCTTACGTGCTAAGGGCCTTTCCTCGAATTACACGCAGACGTGCAGGACTTTTCACATGCCAAATCACTCCATATCAAGCTGGCCACGCGTAAGCACACGGAAGACCACACTCCTGCCCAGAAAGCCGATTTACTGCCCCCCAGAGCCCCGAGCACGCTCCCACCTGCCATCTGCTGCTGCCTGACTGCCTGCTGCCCATGTGCCCTGCCATTTGCTGCCTGCACATCAGCCAGGGGTGCTGTTGCTATGACCACCCCTGCTGGAACCGAAGACTCCCGACTGGGATTCCTGTTAGGGAGAATTCTCTGTTTAGGCTGAATTTCCTAACCTAGTGAGTCCCCCAGCAGCTTTGCTGGATTTCGGGAGTTTGTTTTTTTCCATCCTGCCAAGAGTGAGACTCTTTTTCTCCCACTCTTGGACATGTATGTGTGTAATTCCTTCAAATGTCAATGGCCCTCATTACGACCCTGGCGGTAAGGGGTTTGCGCCAGCGTTAGCTGCGCCGACCCTTTACCGCCAACTACGAGTTCCCATAGCACCATGGTCACTTTTCCGCCCGCTTTTTGCGGGCGTAAAAATCCATGGCGCTATGGGACCTTGTTGTTAATTACGCCACCGTAATGTACGGTGGCGTAATTAACGCCTTCCCCACACCCATTGAGCCCTATGGGGCCGAAATGGGAATGGGGAAGGGTAAATGGGTCAATGGGGACTTACCGCCCCGCCGACCTCGGAATGGGGCGGTAAGTCCGCCATCCGCCATGGCGTAAACGGACTTTACGCCATGGCGGAAAAGTCCGCCGATGGCGGAAAAAATCCGCCAGGGTCGTAATGAGGGCCAATGTGTTCTATGGGCTATGGGGTCTTTTACTCCATAGGGTCTCATATGTTTTTCTATGTGTGTTACACCGCACCCTACGTGCCGTAACATGGGGGCGTCCTAGCGGACCCCCGCCATAGACTCCATACCCGGGGACTGACTACTGTCTCCCCGGGCATGTAAAGTCACAATTGGCTTTACTAGACCTAAATTTACTAACAGAACTAGTACAAACCATCTTATTGTGGACGTACTAGTAGGGGTAATTCGATTACTCCTGGATCTGTTACTCGAGGGGGCACTGTCCCGTCCCCCCTCGTCGAGTTTTGGCTGGTGGCAGTGGAAACTACTTGTTATGTTCGACCCCGCACATAACCCTATGGGATTCGTCCCATTGTTGGAGATTGATACTTTTCCTCGTTAATCTCTAACGTACCACCGGTCTACTTATCTTAAATAAGTTTACCGAATGGTATTTTCTGCCAGAACTCGGTTTTTACAAATGGGGTCTGTGTTCGTCTCTGTTACTCCTAAACCAAAGGTCGAGCCCTTTGTTCCACTTTTGGTGGGCTCTGTACAGGGACCCTCCAAAGTGGTGCCATTCTGTCAGGGTTACCACAGGGGTGTGGGAGGGGGTTTAGGCACCCTGGACCGAATTGCCTTGCCAACTCCGGTCGCACTCTGGAGTGATTGGCCCAAGTGGTGAGCCTCCCCGCTCACCACTTAGCATGTGTTGATTGACAGCAAGGCTGAATGAATGGGGGTTTTCTGCATAAAAGCAGGGCTTTTGGGGCTGGATCTTCAGAAGTCGCCACAGGACCTAAGAATCCGACGAGGGTAACGCTGAGCCGACCTGCACGACGACACCTCCGGTGGAGCCCTGTGGAACCGACTCACCACTTCCCGACGACAGAGGAGATCTCCCTGCCGGAGAGTCTCTTCCCCTGACTGGTGGGAACAACCAGTCCCCTTTGCGTTTTATTCGCCTCAGGACGCAGTGGTCGAATTGCCCGTGCAGAGCACCTCGGCAACCGGATAGCCACTACCCCTGTACCGCGACCAAAAGGTGGTGCCTTGTGACGGAGCACTCCGCGGCTGGTCTCTTCCCTGGTGGTGCACCGGACTTCACTTTTCTTCGACGACGAGATCATCTCTACTCTTGGCAAAGACCCGATGTGCATCCACCACCAGGAACAACTGCCCCCGCCGGAGCTGCCCTCCACAACAAGGTACTGTGTCCGCCTGGCTTCCCGTTCGATCGGTTCGAGTGAGGTGTCTTAATCCTCTCCGTTCCGCTGGGTCGCCTCCAAGCTTTTCTCATTCATTGTTCTGAACTGGTTCAACCTGCCGATAACAATTTGCTACAAAGACTTGAATGCATCTCCACTAGAGACTTTTTGGGACATCGCGCCTCGCCTCTCTCCGAGTGGGCCTGGCCTCTGAACTTTACGATCTATTGTGATTCTTGCCTTCCTGCCTTGTATTTTATCCGCGTAGGATTGAACTGTGTTGATTTCATAACCTGCCTATCTTTTTCTCTCCCGTCCCAACTAATATTCGAGTGTCATCTAGGTTGAGGTATACACCTCTGTCTGAAAATAAGTGGTGCCGGTAGAACCTAGAGTTGTCGAAATATTGCTAGGGGGATTGATCGTTTTCTTCTTCGTAGAGTAATTGTGTTTGATTTGTTTGCTGTGACTTGCCATAGTGTTTTTCATGGATGTTTCGTTATAAATAAATACCTTATTATCTTTACACTAAGCCTCGTTGTGTGTTTGCTTGTCTTACTGGGAAGAATTGCCCTATCTTGTATACTCCACATACTGCTCAACTCTTCTTGAGGGAAGTCTGACTGCTCAGCCACAGCTACCAAGTGAATCTGTGTGGTACAGACTGCTACCAAGTGGGTTCACCGCCAAACACCTGTAGTCCTAAATCTTTTGCAGTGGTCCCAGAGGGAACTGCACAGGTTTCCACCTAACACTGGTGTACAGCGGTGGGATTTGTATTGAGTATACAGTTTAGAGTGCTTTTCGACACTTTAGGATAACTAACCACAAAACTTTGCACAAAAAGCAACTTTCAAAAAACATGTCTATGATGGAAACTTACAGTCAAGAGTCCTTGTCAGGTGAAAATACTGAGAGTCTGCGAGCTCTCTGTAGGCAAGTGAATCTTTCTGTAAGAGGCAAGAAGTTAGAACTAATCGAGAGATTGCTGGCGAACCAAAGTCTGGGTACTGGTTCAGAGGAACCAAGCTCCCCAGCAAATGTAGATAACAGTAATGGTGTTGATCTAAGTCATAACTCTGATGATAGCGATGAAGAGGCTGACGAGGACGGTGAGGCTAACGAAACTGTCTCCCCTGCTCCTCTACCCGACTTACCAGCTGTGCCTACGGGGCACATACCAGGTCCCACAAGTAACCCTGCTTATTTTGAACTTGAAAAAATGAAGCTCGAACTAGAATACAAACGGTTCTTGGCTCAATCCGAACGAAACCAAGAGCTCGAGTTCAGACGGATGAATGCCCAGGCTGAGCAGAAGCAAGCTGAGTTAAGACTCAGAGAAATAGAACTTAATCACGAGTTAGAGATGAAAAAGTTGTCTATGGAAAATGCTTCTCTCTCCTCTGGTTCCTCTAGGAGCTCCAATCCCAAAAGACCCTGGATGCCGAAGGAATTAGTGGGTATGTATGAACCGAGATTGGATGTGTTGGATTGGTTGAAACTGTTTGAATATAATCATGGGCTCCAGGACATCACCGGGAATGCTTTACTTCCCTGGTTGTTCTCTAGGATCCCTCCGGTTGCGACTGATGTGGTAATGGAGTTGGGGGAGGCGGATAAGACGGATTACGAAAGTGTGAAACTAGCTTTAATAGCTAGATTCGGGAAGACCCCTTCCCAGTATCTTAAGAGGTTTAGAACCCTCAAAAAGCATGATGGTACCCCTTGGGCTACCTGGGTGAGTGAAGGGTTGAAAAACTTAGAGGGATGGATTAAGGGTTACAAAGTGAACACTTATGAGGGTATGAGAAATCTTTTTATATTGGAGTCTATTTATGAGGCCTGTTCTCCTGAGCTCAGACAGCACTTGGCTGATTCGAAGGAATTGGATTCCAGGGAGCTAGCTAAGGCTGCTGACTTGTGGGTTGCCAACAGGGCTACTCATAAGGATTCTGGGGCAACTCAGAAAAAGGATGAGGTAAAACAGCCTAAAAAAGACTCAAAAGAGAATTCTAATAACTCACATTCCAAAGAGGGCCCCAAACAACAAAATAACCAGGGTAGACCCCAAGGAAAACCACAACCGAATTGTGTCCCTTCTGGCCACAAACCAGAAGGAGATCAGAACAAGTCACCATTCCAGAGAGCATTTGGAACATGCTATCTCTGTGGGGCAACTGACCATATCAAAGGAGATCCAAAATGTAAGGGTAAACCTACTGGGATCAGCACAGTCTCCTTAGCCTTCACTCCTGAGGAGGAAGTCCAAATGATTAGTGCTCACTTTGAAGTATTTGCTGACGAACCTTGGGCTCTTCAAGCAAGTGTATCAGTAGAGTCGATGGACCTGGTTAGTAATCAGAATAGGAGTGTGTACGACTCTATACCAGAAAACTCTAAATGTTATTATGTGGACAGTGTTCTTGTCAATGGCCAGGATACTCCTGCCAGGCGAGTCTCTGGGGCCAGCAGAACAGTAGTGGACGAAAGCTGTTTCAGGCCTGAGGATGTTGCTAAGGCACCCAAAGGTCCCGCTAAGATGTCTGGAGGCCCTGTCCAAATGGTTCCAATTCTACCAGCCCTCATTCAGTGTAATGACATGACAGTGTTGATTCCTGTCAGTGTTCAGACTGAGGTGCCTGGGAGAGTCCTGTTGGGGAATGATCTAAAAACACTAGGACTAGTATCCAGTACCCCCAGGCCTCCCAGTATGGAGACCCAGAACCAAACCAAATTGGCTAGAGAGGCCAACTTAAGGAACCACTCTAAGCCTGTGGGAACCTCTACTGAGAACCCCACGACAAGCCCTGGTGTTGGTAAGTTGACCTCTGACCCAGGCAAATTTCAGGCTAACATGTTAGGGAAATGGGAGCCCCAACCAAGCTCCATCATTGTTCCCCCAGCTATGGAGTCTGTGACTCCCCCTGCTTCTGAGGAAGAGGTGGATAGACCTACTGGAACCCTAACTAGGCCTAAGAGAACTGGTAATTCTTGGTGCTGGTGGAAAACCAGAAAAGAAAAGTCTAAGGCCAAAAACCTTCAGACTGTTGGACCTTCCACAGAAGACTCCAACCCAATTTCTAGACTTAAGGGGGAAACTCCTAAAGTAGGTAAAGTAAGATCTCAGAAGAAGGAGAAGCATGTACCTTGCTTATCTCCATCCCCTCCAACCAAGAGGCCTACAACCCGACCTTCCCTCAACAGAGAGGTAGGGAAGACCTCTGGAGGCCCCTCTAGATCTAAGGGAATCCTTTATAAGGACCCCTTGAAAAAGCCTAACGCAGGTTCAGAAGTTGTAACAACTTCTGAGGGACTGGTCAACCAGATCCCCTGTAAACTTAAAAAGACTGATGTCTCTCAAAGGGTTTGTAGGTCATATAGCTTACAAAGGAAAACCTTTGATTTTACCATGGAACATAGGTCAAGGTGTCACCACCAAAATGCTGATGGTCTCTCTAGGATGTATGTCATCGACTAGAGGTATGAGATTCATCCAGGAGTGGATTAAAACCTCCTGTCCCTTAGTCTGGGGGGGGGCGAGTGTTAGGGAGAATTCTCTGTTTAGGCTGAATTTCCTAACCTAGTGAGTCCCCCAGCAGCTTTGCTGGATTTCGGGAGCTTGTTTTTTTCCATCCTGCCAAGAGTGAGACTCTTTTTCTCCCACTCTTGGACATGTATGTGTGTAATTCCTTCAAATGTCAATGGGCCTCATTACGACCCTGGCGGAGTGGGTTTACGCCAGCGGTATTCGCGGTGGACCCTTCCGCCCTACTACGAGTTCCCGTAGCGCCATGGAGCGGTTTCTGCCTGGTTTTTCTGGGCGGAGAAATCCATGGCGCTACGGGACCTTGTTGTTAATTACGCCACCGTATTTTACGGTGGCGTAATTAACGCCTTCCCCACTCCCATTATACCCTATGGGGCAAAAATGGGAATGGGGAAGGGTAAAATGGGGAATGGGGATTTACCGCCCCGCCAAGGTCGGAATGGGGCGGTAAATCCGCCAACCCCCATGGCGGTATCGGCAGCTTTCCGCCGTGCTCCATGGTGCATATTGCACCACGATCTCCGCCAGGGTCGTAATGAGGGCCAATGTGTTCTATGGGCTATGGGGTCTTTTACTCCATAGGGTCTCATATGTTTTTCTATGTGTGTTACACCGCACCCTACGTGCCGTAACACGGGGGCGTCCTAGTGGACCCCCGCCATAGACTCCATACCCGGGGACTGACTACCGTCTCCCCGGGCATGTAAAGTCACCATTGGCTTTACTAGACCTAAATTTACTAACAGAACTAGTACAAACCATCTTATTGTGGACGTACTAGTAGGGGTAATTCGATTATTCCTGGATCTGTTACTCGAGGGGGTACTGTCCCGTCTCCCGTCGTCGGGTTTTGGCTGGTGGCAGTGGAAACTACTTGTTATGTTCGACCCCGGACATAACCCTTTGGGATTCGTCCCATTGTTGGAGATTGATATTTTCCTCGTTAATCTCTAACGTACCACCGGTCTACTTATCTTAAATAAGTTTACCGAATGGTATTTTCTGCCAGAACTCGGTTTTTAAAAATGGCGTCTGTGTTCGTCTCTGTGACTCCTAAACCAAAGGTCGAGCCCTTTGTTCCGCTTTTGGCGGGCTCTGTACAGGGACCCTCCAAAGTGGTGCCATTCTGTCTGGGTTACCACAGGGGTGTGGGAGGGGGTTTAGGCACCCTGGACCGAGTTGCCTTGCCAACTCCGGTCGCACTCTGGAGTGATTGGCCCAAGTGGTGAGCCTCCCCGCTCACCACTTAGCGTGTGTTGATTGACAGCTAGGCTGAATGAATGGGGGTTTTCTGCATAAAAGCAGGGTTTTTGGAACTGGATCTTCAGAAGTCGCCACAGGACCTAAGAATCCGACGAGGGTAACGCTGAGCCGACCTGCACGACGACACCTCCGGTGGAGCCCTGCGGAACCGACTCACCACTTCCCGACGACAGAGGAGATCTCCCTGCCGGAGAGTCTCTTCCCCTGACTGGTGGGAACAACCAGTCCCCTTTGCTTTTTATTCGCCTCAGGACGCAGTGGTCGAATTGCCCGTGCAGAGCACCTCGGCAACCGGATAGCCACTACCCCTGTACCGTGACCAAAAGGTGGTGCCTTGTGACGGAGCACTCCGCGGCTGGTCTCTTCCCTGGTGGTGCACCGGACTTCACTTTTCTTCGACGACGAGATCATCTCTACTCTTGGCAAAGACCCGACGGCATCCACCACCAG